>NC_056741.1:549184932-549832432 GCF_019279795.1 Protopterus annectens | reverse complement strand
GGATGTGTGCTACCACATCAAAATAGATACGTGACGCAGGAGACAACCGCGCTTTCGGCTGGGAGCCAGTCATTACCATTTCAGAGCACTGCCCATTGAGCTCACCATAGCCCCCAGGGTATTCATCAAATGTATGGCAGTCGTGGCAGCTCACTTGACACTCAAAGGATTCCAGATGTTTCCATACTTCCACAATTGGCTCCTAACTGCCCAGCCAGGCATCAGATGCTACAAGCCAGGGATTACTTGCTTCAGATCTCCAACTCCCTAGGCATTACAATAATTCTTGCCAAATCGAAGCTGACTCCTGTACAGACTCTGGAATTTACAGGAAATCAGCTGGATACTGTCACTCAAGTGGCATCATTACCTCTTCATGGTATCACATCTTGAGAAATCAGGTGCGGAACTTACTGTCTAGTCCATCCCTTTGAGTAAAACTAGTGTTACAAACTCTTGGATCAATGTCAACTACCATTCTTCTAGTTCCTTTAGCAAGTTTCTTTATGTGAATCCTTCAGTGGACACTGGCAGTTCAGTGGTCTGTTCTTTACCATCCTCTATCTTTTCCCATAAAATTCACTCCAATTTGCAAACGTCATGTTTGCTGGTGGATCCAATCAGGTGACCTCTTTCTGGGCAGACCATTCCCCCTTCCTCCCCCAGTAGCCACAGTGACAATGGATGCTTCCCAGTTGGGGTGGGCAGAGGGGCATTTCATGAGAAAGATGGTCCATGGAATATGGTCGCCCTCGGAGGCCAAGTTGCATGTCAGTGTCTTAGAGACGAGAGCAGCCCTCCTAATGTTCCAAGCCTTTCAGGATGTTCTCCCTCTAGGGACTATTGCAGTCCATACGGACAACATGTCAGTAGTCTGGTACATCAACAAACAACGTGCTCCTACCCATTCTGTAGAGAGGCCATGAGGATCTGGGAATGGGTGATCTCTTCAGACTGCTTTCTTATTGCAATGCATATACCAGGGAAAACTATTGTACTGGTAGACAGACTCAGTAGGTCCATTCTGATTCCTCATGAGTCCGTCAATAAAACAATAGTGAATATGATCTTCAGCATCTGGGGCCAGCCTTGCTGTGACCTATTTGCCTCTCCCCTCAACAACAAGTGCAGCAAATACTTCACTCTGATCCCCCCTCTGGGGGAGTCACTGAGGGATGCTGTGATTCACTATTGGTACCCCGGTCTCCTCTGTGCCTACCCCCCCTCTTCCGCTGATTTTGAAGCTTCTACAGAAAGCAAGCAGGCTGAAGAGCTCAGTCATCCTCATAGCCTCCTTCTGGCCCTGACTAGGATGGTTCGTTCTTCCTTTGTTCTCACTTGAAATACTCTCCATAGATACTGGAGCCCACTTTGGATCTCTAATCTTATCCATCAGAAAGTCAACATCCCAATCTCCACACCCTCAGACTGACCACATGGTTTCTCCACTTCCCGTGATAGTAAGACAGTCCAGGCTTGGTACCCCAGTTTATGACATTATCTTGACCACTCAGAAGGCCTCCACCAAGAAAGTCTACAGAAGCAAATGGAAAAGATTTTCTATTTGGACATCCAGTCAGAATATTGACCCCTTTTCAGCACCTATTTCGTCTATTCTTCTTTTTCTCACTTTTGTTTTTTAAGGTAGGGGCTATTTTTTCTACCATTAAACTCCAGTTGGCAGCCATAACCATTGTCCACTCTGGAAATGAATCATTATCCCTGGCATCTTCCAGATTATGCAAGACTTTCATAAAGGTAATCTTCCACCTTAGACCCCTCGATAAAGGATCCCTGTCCTCCTTTGGATTTGACGGAGGTACTTCAAGGGTTAACTCAGTAACCCTTTGAACCAGCGGACAAATATGATATGAAATTTCTTTCTTGGAAAAGAATATTTTTAGTAACTATCAATTCAGCTAAAAGAATTTCTAAATTCCAGGCCTTAGTAGCTAGGCCTCTTTACATTAATCTCCATAAGGATAGGGTATCTCTTTGAACCAACCATTCATTTCTGCCTAAAGTGGCTATGGAGACTAACATTAACCAGTCCATTCAGTTTCCAGTTTTCTTCCCCCAACTTTACTAATAAAGGCAGATATATACTGCACTTGTTTGATGCACACAGGCCAATTGTGTTTTTATCTTCACAAAATAAAACGGTACAGGCAGTCTGATCAGCTTTGTGTGTCCTTTTCCACTAACCTCTTGGGTTAAGCTGTTTCCAGAACTACTTTAGCCAAATGGATAACCGATTGTACTTCACTGATTTATTCTCAAAAAGCTTTGGAGTTGCCTCGTCCTTCTAGAGCTCACTCCACTAGATCTATGGCTACCTCATCTACTTTTTCCTTAGTATCTCCCATTGACAATATCTGCTGTGCAGCCACTTGGTGAAAGACTCATAACTTCATTACTCATTACAAATAAGGCATTGTCTTTAGAGGCTGAGCTTCCTTTGGTTCAACAGTGCTCTGGCATATCCTTCCTTGAGGGCCTCCCGAGAGTTACATACCTGCGGACTCTGACCCATTCGTGAGGAAGAATGAAAAGGACAGCATCAGATTTAGAAGTTATGGACTTACCATAACTTGGCATCTGTGTTGTGCACTTTCATTCTTCCTCACCTTCCCTCCTAGCCATCCCCCGGCCTTGTCACTCCCAGAAGGATCTTTGGATGATGTACGAACCTTCACATTCCTGGTGTGAGCCTCCATCTTTCCTTGTGTCTGTTCTATCTCTATAACACTGTAGGGGTAAGGCAGCAAACTCGATTTGAGGAGTTGGAGATGGAATGGGGCATTATGGTAGAGGGAGGAGCTCGAGTTTCGGATCCAAAGTCTGGTAGATGCATCCGAGTTGGATCCTAAACCTATTTGTGAAGAAGAATGAAAATGGACAACACAGACGGTAAGTTATGGTAAGTATATAACTTCCAATTTTACACTTCCGGCTTCATTTTCTGACTGAAGCTGGCAGGGGAGATGTAGAATATATGACGTGTGTATGAGTGCACACACCCACTCACTCACACACAGACTTCAGCTTACACTGCAGCATCCACTGTGATCTGTTCTTTCTCCAATTGTCTGCTACCTGTACTCATAGAAATATCAGGATGTCACATTCATATTTTTTGGATGCATCCATCCACTCAGTATCCCATGCTCTTTAATATAGCTGGACAACTAACACTACTTTTCTAAAAGAATACCAAAGTAAGCAGATTGTTCATGAATACTCTGCATCTTTGGCTTGGATGAATGTTTAGGTTTGTAATGTATGCAGTCAGTCCAGTAAACGCCTCTGAGCATTTTGATTTACTTTCATGTACCATCTTCATACAGAACACTGTAAAGTGGTGCATGTGCCCAGGGCTGATTATCTGGACTCTACTGTGGGATAATTAGATGGTGGAAGGTCACCCCATGGGAATGAATGGGCTGGACTTGGGAAAGAAAGTGCTACATAGATTGTGAGCAGGGTATGATGGCTGGCAGGTATCCGGGATCAAAAAATATGTATAAAAGACTTCTAAAAAATAAACTTTCTCTAACTGTAATAGCTTCTGTTACAGCCATGTACATTTTGACTACTTTCTTCTGTGCAACATTGCTGCTTAGTGTGTAGAAACTGGGACTTCAGAATGGTGTTCATTAATCAAAATGGAGTCTCATTTATTTATACACAAGTATAAGAACTTCACTTTCTTTACTGATGGTACCTATACTTTGCATCTCAGAATTACTGCATTTTCTATTACTGCTTTCTCGCACTGATTTTACATGTTTATGCCATCTGAACTAATTACATCATGGTCTGTGTCTGTTTTGCTGTTGAATGTAGTTTTTCCCCAGATGTACTTTTCCCTAGATTTTCTTTGAGTCAAGGTTCCTTTATTTGCATTAGAAAATTTGTTTAAAAATAAGATGCCAAACTGGCCTTTCAGGGTCATAAAGAGAGATTTATTTATTTGTTTGTGTATTTATTTATTTATTTACCTGTTTAATCCCATTGTGTTTCACTGACTGTAAAATCCTGATGAAATCCTTGTCAGTAGCAGCCGCATTCTCATGGCCCAGTTAAAATGCTGTGCACTCTTTGGGGGGCATACAGCTTCACTAAGGCTTGTTCTTATGTTCAAGTTTTGCTTCTTCCACTGCCACTTTTCTCCTAGAATGCCTAAGCTGGCATTAGATGCTCACTTCTGTCCTTCCCTAGTGGGCTTCTTTGGTCACAGATCCACTTATTTGACCCTGGTCACTGGAAATGCATCCAAGGCTGTATCCGTCTCCACTACAGCGGCTGGTTAAGAACTTGTAGTTTTTGAGAAAATGTTTACCAGTGGTTTCCTCACATAACTTGTTGAAGGAACACCAACAAACTCATATAGTGCTGAATAGTAGAATGTGCTGTAGCAGACTAGTATTTGTGGTTCTGAAATTCTGGTTTTGGTGTTAGTAAGGTTAGCAAAGTAAAGGTGCTGTTAGTGAGAGACAGCAAACCATCTAACACCATTGCAGGGCAAACCCAGATGTGCTTTTTGAAAACTGGATAGGTTCGATATTGGAGAACAGTTGTACCAAGAGCTATATGTGGGTCTTGTATGTTGTCAATAAATGGTGCTCATGTATGCAGTGTTACTGAGAAAAAGGGTGCTGAACTTCCAGTTTCTGATACATTGCTGTATTGACTGTACTTGATGTCTTTGAAGCAGCATGTTGTCGGTGTGTACAACCATCAGGGTCTGCATGTAAGCTATCTAAATGATTCTTGACTAAGCACAATCATATTTCACCTCTTCTTCATCTTCATCCCAGTGCAGTGAATTCTTTTGATCCTCTGCCTTAAATCCTGAGTAGACAAGAACATATTGTGTGTGCAGCTCTTGTAATGCTGTGAACTTCCAGGTCTGTTATTGCACCTTCTCTCTCAGGGTTTTGATATGGTTTGTTTAACAGCATTTTTTAATCAAAGTTTTATTTCCCTACATTTTAACTGTCAGTGTTTCATTGTAATGCATGTAATTGTGGTTTGGTAGTTTAGGTTTGCCAACTATGCACATTATTCTGCATATAACTGTGTAGGAAAATAACTTTATTGGGGAATTTAAAAGCAAAACTGAGGCAGAGACTAGGTAGTACTTTTATGCTATTTACATGGGCTGTCTTATCTTGCTTTGTGTTTGCACTGTTTTCCTCAAGTCAATTTGTAGGCCTTCAAAATTAAGTTGTTGTTGTTGTTGTGTCTTTCGGCTTTTCCCGGTTAGGGGTCGCCACAGCGGAACTCCGGTCCGCTAATGATTGGCAGTAGATTTTTTTACATGCCGAGTTGCCGGCCATGACGCACAACCTTCAACGAAGGTACGCCCATTCACACATGTCTCCACACAGAAGATGCTCTAGCTGAGAATCGAACAGGACAATGTCTTACTGTAAAACGACAAAATTAAGTATGAGAGAAAAATATTACAATAAAACTGATACCTCTTAACTGCTTGTTTATGGTAAATATGAATTTGATGATTAAAACAATGAAAAGATAATGAAGGAGGCATATTTCCCTGTTTTACTGACCTAAGTGGATGAGTTTACTGCAGTTGTAAACAGTGGCATATCTGCAAAAGAATGTGTACACACAGTAGTAAATGACTTGAAAGTGATGTAACAGTGAATAAAGAGAAGAGCTGTTGTTATGGGAAAGTGGTATTACTGAAGGAATACGAAATAATAAAAGTACAAGACTGTTGGGCTTTATTTGGAAAAGAGTGTATAAAAGAATGCAGAAATTTACGGAAAACTGTAAAAAAAAAAAAAAAAGAGAGAGAGAGTTGTGGGAGAATATAATGCTGTCCAATAAAAGAGCATATGTGACTTAAGATCTTTTTGTTGAACCTGGACCCCTTGTTAGCTAGTATCTATGTCTTTTAGAAAGTATAGGACATAACAGGAACATATTTTAGAAGTATTTGGGGATCTATAATGCACCCAGTCAAAAAAGTGTGCTTTGTATACAAAAGTTTAAATAATGGTGGTTGGAGTACATTAAATAGAGTGGTACACATTAGAGTGATATGTATGTTATGTATACATACATGTGTGTTAATGTAAATGGTGGGTTGGGAAATGAGGTAGTAAGGGATGTGTTGCGTTTAAAATATGAATACTGTGTAAAAATGATAAATTACTCTGCCTGGACCTGATATTAGTGTTTCACTTTTGTAAGTGGGCTTTTAATATTTCACTAATCAGGGTAGAGCTCATTTCTTCAACTTAGCAAGTTAAATGGGTCTATATTATATGAACAAAAGTTCATAATATGGAATGCTCTGAAGAGTGAAAATGCCGGACCTCAAAGTGCTTCTTGTGGGATCGCAGAACAGTGAAGGTCAGAATATTTGCCCTTTCCTCACTGTAGTGTGATCTTGGAGTTGGTGTAAATATTTAGGGAGGGCACAGCCCCCCACAATAAGGAGTCCGAGGTCCGGCATTTTCACTCTTTAGAATGTACGATATTATGAACTTTCATTCATATAATATAGACCCAGTTAAATTTATGACTGGTTATGTTTAGTAAATGTTATCTGTAATAAAGATGCTGATGAAAATCTCTATTCTTGTGATGTAAAAGACTGTTCTATGGAAATATTTGTGTTTATGCTTCAGATTTTAATAAAGTTTCACTAAAAAATGATTGGAGAAAGAAAAAGGGCAAGAATACTGTTGACGTGCATAACTTTGAAAGTTAGAGCGCAAGAAATGGAAAATAATAGTTAAGGAAGACTACATAAAGAAAAAGGTTTACATTCTTTATGTAATAAAAGAATGTTACATGATAGAGTTGAAGAGAATATGAAAGAAAAAATTCATTACTGAGCAGGAGGAATATGATTATGAAGAAAATTAAATTATGGGAATTTACTTAGAAAATGGATCATAATAAACTAACAGTAAAATATGAAATTTTATGTCCATATAGCTGAAAATAAAAGATGTGAAAGTGGATATGAAGGAGTAAGAAAAAGTATTTTGGGGGGGGGGGTTGTTGAAAAGTCTCAAAAAGCAGTGGGTTGAGTTAAGTGAAGATGGAGAAGAAAGTGTATGGAGCATAGAAAAGGAGAGAAATTTATCGCTGGTTGTCTGTGATAAACAGGTGCGAATGTGTTGGTGGGTGTGTTGGAAATGTAAGCGTAAAGCTAAGTTATAGTAAATGGAATAATAATAAAAGAATACAAAGAGTGTTAAAGTTTTTTTAGGAAATGGGAAACTGCAAATAAAACAAAGTTTGAATTTAGATATTTTTATGTCATGATGTTCATATATTTTGAAAAGTGTAAACAAGATTTTCATTAAGTGCCTTGGGATCTTTGCTACCAGTTCAGGCAGATGGAACCATGATTTAACACCTCATTTGAACTTCAGCAACTCAATAGTACAGAATATCCTTACTTTGTACTGCACTGTTATTATAGAGCATGAATCCAGGCACTGCTGTGAGGATAGAACCCATAGCCTTCTGCTCTAACCAGCATCTATGGTGAGTATGCTGCCTGCTGAAGCACTGATGCTGCTACACAGCTGGTACAATTAAATGATAGATTAATTCACTATTGCGGCTTTGTGTGTCCTTTTCTACTACCAACTGCAGAGGTTTCATTCAAAGGAAGATAAATATCTTGCTATGACACCACACTTTAGATGAAAAAAGCACCATAAATTAATATGTAGTCCAGTAGTGAAAAAATAGAGTAACTTTGAGCTTCAGAAAAACAGAGATATTTTAATATATAGTAATTACAAAGATGTCAAGTAAATAGAATACAGATGGTTGCTGAGGGTCACAGAGAAAAGCAGCATTTGGCTTTCCATGCATATTTTCAGCTGTAAGTGCTACTGACTAAAAATCCTGAATAGCTGTTGTCTGATTTTTTACTATGTATCATTGCAATCCCATTAACTGGACTGTTAGTGGATAAGCAAGAAGTCTGTCTACACCATTAGCAATTCATGTTTGTGAGTGAGCCTTGGGGTTAGTAGAGTCTGCTGGGGCTTAGGGATGGAGAGCCACCTTTAAGACCTGTCTTCTTTTTTAGGGAAGGGGGCACTTACCCAGAGTCGGACTGACACGTGGCAGAGAATGTGTACAGGTGAATGCTTCCACATTATACTAGAGAGGTAGACACACAAGATGCTTTCATGTCATTGTACTTCATGACCCTTACAGTATTTACAGAAAGCGTACAAAAAACAGTTACAGTACTAGGAGAATATACAGTGGCCCAACCCATGATTGAACTAATCACTCTACTAAGATGCATTTTTTTATATAGAATTACTAACCCCAACTTTGGTCTGTCAGACCTGAAATGAGGCTAGCCCGTCCAGGAGGGGAATATCTCAGTCTGCTGTAGTAGTAAGTCTGAAGAGCGTACCTCTCAACTTCTTAGCACAAGAAATCTGGACAAAGCCTAAAATAATGGGGGGGGGGGGGGGGGCGCAAAGGCCCAAAAGAAGTGACAGATTTTAAATATTGCTCTTATGAACTTAGGAGTTACTAGAGTAACAGGATTTGTGTTAGCATACATTTTCTGATGGATATGAAGTTTGAAACTTAAATGTATGTTATTATGTAGTAACTTCAATCCTCAGTGATTTGCCAGAAAACCATAAATTTTATGAGAAACAGACCAAAAATATGAGGTAAAAATCAGGACAGTTAATTGGTATGCTGAAGAGCCACATATTCATGTGGTTTATAAGTGCCCTTGCAGGATGTATATTTTTTTAAATCTGCAAAAAAGTTTTAAATATTTGGGGGTTGACCTACTATTAGAGAATGGACATATCTGATGCTGTCCTTTTCATTCCCCCTCACTGTTGGGTATTCGGATCTGACCTCTGATCTGACTTGGCCACCTTCACAAGACTTGAGGATCCGAGCCTAGAGCTCCTCCCTTTCCCATAGTGCGTTATACATTCCCTAACTCCTCAGATCTCGTTTGCCACCATGTAGCACAGACGTGATCTGTGAGTCTCAAGCATGGGTTTTAGAGTTTGTGAGCAAAACTTTGTTAAATTTCTGTATCTCTTTATTTTAAATCACTTTAGATTTGTCTTTCTTTCTTTGTCCTTACTTCCCTTCCAGTCTGGTAGTAGCTCGTTAGTGTCAGGGTACTGCCCTTCCCCCCTCCTTTCGCTTTTGGTAAAGTTTTAGTGCCACTGGCACTCCTTCTTGCTTTCCTTTTACAAAAAAAAAAAAGTCTGTCAACTCTCTTATAATAGTATGCTGTGTGTAGCTCAGTGTTTCTGCTTTCTGTGTGTGTGAGTGACTGTTCACTTTCTTCTTTTCAGATGTCAGACAAGCCAACAGGTTTTAAGAGGTGCACCTCTTGTGGGCACAAAATCCCAAATTCTGATGACTACAAGTGGTGTCTGCTTCGGCTGGGGCATTTGAATGCCGACTGATGTATTTGCACGGCCTTCAATCCTCGTGCCCTCTTTGATAGGAGAAACAAATAAATCTTGCAAGGTATGTTGCCTTCTTCTGAGACCCACTGTTAGAGAATGGACATTTTAAGCTTGAGAAGGAATATGAGATTCAGTAGGACTGGTAAAGGAGCAGGTAGAATCAGGATTCCTATATTACTGTCTGTTTCTGGTTGGTATGAATACCAGATGAAGAGTCTGAACCTTTGCAAAGTCTGAGGATTATATGATGTTATCACATCCTTACCCATCCAGGTTCCTTTACAAAGAATTGAGAATAGTATCATTTTATTTGTACACAGCCACTGGCATCTGTTGGCCAATCAGAAATTCTGATCAGTCATTGCAGCTTAAAGGGACAAACATCGACATCTAACTGGGTATGACAAGTAGTGTGCAAGATGAAACTGGAGAGAGATGGCCAGCAGGTAACACAATTCCAATAACAGCCTTCTGTGTAGCTGCTCTGTCTGAGGCACTGAAATCCTAGTTCAGAGTAAAATAAACAGGAAGTATTGATTGGAAATTATATTGCCATTTTCAGACTGCCATGTGGATGTGAGACTGACTTCAGGCTTTCCTGCAATGTTTGTTTGCACCACGGTGTTGCTTGTGGCTCTTTCCATAGAACATAAGACAAGACTGGGGAATGTAAACACTTGTTGTTGTAGGTGGTTTGAAGAAGAATTGGGGGGGGGGGGGATAGAAGCCCCTAATCACTGGTTGCGTTGATATTTTTAAGACAAGGTAAAACTGTTTGTGTGAAGTTTTTGTTAACCAAAGACATTGGAAGGGGCTGGAGACTAAAGCATGCTGTGAATGAGGGTCATGTGGCATTGGTTTTAGTTTACATTTGGACCAGTGCAAACCTGAATACTTGAAGTTGTGATTTTGTAATGAAACTGTGCCATCTCTACAGACTAGCACGTTGTATTTTTCTGTTCAGTTTTGAAAACAGTTTTAGTACTTGCTCTGCTTTCTAATGCAGAATGGCCATTGTAATAAATTAGTCTCACAGTTAAATGTGAGGCTGGCCTGAGCGAGTCCTGTCAAATATTTTATAGTTACTGCCAGAGGTTTTACTTTTATGATTTTAGCTGTTTCTTTATTCAGCCTTGCCCACCTCAAGATTTATGCATTGTTTTAGGATTCTTGTGGCTGTATTATGTAGGAAATATAGGTCTGAGATACTGTATTACCTAGGTTATGATTTTTTTAAATAAAAAATCCAAACTTATACGTGGAAGCACCAGTTTAATAGGACACAACACAGAATCCCAATGACTAAGCGCTTTCACCATAGCAAGCCATTGCTATGGTGAAAGCGCTTAGTCGTTGGGATTCTGTGTTGTGTCCTATTAAACCGGTGTTTCCACGTATAAGTTTGGATATTTTATTTTATGTTCTTGGTTTTTGCTTCGTTTGAAGTGTTGCTTGTTTTTATGATTTTTTTTTGGTCTGCTTTGTAATATCACTAAAATTACCGCCAGTAAACGTCCTAATCACACTGTCCTGTCAGCCGTTCTACCACTGCAGAATGCATCAATGTATGTTATACTTAGACAAAGAGGTTGATGACTTGTCTGTGTGAGTCCTACTATTAAAAGGTTATTATGCTTTACTGTAGCAGAATCAACATAGTTAAGAATGCACTAATCATTGATTTTGTAATTCTCTTCACCCACCCTCTTTTTGCCATCCTTTCTCTTTCATATATTTATTTTGTTACTCTCCATTTCTGTTACATGCAGCATTTGATCAACCTGCACGTAATCTATTGGTAAGGCCTCTCATCCCCCCCCAAAAGATGGCAGCAGTAACACTACCACCACCATCACCAAAGGCACCAAGCACTGTGTCTTAGCCTGCTACAGTTGCCTTCAGACCTCCTGACAAACCTACACCAACTGCCTCAGGTAGTCCTGCACTGGTGGGGGTACAGTAGTACCTGCCAGTATCAGTGCAAGTGGAGGTGACACTTTTGTCTTTAGTCAGGAGATGATAGAGTGGGTCTATATTAATTCAGTGAAAAGTCACTTCAACGAATGGCATTTCATCAAAAATGCCGTTCATCTAATACTGCTCATGTGGGGGGTGCAGCCCCCCACACCCCCTGCTAATTATATGTACCACCTCTGAGATTGCACTACAGTGAGGAAAGGGCAAATTTCCCAATCTTCACTGTACTGTGATCTCAGTATGAACAGTTCGACGAACGGCATGTTTGATGTAAGTGAACCGAAAATGCAGATCGCTGAACTAATAGGGACCTGATAGAGCTTGTGGGGGAGGTAATAGAAGGGTGAATGCCTGCACTGACACTACTGTTTGAGGCAGGACCCAGTGGTGATGGTTCTAAGGTGATGAGTAGTCTCCCACTGAGTCTACGCTGGCAGAGACTGCATCTCTAATCAACCACTCCTATTCCCCAACCAAGCGCTCCCCTCCATTTTGTGTCCATGCCCGCACCCTTGTGTGTGTTGCACAGCCCTTCACTTACCATTGTCTTTTACTGTGTTTATCTGATGTCTTCTTAACCTTTAATATTCCCCTTCTTCATTGTGTTACCCCACACCCTGTCAGTGATGTGCATCTTTGCCTGTTACCGAACCTCCCCCTTACCCACCTTTTATTTCCCTGACTTCCTTGATCAGTGTTCTCAGAAAAAAGGGTACCTTTCCTCATAAAAAAATACTCCCACTCATACCTCTCATTTCCCCCAAATATTTGATTGATGTACTCAAAATTAGCTCCAGTAGTTCATCTTAAAAATGTAGTTTTCTGACAGATTGTACCTTGCAATATGTAGGAATTATAAAGTTGAGAAATCACTTTGCCCAAGATGTGACTTTAAGCTTTTAATTAATGTTTTTTCAATGTGCCTTGAAGTATCGATAAGCTTACTACTGATGAACTACTTGATCACACTGTCCTGCCAGCCATTTTAAAACTGCAGCTTAAATAATTAAACGTACGATTATTGAGTTAAGGAGTTGAGAGATATGCTCCTACCCAACCTACATCCTGCTCATTCCTTAGTAGCTCACCTTTTGTTATACCCTCTGCTTGCTTCCCTGTGTCATCTCTGTCCTATACTTCTATTTTTAACATTATTTCTGGTCAAAATAGATAAGCACAACACACAAATGCTCGTAAAGGGCTTGCAAAACATAAATCATCTGTCTGTGTTCAATCTTTGAACTATGAGTTGTGGAGACCAACACTGATGCAAAGGTACAACCAATAAAAAATGGCACTCTTTATCCTATTGCAAAAATGAAGAAAAATCCTTGTCACGTGGTAATTAGTCATGCGGACGAGCTAAGCATCACTGCACTTCACCATGCCAGTCTGAAATATAGTAAAGCTAATGCCTTAATTCTAACTGTTTTGATGGCTCCGTGTACTCATTAAATGATTTTCACTGTGTCAGTGAAATGAGTTCAGGAGTTGAATGCTTTGTGGGTTGTATGCTATTTTACAATGCTCTGTTCACAGTCTCCAAATGTATTAACATTTCCTTGATGTCTGTGTTTGTGATGCCCACCACTGTTACCAATATGCGTCATCCCCACGCTGGGCCAGTAATCAAGGAGCCTGAATCGTCACCACTGACACTGGAGAGAGAGATGTGTACTTGGAATACAAATGGATACACTCAGTATTTTCAGATGCAGACCTCTCTGCATCAAGTACAATTTCCCTTTAGAGCACAGAGAACACACTCAGCCCGGCTTCTGGATGTCTCTATGTCTGTCTCCCTCTAGGCCCCCAATAATACTCCCCAGTGGCACAGCTGTAGGGTTAGGTCCTCAGCCGAGTGTCCAAGCCAAATTCTTTGACACCGTCTCTATAAACCTCGTGCTTCGTGCCCCTGCCCCAAGTAGCTGACACACACATTCTTTAAGATTTAATTTTCACACACACACACACACACACACACACACACACACACACACACACACACACACACACACACACACACACACACACCTAGGAAAGGCTGGCACAGATTACCAGGTCTACCAACTTTGCCCAGATTATAAGGTAGTTAGGACTGTCACCAGTCAGTTACTATAAGGCTCTTAGAAGGGTGTCCAATTGTACTGTGTAATATTAATATTAATACAAATGGTGGTAGTTCACCAAGACAGTTAGGCCTTCTGGAGTGGCCCACACAGTGTCACTAAATACATATAAGCACTCTCAAAGGTTAAATACAAGGATCAGCCACAATAAATGTTTAAATATATTAATAAATAATAAAAGAGCATGAAAATACTCAGTATATATTACAGTAAACCACAGAGTTCAAATCAAAGAAAATATTGAAATTAACATTGTTGGACAGACTTATACAAATAAAGAAAACCACTCTCTGAACTAAGCTTCACTATATTCCTGACTGAATCTAAAAAGAATTTTGCAGTTCTCTAGTTAACTTACTTACTACCACAAAGCAAGATGCTGTGGGTGAGGGTCTTTCTAGTCAGGCTTCCCAAAACAAAATACTGAATACTCTTGAGATTTCTCTTTGTAATATCTAAAATATAATTTCCAAGAGGCCTGGCAGAATGACCTCATCTGGTCACCTGACTCTAGGTTCTCGCAGTATTCATTCCCCTTTGAAGCTGAGACAGGAAGTTAGCACAAACAGCCACAATACACATCCAAATGTTTATGGCAGTGCCTGGGGCCTCCCCTCTTTTCACTGAGCTAATGGACAAAGGCTCTTACCCAGACCTAACATCTCCAGTCCTATTCAGCACTATGGGGTTCCTTTTAAGGGTTTAACAACTCATTTAGATTTCCCTTACTTTTCTTAAAGTTAAACTCTGCTGTGCTAGTATCCTCTATTGAAACATATACATTTATACAGTGGAGGTGGCTTACTGGTAAATTGCATAGGCTATTGTGTGCAAGGTCCTGTGTTCAAGACCTGCAAGGACTGTTTATTTAAACCTGAGACATACCTCCGTGGGTTACATGAAAAGAGACATGGAGGAGCTGTTGGATTATGTAGCCCAGGCGGGTATGACCCTAGCCCTGAGCAGCATCCTACCATCACCCAGAATGATACCACAGTACAAGCAGAAAATGATTGATTTCAACAATTGGCTAAGTTTCTGGTGTCATTCTTAGGGGATCCAGTATCTGTCTGCTTGGGATGACATGATTGACAGACTTCGATGCTTTGCCAGAGATGGCCTGCATCTGTCACGCCTGGGCTTCCGGATACTGGCCAAGGCTCTTGCCACCCCTATAGTGCCTTTTTTTAGGCCGTGTTCCAAAGACCAAATTACCACGATAACAACTACTAACAAATGCAATCTGAGAGTCATGCTGCTCAATGCTAGAAGTCTAAATCTCAAAATGTGCTCACTCGAAGCACTCCTTAAAATGGAGAACATCGACATTTGTGCTGTAACAGAGACCTGGTTCAAGGCAGCAGAAAGCACCCCTGCACTACCATGCTATAACTCATTCCACACCTTTCAGCCCCAGAACTTGGACCAAAGCTCCAAAGTGTTTCCATATTCTTAAAGGATGTGCACACCTCCAGACTGGTAGCCCAACATAACGCACCTGAGATACTTCAGGTGCAGCTAACATTGGGTAAGACAGTGATTCAGGTTGTAGCCTACTGTAGGTCCCCAACCATGTCCCAAGACTTACACTCCACATTCCTAAGCACCCTGGAGAATATTAGGGTCCAACCTAACACGGTCATACTGGGTGACTTCAACTACCCGTCCATTAACTGGGAAAACTACTCATGTACCAATACACTTGTCCAGTGCTTTCTGGAATTCATTAATTCTAATGCTCTGGACCAGCTCATTCTTACCCCCACTAGAGGTAGCAACATCCTTGACCTGGTCATTACTAACATGGGAAAGCGTTGCTCTACACCAATAGTCAACTCCTCCCTGGTTAGATCTGACCACAAGCTAATCACCTTGGAAATCTACACCCCCCTCCCCCCCACAAAGGTAACTGCCATGAAAAACTTCTCCAAAGCTAACTTTGGGCTCTTAAAAACAGAGGTGGCTAACTTCACGGCAACCATGCAAATGGAAAATAGTTGCATGACTGCCAAATCATACACCAATGCACTGTACGAACACGTACACAAATGCATGGATATCGCCATGCCCAGTAGAACCAAGATGCTCTCCTCAAAAAAAAAGGAATCCAATTTGGTGGTCCCCTGCCATAAACAAACTCTACAACAGAAGGAGGAAACTGATGTGGAATAAGGCGAAATCCCAAGACTGGAAACACTACCTTATCAGCCTCAACAAAAGGTTGAGATCCCTCATCAAATCCTCTAAGGCTAGCTATGAAAACAGAATTGCAGCAAATAGTAAAGATAACCACAAGGCCTTCTATAGTTATGTAAAGAATCTCCACGGCAATACCCAGATTTGCTCTGAGCTACTGCACAATGGTACCCTCCTATACCAAGTCAACAGATATTGCCAATATACTGGCTGACAGATTCAGTGCTAACTTTACCCCCCACCCAAAGGACCAATCGCAATACCAGTAGATTGCCAGGCACCCAGTATTACTGCAGCACAGGTTAAAACAGCACTGTCCAAGGCCAAGAATACACCCTCTATGGGGCCTGACAATATCCCTGGCTGTGTTCTACATGAACTACAGAGTGAACTGGCACCTGACCTGTGTGCCCTGTTCAATCACATCCTCACCTCAGGCTTTGTCCCTACCAAATGGTGCACTGCTACAGTCATTCCTCTCCACAAAGGAGTAGCGATTACAGACCCTGGGAATTATCACCCAATTAGCTTGACGAGTCTGATATGCAAAGCTATGGAGTGCATCATCATGGATCTAATAAGCAAGGATATAGGGATTCTCCAAAGTCTGGATCCTACCCAGTTTGGTTTTGTGCAGGGCAGATCATGCCTGCTCAACTTGGTCGACTTCTTTGAGTCAGTCTCCAGAGCTGTGGATGAAGGCAAGGTGGTTCATACAGCCTACCTTTATCTGGCCAAGGCCTTTAATACCATTCCCCACTCAGGAATCATAGAAAAACTCACTAAGCTAGGCATCAACACCTATATCACTAGGTGGGTTGCAAACTGGCACACAGATAGAACCCACAGTGTGAAAGTATCTGACTCCAAGTTAGACTGCCGACCAGTCACAAGTGAAGTCCCACAGGGTTCGGTCCTGGATCCTCTCCTGTTTGGTATCTACTTCTCTAAAGTCCAGGCCAAAACGAAGGGACTCTGGCTGACAAAGTTCACAGATGATTGCAAGTTGGGAGCTATTAACTCCCCAAGTGATTTTGACATCCTACAGAAAGGCCTCAATGACACCAACGACTGGTGTCAGAACCATGGCCTTAAGCTCAGTGCCAAAAAATTTCATCATCCCCCTTGGGAAAAACCCGGTTCCCTTGAAGTTACCACATTGATGGTAGTCCACTGAACACAGAAGGCATTATAAGAGATCTGGGAACACAGGTTGACAGCGACCTCTCTTTTGACCACCATGTTGCCACTGTGGTCAGAAAGTCCTATGTGGCATATCTCATTACTAAGAGTTTTGCATCAAGGAAGAACAAGATCATTGTCTCCCTCTACTCTTCTGTCATTA
Source organism: Protopterus annectens (assembly GCF_019279795.1). Taxonomy (NCBI): domain Eukaryota; kingdom Metazoa; phylum Chordata; order Ceratodontiformes; family Protopteridae; genus Protopterus; species Protopterus annectens. The sequence continues at coordinate 549,815,318 of NC_056741.1, read as the reverse complement.
GGCCAGTCATAGAGTACAGTGCCCCATTTGACATGTACCTCACTAGCCACCTGCAACAAGTGGGGAGGCCGCAAAAATACCTCATAAAGAGGATTCTAGGCCTTAAACACTTGTCCTATATGGATAGACTCAAAAAACTCCAAGTATTCTCTGTCTCATATCAACTACTTAGAGGCGATCTCTGCTTGACTTACAAAGCCATGTCTGACCCAGCTCTGTTAGAAATGCTACATCTAAAGAAATCCCAATCCCTCCGCACCACATGCTCCAGAGACCTCAACCTCATTACCACAATCAACAGAACATGCTGGAGGGACAGGTTCATAACCCTGAGACTGCCCATGCTATGGAATAGACTTCCCGTACATGTCAAGCAGAGCACCTCACTGGCCCTCTTCAAGAGAAATCTTGATAAGTGGATGGGAAATGGAAAATTCACCCCGGGGACCACTCCAGTGGCTCTACTCGACAGAGGTACTAGGAACTAAGGTTGGGTGGCACGATGCCAGGGTAATCCTCTGGGCTAGGCTTGTAAAGGCTCCAGGGCCATTAGCATAGTACACACCTATGAACCTATAATTCAGCTACAGTAATACATGTACATTTTTCTTCATTTCAGCAGGATGCACTGTTGATGCACTTCGACACAAGCAAAGCTCACAAATACATTTTCAGCACAAGCATCTGTACAAAATCAGTTTGATATACAAATGACATACAATTCTAATACATTTGTAACCAAGCATCTTGTATAAATTAGTTTAATATTCAAAGGACACATCATTCTTTACAAAACTCCATCTGACTATGCTGGCACATGTCCATATCATCACAATATTTATGACCCTTTTTAGTCTGACTGCTTCAGTGACTTCCCTTGCTAATGCAGTGGTATGGAGAATATCACTAGGACAGCCATAGGTTCACTTCCATTGAGGCTTATCTTTCTTTTCCCGCTATCAATCTGTACATGTGCTACATTTCCTAATATGTGTATTGTATGATCCCTTTTAGACTGACAGCTTCAGTGGCACCCTCACTAGGGAAATGAGGATATACTGGCATGTGGACTGAATTAATAGGTCAACTCCCCTGAGGGTATCCTATTATGTTCAACAAACACACTGCCTTCTTGGCATATGGGTAGTAGTGCTGTGCTACCCTCCCTCTGGCAGACTACTAAAGCCCAAAATCCCTCCCACTGACTGTCTGTGGGTATGATGGACCAATCACCTGTGAAGACTGGGCTACCCATCTATGTCAAGCAAAGTTCTTCATTAGCACTCTTCAAGAAAAATCTTGATGAATGGATGGGAAATAGGAAATACACCCCAGGGATCACTTCTGTGTCTCTGCTCGTCATTGGCACAGGAAAATAACTTTCTTGGGTGGCGTAAGCCAGGGAACCTTGTTGGCTAGGCTTGCATAGGCCCTTGGGCCGATAGCCTACTACCTACCTATGAACCTGTGAACCTATGAACCTTTCAGACCCACAGCCAGGGCCCTTTCAGTATTCTAGTTACATTGTAAGAGAAGGATCTCTTGCAAAACTGCTCCTTACTCTGAATATCAGCTGCTGAGCTCAGATAAGAAACCCTTTTGAGGTTTTTTTTCTTCCCTTTGCTTTTTCTATAACTGCTTGTAAAAGTATATTCTGCTGCTTTGAGGTTTTTTTTTTTTAACATAGGTTCATAGGTTTCATATGAGATTACTAGGCTAATGGCTTAAGAGCCCTTTAAGCTTAGCCAGTATAACTTGATTTTACCCAATATATGGCTCCTAGGGACAAGAGGATGGAATGGATTTGTGCCTATGCCTTCAGTATCTTAGAGATTGGCCCTTTCCATAAGGGACATATGCACTACCCCAGGTGTGAAATTGCAATTAATCATCCATTATGTTTGAAGAGGGCTAGGGAGGGGCTCTGCTTAATGTGAATAGGAAGCCTGTTCCAAAGAAAGGACAATCTCTGAGGCACATATCTAGCTCTCCAGCATATTTTATTTGAGTCGCTAAGTTTAGATGCCTAGATTTGGCGACCCTCGTGTTGTTTGACTTGTGGATGTGTTGCAGCTCCACCAGGGCTGGATTTGTGCGTGCCTTGTAGGTCAGGCATAAGTCACCCCTTAGTAGTCAGTAGGAGACAGAGTAAAGGGACAGAGCTTTTCATTTATCTACATAGGACATGTTTACACCCTGCATTTTCTTTGTGAGGAACCTCTGAGGTTGCTCCAGCTGCTGTAAGCACCTAGTCAAGTACATGCCTTGATTATTGGTCTAATAAGGGTTGAGGACAGTGAGACTATAATTTTCTTTGATCTGGATGGCCATGCCTTTACTTATAAGTTGTGTCACATAGAAGGATTTCCTCACCAGTGTGGACACATGATGGTCAAAATTCAGACTGCTGTCTATCTGTGTACCTAGATCACCTCCGAATATGCTCTTAGGGGTGTGTTATTGAAGTTGTAATTTGCAAGGATATTTGACTTCTCAAAGGATGATAATGCATTTTTTTTCGCATTTAATTTTAGGCCGTGGTTCTGACATCACAGTCATTTGTCTGATCTAGACCCTCCTGAAGGATATGTATATCATCGGGGGCCTCAGTGTTTGCCCCCAGATTACAGTCATTTTTTGATTAGAAAATTTTAAAATGTTTCTGTTTTTACTTTTGACTAGCACAGTAAGGCCTACACTTTGATTAAAAGCTTTATTTGGAAGTTTTAACAAGACAGCTTGCTGATGTTGCATTTTTGATTGTTTCAGGTGATTGAGCAGGATTACAGCATTTTAAATGATTTATTTTCCTTTTAAACAGACATTTTGCTGCCATTTTGTATGTTAAAATTGTCTGGCAGGAATTGTTCATCAGTTTATGATTTATTTCTTGTCTAATTCCATTTTAAGCTGTATCCATTCATTTTGACTGAAACTAGCTTTTCTTAAATTAGAGGATTTTTGTACATGATTTTGTGCTTGGAGCTGGATTACTGAAACTGCTGTCATTTGATTTAGTGCAGTGTTTACAATAGAAAACCCCTGCAAAATAGGGTTACCACCTGTCCCACTTTGTGAGGGACAGTCTCTCTTTAGGCAGTTGTGTCCTGACAAAAAATATTAAAAATGGCAAATGTCCTGAGATTGTAAGACATAATTATGTCCCATATGTTATGTAATAGTTGCATAAAATAATTATTTCTGTATCTAAAATACCTAAATGTTACAAGAAACAGAATAAGCAACTAAACTGCTACAAGAATAAGCTTTTATTTAGGCAAAAAAGTAGTAAAGTTCTATCCTTTGTACTGACCGTGGGTATGTGTCGACCTGTAAAATCTGATGTGTGTTCCGAAAATGTCCCACTTTGGCCATTTGAAAAGATGGCAACCCTACTGCAAAACTGGACTTCAGTTTGCTTTTGCCACCATTTTGTATTTTAAACATTTCAGACTGGAATTTTTCATCAGTTTATGATTTATTCCTTGTCTAATAGTGTTTTAGGCTGTAGCCATTCATTCGGACTGAGACTAGCTTTTTTTTTTCTTTTTTTTTTTTTTTACAAAATCAGGGGACTTTTGTGCATACATTTTGTTCTTGGAACTTTGTTACTGAAACTACTTTTATCTTATTCAGTGCAGTGTTCAGAATAGTACCCTTCAGATTGCTGTCTAGTGGGAGAATAGTTTAATTTGTTCATTTTTACTGACTGACTGTGCAGCCATTATTTGGTATTGCTGTGGCTAGTTTTTTAGTCCTTGACTTGATGGACTCATGTACTGCCCCCATCTATCCCTTGTGTACCTAAAAAAACATTAAAGGAATCTAGATGTATACTTCATGTTACAGCTTGTGACTCTGAAGTAGCCTTGGGCAGACTATTGGACCACACACCTTTTTTCCTACAGGTCCCCTAGTGTGGTGGTTGTACCACAACTGTACATGACAAGAGGATCAGACACATCCTCCAGGGCAATGCTATTACCTGGTTCAGGTACAGGAGAACTAAACCCAGGTGCAGGGGATTGTGCAGAGATTCTTCCACTAGGGTGTAGCATGCAAAAAGAGGCAAAAGACCCACTACTTTACGTGGCAACAGTCTCCGACTGTTTTCACCTGAGCTAGTGCCTATGACTAGCTCCATTATTGAGGCTATTGATTACAGGGTGCAGACCAGAGCTATGAGTAATGTCAGCAATCCTACTCCTTTTCAGCCACCCCAGGATCCTGATTTTTAAGGGGCTTTAGAATTTGAAGTTTCAGGAGTGTCAAAGTCTATCACCAGTCAGTTTCCTCTAAGGACAAACAGGTTCAGAAACCCAAACAGATGTCTTCTTTTTCCCCAAATGCTGACTATATTTATGGGTGTATTCAATCTGGAGTAATCAGCTGACCCTGAGATCAGCAGGGTATATGATCTTTTGGAGGATGAAGCCCCTGATGTGATGGCCTTCCCTCAGTTGATCTCAGTATTGGAGGATGTTTAAGAAAGTCTGCAGTTCTCCTCTGCTGAAGGAACTCCCTGCTAAAAAAAAAGCATTTAAGAAATTCAGGGTGTACTCGACCATGCCTGGCCTTCAGGTCCCATTGTCTCCAGACCCTGCTTCTTTGTTCCCAGTGACCTTACTAGTAAAAAGACCATGCCTTCATCAAACCCAGTCCCTCAAGATAAACTAGGCAAGTGCCTAGAATCTCAGGGAAAAAAGCTGGCTCAGTCCACCATGGTAACTTTCAAGGTGTTTAAGTACCAGTGTTTTATGTGGAAGTTTGTGTTGAAGTGTATATATATAGTTTAGAAGAGCTCAATGCATTGTTACCTGTTGAGTAGAAAGACTATGTGAGAGACAGAGATTGTTTCCAATGTTTCTCAAGGGTATAAACATGCTTTATAGAGTGCCTTAAAGGGGGCCGATACTGTGTCTAACAATGCAGCGACATCAGTGGTGGTATGGAAGTATACTTGGTTGCACAGCCAACATTTTCTGATGAATTAAAAAATGAGATCTGATGTTGTCAGTCTTAACCCAATCCTTGACAGTGGGTTCGGTTCTGAACCTTGGAGCCAACTCAGCCATATCTTCCAGCTCACATTCTCCAAACTGTCAAACCAGCACTACCCATAATGCTTCTCACAGATATTACCTCAGATCTCGTTTGCCATTTCGCAGACCAGAAGCATTAGTTTCCTTCTTTTGAGCCTTGGCTATTTAAGTGAGTACTTCTTAATTTTCCTGAATTATTCTTCATTTCTTGGTAGAGTTTTCTATATATCTACTCTCACACTGGCTACCTGCTCCTTTTAGCTTTATCTCTTACCCTCTTTCTACCGTTTTCTTCCCTTTGTTACTGTTGGTAGAACTTGAGTAACATTGTTGGTACTTCTTTCTATTTCCTTTAGGTATTATATTTACCATTGCTGGTATTGTTTTTCTATAGTTTCCTTACTTCTATAGTTTTAAAAAAAAAAATCTTGACTATTTTATCTCCTGTGTCACGCGAGTGTAGCAACGGTTATTTTTTCTTGTTTATGATGGCTGATCAAAAGCAAACTTCGCCTGCTAAGTTCAGTAAAGGCACTTCAGGATGTAAGAGGTGTCAGAAATGTGAAGGCAAGATGCCAAATTCAGACAACCATTCATTATGTATATACTGTTTAAGGAAAATACACTTTCAAGAGGACTGTTCAGTCTGTCACGGTTTCTCCACATGAACCCTGACAGAAAGAAAAAGCATAAGTTGATTCTAAAAGGATTTCTTAAAACTAGCTTTGATGAGGCCTTATCTGAGCCTACACCTGAAACTAGCACTTCCTCCTTATCTTCCTCTGCTTCGAGAAAGAGAGCTTCTTTGGTTCCAGGGTCCCCAGAACTGGCAAAGAAACTACCTAAATCATCAAGAGTTCTTCGGCACCGGAAGATTTACCAGCATCTAAATCCAAGCTCCCCTCGAAACTGAAAACAACTTCTGTTTTGGCACCAACAGATTCCTTGCTACCAAAGCTACCTCAACCGACACAAACTAAATACCTTCTATTGAGCTATTCAAAGATGTGCCACCTGGTCCATTTTTGGAAGGTAGATCCCGGAGATCTCCCTCCTCATCTTCCTTCTTATCTACTAAGAGTCTGTCTGAGGCCGACATATTGAGACTGGTGGATCAGCTCCTTACAGCTAGGGGCTACTCTCAATTCCTAGGCATTCTGGCCTTGGAACTAGCCTAGCTAGAACTCCACCATATTCTCCTCCTCCAACTCCAGTCAAGACCTTGGAGCTCTCGGTTCTGACTCCTCCGGTGTCAACTGCTTGGGTTCTGGTAGCTTCTTCGTCTCCAGTTCCAAGAATTGCCTTGAGTTCCTCCATGCCTTTGGCATTGGAGGTCTCCCGGGGTCGTGATTCTCTGGTCGGGTCCAAGCCAAGGGGCTTGGATCGATTTCTTTTCATTCGGAACCGTCCATCTGCCTCAGTACCTTGGCCTTTGCAAGATCGACCTAGGCTTCTGTTCCAGAGGCTGCCTCCTCAGTGTGGGATGTGACCCCAATTCCGAAGGAGTCTATTTCGGTTCCGGGCTCCCATTCCTCTACGGGGAGGGGCAGCCTTTAGGATAATGGAGAAGGCTTTTTCCATTGGGTACTCTACCTCCTCTAGACCTGAGCTACCATTAGTCTCACTCCCAGGACAGAGGGCACAAAAGTCTCAGGTGATTCCCACCTTAGTGGTCTCCTCTTTAGACACTTCCCCAGATCATCCCCTCGAGGAAGTCCCTGCGAAGACTTAGTGCAAGAAAAGGCACCTGGACTCTCTGGAAGAATCCTTCACAGAAGATACTGATTTTGATGAAGGGGAAGGTTCCCCCAGGTCACTCCCTGATGATGTTTCCTTCAGGGACATCCTAGAAATACTGAAAGAGAGGGGAGGCTCGTCTTCCATTCAACCTTCCTTGGAGGAATCTGTATACCTGGAGGCTTTTCGTGCCCAGCCCACTACTTCTTGGATCTCTCCGCCCCTTGATGATCTCATTAAACTGATCGCTCAGCGGGTGTGAAAGATGCTCGACTCCATAGAGCCAATCCCCAAGGGATCTGACTGGATATTATCAGCACCTAAAGATGAACCACATTGGTCTAAGGGATTTCTGTCGAAGCCATAGTGATAGCAGCCGCCACCAAAAAGGAACTTGCTGAACAAAATCCGACTATCCATCCTCCTAACAAGGAGTCTAGGATGTTGGATAGATTTGGGAAGCATGTTTATGCTTCATCGACCTTCGCTCTAAGGTCCTTGAATTATATGACACACTTTAACAGATTACAGAGAGATTTGATTAAATACTCTGTCAGGAGCAGTGCTTGATGAGGTCCGTGACAAGGTTTCCTCTCGGCTTGCAACCCTTGATGCTATCTACGACTCGTCCATGAGGCTCATTGCCCATACAGCCAAAGGGATGACCGTGGCAGCGGGTTCAGGCATAGCCATTAGAAGGCATTCCTGGATGAACTTTTGGGACTTTGAGGAGCAATTTAAAGCATCATTCATCAATACCCCTTTTGATGAATCCACCTTTTTTGACCCAAAGGTAAAAGACACCCTAGCCAGTTGTGAGAAGGATATTAAGACCCTATCTGCCGTAGGCATATGTTTCTCCACTCCTCAGAGGCCTTATTCTAGGAACCAAAAAAGTGGGAGACTATGGCTTAAAAAATCCAAAGGGCCTTTCCAAGACTCACAAAGTAAAAACTTCACCCAGGGCAGAGGAGGAAGCAATGGAAGACGCCGCCCTAGGGGCAGAAATGGGCCGCAGAATCAGGGTTCCAGAGACTCTTCTCTGAAACTTCCTATCAGCATCCCTGAATGGGGGCCTGATTACCTTCCTCTGGAGGAATTCAGGGGGTGATTATCCCTGCATCTACCTAACTGGCAATTGATAACTTCGGGCAAAAGGGTGCAGGGGATAATATCCAGAGGTTACAAAATTCCACTATCTGTAAAGCCCAAACCCCAGAAAAAACTTCCAGATGTTCCACCCAATCAAAGGGAAGCAGCAGTCTTAGAAATTCAAAAACTGCTCAGAAAGAGAGTCATCCAAAGTCCCACCAGACCAAACAGGATCCGGGGTTTACTCAAGATTCTTTTTAGTGCCCAAAAAACAGGGGACTGGAGACCCATTTTAGATCTCAGCCAGTTCAACAAGGCAGTTCAGTCACCAAATTCCAAATGGTCTCGGTTCAAACCATACTTTCGTTTTTGGAAAAGGGCAACTGGATGTGCTGTATAGACCTCCAAGATGCTTATTACCATATAAAAATGGAAAGAAAAGCTCCAGGATGTTTCTATGCTTCTGGCTAGGAGCCAATCATTACCAGTTCAGAACACTACCCCTTGGCCTCACCACAGCCCCCAGGGTGTTCACCAAATGCATGGCAGTGGTTGCAGCTCATCTAAGACTGCAAGGATTTCGAGTCTTTCTGTATCTCGATGACTGGCTCCTCACTGCTACCACCACCACCAAGCATCTTTTAGAACAGGCAATAGATTACACCATAGATATTTGTACGTCTCTAGGCATAACAATAAATTTGGAAAACTCCAGCCTTCAACCTTCTCAGCAACTGGATTTCATTGGCATGCATTTAGATACTGTCTTAGGGATTGCGTCTCTCTCTCTCTTGCTCTCTCTCTCTCCAGAAAGGCTACAAAGCATCAGAGTCCAAGTCAGGCAAATTCTCCAGAGCAACAGGGTTCCAGCGAAACATGTCCTTCAAACCTTAGGCTCTATGGCGCATCAATCACTCTGGTTCCTCTAGCAAGGTTTCATATGCAAATCCTGCAGTGGTTACTAGCCTCCCATTAGTCTTTGATACATCAACCAGTGTCTCATCTAGTGCTGATTACCAACCATTGCAAACAGGATCTCAAATGGTGGCTACACTCTGACCAGATTTTCTTGGGCTGACCATTCATTCTTCCTCAGCCCCAAGCCGTAGTCACCACGGATGCTTCCCAGGTAGTGGAGGGGGCATTATCTGGGAAAGACCGTCCAAGGCACGTGCTCCCAGTTGGATGCCAACTTGCACATCAGTGTTCTGGAAATGAGAGCAGTGCTGTTAGCATTGTAAGCATTCAAGATGCCCTTCCTCTCGAGACAGTAGCAATTCAGACAGACAACATGTCGGTAGTCTGGTATATAAACAAATAAGGGGGAACCAAATCTTACCCACTATGTCAGGAAGCACTCGAGAGTTTGGCAATGGGCAATTTCTTCCAACTGCTTTCTGATAGCAATGCACATTCCGGGAAGTTCGAACGTGATAGCAGACGAATTGAGCAGGACTATTCTAATGCCTCACGAGTGGTCTCTCAATCCTGTAGTGGCGAACAAGATTTTTCACCACTGGGGCCAACCTTCCTGCGACCTCTTTGCCTCTCCCCTAAACAACAAGTGCAGAAGTTACTTTGCCCTAATCCCCCCTCCGGGGGAGTCCACCAAAGTTGCTCTTCTCCACGATTGGCCTCCCGGTCTGCTATATGCCTTTCCCCCAACTCCTCTCATATCACAATTCCTAAAGAAAGTCAAAAGGACAGAGAATTCAGTAATCTTCACTGCCCCCTTCTGCCCTTGACAAGTTTGGTTCCCCTTCCTTTGGTATCATCTAATACGATTTTGGACCCAGTTCCGGATCTGCTAACTCACCTAGAGGACATGATCCATCCAAATCTCCAACATCTCAAGCTCACTGCATGGCTTCTCTAATTCCCATGATTGCCAGGCATCCTTTCTTTTCTTCTCCTGCCCAACGTATTTATTGCTCATTACAAGCCTTCTTCTAGAAAACTGTATCAAGGCAAATGGGAGAAATTTACTGGATGGGCCTTGAATAAAAAACTGGACCCTTATACCAGCCCAATTCATGAAGTTCTGGATTTTCTAAATACACTTTTCCAATCTGGTTGCTCTGCATCTATGATAAAAGTTCATCTGGCAGCAATTTCAAATTTCCACTCTGGCTTGAGTGATTCTTCTCTGTCTCATAAGCTTTGTAAAGCTTTTTTAAAGGAACTCCTGATACTAAACCCCCCATTTAAAGAACCAACCCCCCCTTGATTTTTGACTATTGTTCTTCAGGCTCTTACTAAGATCCCTTTTGAACCGTATCTTGCATCTTGTGACTTGAAATATCTATCCTGGAAGACATTATTTTTGGTAGCTATTACCTCTGCGAGAAGGGTTTCTGAACTGCAGGCCCTATCATGCAAATCGCCCTACCTAATTTTTCATAACGGTAGAGTCGCACTCAGAGCAAATACATTCTTTTTACCAAAAGTAGTCTCTGAAACCAACATTAATCGGTCACTACAATTACCATTCTACTCTAATTTTTCTAAGGGAATATGACCTTCATTTGCTAGATGTGCACAGACAAGTACGTTTTTATCTTCACAGAACCAAGGATTTTAGAAAAGTGGATCAGTTATTTGTAGCCTTCTCTTCCCTCCATAAGGGTAATCCAGTTGCTAAGGTTACTCTAGCCAAGTGGCTCAGAGACTACGTCACGTTTATCTATCACTCTAAAGGACTTCAACTTCCCAAACCAGTTCAAGGCCATTCAACAAGAGCTATGGCGACATCAGCAGTTTTTCATGCCAGAGCTTCTCTGGACAACATTTGTGCAGCAGCCACATGGTCCTCTCTTCATACCTTTATCACTCATTACAAATTAGATCAGGTCTTGAGGGGTCGAGCATCCTTTGGCTTTATGCTGCTTCGGAATATTCTTCAGTGAGACTTCCCAAGGCTAAAGTAGCTGGGGATTCTGTCCCACTGTCAAGGATTGGGTGAAGATTGACAACACCAGATAAAGAAATTATGTCTTACCATAACATTCCACCTGTGTTGTCAATCTTCAACAATCCTTGACATCCCCACCCACCTTCCCCCATCCTGAGACTCATAGTAGACCGAATTAGTCCTAAGCTAATTTCTCATTCAGGGCTCATATATGGTCTCTTCTTCTGTACTCTCTATAGTTAACCATATTTTGCCTTTTCTGTATGCCTTTTATTGGGCAAATTCTATCTGAGGTAATATCTGTGAGGAGCATTACGGGTAGTGCCTGGGTCGAGAGTTTGGAGAGCGAGAGCTGGAAGATATGGACGAGTCGGTTCCAAGGTTTGGAATCAAACCCACTGTCTAGGATTGGCGAAGATTGATAAGATAGATGGAATGTTATGGTAAGACATAACTTCTTTATTATAAATACTCTGCTCGATTCTGATTGTATGTTTGATACAGCAGCTAATCAGATCCTTAAACACTGGAATGACTGGGGTACACTGATGCAAAGCTATCTAAAATATTCCGTAGCCCCAAGTTTCCCCTCAATAAGCAAGATCATTTTTCAGTGGCCCTTCAAGCAGAAGTCCTAGACGATCAAAATAAAAAGGCACCAAAAGGAAATGGTAGAACGAGAACTGGAACTAGCAAGAGGGGGTCCTTTTCCCAAAAAGGATTACCCTCCCTTCCTATTTGACTATGGCTCTGCTCCCATCATCTCCAAAAAAGAGTGATTGTGGAGATCTGTGTTGGAAGCTTCCTTCTGAATACATTCATCAAGGTCTCCAAGTTTAAGATGCTCACCCTGCAGGCAGTGGTTCCTCTTCTTCCAGACCACTGTCTCATGGTGACCCTGGACTTAAACGATACATATCATCATATCCCATTTGCTTATTGTTTCAGGAGATGTGTGATGGAGCAAGGTTTGAATTATCTATGCTGCCGTTTGGGTTATCCACTGTACTTCAAGTGTTTACCAAATGCCTTGCTGCAGTAGTGTTTCACTTCTGAACTCTTGGCATTCATATTTTTCCTGACATGGATGAGTTGATGGTCTGTGCAGAGTTTGCAGCCAAGTGTGTGGAATCACTGGAGAAAGTCTTGACCTTACTCTCCCTTCTAGGTTTCAAGTTGAACCTTTGGAATTCATGTCTGACCCCTTCTGAAACACTCATCTTCCAGGGGTACTTAATTGACTCTGACTGAGGGGAGAAAGACCATTCTTTTCTCAGTGTCCTGTCCTTTCAAATGATGTTTCAGGGATTCTCCAGGAAGAATGTTTCCCTGGCAAGAGATTTCCTAAAAACTATAGGATTGATGACATCTGTGATTCTCATGATACCACTTGCCTATCTCCACATGAGGAAAATTCATTGCTATGTACGAAATTTAGACCCAGCACCTACATTCCCTGGAATCCTGTCTGCCAGTGCTGTCCTCCTTCAGACTGGTTTCCCTTCATTCTGCGTGTTCCAGTGCAATCTGCCCAGATAGATTGTTCCAGCTTCGCTTGGGGAACTTTGTTTATAGGAATGCATGTGTAAGCCACTTGGTGGCAAGAATGCATAGAACACATCAATATTGAAGAAATGTTGGTGATGATCCACACTTTGAAAGTCCTTCACCAGCTATGGACTCTGGGCCCTGTTCTTGCAGTTACAGACAATACTACAGTGATGTGGTACCTCAACTAACAAGGGGATACAAGGTCATATTTTCTGTGTTAGTTGGCAGTGATGGTCCGGGAACTGACTTTACAGCATTCTCTGACTCTTCGGGCATCATGCATTCCATCAGAGCAAAATACTATTACAGGCAAACTAAGCAGATTCTGGGCAGACCCACACAAGTGGCAGCTCAAGGCAGTGGTGTTTCAGGAAGTAGTCCAGATGTGGGAAACACTTCAAGATAGATATGTTCACCTCCTTTCAAAACAGACAGCTGAAAAAAATTCTGTTTCAGACACCCTTGCAGTCATGTGTGGAGGACAAGATGCCTTTTCATTCCATTGGACAAGAATGTCCCTGTATGCGTTTTCACGCATTCCACATGTTTACAAGGTACATCTAAAGGTTCAGAAAGAACTGCCAAATATAATCATGGTGACTCCCTCTTGGCTCAGGCAACCTTGGTTTTCCCTTATAATGTTTTTGGCCAAGGGCAATTATCACATACTTCCTCAAGTTGTGAATTTGCTCAGTCAGTCTCATTGGCGACTGATGCATCCTAGCGTGGAACAACTACAGCTGTCAACCTAGATAATTCAGTCTTGACAATGTCTAGGTGCTTGTTTCATGAGGATGTGCAGCAGGTATTAAAGGAGACCAGAAAACCTGCTGCTAGAAAATCTTATATTTACAAATGGATGAGGTTTTCTAAACGTTGCCTAAATGAGAACAGAGGGTCCCTTGAAGTTAATATTCCTCTGGTTTTGAAATATTTGTGTTTGCTACTTCAGGACAGCTTATCGTTAGCATCCATTAAGGTGTACTCAGTGGCCGTATTTGCTCATCTGCTGATGGATCACCCTCTTTCTTCTCATTTGGTAAAACAGTTCACAAAAGGAGTATTGCATATGAAACCCCCTCACAAGCAAATTCCTCCTTTGTGGGATCTCAACTCTGTCCTGAAAAAATTGACTTTACCACCCTTTGAAACTGCTGTTCAGGCTGATCAGAAGTTCTTAATGTAGAAAACTGTTTTTCTTATTGCTCTGACATCTGCTAGGTGAGTTTCTGAGCCACAAGTGCTCATGTAGGGATAACCTTACCTTATTTTCCACAGAGATAGTGTTGTGTTATTCATTAATCCCTCTTTCATGCTGAAAGTTGTGTCAGAATTTACTCAGTCAGGTTGTCAACCTCCCTGTGTTCTTCCCAGAGTCTAAGAACAAGGGAGGGAGGATGCTTCATACCTTGGATGTGCACCGGCAACTCAGGTGCTACGCTGACAGAACAAAACCCTCCAGGAAGGCTGAAAGGCTTTTTATTTAATACATAGGGGAAAAGAAGGGTCAGCCTTTCTTTAAGCAAATCATCTCACATTGGTTATCCTCTGGTATTGTTTTTTTGTTACACCCACCATGGCAAGGTGAATCCAGACAAGGTAATGTTGCATTCCACCAGGGCTTTTTCTTTTTTAGTGGCGTATTTGAAAGGAGTGGACTCTAAAAGTATTCTAGAGGCAGCAACTTGGTCCTCTGTCCATACCTTTATGAAGCACTCCAGGTTGAATACCTTTTATAGATCCAGAGCAGGCCTCACAAGAACCATTTTCCAGAGTAAGCTTTGTGAATCTACCCATATGCTAGTAAGGCAGTGCGTTTGTTGAACATAGTACAGTTGCACAAGTCTTGCTTACCTGTAACAGTAGGTGTTCATAGAAAACATTCCCTTACTGGTAGCACCCATCCACATCCCCTTTTTGGATGTACATAGTTGGGTGTTGTTTGGGATGCCTTTGAGTGCTGCTCCATGGCCTTTATTGGTGTGTGTGTGTGTGTGGTTTGTTTTTGTTGGCATTGGAAGAGTAGGCATTCCCAAAGCTTGCATTTTCATCTTCTCTTCCTTCTGGACCCTAGAAAACTGAAAGGACATCCCTGTCCTCGCAGGTGATTGGTCCATCACACCCACAGACAGGCAGAGGGAGGAGCTCTGATATTTGATAGACTGCCAGAGAGAGGGTAGCAGAGCACTACTACTTATGTACCGGTAAGACACTGTATTCTACGAGCATCTACTGTTACAGATTAAGTAGGAAATACACAACTGTACTTTCCTTTTTAATGACATTCACATTATTGTACAGGTTCACTGTTCACACTCTGATTTAGTCAGGACTGGTGCAGGTTGGTCCATCATGTTACCGTACTGTATCCCATACCAGCTTCTCCACTGTGTTTTGCTGCCTTCCTTACTTGGATAAGTCTGTCCATCTCTGTGATTTCAGTTGCTATAGATAAACCTGTACTCCACCCATAGTCATTCATTGTATTTTTCCCTTTCAAGGAATATTTCTCTGCATTTATATTACTGCAGATTACATCAACGTTGTCATTGTCGTTTTTAGTGTGCGAGTACAAACTCACAACAGCTACCAGAGGTGCTCACATTCATTGTTTACCTCAGCTGTTCATACTTTATCTGGCCAGAAGGTGAACACAGTCTAGCCATACATCCGTGCTGCAGCCGTGATGTAGAGCTGCTTGCCGTGCACAACTGCCCGGCCACATGCATAGGTAGTAAACATTAAGGCTTATCATGCACACATTGTGAATAGTGCTTGCTTGGCCATGATCACAAACATGGTGTTTCTGAATCCCCAAGAATAGCTCTTTATTTAATATTACTTTTATTGAAGGACGTCTGTTTAGTAACAGCCTGTCATACTTACCCCTTCAGTTTTTGGGTCAGAGCTGTGGAGTTTCTTGACCTCCATTCACAGTGGTATGCTTTATATGTTCTTCCTGTGTCTGTGTGGGTTTTTCTGAGCAGAGGATTCATAATGTTTGGCATTCAAAAAATAAAGTCTGAAACTGTCCTTATGTAACAAAAGTTTTATTTGAATTAAATAAACTCAAATGTCACAATTATGAGTTGCCCAAAAATTAGGCATGCAAGACAAAAACACAGAACAGTAAGCATGTTTGCAGATCCCCCATTTTTCACCCCCATACTCTCAAAGTTATGTATATCAAGTCCACAGTCATACTTTCTTTGGAAAGTTAGCAGCACCATGAACTAAGCCAGGTAAAGGCAGCATTGTTTGTTCAGCGCAAACTTTTATTTGGCATTTAATTGAGCTAGTAGAATCCACCTTCACTTCAGGGTCAGACATAAGTATTTACTGTTAGAGCTGTGTGTTAATGCACAGTTTTAACATTATCTACCCATCCAAAATCGTGTGTGTGTGTGTGTGTGTGTGTGTGTGTGTGTGTGTGTGTGTGTGTGTGTGTGTATATGTATATGTGTATGTATATATATATATATATATATATATACAGACGTATATGGTTTACATAGGGCTAGTCAGTTTAAACTAAAATTGACCTCTGTTTTGTTGACATGCTTTGGCTGACAGAACAGATGGTTGACAGTTGCATGAGAATAGATAGTCCACGGAGATGGGGGGTATGCCCTTTCCTCTGGGATTTTGAAGTCTTGGAGATAGAATAAATAAGTAGCGGGGGGGGTACAGGGGCAAGCCCACCTCAAAAGCACTGTTTATTATTTGCATGTTCCTGAAGATTAGTCTAGGAGCTTGCACAGAAGCATGTTGATGATTGTCAGGGTTAGTCACATTGATATAGCAGCCCTTCGAAGGTTGGTTCTGTACCCTTATTTGGAATAAGGGCATTATGCTGAAATGTTGCTTTATCTAAATAAGGAAAATCCAGTACAGGTGATTGAACTGTACTTGCTTTTCCTGAGTGAGATCTTATTACAGCAAGGTGTGGGAAATTTGCCGTTTCTCCACTTTAATGTGACCTTGGTGTTGAGATGTATATATGTATGTGTGTGTGCGTGCCCGCGTGTGTGCGTGCGTGTGTGAGTGCGTGCGTGTGTGTGTGCGTGCGTGCGTGTGTGCGTGTGTGTGTGTGTGTGTGTGTGTGTATGTATATATATATATATATATATATATATATATATATATATATATATATATATATATATTTGAGGGGCCTACAAAAAATAAATGTTTTCCCCCTGATCTTTTGAGGATCATTTGTGGTTTAGTGCTGTAATATTTTGCTGAAATGTCATACACCCATATATGCATGTCTGTTACGTGCATGTATAATATATATTGTATATATGTACACTGTATTTCATTGCAGTTCTTGTCATCTTGTTCCTAATTATAAATGTGACCAAATTTTCTACTTTACTTTCATTTCTGGCTTAGTATACCAGTTGTTTAGAATTAGTAAAAGTATATAGAAGACTATATTTTTCTTGTACCATTTATGTGCAGAACAAATTAAATAAACTGAATTATATGAAGAGAAACAAGGCAGGGAGAATTAGCAACAACCTTTGCTGTGCTGATCCTGTACCACATTACTGACTGAAAGTGAGGACAGTCAGGACATAGTTATTGGGTTTGCACCTTTATGTGAAGACCAAGTTGCTGAAAAGTGGTAAAATCAGTAATTTATTCCAGGTGGAGAAGAAATTTAAAACAGGCAGCTTCAGCCTGCTTAGATAAATAATCATTAAGAAGTCAAAAAATCTTCACTTTTGGCAGAACGATCATGAAAGATTGAGTTAAGTTATAAAAGTTCAGAGGTCTGTCTTTGCAAGCAAAGGTTAAAATTTCAGTAACATCATAAGGATGCAACAGTTGGACAATGAAGAAGCATATGAAAAACATTGATGTCTCTGAATTCCCTCCTCTGGGCCAGTAATCAAGGATCCTCAATCCTCACCACTGACACTTGTGAGAAACGTTCACTTGGAACAAAATTAGATGCACACAGTATTTCCAGATGCAGTGCTATTCACAAATCACAATTTCCCGTAAGAGCACACAGGTAACACACTCCCATTCTGGGGCTGGGTTTCCCTCTCTCTCACCAGGCCCCAAATAAGACTCCATACTGACCACAGCTGTAGAGTTGAGTCCTCAGCCGAATGTTCCAAGCCAGTTCCTTCACCACCCTCAGTGTGAAAACCAGTTCTGTGTGTTCCTGCTCCAAGTAGCTGACACACACACACAGACACACACACACACACACCTGGGAAAGGCTGGCACAGATTTACCAGCTATGCCCCCTCTGCCCAGACTGTAAGGTAGATACTGCCACCAGAACACTCCAAAGCCGACTACTCTAAAGCTCTTACAAGGGTACCCACTTATAGTGAGTAAAATTAAAACCAATACAAATGGTAGTGTTTGACCAATGCAGCAAGGCTTTCAGGAGTGACCACTGTGTCACCAAATAAATGTAAGACCAGCCACAATGAAAAGTTTAAATATGTTTAATAGTAAGTAAAATAACATGAAAGTACTAAATATCTGTTTGCAGTAAACACCAACGTTTAAATCACAGGAAATATTAAAAGTAACACAGATGGATAGATTCACACAAATACAGAAAAACAGTACTGAACTAATCTAACTATATTTTCCTGAATGATGTAAAGAATTACTGTTCCCTGGTTACTCATTGAAGCAAGGCAAGATGAAGTGGGTGAGTGATCCTTCTTTGTCAGGTATATATTGTAACAGAGGATAAATAAATAAATAAATAAATAAATAAATAAATAAAAAGCTGAAGTGGGTGAGTGATCCTTCTTTGTCAGGTTTCAAAATCAGACTGCCCTGAGACTTCTGTCTCATCCAGTATTAAAGCATCATTTCAGAGCTGGCTTACAGAATTATATCACATACATCTGATCGTCTGACTTTTGGTTTCCACACTCCCTGCTTTATTAGAAACTGAACCAGAATCTAGCACATATGTGTTCATAATACACACTCATAGAGCTATGCTAAGATGTGTTATATAATCTGGAAGCTGTAAAACCATTTCAGAAACTTTCACCCTTCCAGGGTAGCAATTACTTCACCCCTAAGGACAATACAGTAGTAGGATTCATGTTTTTCACAGACATTTTGTCTCTGGCTGTAGTCAGAACTGTAAGATACAATCTTTATGGCCTAAACCAGGTAATTTATAATTTAATTTCAAATTTAATTTCAGACTGTTTTTTTTTTTCAAAGTTAGCTGGACTTAGATTAACCTCTTCTCTTCCAGTATCATCTGTTACAATGTATTCCTTTCAACAGTTACAGTACAGTCTGGCATACAGGTGTATTTCATTTCTGTCCAGCAGGACCCACTGTTGGTACATTTTTAACAGAAGCAGGTTTACAAATACATTTTCAACACAAGCACCTGTACAAATCAGTTTGATATACAAATGACATCACATATGTACGTGTGTGTGTGTGTATATATATATATATATATATATATATATATATATATATATATATATATATATATATAATATGTATATTATGTATATACATTTGAGTTTATAATGAATAATTGTCATTGAGTTTGTTCAAAACACAAAACAAACTCGTCATTGATTATCATTAATTGCCACCTAAATCACTGAAAAAAGTAATTGCAAATGTAAACTAAAATGTTGCATTACCAAAAGTAAAACAAAAAGCAACCTTTTTATTGACACCCCCCTACACACACACACAGACACCAACATGGCTGCCTCCACACCAATGTAGATGAAATATATTGGGTCCAGAGTTGCGGAGCCAGAAACAAAAAGGAAAACAGTTGAATTTAGTTACGGTCAATCAGCTGAACTTCAAATATAACATAATTTAACAAACTACACCAGATGCCAATAAAACTGCAATTTCAGCACATGACACGTACATTGATAAAAACTGTAACTCTGCATGCACATAGTACGCACATATTCATGCACACAGTACACATACACATACACACACACACACACACACACACAAAACACATGCAGTGCGTGTGTTTATTGCATTTACACATGCCCTTGTTTTCCAGATCATGGCGGAATAGTTTAGCAAGTAAAGCAATACATAGTAGAAAAGAGGAGTTTTGTCCAAGTTGTAAATTTTCCAGGATTGTTACCCTGTAGTGTGTATGTGAGCTCATACATGTCTGATGCAGACAGCTTCTGCATTACATTATCTCACCAGCTTTTTCTAGCTGACAGAAAGAAACCAGTTAATAAGTAGATAGTTAAAAATTTGTGTGATGGAATAAAGAGATATGCATAAGTAGACTACAACTGAGTTTATGCCAAAGGAAGCATTGTAGATAGTTACTATTTTCCCTTCTAAGTATAGATCATCAGTTTGATTTTCTTATGGTTTACTGTTTCTGAGCTGTCATCATGTTTTCTGTTATAAAGTTTATGCAGGAGAGTATCATCCCTAGTGTACCTTATACCCTCTTGCCAAACACAGCCAATGATTCGGCTACATGACAAGGCTGTACCAGAATTAGTTATTTGTTTAATATTTCTTCAGGCTGACCCACCTTTGAGTACCGAGGAAAGCCAGGAGCTCCCAGTGGTTGTAAGTAGGTCCCAGTTAAAGTTTTTACATTTACTAAAACTTGTCCTGACACACTACATTTTCTGAGAATCCTTACTTCTAAGAATTCTTTTCTTACAATTGTGTAATATACAGTGTAGATTTCTGGCAAGAGAGCCCATGTTTAGTGCAGAAAATCTTGCTGTCCCCAGATTATAACATGACACTATTCTGCACATTCTCAAGAAAACACAGTAATGGTTGCAGGCTTCCAGATATGCATTGCTGACCAGAGTTATATGCTTGAGGCACTTACAAAATTTGTAAATATTACATAAATGTCTGAGGAAACCCCATTTGGAAAAATTCTGGAGGGTGCCTTTAGGCACCTTCTGTCACTTAGCTTACTGCTGCATTGTTGTCACTGCCAAGAACTGTGTTTAACTGAGGCATAGGAAGTCAGTAATAAATCAGAACAAGAGGAAACCTGTGATTATTGGTTGACATTACTTTGACTTGGTTAACCACAAGCAGATGAACTGTATCCTTCAAAAAATAGAAATCTGTTAACATTATGGTCTTGTTAAATGCTTTCTTCTGTTGAATCCATGTCTCGTGGTATGGCCAGTGTATCCTCTGCACATCTAGACGCTTCACTCATGTACAAAAAGAAAGCCTGAGGTTAAAGTGGTTTGTGTGCCTAATGTAGCAGCCATTGTAATATAAGTATGTCATATAAAGTGAGTAGGAAATTCCTTGTGTCCTGAGTGGTTGAGACTTACTACCAGCCGTGGAAGAACAGGAGCACCACGAGTAGATAAACAGGGGCACCTTAGAGGAGGCTGCAAATCACTAGCAGAATGTATGGACCACTTCATGTTTGCAGCACTTGCTTTCATTTAAAAAGTAAACTTAGGTCATAGCAAATGAAAGTAAAAATGTGTTGCTTTGCATAATGTCTAAGTATGTAATACTGCCTTTTCACTGACATCTTTGTGTACTTAGTTATTAATATGAAAATATTAGTTGGTAACTTAACAGCACATTTTTTTTAACCCTTCCTTTATTTTTGTAGTGAATATAATATAGAAGTAAAAGCTTTTTCTTTTTCAGGGAGCTTTACCACTTTAATGAAAATATTAGTGAAACAGAAGTGAGAACTGCAGGGAAACCATAGAATATCTCCTGTGGTTGTACTTCAGTATTAATTCATTTATAAAGTTGATCTGAAGTAGTTAACTTCATTTGGTCATCAACCTGTGGGCTTCGGATCCGGACCAAATCCAAGACGGCAGTTTCACCAGCATCAAATCCGAGCTCCAAGCTCCTCCCCTTACCCATAACACCACTGCATCTCCTTCCTTCCCTCAGATCTCGTTTGCCGCGGCTTCACCTACAACGTGATCCCTTGAGCTCCAGGCTGGTAGGACAGTTTTTGGGGTATTTTTTCGTCTGTGGAGGGTAATTTTTGGGTATTCTTTGTCCCTTTATCCTTACCTCCCCTTCGCGTTCTCCGTTAGATAAAGAAAAAAGTAGAAATGTAGAGTTTTTTGCTAGTGTAGTTAGTGCAGGCCTTCTTTCCCTTTCCCCGGCTCTTGTTTGAGTGTGTGTGTGAGTGTTTGGGTTGTGTTATCAGCCTTAGGTACCTGATATCTATTGGGCCTGAGTATGGCAGATCAACAAAAGTTGATCTTCAGAAAATGCACAGACTGTGGCCATAAGTTGTCACCTGCGGATGGCCACACTCTGTGTGTTGCCTGTTTGGGAACAGCTCATTTGTCCACCAACTGCTCCATATGTGCGGGGTTTAATCCCAGGTCTCTGAAAGACCGCAGGGCCAAGTTGATTTTGAAAGGGATTCTTCCATCTATGGAGGTGGCCGCCTCCTCATCTTCTGTTGCAACTGGGTCTGCGGCCACGGCTGTGACAGTTTTTACAACTTCTGTTGTGTCCTTCCCTCCCTCCCAGGCTGGGACTCACCATCTTGACCTTAGACCTGGAGAAAGGGGAGTCCAGGAAAGACAGACATAGAGAGAGAGACAGAGAAAAGGAAAGGAAGTGATCCCTGGAACATTTGGATCTGACGGGTCCTCCTCCCAAGATATCTGCCATTATCAGGCTGTCCTCCCCTCTGCTCCATTCTCCGAGGTTCTCCCCTGAGCTGGAGGAGGTTTGGCCTCCAGCTAGGGCCTCCGTTCACCGCCCTTCCCGGCCAGCGTCGGTGGCTTTTTAAGGATCGACCAGGAGTTTATCGGAGGCCGACATGGACAGGATGATGCGAAGGTTTATTCGCACCCAGCTTCAGATGGGGGTCTTGCTGGCACCCTCTCCCTTTGGAGGGGGGAGCTCACTAACATTTACCCCGATTTTTCCTTCTCCGATTCGTCCTCTGGTATTGGAGTCCCTGGATCCGAGAGGTTCCAGAGTCAGGGGGTTGACACCGATGGTACCATCTACCTTGACGCTGGCAGTTACCTTGAGTGTGTCTGGTCAGACCGGGTCGGATCCGAGCTCTTGGAGCTGTAGCCTGGGCATCAAATCTGAGGGGTTGGGTTTTCTCCTTCAGCTCTGACTTTGTTGAGTCACGACCTACCCCTCGGGATCTCGGCGCCTTTGGGCTCAGCTCCGATCCCCGTGTCTGATCTGGGGAGAGTGTCCTCTCTTTCAGTGGCTCAGGAGGCTCACTCCCCCTTGGCATTCGACTTGGTGGAGAAGGTTCTCTCTAATGGATGGAGTCCCCTGACCATCTCCACGGAGTATGCCCCAACCCCTTCTTTTCTGGGTGTGTCTTCTGCCATCCTGCCCATACAGGGATAGCCCGTGTTCGACATGTCCCAGACTGTTCCCCTCTAGGTACCACAAGCTGTTCGTGAGTCCTCTCTGGATAGTCCCACCTCAGAGGTTCCTCACAAATGCAAGTGCAAGAGGAGGCACCTGGACTCCCCCAAGTCCCTCATGGAGGATACCGACTTGGAGGAAGGGGAAGGCTCCCTCATATCACCCCCCTGAGGACATCATGGAGATCCTGCACCAGCAAGGGGGGTTTTTGGTCCACCCCCATGCCTTCCTTGGACAAGTCGGTGTTTCTGGAGGCATTGGACATGGGCCCATCTATTTCGTGGGTGTCCCCCCCCATGGACCCCCTGGTGGACCTCATAACCACCAGAGCATGGATAGAGCCAGATACCATGGAGCCAATTCCAAAACATTCAGATAAAATTTTGAGCCCCTGGTAGATAGACCAAGCTGGAACATGGGTTCCCCTGTGGATGCCATGGTGGTAGCGGCCGCCACGAAGAAGGAACTAGCTCAGGAGAGTTCTACAGTCCATCCTCTGGACCAAGAGTCCAGGATGATGGACCGGCTGGGAAAGCGGATGTATGCTTCAGCCACCTTTTGTATAAGGGAGCTGAATTATATGGCCCACGTCACTAGACTTCAGCGTGACCTGATAAAAGAGTACACTGGGTCTCCCCCGGAGTCCATGTCGCCAGAGGATAAACGCACATTCTCTAAGCAAATGGCCACTCTGAAAGCAGTTACCAACATGTCCATGTGCCTCCTCTGTCATGCCACAGGAGTGGCACGGGCGGCCGGGTCCGGCGTTGCCATGAGGCGTCACACCTGGCTTTGGCTATGTAATTTTGCAGAACCCTTCAAGGCGTCTTTTGCGATTGCTCCCTATGATGGCTCTTCCTTGTTTGAGTAAACGGTTCGTGACACACTTGTCCAGAGTGAGGACAGGAAGACACTGTCTGCCTTCGGAATCCACTTCTCTAACCCTCAAAGATCCTTTTCCAGGAATCAGCAGGGGCAAAAGAAGATGTGGTTCCGGTAGTCTCAGTATTCCCGGGACACTCAGAATCCTTTTCCGCTAGGGGCAGAGGGGAACAAGACAGACACCGGCCCAGAGGCGGGGGAGGTCCGAAGAACTTTGGGTCCTAAAAACCATTCTCAGATAGACCCGATCAGCAGCCTTGAGGGGCTTGCCCGACTGCTCTGCTCTGAAGGCATTCGGGAGCCGTTTCGTCAGCAGACCATTGACACATCCGATTTGCATAAGTGAGGCCTGCCGGAAGTCCCTTCTCTGGTGGCTACACTCTCCGGAGATAGTAGAGGGACAGTCCTTTGTTGTAGCCCTTCCCCAAGCCATGGTGACCACGGACACCTCCCAACTAGGGTGGGGGGGCATTGCTCGGGTAGGACAGTCAAAGGCACGTGGTCCCTGAACGAGACCAATCTGCATATCATTGTTCTGGAAATGAGGGCAGTCTTATTAGCGTTGCAGGCCCTTCATGCCTTTCTTCCTCTGGGAACTATTGCGATTCAGACAGACATTATGTCAGTGGGCTAGTACATCAACAAATAGGGAGAAACCAGGTCCTACCCCTTTTGTCGAGGGCCATGAGAGTGGTAATGGGTGATCTCCACCAACCGTTTTCTGATAGCAATGCACATTCCGGGTCGGTCCAACATACTGGCAGACAAATTGAGCAGGACTATCCTAATGCCTTACGAGTGGTCTCTGAATCTTTATGTAGCGGAGCAGATCTTCCTCAAGTGGGGTCGGCCTTGCTGCAATCTCTTCGCATCTCCTTCCAGCGCGAAGTGCAACGAGTTCTTTGCTCTGATACCCCCTCAGGGCGAAACCCCAGAGATGCTCTGGTCCATGCTTGACCCCCCGGTCTTCTTTATCCTTAACCTCTGTTGCCTCTCATGACAAAGTTTTTACAGAGGGCTTGTCGGTTGGGGAGCAGAGTCATCCTCATTGCCCCATTCTGGCCTCTCCAAATCTGGCTTCCCTGTCTGTGGTCTCATCTGGTAGCTCCTCCTTGGATCTTGAATCAGTCCCTGATCTTATTTTGCACCCATCGGGGATTCCCCTTCGAGACCTGAGCAGTCTGAAGCTCATGTCTTGGTTGCACCAGTTCCATTGATTCCCAGGACTTCCGGACTTTCTTCCTCTGTTAGATCTATTCTGGTGGCAACTCATAAGTCGTCTACCAGAAAAGTTTACCGTAGTAAATGGAAGCATTTTTCTATCTGGGTTTCGCAAAGGGATTTATGTCCTTTTACGGCTCCAGTGCCAAAGGTTCTTGGATTTTTAGCAAACATTTTCCAGCAGGGTGCCACCTCTTCTATGGTGAAAGTTCAACTGGCTGCCATTTCTAATTTACATGTAGGTGAAAACATGGGGTCTCTAGCTTCCTCCAGACTCTGGAAAACCTTTATTAAAGGGGTCTTTCTTTTAAGGCCTCCGATTAAGGACCCTACTCCTCCTTGGGATCTTACCTTAGTTTTACAGGCATTAGTTGCTCTGCCCTTCTAACCGGCTGCCTCTGTGGACTTGAAATTGGAAAACGGCTTTCCTAGTGGCTATCACCTCGGCTAGGAGAATGTTAGAACTTCAAGCATTATCTGTTAAACCATAAAGACAGAGTCTCACTTCAGACTAATCCATGTTTTTTGCCTAAAGTGGCTTCAGAATCAAATATCACTCAATCAATCTACCTGTCTTTTTCCCAAATTTTCAGAACAGGGAGGATTACAAACTACATTTGTTAGATGTACATAGGCAGTTACGTTTCTACTTGCACAGGACTAGGCCCTTTCGGAAGTCTGACCAATTATTTGTGTCCTCCTCCAGGCCTTTTCTAGGCAAATCAGTTTCCAAGGTGACTATTGCCAAGTGGATTTCCCTTTGCATTCTACAAGTTTACAAAGATAAAGGTATGCCTATTCCAGGGAGGGTTCATGTTCATTCTGCCAGGTCTATGGCTACTTCCGCTGTTTTTTGGTCCAGAGTATCCTTGGATGATATTTGTTCAGCGGCTACTTGGTCCTCATCTCATACTTTCATTTCTCATTATAAATTGGACATGGTTTCCAGAGGGAGAGCATCCTTTGGCTCCGCGGTACTCTGGAATATCCTTCCATGAGGGCCTCCCAAGTTTATGGTAGCCGGGGACTCTGTCCCACAGGTTGATGACCAAATGAAGTTAACTACTTCAGATAAAGAAGTTATGTACTTGCCATAACAGCCCATCTGAGTAGTTAGACTTCATTTGTCACCAACCGTCCCTCCCTCCTCCCCCTGGCCTTGTTATTGGGATTTTCAATTGAGTGACTAAGAGAGAGTACCCGTGCGGCTCTCTTGTCTTTGCTTGTGGGTCAGGTTTTTTGCTGATCGGTTTCATGTGTTGGTGGCAAACTCGATCTGAGGGAAGGAAGGAGATGCAGTGGTGTTATGGGTAAGGGGAGGAGCTTGGAGCTTGGATCTGATGCTGGTGAAATTGCCGTCTCAGATCCGGTCCGGATTCGAAGCCCACAGGTTGATGACAAATGAAGTCTAACTACTCAGATGGAACGTTATGGTAAGTACATAACTTCTTTTTCTACCTGCTGGGAGTTTTCTAAAAAATATCATTTTTACACATTTTGTTGCTGTGCCTCTTCAGAAACTTCTTTATTTATTTTTATCAGTGTATTTTTTACAGTGACTTTCATTTTTTGTGCAAAAGCTACAGTTGCATATCTCTTCTGTAGTTAATACACCGTACTATGCTTATTAATGAAATTGTAGATGAAATTTAGTGCCTTAACAGTTTTCCAGCCCTTATGTAAGCCTATCCCTACAATTACAGAGGGATTAGTTCCAGATCCTTACATCATATATCCTGTAGGAGCTGATACTTGCCCCACAGGAATGTTCTTTACATAAATAGACGTATGATTTTGGTAATGTTCACATTCTACAATGCTTTCAAGACTCAATTGTATTGGAACTAGGACTCATCTCCTGCAGGGTAAGGTGCCAAGGTGGAGATCTTCTGTATGCTAATGCACAGGATCAGGAAGTACTTTAGGGTCATACTAGAGAATATCGCTTGGCTATACCTTCATTACATACCCTACTGTGATCCTTGAATTAGTGTCCATCTGTGAATCGGTTTGTTTTGTGTCCCTGATCTGCACTGCCTTGTTTGTGTGGTTCTGTTAGTTTATCTTACTAATTATTCTTTGCAGTCTTAACTGCAGGTAACAGTTGTACCTAAAAGACACAGTTGTACCCCCACCACACACATGCGGCTGAATCAGAGATAGAAATCGAGGTGCATTCAGAGTGAATGGTACTGCAAGTGTTGCAGTGACCCATTAGCTTTGTACCAGGAGAGTCCATTTGTCGCAGGATTTCAAAATAGAGCTTTGCCAATTACTGAAATGTGGTATTTGTTTTATAATTGTGTGGAGAATGTGTACTCCATCCGTTTCTGCAGTATATAGCTTCTGTCTTTGGGAGGATTTTTCAGATCCTACCCAAATGTATCCCCCTTTGCTTTTGGTTTTACCGCAGTATAACTTCTGGCTAAGTAGGCAGCAATGCCTTCTTTACCATTCTTCTTTGGTAAGGTCAGCTTCCAGGTGCTTGCATTTATATTTAAGTACCATTTGAAGACAAACTGTGACAAGTAAAAGTTGGGGGAGGGGTCTTGCCCAAGAAAATGTTTATTGCTCTTTTAACCATGCCCTGGGACCTATCATGTATGTTTAGGGGACATAACATTCCTTCAGTTGCACATCTTTACCTTGGTCAACATGCATTTTCTTGTTTGTATTGTGTGCCCTGACATTTTCTTCACCACTAGTGGCATGTATCCCTCACCGTCTTTTTGGCTTCAAATTCTTTGGGAAAGTCCCATTTACAGATTCTGTCTGTTCTCTCTTTCTCAATGTATTTTGGCTGCAAGTATCACTATTTGGTTTGCTCTTTTACTTGCTTATCACTTTGCATTCTTCCCCGAGTTTAAGAAATTTAGAAGAATGTTTTTAATCAGTTCCATAGAGCTGTCCTATTTTATTTTCTATTTGGATGCCCTTATGATAACAACACCTATCTTATTCCTCTTATTATAGGCCCATAGTTGGTTGTCTTTGCACATTTCCCTTTTTTGCTTTCAAGATTCCAGTTAAAGTCTTTGCTTAGTGACTTTCTGCCCATCTTTTGTAATGACTCTTCATATACTGACCTTGTGTCTGACCGGGCCGTGTTTTTCACAACCTCCTTGATGTCTTACTTGACACTAATTTACTTACTCAGAGGTTTTGCTATTGCTTCTTTATCTGTCTGGGCATCACTACTTCATCAGGTTCATAGGTTCATACTAGGCTATCTGCCCTAGGGCATTTATAAGCCTAGCCAGAGTATGTTTGGCTTTCGCCACCCATTTTAAATTAATTTTGCTATGCCCTTTTTCGAGGTTAGTATACTGTGCCTCTGTCTAACAGTGACACAGAAGTGATACCCGGGGTAAACCTATGATCTCCCATCCACTCATCAAGATTCCTCTTGAAGAGAGTCAATGAGGGACTCTGCCTAACCTGGACTGGGATTTTATTCCATAGTGAAGGGAGCCTCTGGGTTATGAATCTGTCCCTCCAGCATGTCCTATTTATTTCAATGCTGAGGTTCAAGTCTCTCGCGCGTGTAGCTCGATGGGATTTGGATTTTTTGAGGTGCAGCATGTCCCTTAATTCCGGGTTGGACATGGCCTTATACGTCAGGCACAGGTCACCTCTGAGCAGGCGGTATGCCACTGAGTAGAGCTGGAGTTTCTTTAACCGGGCAGCATATGGCATCTGTTTGAGCTCTTTGATCCTCTTGGTGAGGTACTTTTGGGGTCTTTCCAGTTGCTGCAGGTGTTTGGTAAGGTACATCCCAAAAGGGGCATTGTACTCGATTATGGGCCTGATGAGGGATGAGTAAAGAGGCACGATGACCTCTCCTAATCTAGATGTGAATCCCTTCATGATTAGGTGGGCTATATAAAATGTTTTTCTAACCACTTTGGCCACGTGGTTGTCAAATGAGAGATTGCTATTAACTTGGGTCCCCAGGTCCCTAATGGCTTCTTCTGTACTTAATGGATTACCACCTATGTGGTAATTTGTGGGCACTTTGTTTTTGCCAAAGGGGATGACTATACACTTTTTGCTTGAGGCCATGGCTCTGGCACCAGTTGTCTGTTTCTATGAGGCCCTTTTGGAGGATGCTTGTGTCGGCTGGAGAGTCGATTATGGTGCCCAGTTTGCAGTCATCTGCGAACTTGGTCAGCCACAGTCCTTCCGTGTTGGCCTGTACCTCCGAAAAATATACACCAAACAAGAGAGGTCCCAGGACTGAGCCTTGTGGGACGCCACTTGTAACTGGTTTGGAGTCTGACATGGCTCCAGCAATTCTAACCATGTGGGTTCTGTCCTTGAGCCAGTTTGCAACCCATCTAGTGACATAGGGGTTTATATTTAAGCTGGTGAGCTTATCTATAATGCCTGAGTGGAGTATTGTATCGAAGGCTTTTGCGAGGTCCAGATAGGCTGTGTGGACCACCTTCCCTTCGTCAATGGCCTTGGTAACTGTTTCAAAGAAGTCAACCAGGTTTAAGAGGCAGGATCTGCCCTTAACAAAGCCAAACTGGGTAGGATCCAGTGTCTGTAGGTCCCCAATATCTTTATTTATGAGGTCCATGATGATCCTTTCCATAGCTTTGCAGACCAAGCTAGTCAGGCTTATGGGGCGATAGTTTCCAGGGTCCGTTGAGCCACCACCTTTGTGGAGAGGGACCACTGTTGCTGTACGCAACTCTTTGGGTACATATCCTGTAGTAAGGCTGAGATTGAACAGTAGTTTTATGTTTGGGTTTAGCTCTTCTTGGAGTTCATCTAGGACGCAGCCTGGGACACCGTCTGGTCCCATTGATGCTGTGTTTTTTGCTTTGGAGAGGGCGGCTCTCACCTGAGCATCTGAGATGTCGGGGGGGCAGCACTCTGCTGGGATAGATATTTGCCCTTTTGGTGGGAAGGGGGGAGAAGTTTGCGCTGAACCTGTCAGCTAGGATGTTGGCAATGTCTGTGGGATCAGTGTATTTTTTGTCATTTTGGACTAATTCTGAGCATATCTGGGAATTCCCACCCAGGTTCCTAACATAACTAAAGAAAGCCTTGTGATTATCTTTAGTGTCCTGTGCAATTTTTCTCACGAAGCTGGCCTTTGACGATTTTATGAGTGCCCTTAGTTCTTTGCTAATACTGATAAGAGATGCCTTCCCTTTTGGGATTTTGCTCTATCATGTAGTAGCTTCCACCTTCTATTGTATAGTTTGTTTATGGCTGGGGTCCACCAGACAGGTCGTCTGCCTTTGGAGGATTGGGTCTTGGTTTTATTTGGGATTGCATGATCCATGCATTCCTGAAGGTGTTCATAGAATGCATTTATAAAGGATTCTGCGGTCTGGGCCGTATTTTCCACAGGCCCGGGGGCTTTGAAGGATTCCACCTCGGTTTTGAGGAGTGTGAAATTTGCTTTAGAGAAGTTTTTCACTGTGGTTTTCTGGGCAGGGGGTGGGGTCGGGATGTGAATATCCAGTGAGATCAGTTTATGGTCTGATCTTACCAGTGAGGGATACACTTCTGGTCTGGAGCATAGAGTCCCCATGTTGGTGATGATCAGGTCCAGTATGTTTTCCCCTCTTGTGGGAGTGGTAACAAGTTGTTCCATAGCATTTGAGTTAATGAATTCTAGGAACCTTTGGGCAAGGGTGTTGGAGTTAGAGTAATGCTCCCAATCTATGTTTGGGTAGTTGAAGTCGCCCAATATAATGGTGTTCGGAGAGACCTTCATATTTTCCAGTGTTCTCAGGAAGGCCGAGTGGGGTTCCTGGGTTTGGGAGGGTGGTCTGTAGCAGGCTATAAACTGGAAGGCAGTTTTACCCACTGTTAGTTGCACATGGATAGTCTCTGATGCTTCGTGCTTTGCCACCAACCTGGAGGTGTGGGTATCTCTGATGAATATCGATACTGCCCCTCTTTTTGTGGTTCGGTCCAAGTTTTGGGGCCGAAAAGCATGGTATGAGGTATAACCTGGTAGTGCTGGGGTGCTCTCGGGAGTCCTGAACCAGGTTTCTGTTACTGCACAGATATCGATGTTCTCCATGCTAAGGAGAGTTTCGAGTGCGTGCATCTTAAGGTTTAGACTTCTAGCGTTGAGTAGCATTACTCTTAGTTTCTTATCCCTTGTGATACCTATGGAGGTGGGTTTGTCTTTTGAGCCTTGCCTAAAAAAGGCACTATGGGGGTAGCAAGAGCCTTTGCCAATATCCGAAAGCCCAGGGGTGACAGGTGCAAGCCGTCCCTAGCAAAGCATCGTGGCTTGTCGTGCATATCATCCCAAGCTGACAGGCATTGGATCCCCTTTGAATGACACCAATACTTAAGCCAATTGTTAAAACTGATCATCTTGTCTTCATATTGTGGCATCATTCTTGGTGAGGGTAAGATGCTACTCAAGGTCAGGGTCACACCAGCCTGGGCTACATGCTCAGAGAGCTCCTCTATGTCTCTTTTCATGTAGTCCAGGGAGGTATGTCTCAGGTCATTCACACCAGCATGGACAATGACTGAGTCATATTTGTACTTGCCTTGGAGTGACCTGAGTGCTTGTGTTATGTGGCGGATCCTAGCGCCAGACAGGCTGCTCACCGTGACCTTCTCCTTGTTCAGCCTGGTGAGCGGGACGTCAGTGTGCCTGACGATAGAGTCACCTATTACAAGTGTATCAGGTGTGTTGTTTAGCCTTAAGGGCTGTGACTGTTCGGCACACTGGCTTTGTGAGATGTGTTGCACGTGTTTTGTTTTGGGGTAGCGGTTGCTTGGGTGTCTGCTTTGGAGTTCTCTACTGCTTAGGCAGATCTTTATTTAGAGCCTCCGAGTATGTTTTTGTGATTATGTGTTTGGTTTGCTGTCGTGGTAGGTCTATGTGAGACTGGAATTGTAGTGAGTGTGGTTTCCTTCTCCTCCTGACTGGTTATGCCAGTACTGAGTTGAGAGAGCTTAGCCTCCAGTTTGGCTATATGGTTGCATCTCTCACATGTGTTGGAATTTGTTGGGAGGAGGAGAGGGTTGTCTGTGTACATGAGGCAGTTGTAACATTGCCTCAAGATTCCTATATTCACCAGCTGGACCGGAGAGGAGATTGACAACTGACCTTTGGACATGCTAGAATAATATTGGGAATTCCTTTATAATTGAAAACAAGGGCCATTGGGGAGCGAGGGTGTAGTGCTTTTAATTTTTAGTGCTGACTTATAATTGCTTTAGTGAGCAAGTGCCAGGTAACAAGTGCAATGTGTTACAGGTAACTTAAATGCAAAAACGACAAACAGTAGCTTTCTTTCAAGCGAAGCAAGGAAATAAGTACAGTAAGCAATGCAGATATCACTAGGGATCCACAGAAGCGCTGAGAAGCCGCGTTTTAGGTGGAATTAGCGTTCCAGGGAAATAACAAGCATACAAACAAAGCTAGATTCAGCAGGCCTGGATCTAGTCTATGCTACAGCAAACAAGGTGTACCAATTTCAGTAAGATACAGTTCAAATATTCAGGCACTATAAACCTCTAACCAGAAATTCCCAGCTCAGAAGGGCAGAGTCCAGCCTCTCCTCCCACAAGAGTGCAGACCATGAACCTTCTTAATCTAAAATAACTGGCCTGAAGCCCAAGTGCTTAAACCAGAGCTAATACACTTTAAGAATAACAGACACTGAGCTCCCAATCAGCAGTTCCCAATTTAGAAGGATGAAAGCTACCTGTCCTGCCACCACAGTGCATGCCACAAAACCTTCCTAATGTAGAACAACTGGTCTGAAGCCCAAGTGCTTAATCCAAAAGACTTAGAATGATAGCTACACTTTAACCAAGTTACTACCAAGCAGTAATAAATACAACTGAATACTTTAAATAATGCCTGGATTAGTGCTCAAATTATACAAACAAAGCTAGATTCAGCAGGCCTGGATCTAGTCTATGCTACAGCAAACAAGGTGTACCAATTTCAGTAAGAAGAAATTCAGATATGCATGCACTATAAGCCTTCAACCAGAAATTCCCAGCTCAGAAGGGCAGAGTCCAGCCTCTCCTCCCACAAGAGTGCAGACCACGAAACCCTCTTAATGTAAAATAACTGGCCTGAAAGCCCAAGTGCTTAAACCAGAATTAATATACTTTTAGAATAACAGACACTGAGATCTCAATCAGCAGTTCCCAACTTAGAGGGATGTAAGCTACCTGTTCTGCCACTACAGTGCAGACCACAAACCCTCCCAATGTAAAACAACTGGTCTGAAGCACAAGTGTTTAAACTAAAAGGCTTAGAATGAGTTACACCAAGCAGTAATAAATACAATTGAGAACGTTTAAGATGACGCAAAAGCAAAATAAAGTAGGAAGAAACACAAGTACAGTAAAAGCAGAAGATTAAGCTGGTACACTTGAATATGTAGCAATATTAGTCCACACACAGTTTGAAAAAATGTAATTAAATTAAAAAGGACTAAAAGCAAGTGCAGAAAGAGTTTATTAGGTAGAATGCGGTAAAGAGATGTCCTGGGGGAGTGTCTTAGATCAAATCTACAGTGGGGCGGGCACTGCAAAAGCCACCAAATTTAATCTACAACCAAGAATAGGGAGGGGGGGTGGGGGAGCAGTTTCAACACAGATGAAAGGAATGTGCAAATTATAAAAAAATATATATACTGTTTTCTATAGATTTGAAGAGCAGTAAGACACAGATATCAAGCAGACAATTTAGCTCTATAATACAGAATAACACAGAAAATATACTCAGCTCTATAACTTGAAGATAGTTCTGTAAGGCTGTCTCTCAAACTAAGGTTCCAGTTTGAATACAGGTTGTTAATTAAAAGGAGACACAGCACTAGCTAAATTATATCAGCTGAAAGACAAGGCAGGAATTGAAAGGGGTGGGGGAGCAGTTTCAACACAGAGGAAAGGAATGTGCAAATTATAAAAAATATATATACTGTTTTCTATAGATTTGTAGAGCAGTAAGACACAGATATCAAGCAGACAATTTAGCTCTATAATACAGAATAACACAGAAAATATACTCAGCTCTATAACTTGAAGATAGTTCTGTAAGGCTGTCTCTCAAACTAAGGTTCCAGTTTGAATACAGGTTGTTAATTAAAAGGAGACACAGCACTAGCTAAATTATATCAGCTGAAAGACAAGGCAGGAAATGAGGGGGGTGGGGGAGCAGTTTCAACACAGACGAAAGGAATGTGCAAATTATAAAAAATATATATACTGTTTTCTATAGATTTGTAGAGCAGTAAGACACAGATATCAAGCAGACAATTTAGCTCTATAATACAGAATAACACAGAAAATATACTCAGCTCTATAACTTGAAGATAGTTCTGTAAGGCTGTCTCTCAAACTAAGGTTCCAGTTTGAATACAGGTTGTTAATTAAAGGAGACACAGCACTAGCTAAATTATATCAGCTGAAAGACAAGGCAGGAAATGAGGGGGGTGGGGGAGCAGTTTCAACACAGATGAAAGGAATGTGCAAATTATAAAAAATATATATACTGTTTTCTATAGATTTGTAGAGCAGTAAGACACAGATATCAAGCAGACAATTTAGCTCTATAATACAGAATAACACAGAAAATATACTCAGCTCTATAACTTGAAGATAGTTCTGTAAGGCTGTCTCTCAAACTAAGGTTCCAGTTTGAATACAGGTTGTTAATTAAAAGGAGACACAGCACTAGCTAAATTATATCAGCTGAAAGACAAGGCAGGAAATGAGGGGGTGCGGGAGCAGTTTCAACACAGATGAAAGGAATGTGCAAATTATAAAAAATATATATACTGTTTTCTATAGATTTGTAGAGCAGTAAGACACAGATATCAAGCAGACAATTTAGCTCTATAATACAGAATAACACAGAAAATATACTCAGCTCTATAACTTGAAGATAGTTCTGTAAGGCTGTCTCTCAAACTAAGGTTCCAGTTTGAATACAGGTTGTTAATTAAAAGGAGACACAGCACTAGCTAAATTATATCAGCTGAAAGACAAGGCAGGAAATGAGGGGGGGAGCAGTTTCAACACAGATGAAAGGAATGTGCAAATTATAAAAAATATATATACTGTTTTCTATAGATTTGTAGAGCAGTAAGACACAGATATCAAGCAGACAATTTAGCTCTATAATACAGAATAACACAGAAAATATACTCAGCTCTATAACTTGAAGATAGTTCTGTAAGGCTGTCTCTCAAACTAAGGTTCCAGTTTGAATACAGGTTGTTAATTAAAAGGAGACACAGCACTAGCTAAATTATATCAGCTGAAAGACAAGGCAGGAAATGAGGGGGGTGGGGGAGCAGTTTCAACACAGATGAAAGGAATGTGCAAATTATAAAAAATATATATACTGTTTTCTATAGATTTGTAGAGCAGTAAGACACAGATATCAAGCAGACAATTTAGCTCTATAATACAGAATAACACAGAAAATATACTCAGCTCTATAACTTGAAGATAGTTCTGTAAGGCTGTCTCTCAAACTAAGGTTCCAGTTTGAATACAGGTTGTTAATTAAAAGGAGACACAGCACTAGCTAAATTATATCAGCTGAAAGACAAGGCAGGAAATGAGGGGGGTGGGGGAGCAGTTTCAACACAGATGAAAGGAATGTGCAAATTATAAAAATATATATACTGTTTTCTATAGATTTGTAGAGCAGTAAGACACAGATATCAAGCAGACAATTTAGCTCTATAATACAGAATAACACAGAAAATATACTCAGCTCTATAACTTGAAGATAGTTCTGTAAGGCTGTCTCTCAAACTAAGGTTCCAGTTTGAATACAGGTTGTTAATTAAAAGGAGACACAGCACTAGCTAAATTATATCAGCTGAAAGACAAGGCAGGAAATGAGGGGTGTGGGGGAGCAGTTTCAACACAGATGAAAGGAATGTGCAAATTATAAAAAATATATATACTGTTTTCTATAGATTTGTAGAGCAGTAAGACACAGATATCAAGCAGACAATTTAGCTCTATAATACAGAATAACACAGAAAATATACTCAGCTCTATAACTTGAAGATAGTTCTGTAAGGCTGTCTCTCAAACTAAGGTTCCAGTTTGAATACAGGTTGTTAATTAAAAGGAGACACAGCACTAGCTAAATTATATCAGCTGAAAGACAAGGCAGGAAATGAGGGGTGGGGAGCAGTTTCAACACAGATGAAAGGAATGTGCAAATTATAAAAAATATATATACTGTTTTCTATAGATTTGTAGAGCAGTAAGACACAGATATCAAGCAGACAATTTAGCTCTATAATACAGAATAACACAGAAAATATACTCAGCTCTATAACTTGAAGATAGTTCTGTAAGGCTGTCTCTCAAACTAAGGTTCCAGTTTGAATACAGGTTGTTAATTAAAGGAGACACAGCACTAGCTAAATTATATCAGCTGAAAGACAAGGCAGGAAATGAGGGGGGTGGGGGAGCAGTTTCAACACAGATGAAAGGAATGTGCAAATTATAAAAATATATATACTGTTTTCTATAGATTTGTAGAGCAGTAAGACACAGATATCAAGCAGACAATTTAGCTCTATAATACAGAATAACACAGAAAATATACTCAGCTCTATAACTTGAAGATAGTTCTGTAAGGCTGTCTCTCAAACTAAGGTTCCAGTTTGAATACAGGTTGTTAATTAAAAGGAGACACAGCACTAGCTAAATTATATCAGCTGAAAGACAAGGCAGGAAATGAGGGGGGTGGGGGAGCAGTTTCAACACAGATGAAAGGAATGTGCAAATTATAAAAAATATATATACTGTTTTCTATAGATTTGCAGAGCAGTAAGACACAGATATCAAGCAGACAATTTAGCTCTATAATACAGAATAACACAGAAAATATACTCAGCTCTATAACTTGAAGATAGTTCTGTAAGGCTGTCTCTCAAACTAAGGTTCCAGTTTGAATACAGGTTGTTAATTAAAAGGAGACACAGCACTAGCTAAATTATATCAGCTGAAAGACAAGGCAGGAATTGAAAGGGGTGGGGGAGCAGTTTCAACACAGAGGAAAGGAATGTGCAAATTATAAAAAAATATATATACTGTTTTCTATAGATTTGCAGAGCAGTAAGACACAGATATCAAGCAGACAATTTAGCTCTATAATACAGAATAACACAGAAAATATACTCAGCTCTATAACTTGAAGATAGTTCTGTAAGGCTGTCTCTCAAACTAAGGTTCCAGTTTGAATACAGGTTGTTAATTAAAAGGAGACACAGCACTAGCTAAATTATATCAGCTGAAAGACAAGGCAGGAAATGAGGGGGTGGCGGAGCAGTTTCAACACAGATGAAAGGAATGTGCAAATTATAAAAAATATATATACTGTTTTCTATAGATTTGTAGAGCAGTAAGACACAGATATCAAGCAGACAATTTAGCTCTATAATACAGAATAACACAGAAAATATACTCAGCTCTATAACTTGAAGATAGTTCTGTAAGGCTGTCTCTCAAACTAAGGTTCCAGTTTGAATACAGGTTGTTAATTAAAAGGAGACACAGCACTAGCTAAATTATATCAGCTGAAAGACAAGGCAGGAAATGAGGGGGTGGGGCAGCAGTTTCAACACAGTTGAAAGGAATGTGCAAATTATAAAAAATATATATACTGTTTTCTATAGATTTGTAGAGCAGTAAGACACAGATATCAAGCAGACAATTTAGCTCTATAATACAGAATAACACAGAAAATATACTCAGCTCTATAACTTGAAGATAGTTCTGTAAGGCTGTCTCTCAAACTAAGGTTCCAGTTTGAATACAGGTTGTTAATTAAAAGGAGACACAGCACTAGCTAAATTATATCAGCTGAAAGACAAGGCAGGAAATGAGGGGGGTGGGGGAGCAGTTTCAACACAGATGAAAGGAATGTGCAAATTATAAAAAATATATATACTGTTTTCTATAGATTTGTAGAGCAGTAAGACACAGATATCAAGCAGACAATTTAGCTCTATAATACAGAATAACACAGAAAATATACTCAGCTCTATAACTTGAAGATAGTTCTGTAAGGCTGTCTCTCAAACTAAGGTTCCAGTTTGAATACAGGTTGTTAATTAAAAGGAGACACAGCACTAGCTAAATTATATCAGCTGAAAGACAAGGCAGGAAATGAGGGGGGTGGGGGAGCAGTTTCAACACAGATGAAAGGAATGTGCAAATTATAAAAAATATATATACTGTTTTCTATAGATTTGTAGAGCAGTAAGACACAGATATCAAGCAGACAATTTAGCTCTATAATACAGAATAACACAGAAAATATACTCAGCTCTATAACTTGAAGATAGTTCTGTAAGGCTGTCTCTCAAACTAAGGTTCCAGTTTGAATACAGGTTGTTAATTAAAAGGAGACACAGCACTAGCTAAATTATATCAGCTGAAAGACAAGGCAGGAAATGAGGGGGTGGGGTAGCAGTTTCAACACAGATGAAAGGAATGTGCAAATTATAAAAAATATATATACTGTTTTCTATAGATTTGTAGAGCAGTAAGACACAGATATCAAGCAGACAATTTAGCTCTATAATACAGAATAACACAGAAAATATACTCAGCTCTATAACTTGAAGATAGTTCTGTAAGGCTGTCTCTCAAACTAAGGTTCCAGTTTGAATACAGGTTGTTAATTAAAAGGAGACACAGCACTAGCTAAATTATATCAGCTGAAAGACAAGGCAGGAAATGAGGGGGGTGGGGGAGCAGTTTCAACACAGATGAAAGGAATGTGCAAATTATAAAAAATATATATACTGTTTTCTATAGATTTGTAGAGCAGTAAGACACAGATATCAAGCAGACAATTTAGCTCTATAATACAGAATAACACAGAAAATATACTCAGCTCTGTAACTTGAAGATAGTTCTGTAAGGCTGTCTCTCAAACTAAGGTTCCAGTTTGAACACAGGTTGTTAATTAAAAGGAGACACAGCACTAGCTAAATTATATCAGCTGAAAGACAAGGCAGGAAATGAGGGGGGTGGGGGAGCAGTTTCAACACAGAGGAAAGGAATGTGCAAATTATAAAAAAATATATATACTGTTTTCTATAGATTTGCAGAGCAGTAAGACACAGATATCAAGCAGACAATTTAGCTCTATAATACAGAATAACACAGAAAATATACTCAGCTCTGTAACTTGAAGATAGTTCTGTAAGGCTGTCTCTCAAACTAAGGTTCCAGTTTGAACACAGGTTGTTAATTAAAAGGAGACACAGCACTAGCTAAATTATATCAGCTGAAAGACAAGGCAGGAAATGAGGGGGTGGGGAAGCAGTTTCAACACAGATGAAAGGAATGTGCAAATTATAAAAAAATATATATACTGTTTTCTATAGATTTGTAGAGCAGTAAGACACAGATATCAAGCAGACAATTTAGCTCTATAATACAGAATAACACAGAAAATATACTCAGCTCTATAACTTGAAGATAGTTCTGTAAGGCTGTCTCAAACTAAGGTTCCAGTTTGAATACAGGTTGTTAATTAAAAGGAGACACAGCACTAGCTAAATTATATCAGCTGAAAGACAAGGCAGGAAATGAGGGGGTGGGGAGCAGTTTCAACACAGATGAAAGGAATGTGCAAATTATAAAAATATATATACTGTTTTCTATAGATTTGTAGAGCAGTAAGACACAGATATCAAGCAGACAATTTAGCTCTATAATACAGAATAACACAGAAAATATACTCAGCTCTATAACTTGAAGATAGTTCTGTAAGGCTGTCTCTCAAACTAAGGTTCCAGTTTGAATACAGGTTGTTAATTAAAAGGAGACACAGCACTAGCTAAATTATATCAGCTGAAAGACAAGGCAGGAAATGAGGGGGGTGGGGGAGCAGTTTCAACACAGATGAAAGGAATGTGCAAATTATAAAAAAAATATATACTGTTTTCTATAGATTTGTAGAGCAGTAAGACACAGATATCACGCAGACAATTTAGCTCTATAATACAGAATAACACAGAAAATATTCTCAGCTCTATAACTTGAAGATAGTTCTGTAAGGCTGTCTCTCAAACTGTCAGAAGTGATAAAGCTGTTATTTTTTTTTCATGTGGAACTTGGTATATTATCCAAAAGTCTTTCAAAAAGTATACCATTTCATAATATGGTACAGCTATGCATGAATGCAATCCCTTCTCTTAAACATGGTCTGTAAAATAGGTGCTGTTTGTACCAGGAATCTAGGCAAAAGCAACTTTGCTAGAAAATTTTGACCTGTTTGGGATTTGGGAACTTGTGTGGACAGTGACCTAACTTTTTTGACGAATGTGTCCATTGTTTAAAAATCTCTCTCTATTGTACAGCTTAAAAACAAAAGGGCTGTGTCTAGATGTAAGGATGTCATTGTCCCCCTTTACTGAGCTCTCATTAGGCCAGTCATTGACTATAATGCCCTCTTTGGCATGTATCTGTCCAGACATATGGAACA
The DNA here is from genome assembly GCF_019279795.1 of Protopterus annectens. Classification (NCBI taxonomy): domain Eukaryota; kingdom Metazoa; phylum Chordata; order Ceratodontiformes; family Protopteridae; genus Protopterus; species Protopterus annectens. Next base: position 549,775,015 of record NC_056741.1, on the reverse strand, counting down.
ACTGGAGCACCCTCAGAGATACCTTACTAAAAGAATAAAAGACCTAAACTATATATCCTGCATGAACCGATTTAAAACCTTGTTACTGTACTCTGTATCCTACAGACTGCTAAGAGGTGACCTGTGTCTAGCATACAAGACATCTTCCAACCCAATACTGATGGATTTATTGCACATCAGGAAGTCATATGGCATCGGTCTAGGGATCTAAACCTTTTCTGCAATATCAACAGGATGGTTGGACAGGACCGGTATATTTTGCAGAGGATACTACTGCTCTGGAACAGAGCCCCCCCCCCCCCACATAAAACAAAGCTCACCCTGTCAGTATTCACGCACAGTTTGGATCTGTGGATGGGAAACAGAAAATGTACCACAGGACTGTACTTCTAATGAACGGAGGCAGCTCCTAAATGCTTAATCTCATGAAAAGGTCCCCTCAAATTGTATCTATGGTATGATCCCAGTTTTCCTTATTATGGGTAATATATAATTATCGACCACAGGATAGATGAAGCCAATCTAATACCAAATGGGATAAGTTAATTTGAGCACCAAAGGAAAACTGGCTAGGCTTAAAATGTCCCCCAAGGGCAGCTAGCCTAGTGCTTGTCTATGAACCTATATTTGATCTTGTATTTGGAAGTCTTCTTAAGGAGCCCCTTTTCCTCCTTCCTTGGTATTTCTTTTAGCTTGCTTCATTCTCCTTTGTGATAGCTAAAAGAGACCTGAAGAAGTGCTCTTCTGTGCTTAGGGTTATGGATAAAGGGGAAGATCATGTAGCCAGGGAAAGATTTAGATGCAGAGCTGCTTGTGTCTTGATGGCTTCAAATCCTCAGGTTAGAGGAAGATGTACTTGATCCTCTGTTATTATGGTAAGTGCAGAACTTTTTCTTCTCCAGTATTGCCAGCATTTAGTGTTGAAGAGAAAATGCTTTCAAGAGTAGAATTCAGTAAATAAAAGTTTGTTCTTCTTCATTACAGGATGCATTTGACAGTTTTTGTCTACCTCTGTATACTGGTTAACCAGCTCTCCTTTGCACACAGGAAGGTAAGTCTTCAACTAGCTTTTTAAATGGTGGAGGGGATTAAATGGGAAAGGTTGTGAAGTTTAATATCACAGTCCCCCCACCCAAAAAATATATATTTTGTGTGTGTGTGTGTGTGTATATATATATATATATATATATATATATATATATATATATATATATATATATATACGGCCATTTCTTAGTAAGGCATTGTCGTATCATTACATGAGAGCTCAAGTGTGTATGAATTCAGCTGGAACCTTAATGCTCAGTCATTTGAGTTGTTAAAGAAAGCTACAGCATGGTAAATTGTTTGTGACAGATTAACTAAAAACATAATGTTAGTTCCAATAAGAATAATGACTAGCTCATAACTGTCATACAGGATTAAGAACGTTTTTTTGTCCATTTTTCCAGTCCAGTGTCTGCCTCTGCAGAATTATAAAAAATACTTACAAAAGTGTTCAGGCAATTCTAGAGAGCCATGGATGTAAGGAATTTAGTAGTTTGATGAGCCAAAACCTGTCTATATAAGCAGAGTTTCTCAAAAATTGAAACTGTTTGTGGCATCTGTTCTGCCTATTTTCTCACCTGGATGACAAGCTGGGGTTCATTGTTACCCACTATTGCATTTCTTTCTGCCTGTCGCTCGGATTGTATGACACCTGTCAATAACTTTCTTGAATTCTTCCCCTGTGGTTGTTTTTACTACTTCCTCAACAAAGTTAAATAAAAAATGCAATAAAATAATTCCTTAAAACTTTGTCCTCTCAGCCTTCACATTGTAACTCACTTTTGTTTGGGTATTTTTTCAGATATCTCTTTCTAGAGAGCACTGTCTTTGTGGACTTTAATTTCCCCTGATATGAAGGTTTCTTTTATTTGCTCACTGTGTTGTCATTGTCAAGTATAATCAAATTACATTTTTTAAGTTTTATTTCTGCTCATATATCATCCTTTTGAGAACCTGCCCATTTTGTTATTCAGCTCTCTACAGACTTTTTGTGCTTATGCAGAGAGTCTTGTCACCTTAATTTATATGCAGTACTAGAAAGAGTGTCTTCAGCTGTCTGTAAAAATGCAAAATTATTTCTTATTTTGCACAGGTAATATATGTCCCTGTACATTCTAGTGTCTACAGCCTTCTGACGTTGATGACCCACAGTCAGAACATTTCTTCTTACACTTTCATTGTCAGTGGCTTACCTGTATTTTGTAACTTCCCATAAGGCTGCAGTTCTTAGTCATTCAAACTTGCCAGATGCCTTCTCACTTTTCTCCTCAGACCTTGCTGTAGGTTTTTGTGACATTCGCAGGTAAACATAATTTTCCTTCTTGTTCCTCTGTGGCATTACTTGAGAAAATGTAACATATGGGGCTACAGTATATGGTACCTCAGTCATCACTTCACTTTTCATTTTGGAGTCACGTTGCTAAATCCTTTCGTCTAAACTTTTTTTAATCTTATCCTGGATACTACTCCAGGGTTATCTAATAATAACTTTTTGTGTGAGATCCATCTTAGATGCATAAAGCCTTAACTACAATCCATGAGAGAGACAGAGCGAGACTGTGTAATTGCCTGGGTGCTTTACAGTGTTGGCAGGAGAGGATGTGTGTGCCCGTTCTTCGAAGTTGGGATGGGCAGAGCTGTTTGCATACTGCCACAGTCCCTTGGAAGAGGACTGCAATTAAAATGAGTGGCCCTGGGGTCATGTTAGGCTCACCAGGCCATCACTTGTTGGTAGCCATTAACATGTTTATTTGGAAACATGTTCTGACATGGAGTAGGCATTTTGGGCCTCTAAAGTAATGTGGAACACATGTCCCCTTGCCCAGGAGCAGGGTTAGGCTTTTGCAAAACACTCACATTGCCAGGCGGCCAGTAAGGGCATAAAGCGCCTTCATGCCTCCCTGAATGATGGCCTTCTCTGGACAGCTCTTTTCCTGATTCTGGGTGAAATTCCAGGGTATGGGTGATAAATGGTCCTTGTATGATTGCAAGGAGGCTTGCTGTTTGGCAGACATGGAGTAGAAACCCCACAGATGAAAAATCCAGAGTTTTTGCCATTTGTAGTCTAATGGAGTGAAAGGCAGACATCTTTTTCATGGCCAAGCAGTATGCAGGTTGGCATGCTGAAAAGGTTCTGTCTACTTGTCCATTCCACACTGAATTCCTGTTTCCCTGTCTTCATGCCAGTAATATTTGACTGCTGCACCTAACCTCTAGTTCCATATTTGCAACTCAATGCCCAAGATGATTGTACTCATACTCTGTTTTTATGTATGTTTCTTAATGCTGCAGATTACTACACTGTACCCATGTTTTTATTTTTTATGCCTTAACACCACAGATAATTCCACTGAATTGATATGCCAATGTTTTTGTTCATCTCAATGTCACAGACTGCTGCCTTGAACCATTTTCTCCATGTTTCTATCTTTGTATTGTACGTTACTGCACTGAACCCTTGTCTCTGTATTTGCTGCTAGATTTAAGTATGTTGAGTCCTTATCACCATATATGTGTGTAAGAGCCATATATGACTGGATCAGTCCCTTATTTCCATATGTTTATCTCAATGCCACAGATAGTAGTATTAACCCATATTCCTGTATTTGCTATTCAGTGCAACAGGGACCTCCAAGTGTACACTGCAGTCCCACAGGCAGGTCTACTTTCAAATCTCGACACCCATATGATCAACTGATCCCAAGACGAAAATCACAAAACTGCAGAAACCCGAATGTCGAATTTTTACTAGGGAAGGTAAACACTTTCCCAACATGTCCTTTTCTTCACTGTAATGCGATCCTGGAGTTGGTGTATATATAGTTTGGGTGTGTGTAGGGAATGCAGATCTGTACATTGGGGGGTGTGGGGTCATAGTGCCCCACCTTGGTGGGTTTTATTTACCTTGGTGTGAGTTCGGTTTACATTTGGGCAACTGTTTACTTACCCTAGTAAAAATTCAACATTCGAGTTTCGTGATTTTCTTCTCTGGATTTTAACAGTCGATCATATGGGAGTTGGGATTTGAAAGTAGACCCCCACAGACTACTATACATAATCTATATCTTCATATTTGTATTTCCGTACCACAGAATACTGCAAAGAACCTGTTTTTTTCTGTATTTGTGTTTCACTGTTACATATACACACACACACACACACACACACACACGCGCATATCGCCCCCACACCCCCCAATGTGGGGGGCTGTGCCTCCAACCCCCCCAACTATATATACTAACGCCAAGATCACACTACAGTGGGGAAAAGGGTATATACCTTTTACTTTAATGTGTCAGTGTTATGAGTTTCAGTCTTTTGAAGTTTCAGTATTTTGGTCTCAGTCAAATGAATTTCAGTCAAATGAAATTTAGGTCATATGAAGTAGACCTATAGATATATATATATATATCTGTATCTATATATATGATATATATATATATATATATATGCTGTTAGCTCCTGTCAGTCCATTTGTAGACGGCATACTATCCTGTCTTCGTGACCTCCATCATTCTGTGCTCTGCAGGAAGAAACAGAAGCTTGTAGATGTGTTGCCATGTCCATTCTTAAACACAATGTTTTCTGTCTGCTGATTAGTTAATAAATTAAAAACGGTTTAAGACTTAAGCTTGTGGAGATGATGGTGGCAGTCTTCTGTTGTGTGGAACTACAGATGTGAAGTTGTTCAATCTCGCCTTCATTCTTACTGATGGGCTCGGAGCCGATCCTCAGCTCTGAGTCGGACAATTTGCAAAGCTCAAGGTCTGCAACAGCTCGAGGCTGAAACCCTATCCCACAATGCACCTCTACCTTCCCCAGATCTACTTTGCCGCTGCAACAGATCGTGCGTTTTCTACAGCTCAGGCCGTATTTGTGAGATGAGATAAGTGTATTCTTTTTTGGAGTTCTTGCTAGTTTTCTTTCTTGTTTAGATTTCAAAAGTATTCAGCCAGGATAGGTTATCCTTTCTTTGTGTTTTTGTGTTAAGTAGTTAAAGAAAAAGAAAGAACTTTGTGTTCTCATTTTTGGCGTTAGGCCCTGTTGGTTTTTTTAGGTTTTTCCCTATCCCATACAGCTGAGTTAGGCTTTCTTTAGTTGTTATAACTGTAGCCAGTTATGCTTAATTTTGTTTTTTGCAGCTACAACGTAGTTAGGCTTTCCTTAGTCATTATAACTGTAGCCGGTTAGGCTTAATTTTGTTTTTTGCCACTAAGTTTTAAAAGTCGAGTGCAGACTTTGTTGTTTAGTGTTGATCCTTAGAGTTCTGATTGGATTATTTTTGGGATTGCTTTATCTTGCAGTGATTTAACTGCAAGGTCTACCATGTCTGAAAAAAGCTAAGTCAGGTTTTAAAAAGTGCCCTAAATGCAATCAAAAAATGTCTATCACAGATGGCCACACCACCTGTGTTTACTGTTTGGGAGAGGTTCATCTCCAAGAGGTTTGTTCCATTTGCCATGGTTTCAGTGCCAGGGTTTTGGCAGAGAGGAAAAGAAAGTTGGTTGAACATGGTCTGATTAAATCTGCATTTCAGTCAGACTTGGATACTGTTCCGGGAAAACCAAAGCCATCATCTTCTGCTTCTTCTTCTGCAAGTTCGGATCCGAAGGGCTCTTCAGTTCCAAAGGTTTCCAAGAAGGTTCCTGTATTGGTTCCACAGTCATCGGAGCCACCTGTACAGGTAGTTGGTAGGAGCCGGTCCCCAGTCTTGGAACCAGTATCTCCCACCTTAAGTTCTCCGATTCTGGGCTCACCGGCTCCTTTGGTAACTTCCTCTCGAGCTTCCAGATTTTCAGATTCGGATGTGGATCATGTGGTATGGAGACTGTTACAGGATTCAGCACTGGCTAAAATTCTGTCTGCTTCAACTCAGGCAGTTTTGGAACCGACAGTCATCTCCTGTAATTTCTGCTCCTCTTCCAACTCGAATCGAGACATCAGAGCCGGAGGGAGCCATTCAGTCGTTTGTGGAACCGTCTGTTCTGACACTCTCTTCGGACCTGTTGGCATCGACAGCCCTGATGTCTTCTGCTCTGGAGGTGGACTCTGGGAGCCGACACTCTCCCGTCGGCTCCGGGGAGGGGAGTCAAACCAATGTGTCTGTTCCGACTCTTCCCCTTGGGGCCTCGGCGTGGATGATCTCAGCTCCCACCTCTGGCACGGAGCCAGCAGTTTTGGTGTGGGAGGAGTCATCAGTGTCTTCGGACCCGGGTGCTTCCTCGCACCAAAGCCGTGGTGTCTTCGATGCCATGAGGAGGGTTTTGTCCCCTGGACAGTCACAACCTCTGAACTGGCCACCTCCTCCCGGAAAGCACCGGAATCTTCTCTGTCACTGCAGACCCACCATAAGCATAGGGACCCAGAGCCTCAGGAAGCCCAGTTGGGGGAACCTTGCTCTTCCGAGACCTCCCCAGAAGTTCCCACTAAGGAGGTTCCTCGGAAGAGGTTATGTAAGAGGAGACATTTAGATTCCCGTCAGGAATCCATCACATCTGACACCGATTTGGAGGAATTTGAAGGATCCCCAAAGTCCCCCTCTGAGGATATCTCATTTGCAGATATCCTAGAGATCCTTAAGCAGAGGGGTGACTGGCAGCCCCTTAACCCTACTGAGGATGAATTGGTGCTCCTGAAGGCTTTTGGGTCTCGACCCTCCACCTCTTGGGTTTCTCCGCCCTTCGATGAGTTGATGGACCTTTTATCTCGAAGGGCGTGGGAGTCACCAGATACTATGGAGCCCTTTCCTAGGAGGCCCAACAAATGCATCTCAGCACCTCATGATAAAACCTTTTTATCCAAACCAATTCCTGTTGATGCCATGGTGGTTGTGGCAGCCACTAAGAAAGAGATGTCTGAGACCTCTACGTCTGTCCATCCTCCTAATAGGGATTCTAGGATTATGGACAGATACGGCAAGCGCATGTTCAGTTCTATGACCTTTGCTCTTTGGTCTTTGAACTATCTAACCCACTTCACAAGGCTTCAAAGAGATCTCCTGAAAGAGCTAGGAGATGCTCTCCAGGGTGCATTAGCCGATACAGTGGCCGACAAGGTGATGTCTCAGCTTGCTACCCTCAATTCTATCGTTAACGCTTCCATGCGCCTCTTATCATATGCAGCTGATGGGACGAGTAGGGCAGTGGGTACAGGAATAGCTCTTCGTAGGCATTCCTGGATGCGCTTATGTTCTTTCAAGGAACCTTTCAAGTAGTCCTTTGTGAATGCCCCATTTGATCGTTCTTCCCTTTTCGGACCAAAAATTAGAGACCCTCACCAGATGTGAGCAAGACGGAAAGACTCTGTCTGCCGGAGTAGTCTGTTTTTAAACCCCTACTAGACCTTCTCCTAAAGGGGAGGGAAAATGTGGTTCTGAAAAGCACAAGGAGCCTTTCCGAACTCATGAGGTGAAGCCTCCTCCAGGGCCAGAGGAGGGGGCAATGATGGAAGACGACGCCCACGCGGCAGAGGGGGTCCGCAGGACCAGGGCAACAGGGATCAGTTCCTTGGGAAGCCCTACCAGCGCTCCTGAAAGGAGGCCCAACTGTCCTGCTCTGGAGGCAGTCGGGGGACATTTATCTTTGTACCTAGGCACCTGGCTCAAAATTACAAAAGACAGATGGGTACAAAATGTCATATCCATAGGCTATTTCATCCCCTTTCATACCCACCCCAAACCAACAAAAGGAATCCGGAACATTCCACCCAGTCTACGGGATGTAGCAACAGCAGAGGTTCAAAAACTATTAGAAAAAAATCATCCAGCCAGTCCCGGCAGACCAGCAAGGATCCAGAACTTATTCAAGATTCTTTTTAGTGCCAAAGAAAACTGGGAACTGGAGACCAATTTTGGACCTCATCAGACTCTAAGTATGTAGAAAAGGCAAAGTTCCAGATGGTCATGCTTCAGTCTATACTCCCGTTCCTAGGGAAAGACAATTGGATGTGCTCAAGTAGATCTTCAGGATGTGTACTACCATATCAAAATGTCCAGGCCATCCAGGGATCACCTACACTTCAGGCTGGAAGCCAGTCATTTCCAGTTTTGGGCCCTGCCCTTCGGTCTCACTACAGCCTCCAGAGTGTTCACCAAATGTATGGCAGTGGTCATGGCTCACTTGAGACATCAAGGAATCCTAGTGTTTCCATATTTGGACAATTGGCTCCTCACCGCACTCACCAGGCATCAGCTTATTTGGGTGAGGGACACTGCCTTAGATCTTTGTTTTCAACTGGGCATCACAATAAATTCAGAAAAGTCTGCTTTATTGCCATCACAGCATACAGTATTTATAGGAGTAGACTTAGACACAGTCAACATGTCCTTAAAACTTCCTTCAGAAAGAGTGCTTACCCTATGACATCAAATTGTAGATCTCCTTTCAAAACACAAAGCACCAGCATCACAGATTCTCAGGCTGCTGGGCACCATGGCAGCAGCCATTATTGCAATACCCCTGGTGAGATCTCACATGCGCATTCTACAGTGGCTGCTACTCATGCAATGGACTTTTCAGGACTTACCAATGAATCACCCAGTTCTGATAGCCAACTCTTGCAAGGAGGATCTCCGGTGGTGGCTAACGTCTGAATCGGTGACCTTGGGACGTCCCTTTGTCCTTCTGGTTCCAGTTGCAACGGTGACTACGGCCACCTCCCTGATCGAGGGGGGGGAGGCATTATCAGGGATGGACAGCCCAAGGTACATGGCAGGTGCACGAGGCCCAGAATATAAATGTCCTAGAGATGAGAGCAGTTCTCTTAGCATTGCAGTTCTTTCAAGACTCTCTTCCTTTGGGCACAGTTGCAATCCAGTCAGACAACATGTACGTAGTCTGGTATATAAACAAACAGGGTGGTACCAGATCTTATCCCCTTTGTTGAGAGGCTCTAAGAGTATGGAAATGGGCAGAGTCCACCCAGCGCTTTCTGATAGCAATGCACATCACAGGGAAATCCAACGTGATAGCGGACAAACTCAGCAGGGCAATTCTGTTGTCTCACGAGTGGTCCCTCAAGAATGAAGTAGTAGAATCCCACATACACCAAATGCAGCAACTACTTTGCCCTGATCCCTCAACAGGGACAGTCCCTGAGGGACGCGCTTGTACACGATTGTCCCCCGGGACTCCTTTATGCCTTCCCTCCCTTTCCCCTGATTCCCAAAGTTTTGCAGAAAGCCAGTTTTCTGGACAGGACACTTATCTTAATAGTCCCATATGGGCCTCGTCAAATCTGGTTCCCCTTTCTGAAGCCTCATCTAGTAGAAGAACCTTGGATCCTGGACCCAGTTCCGGATCTTCTGACCCACTCGTCAGGAGATCTTCACCCTTCACTTCAGTCCATAAAACTGACGGCTTGGCTGCTCCAATTCCCAGAATAGCCAGGTTCCAAAATTTATCAGAAGAAGCTCAACATCTTCTTTTGTCCTCGCATAAGTCTTCAGCCAGGAAATTATACCTCAGTAAGTTGGAGGTTTTCAATCTGGGCTCAGCAGAATAACATTGACCCTTTTCTAGCCTCCATATAGGATATCTTAGAGTTTCTGACCAAACTGTTCAACAAAGGAGCTGCAGCAGCAACCATTCGGGTACAACTGGCTGCTATATCTAATTTCCATATAGCTGAATCAGGAAACGGTATTATGTCTCACAAGATGGCGAAGGCCTTTTTGAAGGGTACGATGCATCTAAAACCACCAATTAGATCACCTACCGCTTCATGGAATCTGAATTTAGTCCTATCCAAGATTATTCTCCCACCCTTTGAACCTGCTTCTTCCTGTGAGCTGAAATATCTTTCTTGGAAGACCATTTTCTTGGTGGCCATTACATCCGCACGCAGAATTTCGGAGTTGCAAGCCCTTTCAGTTAAGCACCCATATTTGATATTCCACAAAGATAGGGTTTCCCTCAGGATGAACCCTTTGTTCTTACCCAAAATTTGTTCAGAATACACCCTTAATCGGGCAATTAAATTACCTGTTTTCTTTCCCAGTCACACTACTCAATTGGAATATATGCTTCACAAGCTTGACGTCCATAGACAACTTTGTTTCTATTTAGACAGGACAAAAGACCTTAGAAGAGCTGATCAGTTGTTTGTCTCCTTCTCAGATTGCAAGAAAGGTGCAACGGTATCTTAAGTCTACCTTATCTAAATGGCTTTCTGATTGTATATCCTTTATATACCGTGAGACAGACATTTCTTTAGAGAACAAAGTCAAAGCTTTTTCAACCAGAGCTGTTTCTACTTCCATAGCCTTTTTGGCCAGACTACCCATTGATTCTATTTGTGCAGCTGCCACATGGTCAAGGCCACATACCTTCATAACTCACTACAAAGTAGACAAGGCCTCTAGGGACAGGGCTTCATTTGGTTCTGCTGTCCTTAGACAGGTACTCCTGTGAGCCACCCAAGTTTGTGGTGCTGGGGACGCTACCCATCAGTAAGAATGAAGGCGAGATTGAACAACTTCACATAAAGACATTATGTACTTACCATAACGTTCCATGTGAGTTGTTCTTCTTGCCTTCATTCTTATGCCTCCCCCAACTACCCCCATCCAATGTCTGGAAGTTCGAGAGAGGCTCTACGTTGGTTTTGGTTGTTCTGAGGAGTTTCCTCTCACTAGCTGTTGTTATGATTTCCTTCGAAATCTGATTTAGATTTACCACTAGTTGGCAGCAAACAAGATCTGGGGAAGGTAGAGGTGCATTGTGGGATAGGGTTTCGGCCTTGAGCTATTAGAGACCTCGAGCTTTGCAAATTGGCCGACTCTGAGCTGAGGATCGGCTCTGAACCCATCAGTAAGAATGAAGGCGAGAACAACTCCTCACATGGAACGTTATGGTAAGTACATAACTTCTATTTCAGGAATGTAATCTGTTAGTGTGGTTTTTAGCCTTATATAATCTAGTGTTCAGAATTGCAGATCAGCATCATACGTTAGCAGTGGGTTATTTTAGCACTTGACTCCCCATAATTCTTTAATATGATTTGCTGTAGTCAACTTTGCTACAGTCTTAGAATATTTGGTAAACTGGCTTAATTTCAGCATGTAGAATATTTGCCTTGGAATGCAGTAGTATAAAATTAGATCTATTCCACTTCCAAAATAATGTCTTCACGAATTCTGAACACACAACAGCAAAGACTTTGAAGTGTCTTATTAAATTAAAATTTTAAGAGAGTGCAATGGTTGTCTGTAGGGAAGGGCACAGAAATAAAATTTGGTTTTCTGTTGCTGCATCTGATGTTCATCGTGTTTCACTGTTGCAGTCATTACACTTGGGTTATCCTGCTGGCAGGCTACCCGCAGTCAGCCAGAGTTCCAAAGTCTAGGTCCGGCGTCGGTTGCTGTCGCCTCTTCCCTGACGTCAGTGAGCCAGGGGTATAAAAGATGCAGCCGATGCCATTTTCTTCAGTCTTTCTTGCCACCCGGTGCCCGAAGCAAAAGCAGTTCGCAAGTGCCGGTCGGCCGACTCCTGAGATTTTCGAAATCGAATTTCAGAACCGAAGTCTTCAATAAAGCTAAGTACCCCGTTGGGGAAACTTTTTCTTGCTCCAGACCGATGTCAATAAAAGTTAACAATTGTATTTGTTGTGGGAAGCAAATATCTCATAAGGATTTTCACTCTTACTGTATTCCTTGCCTAGGCCCTGACCACGACGTTGCTAGTTGTTGGTTTTTTGCTAGATTCAACCAACGCACTATTAAGTGTCGGTTTGATTTTGCTTTACATTACTTTGGCCGAAGATTTAACTACATAATGCCGTCGGAACAACCAACGACCGGAATTCATAAAAAACGCAAAGACAAAGAAAAGGACAGGCATCCGAGGTCCAAAACCGACGACAAAGCCTCTTCTAGGCCAGTCGCCGGTTCTCAGTGAGGCGCTTTTGCAGCCCCTGACACCCGCTACCTCAGAGCCACAGGCTGCATCCGACTACCACGTGGAGACACCTAGGCCTCTGGAAACTCATGGTATTGGGCCTGTGGAAACTATTCCCTCAGATGGGTCCGGAGCCACTGAGCAGGCATCGGCTTCTGAAGGTGTTTTCAGACCTTCACAACTTGCTCTTAAGTCCACTACAGCAGCCAAGGCAAAGTCAAAAACACCATTAAAGACAAGGAAACAAGTACAGCATTCTCCTGGACAGTCATCCATGCTAAAGAAACAGATGCTTAAAATGGCCGAGGACCTAATTACTTTGATCAGGGGTTCCCATCCCTCTCCTGATAAAAGGCCTAGGCAAGATACGGACTATGACTTCTCTGACCAGGTTTCTATTTCCTCTGATTCCTCTTCAGATCAGGGTTATTCTCTCCCTCCCTATGAGGACTCTGATGCAGAAGTATCTATACCTTTAGCCTCTCCGCCTGAGGATTACTCTTTTGGGGAAACCTTACACACCATGAGGGAGCATTTCCATTGGGAGACCCAGGATTATTCAGAATCCAAGAAAAGGCTCAGAGACTTCCTTTTATTGCCTCAGCACAGGCCCCTGGCTATCCCTCCTGTGCTTGATATTGTTGATGATGTTTTCTCTGAATCCAGTTTGTCTCCTGATTCTTTACCCCCTGCACCAGTCAAGCCAGACAGGTACTACAGGGTCCCTGACTCTCATAAATTTCTTTATAGAAACCCTGCTGCTGACCCAGAAACAATTTCTCAGGGTCCCAAAGGGGTTAAGGCTTCCATTACAAAAAACCCTGTCCCCTCTGATAGGGATTCCAGAGCTCTGGATAGATGGGGGAAGAAAGTTTACACTTCTGCTACTTTAGCTGTAAGGGCTTTAAACTGCCAGTTTCACAAACTTAAATATCAACAATAGCTAATGTATTTGTTAAAACAGAAAATGCTTACAAACTCAGAATGTCCTGACAATAAGGAAATGCAGGATTTATTGCATGCAGCTGAACAAGTGGGAAAGCATACTCTGCAATGTGTTTTTGATTCATTAGAGGCTTCATGCAGAGCCGCAGTTACAGGCTCTGTCATTCGAAGGCATGCTTTGTTAAAAGAACAAAGTTTACCTGATCATGTTAAAGTAAAATTATTGGATGCTCCACTACAGCATGATACTTTGTTTGGTGTTAAGGCAGAAGAGGTGTTAAAGAAAATGGAGGATAAAGCAAAATCAATGCAGACAGTAAAGGATTTCTTACAGGTGGTGCAGATACAGACGCCCAAGAGGCAGATCTTAGCCCCAAGGCTCATACAGACCTAAACAATGGGGAGCTTCAGCCCCCAAAGGAGAAGACAAATCACAACCTTATAGGAAACAGTCCCAAAGACTTCCCTCTACAAATGCCAAGCACTTACCTTTTGGCAGCACCCTTAGGGGGAAAGCTAGCACTTTTCTCACAAAATTGGCACATGATCACCCAGGACAAATGGGTACTGAATATTGTTTCTCAGGGTTACAGGCTCCACTTTCACACTTTTCCAAAATCAAAAGGTATGCCAGACCTGTCACAAAACCAATGGGCAGAGGCACAAAAACAAATTTCTGCTCTCATGTACATGAGAGCTATTCAAAGAGTACCACAGCAAGAACAGGGACAAGGATTTTACTCAAGACTTTTCCTGGTACCCAGAAAAGACAAAGCCTGGAGACCAATACTGGACCTGTCAATCCTAAATACTTTCCTGGATGTTCCGAAATTCAAAATGTTAACACTGCAGCAACTTCTACCCATGTTTGGCAAGAAGGCTTGGCTAGTTACTTTGGACCTCAAGGAGGCATACCTGCATGTCCCAAACAGACAATCTTGCAGAAGATACCTCCGGTTCATAGCTGGCTCAATGCATTACCAATTCTCTGCACTGCCCTTTGGCTTATCTACTGCGCCTAGAGTCTTCACAAAATGCCTGGCACCAGTAATTGCATTTTGCAGACAAAAAGGAATTCAAATATATCCCTACTTGGACGACTGCCTTATTCAAGCAGAGAGCAAGGACATTCTACTAAAGCATCTGGCATTTGTAAACAGATTACTAATTTGGTAGGGTACACAGTAAACAAAAATAAGTCAAAACTAGTGCCCTCTCAAGAGATAATATTCCTGGGTGCAAGCTTAAATACAACTGCCCAGATGGCTTATCTCACGCCAGACAAGCAAAGGCAACTGACTCATTACTTTCAAATGATGGCAACAAAGACCCAGCTCCCTGGAAGAATAATTCTGCAGGCTCTGGGCTTCATGGCATCCTGCATTCTACTAATTCCATATGCAAGACTGCATATGAGGAAACTACAATGGTATCTAAAAAGTGTTTGGACTCAACATTGCCACAACCTGGAAACAAGAATATCTCTTATTCCCTGCCTGCAACAAGAGTTTCGATGGTGGGCCCTGGCCTGTCACCACAACAAGGGACAGCCTTTCACCTTACCCACAGCCCGGCAGACAATAACAACAGATGCATCGGATTATGCCTAGGGGGCACACATGGCAGGAAAATGTATTCAGGGCACGTGGCCCAAGGAACAAATGCATCTTCACATCAATCAAAAAGAGATGCTAGCTGTACAGCATGCCCTGACAACCTTCAAGGATCTACTACATCCAGGACAACTATTACTAAAGACGGACAATACCACAGTTATGTGGTACATAAACAAGCAAGGGGGCACACATTCCTACCCCCTCTGCAGGCAAGCCATGACTTTGTGGAACACAGCACTGACCTATCAAGTACATCTGCAGGCACAATTCCTGCCAGGAAAGACAAATACTGTGCCAGACGAACTAAGCAGAAATCTCATGGATCCTTACGAATGGAAACTAAATCCACAGGTCTTCAGCATGATAACAAGGAAATGGGGGCGCCCAGACATAGATCTTTTTGCCTCCCCTTACAACTGTCAACTACAGAGATTCTGCACAAGAACTTATCACTCACTAGCTTGGAAAGTGGATGCTCTATCATTCAGCTGGAAAACACTGACAGTTTATGCCTTTCCTCCACTGCCTCTTCTTCCCAAGGTACTCCTAAAAGTCAGACAAGAGAAGCCAAAAATGATTCTGATTGCCCCAGACTGGCCACGCCAGCACTGGTACCCAATCCTAAAGAGCTTGTCTCAAGGCCCAGCCTGGCCTTTACCTCAAATTTCTCATCTTCTGACTCAACAAAACGATCAGATTCTGCACAGTCAACTCAGAACCTTAAATCTGGCTGCATGGCAGATAATATAGCCACTCAGACCGCACCTCTCTCTAAAACTGTTATGGATGTCATTTTAGAAGCCAGGAGGCCCAGCACTAGGAAATCTTATGCAGAAAAATGGAAGAGGTTCTGTGCTTGGAACCAGGCACAAGGACTCGAACCACTTGTTCCAAATATACCTCAGATTTTACAATACCTAACTGAGATGCTGGACAAAGGCCTATCCTTCTCATCAATTAAGATCCATACCTCTGCCATTTCAGCTCATTACAATACAGAACCTCCAATTTTCTCACATCCACTACTAAGACAGTACCTCAAAGGGGCAAAAAAACATAAGACCCCCAAGGAGAGCACCGATACCTACATGGGACCTCAATTTTGTTTTAGAAAAGCTCACACTGCCTCCCTTTGAGCCAGCCAGTACAGCTGATATAAAATTCTTAACAAGGAAAACTGCTCTGCTCCTAGCAATAACTTCAGCAAGAAGAGTCTCAGAGTTACAGGCACTGATGGCAGTGGAACCTTCCATCATTTTTCATCAGGACAGGGTTTCTCTAAGGACAAACCCAACATTTATGCCAAAGGTAGAATCCAGTGTGGCTCTTAACCAAACCATTCATTTGCCAACATTTTATTCAAATCCCCAGAATAAAGGGGAGAGACTTTGGCACGCTTTGGACATACACAGACAGCTATGTTTCTATTTGGACAAAACAAAAGCTTTCAGAAAAACTGAGCAACTGTTTGTAGCTTATGCTGCAGGATCACAAGGAAAGCCTGTCTCAAAACAGACTATTTCAAAATGGATAGGACACTGCGTTCGTTTCTGCTATTCACAACGTGGCAAGCCAGTGCCTAAGGGCATTAGGCCACATTCAACCAGAGCAGCAGCCACTTCAGCAGCCTTCCTCAGAGGAGTACCAACCAAAGACATTTTAGAGGCTGCAACCTGGAGTTCAGTGCACACTTTCACCAAGCACTACCACTTATCTCTCTACTCTAAATCCAGAGCAGGCTTTGCCACTGCAGTTCTGCAGGGCCTTGTAGCCTCTCCTAATCCTATTTAGGCCCAGCCACCCAACCTCAGCTTTGGGATTCAACCCAAGTGTAATGACTGCAACAGTGAAACACGATGAACATAGTACAGTTGTGTACCTACCATAAATGTAGATGTTAGAGTGTATTCACTGTTGCAGTCCAGATTACCCTCCCGCCATCCCCCTTTCTGTTGCTGGGTCTTATCTGTACTTCTCTATCCTATACAACCTTTTTGGTGTATTTGCTTGTAGATGAAGGAAATGTTATTTTTGTGCATGCATTTCTTATTGCTATATTTTTCAGCCTACGTATTTGGGGCACCTGACATCTGGGGAAGAAAAACTGAAGAAAATGGCGTCGGCTGCATCTTTTATACCCCTGGCGCACTGACGTCAGGGAAGAGACGACAGCAACCGACGCCGGACCTAGACTTTGGAACTCTGGCCGACTGCGGGTAGCCTGCCAGCAGGATAACCAAAGTGTAATGACTGCAACAGTGAATACACTCAAACTGTACTTTTTGCATACCACAGCCTGCATGCTTAGGCATAATTTAGGTACTTATCATTAAAGCACATCTTTATGTTTTATTAGCAGCACCCAAGGAGAGATAGATGGCCATCTAAATTGAGTTTCTTCAGCTCATAAAATAACCTTGTAGATAGCAAAACAGAACAGTTTAGAAGCGATTTTATGAAATAAAAAGCCAATTGCCCCACAAAAATCCATCACTGAAAGGCCCTAAAGCAACTCTCTTGGTTAGAACTACCCCATCAACCTATCTCCACACAGCTCTCTACAGCACATCAAATGTTCTACAGTCTCAATACAACCCCAGCTCTACAATGCTTCCTCATCCCCTGATCCCCCATACAAGTTCCTGTCCACTAAGCTCCACTAATAAAGTTCTAATTGAAATAACCAAATGTAAAAATAGCTTAGGCAACTCTCTATACTCCTATTACAGTGCCAAACTTTGGAATGCCTTGCCACTTGAAATCAGAACTACTACTAACCTAAAAAACTTCAAGCATCACATTAGAGTCCACCTTACAAATTCTTAGATTTGCACATATGTAACCAAACCATGGCACTAGCTGATGTTGCAATTTAATTGCATGTGCTATGAGCATGGATAAATAACTCTTTGGACTATCTTATGTGGCTTCCTTCTTTCTCGCATAAATACCAGGGAGATTTCAAATATTCATTTTGCCATATAACTTGTACATAAGATCAAATGACTTAATTGCACTGTCAGTGTGTATAGGATCACTTTTACTATCATAAGTACAGTACTCCAAGTGAAATGTAATCTAAGATGTCTGGTCATGTCTTCCACTAGACCAGCTATTCTCTTTTTTCTTTTCATAGATGTACGTTATTATATTTCTTCATTGTATTATAAGATTTTTTGACTAACAAAATTGTTACGAACAATGGAGCTTTTCTCCCCGGGTCTCCGCTGAAAAAGGGTTATATGCCCAGTCGGACTCTCCCGGTAAACAAATGTAAAATAAAATAAAATAAATAAATAATATATGTAGCACAGAACCTCTAGGCTTCCAAAGCTTCTTAAGCCTGGCAGTTACAAGACCCCTTACTGTACTCACTAAAAGGCTTATGACTTGAGGTGGGTGGTGGAGTAAGGCTTCACGTGCCACAGCATCCATATGCTGTGCTGACTCCTGTTTCCTGACAAGGTGTGAAACAGGAGAACTGTGACACGGAGGGATGCTTCACATGCCACAACAGCCAATTGCTGTGCTAATATGACTCAGAGGGGTGTTTGCCATACCACAACAGCCTGTTGTTCTGGTAATGCCATGTCCTGACAAGTTGTGGATCCAGAGGGAGGAGAGTGGCCCAGGGACCTGGTTGGTGCTTCATGTGACATAACAGTCATCTGCTTTGTCAATACCATGTCCTTACAAAATATTATGACACAGGTGGAGGAGTAGTGTTTTACCTTCCAAAACAACTATTTGCTAAGCCAGTAACTCACCCTGAGAGAAATGAAACAAGAAGACTATGACCAAGGTTGAGGGTGGTGTTTTACATGCCACAGTAATAAGTTGTTGTGGTAATGTCATGTCCTGACAGAATGTGAAGACTGGAGCCACCATTGGTCTTACTGTCAGTCAAGCCAGCTGCAGAGTGGCTGAGTGAGTATCCATTGAATGGTTCCAGTCTTGGGGGCATGGTGGCACAGTGCTTGGCAGGGATTAGTACCTTATAGTTGGTGAGCACTTTTCAGCTGTATTTTGCTTACAGAGCACATTATGGAATGTCTGAGTAGAGATTATAGCTGTATGCTTGATGTACAGAACTTATTACGTCCTTCAGGGCAAGGAAGAAATGAGCAAGAGGGGTATCAGGCTGTACCAAACTGGTTTTATCAGAGTCTTACTGACACAGCATTTTTACAGGGGCGGCTCGTGCTATTGGGCTGCAGAACTGCAGCCCCTCCAGCTGTACAAAGGAAGATAAATTAATACAAAATAAAAGAAAAAAGAAAAAATAAATAAAAACAAATGCAAATCCCCGAAACTCACGCATGTGCACTCTTTCTGGAACTCGCGCATGCACACTCTCGGCAATTTCCTGAGACCGGACTGCTGCTTATCCAGTCTGGTGCATGCGCACGGATCCGGACTGCTGGTAAGACAGTCCGGACTCGGAAGGCAGCCTGCAACAGCAAAGATCCCAGAAGTCTATGCAGTTGCAACTGCATAGACTGGAAGGGGATCGGACTGCAATGTCTGCAGGCAGGAGCCTGCTCTCGTGAGAAGGACAGCACTTACAGGACTTTGGCTCTCTTGCGGTGCTTTTGTGTTTGTAACTGGAGCTTTGGCCTGAAAGCAGGTACTACTTGATGTTCTTCGTGTTTCACTGTTGCAGTCATCACATTTGGGTTATCCCTACCAGGGTAGCCCTCGGCCGGCCCGATTACCAGAGTCAGTTGCTGTCACTTCAGGACTGATGAGAGGTCGTCAGTAGTATAAAGTAAGGCAGTCGACGCCATTACATCAGTCTTTCTTGTCGTGGAGCCCGAAGCAGAAGCAGTTTACATGAGTGTCGGTCAGCCGCTACTTGAGTTTCGTCTACTGAGTTGAAGTTGAAGTCTTCTAAAGCCAAGTAACCCATACACGACGTCCCCCATTGTCGCTTCTGTGCTTTGTTCAATGCCAGAACTATCTGTCGTCGGGCCCTTATTGTAACTAGATATTTTCACTTATAGTCCTCGAATTCCGATATGGCTTCGGTAAGCCATCTGACAGGAGATCTTCTGAAAAAACGTAAAGATAAAGACAGACAGACCGCACAAATCCAAACCTACCAACGATGCTTCCGTTAAGCTAGTCATCAGTTCTCCAGTCTTCAGTGAGGCGCTTTTGCAGCCCCTGATGCCCGCTTCTGTGGATTCTCAGGCCGCTACCGAGACCCTTTCAGAGTCCAGAATGCCACAAAACTCTTCTTCGACTAAGGATCTTATGGTTGTCTCTACCTTGGATGAGTTCGGAGCTGCTGAGCAGGCACTGGCTTCCGAGGAAGTCCTTCGCACTACCAATTCTCGACACAAACCGATGTCTTCTTTCGTGACTACCATTCTTTCAAAAATGACAGAGTTTCTTTTGCCCAGCGTACGAACCACACCCAAGAAACTGACGACCCAATCTCAGGCACCTGCTTCCTTGCCTCAGTCTCAAATGCTTAACATGGCGGAAGACCATATCATGCTGATCAGGGCAAGGCAAGCTACCCTCCCCAAAAGGAAAAGAGATCTGTCCCCTGTAGTTTTGTCTGAATAGTTTTGTCTGAACTAGTCAGATGACACTGATACATCTGAATATGAAGACATACAACCCCTCTCTACTTATGAGGATTCTGATGCAGAGGATTCCATCCCTTCAGCCTCTCCCTCAGAGGATTTTTCCTTTGGGGAAACCCTTCATACCTTAAGGGAGCATTTCCAATGGGAGAGACAGGACTACCCTCAGTCTAAAAACAGACTCAGCGAATTTAGGTCTTCCACAGCACAGACCCTTGGCCATCCCCCCAGTCCTGGATGTTGTGGAGGATGTTTTCCTGGAGTCCAGCTTCACTCCTGAAACCCTCCCTCCTGCACCCAGAAAACCAGACAGGTACTACAGAGCCCCTGATTCACAAATGTATTTTTAAAAATCCTTCTGCTGACCCTGAGGTAATTTCTCAAGGTGCTAGAGGGATTAAAGCAACCTCTGCTAAGAATCCCACCCCCTCAGATAGGGATTCCTGAGCACTAGGCAGATGGGGTAAAAAAGTATATACCTCAGCTACTCTTGCTATCAGGGCACTAAATTGTCAGTTCTGTATGCTAATATTTCAGCAACATACCCTGGAACTCAAACAAAAAATGTCTTCCTTTCCTGCTTGTGCAGAATCTAAAGAGTTAAGAGTTAATGCATTCTGCAAGTCAAGTAACTAAACACACCTTACACTATGGTTTTGGTGCCCTAGAAGCTTCTTGCAGGGCAGCAGTCACTGGATCTGTCATTAGAAGGCATGCATGGCTTAAGGAACAGCCCCTGCCAGACCATGTCAAATCTAAATTGTTGGATGCCCCCTTGCACAAAGACAACTTATTTGGCACTAATGCAGAAGAGGTCTTAAAAAAGATGGAAGAAAAAGCAAAATCTATGCAGACAGTTAAGGATTTCTTACAGGTCCAGCCACCTAGGTTCAGCAGGGATTGTCCCACCAAGCACTGGTCCTTTCCTGCTCCCACTAAGCCAGTCCAGCCCAGGCCCCGCGGAACCAGACTCCCCAGACAGCAACCACAGGGAATGCAGAGGTCTAAGCAGTGGACTACCTCTACTTCAAAACCAGGGAGTTCTAAGCCACGCACTTATGGTAAGAACTCACAATGACTCACCTCCTCCACCCCCTCCCTCTGCCCACCTTCACTTACCCCTAGGAGGAAAACTCTCCTTTCATGCAAGCCCCTGCGCAACCATTACCAGCGACCGCTGGGTTGTCAACATAGTGTCTCAGGGATACAGATTTTCTTTCCACACCCTTCCAACCCCAAAAGGGTTCCCAGATCTACCTCCAAACCAGTAGGCAGAGGCTCAAAAGCAAATCCTTTCCCTGCTTTCTAAGAGGACAGTAGAGCACTTTCCTGCAGAACAGATAGGCCAAGGTTTCTACTTCAAACTTTTTCTGGTATCCAGAAAAGAGGGCACCTGGCTCCCCATCCTCGATCTATCCATTCTAAACACCTTCCTGGTGATCCCAAAATACAAAATGCTCACCCTCCAGCAGCTGCTTTCCATGCTGTCCAAGGATGCGTGGCTAGCCACCCTAGATCTAAAAGAGGCCTTCCTCCACATTCATACCAGGGAATCATGCAGGAAATATCTCCGTTTCAGGGCAGGATCTCAACACTTTCAGTTCTCTGCACTTCCCTTTGGCTTATCTACTGCTCCCAGAGTTTTCAGAAAATGTCTGGCTCCGGCCATTGCCTTTTGCAGACAAAGGAATTTCCAAATTTACCCATACTTAGATGACTGCCTTATTCAGGCAGACAGCCAGGAAAAGCTGCTCAAGCACCTGGCCTTTGTAAAGACCCTACTAACCTCCCTAGGGTACACAATCAATGAAAAGGAATCCAAACAGGTGCCCACCCAAAGGATTATCTTCCTGGGAGCAAGCCTGGACACAGCATCCCAGATGGCATTCCTTATACCAGAAAAGTAAGTTTTCCTGACAGCTTACTTCTCTCAACTAGCCACCAAACCCCAGTTATCTGCAGGGAAGATCCTGCAAGCTCTGGGGTTCATGGCATCTTGCATACTACTCATTCCATATGCCAGGCTGCATATGAGGAAACTTCAATGGTACCTATAAAGCCTTTGGTGTAAACACTGTCAAGATCTGGAGACTCTTATCCCTATAATTCCAGGCCTCAGAAAATATTTTCTTTGGTGGGCACCAGCTTGATCCCACAACAAGAGACTACCTTTCTCACCACCCACCACCACCCAGACCCTCACCACAGACGCTTCAGACTATGCTTGGGGTGCACACCTGGATGGCAGATGCATACAGGGCCAATGAAGCCCACATAAAATCTCTCTGCACATCAACCAAAAAGAGATGGCTGTCCAGCATGCCTTGGTTGCTTTCAAGTCCCTTCTCTCCCCGGGGACTCTCCTAATCAAAACAGACAACACCACTGTGATGTGATATATCAACAAGCAGGGAGGGACTCACTCCTACCCTCTATGCAGGCTGGCCATGACCCTTTGGCACACAGGCTGTGCCATGCAACTGCACCTGTTAGCACAATTCCTACCAGGTTCTCTCAACTCTATGGCAGACCAATTAAGCAGAAACCTTCTGGATCCACACGAGTGGCAGCTCAACAGAAGAACCTTCACCCTAATAACACAGAAATAGGGCACCCTGAAGGATGACCTCTGTCTCCCACACCAACCATCAGCTCAGCAAATTCTGCATCAGGGAGCATAACTGCATGGCTTGGAAAGTGGATGCCCTGTCCTTCCCCTGGGTCAATCTATTGGTCTATGCCTTTCCTCCACTACCTCTCATCCCCAGGGTACTGCTCAAAATAGAGGAGGAAAAAAACAAGGAAATTCATATAGCTCCAGATTGGCCTCACCAGCACTGGTACCACTTGCTGCGCAACCTGTCCCCACTGCCACCATGACATTTTACTTTGATTCCAAACCTCCTGACCCAGAGGGAAGGGGAATTTATGTATCCCCAATTGCAGACACTCAATTTGGCAGCTTGGCTTATTCCCTAACCATGGATCAGTCTGCCAACCTCAGTAAACAGGTTCTAGATGTTATACGTGAGGTCAGACGTCCTGACACTAGAAAGTCTTATGCTGACAAATGGAAAAGGTTCTGCACCTGGATCCAGGCTAAGGGAGTCAATATGGCAAAGCCCTCCCTCCCTGTTATCCTGGATTACTTAGCTGACCTACAACACAGTGGCCTCTCTTTTTCATGTATAAAAATTTATGCCTCTGCTATCTCTGCTCATTTCCCCACTGAACAGCCCCTTTTCTCACACCCTTTGATCAAACAGTTCCTAAGAGGGGGGTAGCAAGTTGAGGCTACCCTGAAGAGCACCAACCCCAGCTTGGGACCTTAACTTTGTGTTGGAAAAGCTCACTCTGCCCCCTTTCGAACCAGCTGCTTCTGCAGAGCTAAAAATTTCTCTTCTGGAAGACAGCTTTCCTTCTGGCCATCACTTCAGCCAGAAGAGTCTCCGAGCTGCAAGCGCTCATGGCTGTGGAACCCTTCATCATCTTCCATGCTGACAGGGCATCCCTCAGAACTAACCCATCTTTCATGCCCATGGTGGTGTCCAGTGTGGCTTTCAACCAATCCATTAATTTGCCTACCTTTTTTCCTAGTCCCCAGAGCAAAGGGGAAAGGATCCTGCACTCTCTAGATGTGCACAGACAGCTCAGATTATGTCTAGACAGGATTAAATCTTTCAGAAAGTCTGATCAATTGCTGGTTAGCTTTGCTACAGGAACAGAAGGCAAAGCCATCTCTAAACAAACCATTTCCAAATGGATAGCATACTGCATCCATTTCTGCTACAAACAACATGGAAAGCCTCCCCCAAGGGGGTCAGGACTCACTCCACCAGAGCAGCCTCCACCTCTGCAGCTTTCCTCAGAGGAGTCCCCACCAGGGACATCCTGGAGGCTGCCACCTGGACATCTGTTCACACTTTTACCAAACATTGCCACCTGCCTCTCTTTTCCAAATCCAGGGCAGGGTTTGCCTCTGCAGTCTTGCAGGGCATCCTAGCCAGGCCCTAGTTTCCTTGACCGCCTCCACCCATTTCCTCAGGCTTTGGGAATTAACCCAAATATGATGACTGCAACAGTGAAACGAAGAACATAGTACAGTTGTGTACACTTACCATAAATGTAGATATTCAAGTGTATTCACTGTTGCAGTCCTGGTTTCCCTCCCTATATCCCCCTTTCTTCTCATTCCTGTCAAGGGACATATTGGTATTTACTTTCTACTGGTGGGGTTCTTCCACCAGAACCTGGCTCCTACTTGGGGGCTCCTGACAGGTTAGGGCAAGAAAAAACTGATGTAATGGTGTCGGCTGCCTTACTTTATACTACTGACGACCTGACGTCAGTCCTGAAGCGACAGCAACCGACGCAGAAATACTAAACCTCTGGTATTCAGGCCAGCCGAGGGCTACCCTGGCAGGGATAACCCAAATGTGATGACTGCAACAGTGAATACACTCGAAGATCTTCATTTATGGTAAGTGTACACAACTGTACTTTTATACTAACGGAAGTGTGTGTGTGTGTCTGTGTGTGTGTCTGTGTGTGTGTCTGTGTGTGTGTCTCTGTGTGTCTCTGTGTGTCTCTGTGTGTCTCTGTGTGTGTGTCTGTGTGTGTGTCTGTGTGTGTGTGTGTCTGTGTGTGTGTGTGTCTGTGTGTGTGTGTGTCTGTGTGTGTGTCTGTGTGTCTCTGTGTGTCTCTGTGTGTCTCTGTGTGTCTCTGTGTGTGTGTGTGTGTGTGTGTGTGTGTGTGTGTGTGTGTGTGTGTGTGTGTGTGTGTGTGTGTTATTCCATGAAGATGGGGCAATTTTATGGAAGGCTTTTTCTGTGCAACCTTGTGTAAAGTTGGGCTTTACAAATTGTGTGGCATTATGACCTTGTTGGTTGTGGTTTCTGTTGTGTACCACAAGCATATTCTCTAAATGTGGCTATTCTGTAGAAAGGTGGCTCTGCCACTGATAGGTAACCACTTTGTCCTATTAAACGTTAAACGGTGATGCTCAGTAGGCTTGGATAGGTGATTCAAACTGAGAAAATTATTTTCAATAGTTTATAACAAATCTGTATTATGTACAGGCATTAGGGAGGCAGTAAGCAATGCATACTGCAGTCTGGGTAGTAGAAACATTAATTACAATAGCTTTTCTTGCTTCAACAAGTAGAGTTTAGTAATTTCTAGGATACCCTTAAATGATTTAAGACCATGCCAAAGTATTTTTGGTACATGTCACAGACTAAATGAATACTATTTCAGTCTTTAATGGCTAGTAATGATGAGGTGGCAGTTTTCTTCACTGTACCAAATAAAGTGAGAGTAGGCTTAGATCTATGTGCTAGTTGTAAGGTGGAACCTGTGTTTAACCAGGCATTTCCAAATACAAAGATTTTTTGCAACGTATTAATTCTGTGGGTTTTTTTTTGTTTGCTCTAGTCATAGCTAAACTGCCAGTGTACAAGGTGCATTAAATGTGTGCATAAGATTCCAAGGACATCTGTTAATGAAAAGTGAAAAACAAAAAAAAAAAAAAAACAGTGGGCCTAAAACTGGGGAATGCATTGGGTTGCAGTACCAATGTCAATGAGTGGATTAGAACCTAATACTGTGAAGCTCTTGTTTAGTAGACAGCTATTAAACCATGAAATTACTTATTTAAAGAGTCCAGTTAACCAGCTGTTGTGTGTGTGAAATGCCCCAGTACCTAGAAAGAAGTCAGGAAATATACCTGGTGGCTAGACTCAAACACTGAACCTTGGAAGTAGGTAGCAAGAGCTTGAATTCCCTATCCACCACCACTTGTGAATTTTTTGCCTCGGACTTTGTTCTGTTCCTCATAAAATCTGTATTTTTTCTGGATTTTGACTTTATTAAATAATGACAGGCATTTGAATTTCAGACTTCATATTCTTCAGAAATTACATGGTAACACAAAGCCTTTTATTCTAGCAATTTCCTGTTTGTAAGATCAATATTTAAAATTTATCCCTATTTTTGGGACTGTATTCCCCCATTATTGGCTTTGTCCACGCTTTTTGTGCTAACAGGTTGAGAGCTATGGAGAGAACTGAATTCACTGAATATGTTTGGGGGCTGTATTCCCCCATTATTGGCTTTATCTAGGTGTTTTGTGCTAAGAAGATGTTCATCGTGCATACAGCTGCAGTCATAACAGGTGGGTTCTCCTGCCGTCAGGCAGGTGCTCGGTCGGCCGAATTCCAAAGTCTAGGTCCGGCGTCGGTTGTCGTCGCTTCTTCCCTGACGTCAGTGCGACAGGGGTATAAAAGAACCAGCCGACGCCATTTTCTTCAGTCTTTCTTGCCGCGCGGTGCCCGAAGCAGAAGCAGTTCGCAAGTGCCGGTCGGCCAGCTCCTGAAATTACGAAAATTTGGAAACCGAAGTCTTCTTGAAAGCTAAGTACCCCATTGGGGAAACTTTTCTTGCCTCAGACCGATGTCAGACAAAGTTAATAATTGTATTTCATGTGGGAAGCAAATACCGCATAAGGATTTCCATTCCCTCTGTATACCTTGTTTAGGCCCAGACCACGACGTCTCGGTCTGTCGCTTTTGTGCTACATTCAACAAACGCACCATTAAGCGTCGGGCAGAGTTCGCCCAGCACTATATTATGTCGTCGGATACTCCGACTACAGTTTTGTCTAAAAAACGCGTAGATAAGGACCGACACATGAGGTCCGCGGCCTCTACCGACACCACGCCAAAGCCGACTACACGTGGTCCGGTTCTCAGCGAGGCGCCTACGCAGCCCCTGACTACCGACGACACTTCATTGGCAGTGTCTCCTGTGCCCGAGGTCGCAGGCTCCTCGGCCCACACCCAGACTACAGATACCGAAGCCACTCCTGGAGTTGAACCTCAATATGTGGATAGATCTACCTCCACTCAAGGTGTCTTCAGACCTTCCTCTTCCTTTTCCATTAAGGCCTTCACTAAGTCTAAAGCAGCCATGCATTCTAAGAGACAAGCTACACAGGGCCCATCTCCAGGCCCCATGCCTAAAAAACAGATGCTTAAAATGGCTGAGGATTTAATTTCTCTTATCAGGGGTTCTCAACCTCCACCGGACAAAAGGCCCAGAGTGGAGGAAGAATCCCCCTCCTCTGATCAGGGCTCCTTTATTTCAGAGCACTCTGATGATCAGGAACATTATAACTCCTAGATGATGTTTACTCGGAGGCCTGCCTTAACCCGGATTCTCTGCCTCCAGCCCCAGTCAAGCCTGACAGGTACTACAGGGTTCCTGACTCACACCAATTTCTATACAAAAGCCATGCTGCTGACCCAGAAACCATCTCACAGGGCCCCAAGGGAATTAAGGCCTCCACTGCTAAAAATCCATTACCTTCCGAGAGAGATTCCAGATCCTTAGAAAGGTGGGGAAAAAAGGTATATACCTCGGCTACCTTAACCATGAGGGCCTTAAACTGTCAGTTCCATATTCTAAAATACCAACAGTTTTTGTTATCACAATTGAAAAGTAAAATGTCACAACCTGAACAACCAGACTTGAAGGAGTTGCAGGATTTGATGCATAGTGCAGAACAAGTGGGTAAGCATACCTTACAATGTGGTTTTGATGCTCTAGAGGCCTCATTTAGAGCTGCTGTTACAGGATCAGTCATACGTAGACATGCCTGGCTCAAGGAACAAACCTTGCCTGATCATGTCAAAGCTAAATTACTAGATGCCCCTCTACAAAAGGATGTATTATTTGGTACTAATGCTGAGGAGGTATTAAGGAAAATGGAGGAAAAGGCTAAATCAATGCAAACTGTGAAAGATTTTCTACAGGTACAACCCCCACGTTTCAGTAGAAATTGGCCTTCCAAAAATTGGTCCTTTTCAGCCACGGACAGACCCCAGAGAGGTAGATACAGGTGCCTGAGGGGCAGAGGACAATCCCAAGGATCGTTTAGAGGCAGACAATGGCAAGCTCCTACACAAAGAGGTGGTGAGGATAACTCGCAATCATTCAGAAAGCAAGCCCAATGACTTTCCCCTTTGCATGCCAAGCAAGATTCAAATGGCAGCACCCTTAGGAGGAAAACTGGCATTATTTTCAAAAAATTGGCATATTGTCACAAAGGACAAATGGATCCTGGACATTATAAACAGAGGCTACAGATTCCATTTTCACACCCTTCCAAAAATGAGAGGCATGCCAAATCTGCCACACAATCAAAGGGCAGAGGCACAAAAGCAAATTACAGATCTTATAGACATGAAAGCTATTCAAGAGGTACCTACGCACGAACAAGGTCAGGGTTTTTATTCCAGACTATTCCTGGTACCAAGGAAGGGAAAAGATTGGAGACCTATATTGGACCTATCCATCCTAAACACTTTCTTAATCGTACCAAAATTCAAGATGCTCGCATTACAGCAGCTTCTTCCCATGCTGGGCAAGGAGTCTTGGCTGGTAACATTGAACCTCAAGGAGGCATACCTGCATGTCCCAATCAGACAAAATTGCAGAAGATACCTCAGATTTCTTGCAGGTTCAACCCATTATCAATTCTCTGCATTGCCCTTTGGCTTATCTACTGCGCCTAGAGTATTCACGAAATGCCTGGCATCAGTAATTACCTACTGCAGACTTCAAGGGATACAGATATACCCATATTTGGACGACTGCCTGATCCAAGCAGACAGCAAGCACATTCTTCTGAAACATCTGGCTTTTGTAATAAGGTTGTTGAATTCTCTGGGATACACAGTCAGCAAAAAGAAATCAAGGCTAATACCCTCTCAGAAAATAATTTTCCTGGGTGCCAACTTGGACACAAACACCCAGATGGCCTACCTCACGCCAGAGAAGCAGGGGCAACTAACTCAATACTTCAAAGCACTAGCAAATTACACCAGGCTGACTGCAAGGAAAATCCTGCAGGCTGTGGGATTCATGGCATCTTGCATCCTACTAATCCCATGTGCAAAGCTGCATATGCGGAAACTTCAATGGTACCTGAAAAACCTATGGTCTCAACACAGCCACTTTTTGGAAACAATAATACCACTAATTCCATGTCTACAAAAGGAATTTCTGTGGTGGGCTCAAGCATGCCAAACAAACACAGGTCTCTCATTCAGCAAGCCTCAAACAAATCAGGTCATCACAACAGACTCCTCGGACTACGCCTGGGGGGCGCACATGGCAGATCGGTGCATTCAGGGCAAATGGTCCCAAAAAGAAAAGCACCTTCACATCAACCAAAAGGAAATGCTAGCAGTAACAAATGCTATTACAGCTTTCAAAGACCTTCTGCATCCAGGTCAACTATTGATAAGGACAGAAAACACCACAGTAATGTGGTATATAAACAAACAGGGAGGAACCCATTCATACCACCTGTGCAGGCTGGCCATGTCACTTTGGGACATGGCCCTGGAATTACAAATCGAACTTCAAGCACAGTACTTGCCAAGCAAGGAAAACACGCTGGCAGACAACCTAAGCAGGAATATGACAGATCCGCACGAATGGAAGTTGCATCCAAAAGTTTTTACATAAATAATCCAAGCATGGGGAAGGCCTGACATAGATCTCTCTGCCTCCCACAAAAATCACCAAATGACAAAATTCTGCTCAAGGATTTTCCATCCAAAGGCCTGGAGAGTGGATGCTCTCTCTTTCAGTTGGACATCAATGACAGTTTATGCCTTCCCACCTCTTCCTTTGCTGCCCAAAGTTCTACTGAAAACCAGAGCAGACAGACCAAAGATGATTCTCATTGCTCCAGACTGGCCAAGACAACACTGGTACCCACTCCTGAGGAGCCTGATGCATTCCCCACCATGGCCCCTGCCTCTAATGCCTCTTCTCCTGACTCAGCACAGCTTCAAAACTCTTCACAGCCAGCTAAAAACTCTCAATCTAGCCGCATGGAAGATTCCTTAGCATCACAACAGACCCTGCTCTCCAAGGAGGTGCAGGATGTCATTTTGGAGGCCAGAAGGCCGTCAACTAGAAAAGCTTACTCCGCAAAATGGAAACGGTTTTGTGTCTGGAATGAGAAAAAGGGTCAGGATCCTGGAAAACTGAATTTACCTCAAATACTACAGTATCTAGCTGAGCTGCTAAGCAGTGGACTTTCATTCTCCTCCATCAAAATCCATGCCTCAGCCATTTCTGCAGAATACAACACTGATCCACCCTTATTCTCTCACCCTCTCTTAAGATAGTTCCTCAGAGGGGCTAAGAATCTAAGACCCCCAAAGAAACAACCAATACCTGCTTGGGATCTCAACTTCATTCTGGAAAAACTGACCTTGCCTCCCTTTGAGCCAGCTGCCTCATCAGATTTGCAATATTTATCCTGGAAAACAGCTTTCCTTCTGGCTATTACCTCAGCTCGTAGAGTTTCAGAACTACAAGCTCTCATGGCTGTGCAGCCTTTTATCATCTTCCATCAGGACAGAGTTTCCTTACGAACCAACCCGTCCTTTATGCCTAAAGTGGTATCCAGGGTAGCTTTGAATCAGGCCATACACTTACCTACCTTTTATCCTAATCCTCAAAACAAAGGGGGAGATTACTACATTCCTTGGACATCCACAGACAACTACGTTATTATTTGGACAGAACAAAGCCTTTCAGAAAATCAGAACAGCTCTTTGTGTCCTATGCTGTAGGAGCTCAAGGAAAGCCAATTTCCAAACAGACAATCTCAAAATGGATAGCCCACTGCATACGCTTTTGCTATTCTTTTCATGGCAAAACTGTACCTACAGGCATCAGATCTCACTCCACAAGGGCCACAGCTACCTCCGCAGCTTTCCTCAGAGGAGTTCCTACCAAAGATATTTTGGAAGCAGCCACTTGGAGTTCTGTGCATACCTTCTCCAAGCACTACCACCTTCCATTATACTCCAAAACTAGAGCAGGCTTTGCCACTGCAGTCTTGCAGGGCATCCTGGCTTCTCCCAGTTCCACCTAGTGCCTACCACCCCTTTCTTAGCTTTGGGATTCTACCCATCTGTTATGACTGCAGCTGTATGCACGATGAACATAGTACAGTTTTGTACCTACCATAAATGTAGATGTTCGAGTGCTAATACAGCTGCAGTCCAATTTTCCCTCCCTCCTTCCCCTCTTGGGATAGGCCTATTGGCAAACACCTTCTCATACATCCTGATTGGGGTATTCATTTATGGTGTATTTGCTTGCAACTACTGTATTTTGATTATATTGCATTGCTTTATTATATAATTTTATGTATTGCCTTCCTTCTGGGGGCACCTGACATCTGGGGCAAGAAAAACTGAAGAAAATGGCGTCGGCTGGTTCTTTTATACCCCTGTCGCACTGACGTTAGGGAAGAAGCGACGACAACCGACGCTGGACCTAGACTTTGGAATTCGGCCGACTGAGGACCCGCCTGACGGCAGGAGAACCCATCTGTTATGACTGCAGCTGTATTAGCACTCGAACATCTACATTTATGGTAGGTACAAAACTGTACTTTGAGAGCTATGGTGAGGGCTGAATTCATTAAATGATAGCCATTTAAATTTCAGTCTACCTGTCTTTCAAGAAACAGTTGATTTAGCATACTGGTATGTTCTGATTGTAGTACACAGGGTTCTGCGTTCAAGACTTGGCAGTGAAATGCATGGTGGTAACACAGCATTTTATTCTAGCAACTTTCCAAGATTATGCACGCAATGTTTAAAATGTGTCCCTAGTTTTTAGGCTTGTGTCCCCCCCCCCCTCCAATACATTTTGGCTTTTTCCAGATTTCTTGTGCTTCAAAGTTGAGAGATACAGTTGAGTGTCAAGTGCATTTTACAAGGAGCTGAGAGCTTGAAGAGGAAGTTTAGTTCTGCTTATGGTGTGCCTGCTTGTGTTGTTAATAGCACAACAGATAGTGTACTTCCTTTTGATGCAGAAGACTGTGGGTTCTACTCCCACAGTATATAGATGCATTACTGATACTGTATTGTGTTGTACTTTTAAAGGGGGTGGATAATGCTGTCCTGAGAATGTCCTCTTTGACGGAGATACCTAGTAACGATGCACCTGTTATCAGTTTGCCATCCATTCCCTATTGCATTATTACTAGATTATCATATTTTTAATGTAGCATAGGCAATTTATTTGTAGATGAAACAATGAAATGTAGGTGAGAGGATGTTATAATGGTTAAGGTGTTTACCTTACAGATAGAAGGTACAGGGTTTGATTCTCACATGGGGTAAATAGCTAGGCTTAAAATGTCTCACAAGGGCAGTTAGCCTAGTACTAACCTATAAATTTGTGTGCTAGCAGCAACCTTTTCATTAGTTACAGATCTCTTTAATGTGGAATTATTTAGATGACTTTTACTTCTGCAGAGATTATGCATATTTACTGATACTGGTGGATTGTAGAAGTTTGAGTAGACGTTTATGATGGAAATGTTCTGAATTGGGCAGTTTTGTCATTATTGGTGCGTATATTTTGTTTCATTGTTTACTGGAAAAATGTTCAAAACAATAAATTTAAAATGCCGTCTAACAACTGTGCTGTATTATACAAGGAATATAATTTAATATAATCAGGAAGGTGTATCAAAGAACACATGTATGTTTCCCGTGCAAGGGGCCTATGATTTGAAAATAGCCTGTGTTAATCTTTATGTGCCACTGGCCAGATGTATTTTCTTTGAATGTGGGTTTTGATGCTGTTTCAATGAACATGAGTTTCAAGGGCAGAGAAGTTTTAATGCTAAGTCTATTTTCATTGTGAAACTGCATTGCTTTATTTAGCAGATGATTATTAGTGTTTGTGCTGTAAAATGTAAGATAAAACTTTTAAATGAAATCCAAATCATTGTAGAAGTAAAGCAGTATGCACATTACAGTGTTTATGGTAAATGGGGCGAAATAGCCAAGTAACGGGACATTGGAATAGCTGCAGGGGGGAAGCCCCATTCAGCCATGATTTTGTGAGGGGGGAAGGGTGGCAAACTCAGCCCTGGCTGAACTATACCTCTCAACTGTCCAGATTTCTGCAGAATGAATAGATTTTTGCTTCTTATTTTTGGTTTGTTCCTCATAACATTTGTGACTTTCTGGCAAATCATTTAGGAATGAAGTCACAAAGTAATGACAGACATTGAGTTTCAGACTTCATACACTTCAGAAAAATGCATGCTAAAGCAAGACCTGTTATTTGGTCAACTGTCTTAAGTTTATACAAGAGCAATATTAAGTACTGTTTGCATGTTCCCCCAATATATTTGGTCTTGTCCAGATTTCCTGCATTAAGAGGTTGAGAGGTATGAGCAAATAAATCACTTTATAGGTATATCCAATCCTCTCAACTGTCCCCAATTTTGGCTCAAAATGTTGCTCTCCCCCTAATAATCCCGCCGCAAAATGACAAATTTGGAAGAAAACATGAAGAGTTTACAATTAATAAATAATTGTAATGATCAGAGTTATAGATTACTTTTAATTTCAGAAATGCATGTAGATTCTCTTATTTTGTCAGCCTCTCAAGTTAACAGTACTAATATTAAAAAAAATGTCCCTTCTTTGACAGGTTCCCAGCTGTATTGTGTGGCTATTTTATATTTTTGCATCACTTTTTTGGTCCGTTTTTCATAAAATTGTGGTTTTCTGGCAAATTAGTGACAAATCATTAAAGATTGAAGTTGGAAAATAATGACACACATTTGAGTTCCAGATTTCATACTCTTCAGAAAATTCATACTAATGCAAGACCTACTATTCTGTTATCTTTCTAAGTTTGTAAGAGCAATGTTTAAAAATTGTCCTTATTTTTTGGGCCTTTGTCCTACTTCTATTTATGGCTTTGTCCAGATTTCTTGCTCTGAGGCTGAGAGGTATGACAAATGTGTCAGGGCCATCACAGTCAGCCAGAGACATTTCAAATTGTGACATACTTGTTGCACCCCACTCCCCCACGTAGTGACTCTGGATGTGTCCAAGCAAGGCAAGGAGCAGTTATGCAGTGTAGGTGTGCAGAGTATCCTCCCATCCAAGTTAGACACAAGTACTATAGTGGCTTTTTATCTGT
This sequence comes from Protopterus annectens, assembly GCF_019279795.1. Lineage (NCBI taxonomy): Eukaryota > Metazoa > Chordata > Ceratodontiformes > Protopteridae > Protopterus > Protopterus annectens. The sequence goes on along the minus strand of NC_056741.1, from coordinate 549,740,875 downwards.
CCTTGATTTTGCAGAATGTTCTGGTTTTCTGTCATATTTTTATATTGTTGATTTATGGTTCTTCTTATTCAGAAAATGCATGTTGTTGCAGAGCCTGTGCTCTGTGTTTAAGTAGCAATGCTTTAATGACCATCAGGTAAGCTTGTCTGAGATTGTAAGATGCAAGTAAGCTTTAACAAGCATACTGTTAAAGAATTACCAACATTGAAAGCCTTTTTGTTGTTGCCATGCAGAGAATATTTACATAACTAGATTGAGTATAAGCCTTAGGTATTGAAATGCATATGACATTATTTGTAATAAAGAGCAGGATTACAGCATTTTCAGAAGCTCATTACATTTGTTGGAGACTTGCAGTCATCTTTGAGGGCTTTACCGTAAACTAAACAGAATGCCAATCTATCATGTGTGGTCCATAACCTATGCAGTAATACTTTAAGCAATTTATCTTGAGCCTGTTTCTTGTTTGCTGTTCATTTTTTACTTTGATCATGTTTTCCCCATGAAACAAGTAGATAGTTGTTGTCAGGCAGCAGGTCTCTTTTGGCTAAGAAACGTTTTTACAAGTGGGGGTATCACAGAGATTGCTACTTTCAGCATGTTACTTGGTACTTTTATAAAGCTGAATATAAATTGTAATTAGAATTGCAGTGCAAGAAGTGATTTGAGTTGAGTGCTGCTTGTTTTTTTATACTTGATTTTGACTGGCATTCCAGTAATGTATTTAAAAAGTAATTTATGTTTTCATGCCTCACAACCTTTTTGTTTCCATCTAGATATTAAGTGAGCTGTCATGTAGCCACTGCATTGAAATATTTTTTTCTTTTACACTTCATTTTATCTTGATTGGACTCTCATAATGACGGTTTGGCACCAAGGGTAGGGCTGCCACCTTTCATCATGGCTAAAATCGGAGTAAAGTCACACCCCTCGTGTCGCTAGTAACCCCGCCCATCCCACCCCCTCTCCCGCCCACATTCTTCCCATTTTGTGATGTCGTGATGATATCACGCAATAAGGAATGCCCTCTTTTTCCATTCCTGCTGCCTGCTTTCGGCTGATTTACTACGCTTTTTTGTAAAAAAAAACCATAGTAAATCAGCCGATTTACAAACTCCGGTAGTCTGTTTCCTTTTTGAAACAGAATACCGGAGTTTGTACAGTGTTTTCCGGACTACCGGAGAATCAGTTTGATTTCCGGATAGTCCGGAAAAAAAAAGGAGGGGTGACAGCCCTAACCAAGGGAATTAAAGTCCCAGTTTTTGCGGTTTTTAGTATAGCCCCACCCTTTTCTAGTTGGGCACACCCCTTCCCGTTGGCCCCACCCTTTCAGCTGTTTCCTGCAGCCCCCCTTTGATTTGAAGACACCAGCCGCTACTTTTTTACATGTACTGGTACCCAACTCCAGACCAAGTGTGGGAATCATGTGTGGTACTCTTTTTAATGGTTGGAAAGGCCAAATTCCCAAAAGAAGACTGAATGGCTCCAGAAGAGGTCAGACAACCATTTTGGGATGCCACACACTCATGATTTATAGTTTTTGAGTGCAAAACGGTGTCAAGCTGAGTGGAATTCCTGTTGTGCTCATGCATATGTATATATAAATATAGCTATAGCCATAGATATGCATATAGCTATAGAGGTAAAGAGGTGCAGTGATCATAAGCGACACAGACATTGTGACAGAGGTCTAGCTAAGCCTATATGGGTTATAAAGAGAGCATTTTTAATGTGCCAAAGTTATGATAGCAAAAACAAATAAATAAGCAGCCATATAAATTAATAATTTGGCTAAATATGTAGATCATCAGCAAGTTTTATGTGAGGAAACACCACATTATCTGGACTGGGACAGTGATTTCAGGTTTAAGAAGTGGTTATTCTCCTTTCCATGTGTATGGATAAACAACAAGCTTCAAGGTCCAGTGCAGTAATTGCATCCTGAATGCTTTTCAATGGAAAAATATTAAAAGTAAATAAGTATGCATTTTGTAGCACTACTGTATGCCAAAAGGAAAGTTACCAGTGGTTTTCGCTTCCCCTGGGTATGAAAAAGAATTCTGGTGGCATTACCCTTCTTAGCGCCTACAGGTATGAAACTATTTCCAGTACCACACCCCTCTTCCATTCTTTACTGCCTGCTATGGTCAGATTGCTGGAAAACTTGCAGCTCCTAGAGAATAGTCTGCTTATCCACCCCATCCTTTTGAAAGGGGTGAAAATTAGCCTGAATTCCCAAGTTACACCCTTGGCTTTAATTTCATAACCAACAGTTTTCACAGCTTTTCACACTAAACTTCACAGCACTTTCTATGAGTTATTGCCCATTTCTTGTAAGTCTTAGACTGTTTTGTTTAAAGTGACCTAAATAAGTAAGCAATAATCCACAAAAGAGTATAGCAACGAGGCAACCAGGCAGTTCGTTCTCTACTGTTCTCATAAATTTATTGATAAAAACACATCAAACTGGATAAGCGCTTTTGCTAACAAGCTTCATCAGACCGTTTAACAAAAAATTAAAAGTACCACATTTATATATAAAAAATCAAATCCCTGTAATCCAGTCACGTTCAACCCTTAATCAAGTCACCTAAAAATTTAAAAGGCATAGCAAATATTTTAAAGCTTCCAGATATATATATATATATATATATATATATATATATATATATACACAAACAGAAACTAATATATGCATAAAACTTAACAACTATGCAAGTATAAAAACATGACAGTTGTAATTATATATATAAAAAAGTATGAAGGTATTGTTATACATCTCATTTCTTCACCCTCCGCTTTTTGAGCAATGGTTTTATGGAAGCCCTCTCATGCCTGCTATGCCTTTTAAAAAATTTTAGGTGACTTGATTAAGGGTTGAACGTGATTGGATTACAGGGATTTCAGGCCAAACAAATCTGTCAAGAAAGAGAAGTTTTGGATAGTCACGCTTCAGTCGATACTTCCCTTTTTAGGGCAAGACAGTTGGATGTGCTTGATATTTCTCCAGGATGCGTACTACCACATAAAACTGGCCAAACCATCCAGGGATCATCTGCGCTTCCTGCTGGGAGCCAATCATTACCAGTTTCGAGCCTTGCCCTTTGGTCTCACTACAGCCCCCAGAGTGTTCACCGAATGCATGGCAGTGGTCACGGCTCACCTAAGACATTTAGGATTCCAGGTGTTTCTGTACCTAGATGATTGGCTCCTCACCATCACCCCCAGGCATCAACTCATTTAAGCCAAGGACAACACTCTGTCACTCTGCAGCCAGCTGGGCATTACAATAAACTCAGAAAAATCTGCCTTATCGCCATCGCAACATGCCGTTTTTATCGGAGCAGAATTGGACACCACCACTCTGAGACTTCCAGTAGAAAGAGTCTTACTACTCCATAAGCAGGTCCGCAATCTGATATCCAAAAACAAGGCCCCAACATCAGAAGTTCTAAAACTGTTAGGCATGATGGCAGCTGCAATTCTGGCCATACCGCTGGGTCGCATGCACATGTGGATACTGCAATGACTGTTGTTCACTCAATGGTCTTACCAAGAGCTCCCCATGTCTCACCTTATAATGATCACGAACTCTTGCAAAAAGTATCTTCAGTGGTAGTTGACCTCTCTCCATGTCACAGTAGGTCGTCCCTTTGTTCTACCCCCACCAGCAGCCGCAGTGACTACGGACGCTTCCCTGAAAGGGTGGGGGGGCATTTTCAGGGAAGAACAGCCCAAGGCACATGGACCGATCAAGATATACACCTGCATATCAATGTCCTAGAGATGAGAGCAGTATTTTTGGGCACAATTGCGATTCAGACAGACAACATGCCAGGTGGTCTGGTACTTGAGCAAACAAGGAGGAACCAGGTCATATCCCCTTTGTCGCGAGGCCCTAAGAGTGTGGTAGTGGGCTATATCCACCCAGCACTTTGTTAGCAATGCACATCCTGGGGAAATCCAGCGTGATAGCAGACAAGCTGAGCAGAGCAATTTTGTTGCCTCACGAGTGGTACCTCAAGAAAGAAATAGCGGACAGGATATTCCACAGGTGGGGCCAGCCTTGCTATGACCTTTTTATCAGCTACATGAACAAGAAATGCAGAAGCTACTCTGCCCTGATTCCCACTCCAGGAGAAGCCCCAAGGGACGCACTTGTTTACGATTGGCCTCCGGGTCTCCTCTATGCATTCCCACCAATTCAGTTGATACCCAAGGTCCCACAGAAAGTAAAAGCCCTGGGAAGGACTATCATTCTAATAGCCCCTCAATGGCCTTGTCAGATTTGGTTCCCCTTCCTTCGACTTCATCTTTTGGAGGACCTTTGGATTCTGGACCCAGTTCTGGATCTTCTGACGCACTAGTCGGGGGAACTTCATCCTTCTCTACAGTCCCTGAAGCTGACAGCTTGCCTGCTCCAATTCCCATCATAGCCAGGTTCCATAACCTTTCTAGTGAGATGAAGCAAATTCTCTTATCTTCTTATAAATCCTCTACAAGGAAGCTATACCTTAGCAAATGGAAAAAAAATTCTGTATGGGCCTCTCAAAACAATATTGATTCCTATCAAGCCCCTTTGCCCTCCATTTTAGAGTTCTTGACTATGATTTTTAACAAAGGAGCTGCAGCAGCAACAGGTCACGTTCAGCTTGCTGCCATTTCTAGTTTTCATCTTGGATTTGAAGGATTGAACATTATGTAACACAAACTATCCAAAGCCTTTCTTAAAGGGACCTTTCATCTTAGACCACTTATAAAATCTCCCTATACCCCATGGAATCTAAATGTTATGCTTTCTCGCATTATGCTTCTTCCATTCGAACCAGCCTCCTCACGTGACCTCAAATTTTTATCATGGAAGACTATCTTCTTAGTAGCTATCACTTCTGCCAGCAGAGTGTCAGAGCTTCAAGCCTTGTCCATTAAGCCTCCTTATTTGATTTTCCATGCTGGCAGAGTCTCACTTCGAACAAACCCCTCCTTTTTGCCTAAAGTTTGCACTGAAGCTGATCTTAATCAAATTATTGATTTGCCATTTTTCTTCCCCAATCACGCCAACAATTTAGAATATATCCTGCACAAACTTGATGTTCACAGACAGCTCAGATTCTACTTGGATAGAATAAAAGATTTTAGGAAATCTGAACAGCTTTTTGTTTCCTTTTCAGACTCCAGGAAAGGTATGCCAGTGGCTAAAACAACTCTGTGTAAGTGGTTATCTGATTGTATCACATTTGCTTATTCAGCTGCCAATATGCCCTTACAACACAAAATTAAGGCTCACTCAACCAGAGCAGTGTCTACATCCTCTGCCTTTTCTGCCAGACTTCCTATTGATAACATTTGTGCAGCAGCCACTTGGTCAAGACCTCACGCCTTTATCACTTATTACAAAGTTGACAGGGCCTCCTTTGGATCAACTGTCCTGAAAAACATACTCCCGTGAGCCACACAAGATAGATGGTGCTTGGGACGCTACCCATCTGTACGAATGAACAGCGAGATAGAACAACTTCACATAAAGAAGTTATGTACTTACCATAACGTTCCATGTGAGTTGTTTATCTCACCTTCATTCTTACTTCCCTTCCTCCTACCCCCTCCTGGGCTTTTAGAAGACTGAGATGCTGGATTCCTCCTGGTTGCTCAACCCTTCTATAGCTTCTCTTATGAAGTGATAAAATGACATATGGTATTATTATACACAGCAAACAAGATCTGTGGTAACTGTAGGTGCATCATGGTATAGGGACTTGGCCTCAAGCTATTTGAAGACCTCGAGCTTTGTAGTAGGCCGACTTGGAGCCGAGGATCGGCTCCGAACCCATCTGTAAGAATGAAGGCGAGATGAACAACTCACATGGAAAATTATGGTAAGTACATAACTTCTTTTTTTCAGACTGTTCCCTTCCCTTGGGGTTGTCGGCACTTGTTGGCTCAGGGCTGATATCGTCTGGAGGCTTTGGTACTGCGTCAGGGTCCCTCCTCCTTTCCCGGGAGGCTGTGGCTGCAGGAGAAGAGAGGGGGGCTCATCCAGTCCATCGGCCTTCCGGGTGGTAGAGAGGACCTTCTCCAGCTTGGCAGTCACCTCTTCATCTCTAGGTCCTCTCCAGCCCCTCTCGGCTTTGGGTGGCATGGCCTCATCATCCTTTCAAGGTCAGCCACGAGCGCCTTCAGATGGGCACTGCCCTGCTTGGGGTCCCGGTCTCTTCCTAGTCCTCCCCAGAGCCCACTGTGGAGGAACCCCCTCAGAAGAGAATGTGCAAGAGGAGGCACTTGGACTCCCCTAGAGATTACCTCACCAAGGACACGTATTTTGAGGAGAGAGAGGGAGAGATTTCCACCTGAGAAAGTATCCCTTGGGGACATCCTCAGAATTTTCAAGTTGGTCTTCCCCCACCCCATCTTTGGAGGAATCCATGTTCCTAAAGGCCTTCAGGACAGGCCCATTTTCTGCCTGGGTGTTCCCACCTGCCAACGAGCTTGTGGAACTCATCGCTGGCAGGGCTTGGAAGGAGCTGTACACAGTGGAACCGGTACCTAAAAAGGCAGACAAATCCCTCAGTCCCCCAAAGATGAGGCTTTTTGGAGTAAGGGTGTCCCTGTTGATGCCATTGTAGTGGCCACTGCTGCTAAGATGGAGCTAGCGGAGCAGTGCTCCTCGGTCCATCCCTGAAACAGAGAGTCCCAGGTGATTGACCATTTTGGAAAGCACATGTTTGCCTCAGCTACATTCAGACTGAGGGCAACCAACTACATGGCACATATTACCTGGCTTCAGAGGGGTTTGGTATCGGAACTCACCACTTCCTTTACAGAGTTGCTGCCTCTGGAGAGTCTTAAGCTGGTCTTTCCGAAGTTGTGCACTCTGACTTCCCTGGCTAATAATGCTTCAATGAGGTTGATCTGCAATACAGGGGATGCCACCTCTCGAGCAGCTGGTACAGTAATTGCCATTAGATGGCGCACCTGGCTTCACTTTTATGGGTTTGTGGAACCCTTCACGGCATCTTTTACCAACACTCCCTTTGACTGTTCAACCTTCTTTGGACCTTCCGTCAAGGAAACATTGACCTGCAGCGAGCAGGAGGGTAACACTCTGTCCACAGTGGGAATCAAGTTGTCTACTCCCCACTGATCTTTTTCTAAGATTCAGAGAGGGAGTAAAACTTAGGTTACACAGGACCCAGTTCTCCTTCCAGGATGCTCCCCAAGAATCCTCTTCTACAAGCCAGGGCAGGGGATTCAATGGTTGATGCCACCCCGGAGGCAGAGGGGGTCCACAGAATCAGGGCTCCTGAGAACCTTTCTTGGAGAAGCCCTTTCAGCTCTCCTGAAGCGCTGCCCAACTGTTCTGCCCTGGAAGCAGTCGGAGGACGATTTTCCCTTCACCCACTAGCCTGGACAAATATCTCCTCAGATCAGTGGGTGTTTACGATTATTTCCAGGGGTTATGTCATTCCCGTTTTTCAGTCCCCCCCAGTTTCAAAATCTTTCCCGGACATTCCACCCTGCCAAAGGGAGTTGGCCCATCTGAAGGTCCAAGACCTTCTTCTAAAAGAGCCATCCAAGAGATCTCAACAGGACAACGAGGATCTGGAACTTACTCTTGCTTTTTTGGTACCAAAAAAGACTGGGGACCTGCGTCAAGTTTTGGACCTCCGGCACCTATATATCTATGTTTACATGTATTTTTTTTCTGCCCCTCTGCTCCACTCCACTGAATTAATGATCTGTTCATTTCTCACTGTGTCATTCTTTTCCTCTAGGTATGCATGTTGGGCAGTGGGATAGCCCAAAGCTGTTGTACTGAAGGGCTGAAAAGTGTGGATCTGATTATACTTAATGATACCCAGCATACAGTGAAAACCTATTGCAACTAAATGGCCACCAGCCATGTTTTTTTTTTGCAAGGAAGGGCTGCATCTCTACACCTTTCCACACCTGTTTCTAAGTAGTCTACATCCAAGGTCACATTAAGTTGGAGTAAAGGGAAAACACATATATTTTCGTTTCTCTGAATTGCTGTAATAACAAAAAGAATATATTTATAGAGTGGGTGGAGGTGGGCTGAGTCCTGACATGATGAGGAATTTTAGGAAGACTCAGCCACCCTTCAAAAATTAGTTATTTTGACCACTGCATGGTGCATTTTCCTTTGGTTATGTGGTGTAACAGGACTATGTGGTCAGTAAGTTTGGCGTCTTGCATTCAGCCTTTGTTATGCCAAGATAGATGAAGATAATTTGCTGTTATTTGTTCCACCTCTTGACACCCAACTTTCCACAGTGTCACTGCAGGAGGCTCACTCTTGTATTAACACACTAATTTTACAAAGGGATTCTGTTTCCCATTGTCTGCCTACTAGATAACTGCAGCCTCCAATGGTGATGCTGCCAGAAATTTGGGCTTCTACCTCCACTAAGAAGGACAGCTAGCCTGATGCAATTCAGATCTTCCCACTTTATGGTTTCTGACAGTTAAGTCACTAACTTAACTGCCTTTGCTGTGCCACATTGATGCATTTATGCATGGCTACTCATATGCTCATGCATAGCTGTATTGCATCACTGCATATGTTCTAATGTTTATCCATGGCAGTGTCATTACTTTTGCACAACTAATTGTCTACATCTGCCTGGTGGTCCTGTGTAAGCAGTACTGACAGTATGATCGTCAGGAGAATGGGATTGTGCAGGAGTGAGCAACATGATGGGAGAAACTGTGGCATTGTAGGACATGTCTTGCTGCTTTGCAGTGCATTTGATTCTGCAGATGTTCTTCGTGTTTCACTGTTGCAGTCATTACATTTTGGTAATCTGCTGGCAGGTTGCCCTCAGTTGGCCTGATTAACAAAGTCTTGGGTCCTGCATCAGTTGCTTTCCCTTCTTCCATGACGTCAGGTCGTCAGGGGTATAAAACATGCAGCCGACGCCATTACATCAGTCTTTCTTGCCGTGCGGTGCCTGAAGAAGAAGCAGTTCGCAAGTACTGGTGGCCAACTCCTGAAATTTACGTTTTCGTGTTTCAGAACCAAAGTCTTCAACTAAAAGCTAAGTACCTCGTTGGGGAAACTTTTTCTTGCTCCTTACCTATGTCAGTAAAAGTTAATAATTGCATTACTTGTGGGAAGCAAATACCTCATAAGGATTTTCATTTGTACTATATTCCTTGCCTAGGCCCTGACCACAATGTACCTTGCTGTCGGTTTTGTGCTAAATTTAATCAATGCACGATTAAACATCGGTATATTTTTGCTTCTAAATATTTTGGCTCAAGATTTAATTATCCAGAAATGTCGTCGGTTAGGAATCTGACTACCGAAATACCTACAAAACGCAAAGAAAAAGACAGAGACTGACTGTCGAGGTTCAAAACTGACAACGACACTTCTCCTAAGCCAGTCGCCAGTTCGCCGGTACTCAGTGAGGTGCCCTGATACCCGCTACGTTTGATTCGCAGGCTTCTACTGAGACCCATTCGGAGTCCGGTATGCCGCGAGATGCTTCAATTATGGAACTTGCAGATGTCTCTACCTTAGATGGGTCTGGAGCCGCTGTGCAGGCACCGGCTTCTGAGGGTGTTTTCAGGCCTACAGATTTGTATATTAGACCGACGCCATCTTCAAAACTAAGGCCAAAATCACGAACTATGTCTAAAAAACCGACACCTGGGCCACATGTGCAGGCCCCTATGCCTAAAAAACAAATGATCAAAATGGCTGAAGATTTAATCACTCTGATCAGGGGTAGCCAACCCCCTCCTTCTAAGAGGCCTAGGCAAGACATTGAGTATGAATCTTCTGAACAGGATTCTATTTCTTCTGACTCTAATGAACAGGATGTGTCTATTCCTACGTATGAGGACTCTGATGCAGAAGATTCCATTCCTTCTGCTTCTCCCCCTGAGGATTTTTCTTTTGGGGAAACTTTACATACCTTAAGGGAACATTTCCACTGGGAAAGTCAGGATTTCTCTGAATCTAAAAAGAGACTTAGGGATTTTCTTCTTCTTCCTCAGCATAGGCCTTTGGCTATACCTCCTGTTCTAGACATTGTTGATGATGATTTTTCAGACTCTAGTATGGCTCCTGATTTTCTGCCTCCGGCTCCTTGTAAATCAGACAGATACTACAGGGTTCCTGACTCCCACAAATTCCTTTTCAAAAATCCTATTGCTGATCCTGAAACCATTTCTCAGGGTCCCAAGGACATTAAGGCCTCTACTGCTAAAAATCCACCCCTTCTGATAGAGATTCCAGGGCGCTGCATAGATGGGGTAAGAAGGTTTACACTTCCGCAACCTTGGCAATCAGGGCTTTAAACTGTCAATTTCGTATGCTTAAATATCAACAGCATATCATGGGACTACTTAAACAGAAAATTATGTTAATCTCTGACTGTGTGGAAAATAAAGATTTACAGGATTTATTGCATTCAGCTGAACAAGTTGGAAAACATAATTTGCAATGTGGTTTTGATTCCTTGGAGGCCTCTTGCAGGGCTGCTGGAACTGGATCTGTGCTAAGAAGGCATGCTTGGCTCAGAGCAAACTCTGCCTGACCATGTTAAAGCAAAATTGTTGGATGCTCCTTTACAACAGGACCTTCTCTTTGGTAATAAGGCTGAAGAAGTGTTAAAAAAGATGGAAGATAAAGCTAAATCTATGCAAACTGTGAAAGAATTCTTACAGGTGCAACCTCCAAGATTTAGTAGGCACTGGCCTACTAAGAACTGGTCCTTTCCCGTCCCTTCGAGAGCCACTCAAGTCAAATCCGGACATTCCAAAGGCTCCAGGTTTCAGTCACAAGGAACTTTTAGAACAAAACAATGGGGTGCCTCCACCTCCAAATCTGGAAACAACAAGGCACCTCCCTATGGTAAACAGTCTCAATGACTTCCCTCTACAATCACCAAGCACTTACCTTTTAGCTGCCCCTTTGGGGGGGGGGGGACTGGCACTTCATGCACGAAACTGGCAACTTATTACCCAGGACAAATGGGTTTTAAATATATTATCTCAGGGATACAGATTTAATTTCCACACATTGCCATTCCCAAACGGATGGCCAGACTTGCCCCCAAATCAGTGGGCAGAGGCCCAGAAACAAGTTCTGTCCCTCATGAACATGGGGCTATTCAACCAGTACCAGAAGAGGAAAAGGAACAAGGTTTCTATTCAAGACTTTTCCTGGTACCCAGAAAAGACAAATCATGGCGTCCAATTCTGGACTTATCCACTCTAAACACATTTCTGGACATTCCAAAATTCAAGATGCTGATTCTTCAGCAGTTACTACCTATGCTAGGCAAAGATGCCTGGTTGGTAACTCTAGACTTAAAAGAGGCTTACCTGCATATCCCAATCAGGAAATCTTGCAGAAGATACCTCCGCTTCAAAGCAGGCTACTTGCATTACCAGTTCTCTGCACTGCCCTTTGGCTTATCTACTGCGCCCAGGGTCTTCACAAAGTGCCTGGCTCCAGTAATTGCATTTTGCAGGCAAAGAAATATTCAAATATATCCATACCTGGACGATTGTCTAATTCAGGCAGAAAACAAGGACATTCTTCTAAAGCATCTGGCGTTTGTAAAAAAGCTTCTAACTTGTCTAGGGTACACCATAAACGAAAAGAAATCACAACTGGTACCCTCTCAAAAAATGACATTCCTTGGTGCAAGCTTGAATACAACTGCCCAGATGACTTACCTTACGCCAGAAAAGCAAATTCAATTGGTGACTTACTTCAAACAGGTGGCCAAAAAACCCTGCTATCTGCAAGACAAATTCTGCAAGCCTTGGGGTTCATGGCCTCCTGCATTCTTCTAATTCCATATGCAAGACTGCATATGAGGAAACTTCAGTGGTACTTAAAAAGTTTATGGAGTCAACATTGTCACAGCCTGGAAACAATGATTCCTATCATACCGTGCCTGCAACTAGAGTTCCTATGGTGGGCAGAGGCCTGCCACCAAAACAAGGGACTGCCATTCACTCCACCCCCTGCCGCCCAAACCCTAACTACAGACGCATCAGACTATGCTTGGGGGGCTCATCTGGCAGGAAAGTGCATTCAGGACAAATGGAGCCCAAATCAAATGCACCTTCATATCAATCAGAAAGAGATGCTAGCTGTACAGAATGCACTGACAGCCTTCAAGGACTACCTTCATCCAGGACAATTACTGATAAAGACAGACAACACCACAGTTATGTCGTACATAAACAAGCAGGGGAGTACACATTCCTACCCCCTTTGCAGACTAATCATGGCATTGTGGAACTCGGCCTTGACCAACCAAATACAACTACAAGCTCAATTCTTGCCAGGAAAGCTAAATACTCTGGCAGACGAATTAAGCAGAAATCTTATGGACCCACACGAATGGAAACTGGAACCACAAATTTTCAACATGTTGACATGCAAATGGGGGGAGTCCAGACATAGATCTTTTTGCCTCACCCCAGAACTATCAGTTGGACAAATTCTGCCCAAGAATTCATCACAAAAAAGCTTGGAAAGTGGATGCTCTACCATTCAACTGGTAAAACCTATCAGTTTATGCTTTTCCCCCTCTGCCTCTGCTCTCCAAAGTTCTACTAAAAGTCAGACAGGACAAACCAAAAGTGATTCGGATTGCTCCAGACTGGCCTCACCAACACTGGTACCCACTCCTGCGCAATGTGTCATGCCTTCCTCCATGGCACCTGCCTCAGACACCTTACCTTCAGAAACAATACACCTCTGGAGAACAAACCTCAAATACTTCAGAAACTTCAGAAACACCACCACAAAGAACTTTGTGGTGGTGTTTCAGACACCTTACCTACTGTCTCAGCAGAACTACCAAATTCTGCACACTCAGCTCCAAACTTTGATTCTTGCAGCGTGGCTAATCATCTAATTTCACCTTTAGCATCCCTCAGCAAACCTGTGATGGACGTCATTTTGGAGGCTAGAAGGCCTAGTACTAGAAAATCTTATGCTGACAAATGGAAGAGATTCTGTGCCTGTAACCAATCCCAAGGAATAAGCACAGCAATGCCCAATATTCCTCAGATTCTGCAATACTTGACTGAGATGCTTCACAAGGGCCTATCTTTTTCTTCCATAGAAATCCATGCCTCTGCCATTTCAGCTCATTACAACACAGAATCTTCCCTCTTCTCTCATACTCTGCTAAAGTAGTATCTCAGAGGGGCCAAAAGCTTAAGACCTCCCAGGAGAGCGCCAACCCCTGTATGGGACCTCAATTTTGCTTTGGAAAAACTCACTATCCCTCCTTTTGAGCCAGCTGCTACTGCAGACCTAAAATTTCTCTCCTGGAAAACAGCTTTCCTCTTAGCAGTCACTTCAGCTAGAAGGATTTCTGAATTACAGGCTCTTATGGCAGTGGAGCCTTTCATTATTTTTCATGCGGACAGGGTGTCTCTCAGGACCAATCCATCTTTCATGCCTAAGGTGGTATCCAGTGTGGCTCTTAATCAGACCATTCATCTGCCAACTTTTTCCCAATCCACAGAACAAGGGTGAGTGGATTCTGCATTCATTGGATGTACACAGACAACTTAGATTTTACTTAAACAGGACAAAATTCCTAAGAAAATCTGAACAACTATTGGTGGCATTTGCTGCAGAGGCAGAAGGAAGGGCTATTTCAAAGCAGACTATTTCCAAATGGATAAGCCATTGTATTCGTTTCTGCTATATGCACCATGGTAAACCTATCCCCAAGGGGATCAGATCTCATTCCACCAGGGCTGCATCTACTTCTGCAGCCTTTCCCAGAGGGGTTCCTACCAGAGACATTCTAGAAGCTGCTACCTGGAGCTCAGTTCATACGTTCACCAAACATTACCATTTACCACTCTTCTCTAAATCCAGAGCTGGCTTTGCCATTGCAGTCCTGCAGGGCCTTATAGCTGCTCCTAATGCTGTGTAAATCCATCCTCCCAACCATAACTTTGGGATTCTACCCAAATGTAATGACTGCAACAGTGAAACACGAAGAACATAGTACAGTTGTGTACACTTACCATAAATGTAGATGTTAGATTGTATTCACTGTTGCAGTCCTGGTTACCCACCCTCCAGCCCCCTATTTTTTTTCTCTCACTATACCTCTACTTTCCTTTACTATGCTTAAAAGCCTTTTTGGTGTATTTGCTTTTGTTTGGAGGTATATTTTTTGTGTTTTAAATTATATATATTTTTTTTTTTTTTTTTTTTGCTCCCCATTTGGGGGGCACCTGACATCTGGGGCAAGAAAAACTGATGTAATGGCGCCAGCTGCATGTTTTATACCCCTGACGACCTGATGTCATGGAAGAAGGGACAGCAACCTACGCAGGACCCAAGACTTTGTTAATCAGGCTGACTGAGGGCAACCTTCCAGCAGATTACCCAAATGTAATGACTGCAACAGTGAATACACTCGAACATCTACATTTATGGTAAGTGTACACAACTGTACTTTGGTCTAGTTGCTGGCAGCGATTTGTTTACAGAGGTAGCCTACCTTCTATTTAGGCATCATTTAAGAAAGGCAGTTTGGCTGTCTAGCCTCTTTAGCATTAATCAAAAATGGATAGTCCATTTGTATACGGGTTCCCTTCAGAATTTCGAAGGTTTAAAGCTTCGAATTTCATATGATCGAAACCATATGATTGAAGTTTTAAAACTTTGAAATTCTGAACAGAGATCTCCATACAGTGCGGAACAGGAGATTTCCCTTTTCCTCGCTGTAGTGCGATTTCGGAGTTGGTATATTTAATTTGGGGGGGGGTGCTCAGCCTCCCACGTGGGTGGGTGCAGGGGGGCTTGCCCGCTGCAAAAACGTTGGGGGAACCTTGTTTTGTTTTTGCATTTATTTTAGAATATCGAAGTTTTGAAACTTCGATCATATGGTCTCGACCATATGAAATTCAGTTTTAAACCTTCGATATTCTGAAGTGAATCCATGTATACGTACTTGGAAATTTGCATGTATAAGTCGTACCCTGTTACTTTGATGTTTTGCCAGCTTTGATTTTTCTAAACTGTTTGTCTCTGTTGATTGCTTTCCAGATTGTGTGCTCTCTGCACATAGTGGATATGGAAGCTGCAGACGTAGTGTTAAGTGTAAGTGGAATGAACCAAAGAAGTGTATTGTGCTGAGATTTAATTTTGTAAGTAGGCTGCTGTAAGGTGTCCAGGTAGGTTTCCTCAGTTCCATTCTGGAACTGCCACAGGTGACCGATGTGAACCAGCCCTGAACATCAGCAGGCCGAGAATTTGTCTACTTGCTTGTCTCTTCGTAAGAGTTCATCACAAGTTTTTTGGTTTTGCATTTGGGCAGTGATGTAAAATCAATTTCTTTAGTTTTTTTAATGTGGAAGTATTCCTTTAGGGCAGAGCATTTAGATATGAACAGTCCTCTTTTTAGGCCTTTCTCACTTGTAATAAGGTGTGTTTCACATATGAACTGCTGTCTTTGAATGTAATATAATCCATCATAATTTGTGGAATCATTGTTCCTTATTTTTCAAAATGATGAACCTCTATCCATTTTTTGCAGTAAGGATATGATGGATTATAAAGAAATTTCCCTCTAACAGAGTTTCTAAACCAGCATTTATACATTTCAAAATTTACTGACATAAAAACTCATGTACTTTTATCTTTTCACTGTACATGGAAGTGTTTCATTAGTACTGATTTATGTTAGTGGAGATTGCTACAATAATATTGATTTGAGCCAAGACTTTTTGGCATGCTGCTTTATTAGAGCACATCACAGCATATTGGCTGTCTACACCTGTAACCACTATCAGCTTCATAGTCATGGAAGGGGGGGGGGTAATTCCTACAGTGTGGGAAGTTAATATAACAGAATTAACTTAAAAATCTTTTCTTACATAAAAACTCAGTAGTAGGCAATGGAGTACTCTGTCCTTATTTTCTTAGTTCAGTCATTTCAAATATGAACATAAATCCTGTTTGTATTTGTTTGAAATGTTGTTAGAATTATTTTATATTATTTTCACAGGGGAATGTGACCAGATAGAAAGCCAGTCTTTTTTCATATGTTAAATTATTTATTGTTTGCGTTGCATTTCTTCACAGAAGATGTGCAAATACCTTCACAACAGAGGTGATCTGTTTATTTATTGTTGGTGCAGTGTGTTTAGAATTAGTTTTACAGTTGCTGTCAAAATTTAAAAGCCAGAAAAACTAAGCCAAAACAGGAAAGTAGATTTTGCCAGTAGGAATGGCTTGCAAGTAAAGTAGGAGTATAAAAAATAGGCAAGAGTGGGATGGAAATTTCTGTAGAAAATTGGCAACGGACCCAAAGTAGTGGGAGCAAGTAACTAGAGGGGGAAAGGTAAAAGAAGTTTGGACAGCAGTTACAGGACTGCCTTCCTTACCAGGGATTAGTATCAGAATTTGGACAAAGAGAAATGGATAGAGGAGTGCTAAGTGAAAGACCAGCTCTTGTAGAGTTTGTAATCAAACCGAGAACAGAAGCTACTGTTAAAAAGGGATAATTAGTATGGCATACAGAATATTGCATGAAAACTATAAGACTGAATCAGAGAAGGTTGTAAAAGTTTGGGAAGAGTGACTGGGAAGGCATTTTAAAAAGTATCAATGGGAGGGACTTATGTATGTCTCCCAAGTGTACAACAAAGTCCAGAAGGTTTAGGATTTTTGACTGAAGTGTTTAAATAGGTATTTTATACTGCAGGCAGACTTTAGAGGATTTTCCCAAATAGATAACAAATGCTGGAGGTGTGATGGAAAAAAGGAGGCAACTGGGAGCATGTTATTTTGAGAGTGTAATGAGCTGGCAGATTTTAAAAAATCCTTGCAGCATACTCTGTTAGAAAAGTTTGGGAAGCAAATTGATATAACTATGGGGTAATTTTTTTGAGCTAGAACAAGGATTTGAATTACCTCTATATAGTAAGTTCTTACTAAAGTTTAATGCTGTTGTCTTCCAAAAAGCAGTTACTTGAAAATGGAAGTCAAAGTCTAAACCGACTTTGATTGAAGTACTAAATATTGTAAAGAAGTTAAGATTTAGAGGTGAGATTGTTAAAAAAGGAAGAGCAAATTGCATAGTAATAAATGAAATTTGTGGCAACAATATATGCAGAATAATGTTCAGGAGGAGTGTGGTTTAAGGGAAGGCAGAAATTGAGCAATTTATGTAACACTGGAGTGAATAATTGTTAAAAAGAAGAAAACATATATGTAATATATAATGCATAGATATGAAAAATGTTAATATGGTTTGTTTTCTTTTCTATTAATGTATGTGTACCTGTGTCTTATGTGACAGTTTAATAAAGGTGTTTAAAAACAAACAAAAAATTGATAGCCAGATAATGCTGATTTTTATTTATTTTTTTAATTTCCTTTTTCATTCCATGTACTGCCAACTGCCTGATCCACTGCAATGAACTGTGTTTGTTATAAAACTCTAATTTTATAAGGGCAAAGCTGTCATCTAGGCAGCCATCAGCGTATTTTTCTCCCACCCCCTTAGCCGCTGATGTGCATTCTCTCCAGAGTTTGGGACTGTTACAGTGGCCCCTTAAGTGCATGCAGGCTTACAGACATGTGTGATGATGGCCGTAATACTTGTGTTATTAGTCATAATCAGGCACACTTCCCTGGCATGTTTGTTGCATGATACCAATATTTATCCTTCTGCAGGTGTTAGCATAGTAGTGAAACAGAGTGCCTCCTTCCCTCCTGGATGGGTGAGTTGGCATCAGCCACTCCCTCATTGGCCAGCTCCACCAGTCAGGAGTGGCCTTAGGTCAACTGGTGCCCTAGGCAAAAGGGCTCCACGGTGCTTCCCACTACACTACCCAGTGCCCCACATCCTGGTCTAACTACATTAAATAAATACTGGAAAAGTGCCCCTGCTAGAGCGGCGCCCTAGGCGGCCGCCTAGTTGGCCTATGCCTAAGGCCGGCCATGCCACCAGTGACTGACTTACTGCTCATTCCCAGGCTGCTTGGAGCCTACATTCTAGAAGTCTGGCCAAACAGACAGGTAACACCTAGTGACTAAGTCCTAGTAGTAAAGACGGATGCATCGGTGATCTATTCAGACACCTTCATTTATGAAAAGTTACCTAAACAATAGTACTTTTTCAGAGTTACCCCATGGAGAATAAATAATGTCCATGTTAAGTGTACATAATTAATAGGAAGATCAGTCGACTGTCATTCTTGACAGTATGAGAGTTAGTACACAGGATACAAACAAAAACATCAAGATATAGAGGATTATAATCGGGTTGCTGATTGTAACTTAGTTATGTGCTTTATGGATGCCAAAACATTTGCTCTCAAGGTGAATCTTGGCATCCATGTCGAGAACACATAAGCACAGTTATGATTGGAGATCTGATCATAATTCTTTGTAGTGCATGGAGATTTATATTCTCCAAGTACTGCAAATTAGTCAAAGTAATGTGTATAAAAAACAAACCAAAAAAAAAAAAACCATGAAGTTTTGTTGTATTGGCTTTAAAGCCAGTAAATCAGCAGGGGAGTGGTTTGACATTATTACGTATTCTCTAGCCAAGGGAAGCTGTTGAATTCAAAATGCCCTATGTTCGGAGTTGAAACAAAAACGTTTCTACCTGCTGCTGCTGTTTAATGGTCATTATTGTCTGCTTTTAGTGCAGACCCCACCTTAACGGCACGAAGTGGGTACTTAACAGTTGTTAAGCACCACTCTAAAAATTGTTAAGGTCTGGTCTCTTGCTGTAGCAGCAGTGAACCAGTCAGTAATTTGGCCACTTTTCGAAGTATAATCACAGCACTCCATACACTACAAGTAGTTTATACAGTATGCAGATATACACACATTAAAATAAAGAGTAAGGAAATAGTGTGTAAATATACAATTTTTCATCTGATTAAATAAACAACTAAAATTGCATTTATTTATCTTATTTGATACTGCAGTCAGTAGCATGTATTGTTATCTGTTAGTGTACATGAACCCACATGGCAGTTTAAAATGTGTTTTAATAATGATATTTAAAAATATGTCATTGTCAATAGCTCTGTCAGTTACTCACCTACAAATAAAATACCGAAATGTGGTATTCTGATGGACAGCCAAACTGCCAAAGTCAGTTCTTGTAATCCATCTGTTGGCAGTTACATTATACATTTATCGGTAGAATAAAAAAGAAGTTCTACCAGTAATTTCCCTCAGTTTACAAGCAGTAGTGCATTTACTTTGCAGACCACATGAGAACTACATTTTTTATTGACATTTGATTACCAGGAAGGTCGAACTGGGTTGAAGCCCTTTTTCAGTGGAAGCCTGGGGAGAAAAGCTCCAAAACATTGCAAAACATTTTAAGAACAACAATTTTTACGGTCTTCAAAAATAAAACAAAAGCATCTGCAGTTCAAATGATTATAACAAATTAGACATAAAAGCATTGGTTAAGAATCAATACAAGGTATATGACAATCATTTAATGTTTAGAGAAATTTTAGATAGTTAGTAAAGAAATTAAAGGTAAGTTAGTCTAATACAAATAGGAATTCCAGTATGAAGTGAGGGAAAAACAGGTTTATGATATGTTTAGAGAGAAAGTCTTGGAAGAGAATTAGACAGTAGTAAGGAAGTAAGTGAAGAAGGGAGAGTAAGGCAGTATAAGGAATATAACGATACTTGTTCACATTTAGGGATATAGTTTATCCTGGTTTTGAGCAAGAACAGAGACAGATATTAGCTAGGAAGTCTTTCAAAGTGGTTTTGAAAGATGGGAGGGATGGTGTAGACCTGGTAGATACAGATAAGGAGGTCCAGACCTTGGCAGCTTTGCATGAGTACAGACAATGCACAGCAGATTTGCTAGGTTTGTAGACAGGGGGTTTTGGTCACTGGATCGTAATGACTGACTGGGAACATAGTTATGTAGAATGTTTTTTAGTGCCGGGCAGGCAGATGGATGCTGGATAATTTTATAGGTGGTAAGAAAATAGTGTGTATGTTAGTTGATGTGGCAGTTCTAACCAGTTAAGGCTTTTCAGTATTACAGAGCCGTGGGTTCTGAAAAGGGTATGTCGTGCAAATTTAGCAACTTTGTTATAGCATTGTTATACTAACTGCTCTGACAAAATGCAGAGAGTTTCTGTTAACTACACAGAACTGCAACAAGGTTACCAGTAAAAAGTCACTAGAGAAAGGCCAAAATTACATGATGGCAATTCACTTCTGTATGAGAATCAGTTTTGGTCTCCTTGCTAAGCAGAACCTCTTCCTCTGCTTGTACGGGAGGAAAGCAATTGTGTGTGTGTTTGCTCCTAGTCATATTAAACAGCAATGAGAGGAGACGGGGGAGCCAGGGAAGGTAATATTATTGTACTCAATAGAATGTTTCTCCAACAAACAGCACTTAAAGGAATCAGATGTATGTATACATGTATGAGGGGTGGAGTAAATGAAAAACAAAAGGTTGGAAGTAAAAGGTAAATACAAAGAAGAGATACAAGTGTCAGAATAGAAATTGTTTTCCTTAAATGTTGGCATGGATTACCTGTATAAATAGAATCATGTGATTTGATAGCTGTGTGTACTCAGTTGAGGACAGCATTCCTTTTTATTTTACTGACCATTTTGATTTGCACTGTAGTCATAAATGCAAACCCTCAACTGTATGTGTATAATACTGAGTTCAAGCTGTCGTAGTACTGTAATAACTTCAACTGATATGATCACGGTATTAACAAGGTTCGGTAGTCAACAAGTATATTCCTTAAAATAAAGCTTGCATTTAAACATGTAACATGGCGATATCTAAAGTTAACAGCTTATCTTAATTGGCCACTGTTAGGTAGGTGATTCATATTTGTCCTTGCCCTGCGATAAGGTACTAGAATTTGTAATAATGTTACCCTTCTTTGAGAATGATTGCGTGAAAGAAAAGTGAGTTGTGATAGATGCTTATAAGTGTGATTAAGAGAGAGATTTCCCAACAAAATCCATTCAAAACAAGAAAAAATATTTCATTAATGTTTTTGTAGGTAGGTTCCCATACCCCTGCTACATGTTTGTGTCTTTCGGCTTTTCCCTGTTAGGGGTCGCCACAGCGGAACTCCGGTCCGCTAATTATTGGTAGTTGATTTTTACGTGTCGAGTTACCAGCCCTGACGCACAACCTTCAACGAAGGTGCGCCCATTCACGCATGTCTCCATGCAGAAGACGCTCTAGCTGAGAATCGAACCGGACATCGTCTTACTGTGAGGCGACAACGCTACCGCAGCACCACCACCACGGGTATGTATCCTAATTCTAAGGCCACCCTCTGTCAGGAAAAGGAGAAATCCCTAAACTACTTCAGTTTTCATCTTTAAAAACAAAACACAGAAATTGCAGACATTAATGATTGCATGCTTAGCATTTTGATCACTGATGTCCCACATTTAAGCCTGGAACTCTGAGTACCGTACTTAATGTCTGATACCGGATTCAGATATTTTATAAGTTTTTCTTAAGAAGGGAGAAAAAAAAAGAAATGGAAAGAAGTACGAAAGGATGATACATTTAAGGGAGGATTCTGTCTGATTAAAAATCTGTTATCTAGAGTAATTTATTGTGCGTGCCTTGGCCAGTAGCTAGGAATGCCCTGATATTTATTGGCGTGTCTGTGGTGCTTTCTTCACTGCTCTAGCACACTTCTGTAAACTGAATATTCTGGAAGATTAGTGTTATTGTCAAACTAAACTCTTAGTGATATGCTAGCAATTCTCGGGTATTCATTTTGTGCTTAAGTGCCCTTCTTAAACTTATCATTCTAATAAGTTTGTATATCTTACTGCTCAATTTACCACATTTAAAAAAATAATTGAAATGACAGACAGTCTCTTCAACCAAATCAATGTCTTGTGAAAAAAAGCTACATATACCCTAAAACCATAAAGAGTGTAAATATGTCTCTTTCAATACACAGCTAAAGTTTGCAAGTGAAAGAATGAATTGTGTTACTTTCTTATACAAATATGTTAATGAATAATAGTACACCATTCATTTTAATAGGAAATTCCAAAACAAACCCTCTTATGGCTCAGGGGAAGATACTTCAGTGTATATAAAAATCTCTGAAACCTTCTTCCTCTTTCCAGTCTTCCAGTATCACTGAGGTCATACCTAAAATCAACACATTTGTTAATGATGAACATTATAGCTGCACAGCTTCCACTTCTGAACAAGAGGACAGCAGTACTAAACCGTTTTGTTTGACTAAATACCTTTATTAATTAAAAGTGGTATAATTAACAGCTGTTTTACTTACCCATAATTTCCCAGGGAACTCTGTAAAATAATGTGTGTAGCCAAAGTTTGCAGACTTTTATATCGAGAAAGTGAGTACCTCTCATCAGACCGCAGATGCAGCTATAAGGAATAGCCAGCATTTCTGTCATGTTAATGCATAGCACGTCTTACCTATTGGAGGGGTGAGGAGCCATAACTGAGACCTAGTACCCTTTGATCCATATGTCTGTATTAAAGCCGTGTGACTAAATTACCCCATTAGCTTAGATTTAAAATTATTTATAGCTCTGTCTTCAATTAACCAAAGTGCTACAGCTTTTGTGAACCGGGCAATGGATAATAATAACTACTTTCTGCCAGCATTATCAGTTGTGCATGAGCCTATATTTAATATGTAGATATACACCATAGTCAGCATCATAGGTTCATAGGTGTATACTAGGCTAATGGACCTGGAGTCTTTACAAGCCTAGCCCATAGGATTACCCTGGCATTGTGCCACCCAACCTTAGTTTTCAGTGCCTCTGTCGAATAGAGCCACTGGACTGATCCCCAGGTTGAATTTTCTAATTCCCATCCACTCTTTCGAGATTTCTCTTGAAGAGGGCCAGTGAGGTGCTGTTTGACATGTATGGGAAGTCTATTCCATAGCATGTGCAGTCTGTGGGTTATGAACCTGTCCCTCCAGCACTTTCTGTTGATTGTGGTATTGAAGTTGAGGTCTTTGGAGTGTGTGGTGTGGAGGGATTGGGATTTCTTTAGATGTAGCATTTTTAACAGAGCTGGGTCAGACATGGTTTTGTAATTCAAGCAGAGATCGCCTCTAAGTAAGTGATATGAGACAGAATAGTTGGAGATTTTTGAGTCTAGGACAAGTGTTTAAGGCTTAGGATCCTCTTTGTGAGGTACTTTTGCAGCCTCTCCAGTTATTGCAGATGTCTAGTGAGGTACATGCCAAATGGGGCATTGTACTTGATGATTAGCCTAATGAGGGAAGACTAGAGGGAGACAATGACCTCTTTCTTCCTGGGTGCAAAACCCTTAGTAATGATATGTGTCACATAGAAGGACTTTCTGACCACAGTGGCAATGTGGTGGTCAAAAAAGAGGTTGGTGTCAACCTGTGTTCCTAGTTCTCTTATAACGCCTTTTGTGTTCATTGGACTACCATTGATGTGATAATTCATGGGAACTGGGTTTTTCACAAAGGGGATGACGGGACATTTTATGGCAATGAGCTTAAGGCCATGGTTCTGACACCAGTCATTGGTCTCAGTGAGGCCTTTCTGTAGGATGTCAACATCACTTGGGGAGTTAATAATGGCTCCCAGCTTGCAGTCGTCTGTGAACTTTGTCAGCCAGAGTCCCATTGTGTTGGCCTGGACTTCTGAGAAGCTAGATACCAAACAGGAGAGGACCCAGAACCAATCCCTATGGGACTCCACTCATGATTGTTTGCAGTCTGACTTGGAGTCAGCTACTTTCACACTGTGGGTTCTATCTGTGAGCTAGTTTGCAACCCACCTAGTGATATAGGGGTTGATGCTTAGCTTAGTGAGTTTTTCTATGATTCCTGAGTGGGGAATGGTATCATAGGCCTTGGCCAGATCAAGATCGGCTGTATGAACCACCTTGCCTTCATCCACAGTTCTAGTGACTGACTCAAAGAAGTCGAACAAGTTGTGCAGGCTTGATCTACCCTTCACAAAACCAAACTGTGTGGGATCCAGAGTTTGGAGATTCCCTGTATCTTTGTTTATTAGGTCCATGAGGATGTGTTCCATAGCTTTATATATCAGATTTGTCAGGCTAATGGGGGGATAGTTCCCAGGGTCTGTAGTCGCTCCTCCTTTGTGGAGAGGGACGGCTGTAGCAGTGCACCATTCGCTAGAGACAAAGCCTGAGGTGAGGCTGTGATTGAACAGGGCACACAGGTGAGGTGCCAGTTCACTCTGTAGTTCATGTAGAACACAGCCAGGGATATTGTCAGGTCCCATGGAAACTGTATTCTTGGCCTTGGACAGTGCTGTTTTAACCTGTGCAACTGTAATACTGGGTGCCTGGCAATCTACTGGCATTATGATTTTTCCTTTGGGGGGGTAAAGTTGGGACTGAATCTGTCGGCCAGTATACTGGCAATATCTGTTGGATTGGTATAAGAGGTACCATTGTGCAGTAGCTCAAAGCAAATCTGGGTATTGCCGTGGAGATTCTTTACATACCTATAGAAGGCCTTGTGGTTGTCTTTACTATCTGCTGCAATTCTGTTTTCATAGCTAGCTTGAGAGGATTTAATGAGGGATCTCAACTTTTTGTTTAGGCTGATAAGGGAGTTTTTCCCGTCTTGGGACTTCACCTTATTCAGCATCAGATGTTCATCGTGTTTCACTGTTGCAGTCATTACACTTGGGTTAACCTGCTGGCAGGCTACCTGCAGTCGGCCAGAGTTCCAAAGTCTAGGTCCGGCGTCGGTTGCTGTCACCTCTTCCCTGACGTCAGTGCGCCAGGGGTATAAAAGATGCAACCGACGCCATTTTCTTCAGTCTTTCTTGCCGCGCGGTGCCCGAAGCAAAAGCAGTTCGCAAGTGCCAGTCGTCCGACTCCTGAGATTTTCGAAATTGAGTTTCAGAACCAAAGTCTTCAATAAAGCTAAGTACCCCATTGGGGAAACTTTTTCTTGCTCCAGACCGATGTCAGTAAAAGTTAATAATTGTATTTCTTGTGGGAAGCAAATACCTCATAAGGACTTTCACTCTTACTGTATTCCTTGCCTAGGCCCTGACCACGACGTTACTAGTTGTCGGTTTTGTGCTAGATTCAACAAACGCACTATTAAACGTCGGTTTGAATTTGCTTTTACATTATTTTGGCCAAAGGTTTAACTACATAATGCCGTCGGAACAACCGACGATCGGAATTTATAAAAAAGACAAAGAAAAGGACAGGCATCCGAGGTCCAAAACCGACGACAAAGCCTCTTCTAGGCCAGTCGCCGGTTTGCCGGTTCTCAGTGAGGTGCTTTTGCAGTCCCTGACACCCGCTACCTCAGAGCCACAGGCCTTATCAGACAGCCACGTGGAGGCAGCGAGGCCTGTGGAAACTCAAGGTATTGGGCCTGCGGAAATTATTCCTCAGATGGGTCCGGAGCCACTGAGCACGCATCGGCTTCTGAGGGTGTTTTCAAACCTTCACAGCTTACTATTAAGTCCACTACAGCAGCCAAGGCAAAGTCAAAAACACCATTAAAGACAAGGAAACAAGTACAGCATTCTCCTGAACAGTCATCCATGCCAAAGAAACAGATGCTTAAAATGGCTGAAGACCTAATTACTTTAATCTGGGGTTCCCATCCCCCTCCTGACAAAAGGCCTAGGCAAGACACTGACTATGATTCTTCTGACCAGGTTTCTATTTTCTCTGATTCCTCTTCTGATCAGGGATATTCTCTCCTTCCCTATGAGGACTCTGATGCAGAAGAGTCCATTCCTTCAGCTTCTCTGCCTGAGGATTATTCTTTTGGGGAAACCCTGCACACCATGAGGGAGCATTTCCATTGGGAGAGCCAGGATTACTCAGAATCCAAGAAAAGGCTCAGAGACTTTCTTTTATTGTCTCAGCACAGGCCCCTGGCTATTCCCCCTGTACTTGATATTGTTGATGATGTTTTCTCTGAATCCAGTCTGTCTCCTGATTCTTTACCCCCTGCACCAGTCAAGCCAGACAGGTACTACAGGGTCCCTGACTCTCATAAATTTCTTTACAAAAACCCTGCTGCAGATCCAGAAACTCTCTCAGGGTCCTAAAGGGGTTAAGGCTTCCACTGCTAAAAATCCTGTCCCCTCAGATAGGGATTCCAGAGCTCTGGATAGATGGGGGAAAAAAGTTTACACTTCTGCTACTTTAGCTGTAAGGGCTTTAAATTGCCAGTTTCACATGCTTAAATATCAACAGTACCTCATGTCCTTGTTAAAACAGAAAATGGTTACAAACTCAGAAAGTCCTCACAGTAAGGAAATGCAAGATTTATTGCATGCAGCTGAACAAGTGGGAAAGCATACTCTACAGTGTGGTTTTGATTCATTAGAGGCTTCTTGTAGAGCCGCAGTTACAGGCTCTGTCATCTGAAGGCATGCTTGGTTGAAAGAACAAAGTTTACTTGAACATGTTAAAGTAAAATTATTGGATGCTCCACTACAGCATGATACTTTGTTTGGTGTTAAGACAGAAGAGGTGTTAAAGAAAATGGAGGATAAAGCAAAATCTATGCAGACAGTAAAGGATTTCTAACAGGTTCAACCACCTAGGTTTAGCAGAAACTGGCCTTCAAAAAATTGGTCCTTTCCGGTGTCAGACAGGCCACAAAGAGACAGATGCAGACGCCCAAGAGGCAGATCTCAGCCCCAAGGCTCCTACAGACCTAAACAATGGGGTACTTCAGCCCCCAAAGGAGGAGAAGACAAATCACTACCTTATAGGAAACTGTCCCAATGACTTCCCTCTATAGATGCCAAGCACTTACCTTTTGGCAGCACCCCTAGGGGTAAGCTAGCACTTTTCTCAAAAAATTGGCACATAATCATCCAGGACAAATGGGTACTGACTATTGTTTCTCAGGGTTACAGATTCCACTTTCCCACCCTTCCAAAATCAAAAGGTATGCCGGACCTGCCACAAAACCAATGGACAGAGGCACAAAAACAAATTGCTGCTCTCATGGACATGGGAGCTATTCAAAGAGTACCACAGCAAGAACAGGGACAAGGATTTTACTCAAGACTTTTCCTAGTACCCAGAAAGGACAAAGCCTGGAGACCAATACTGGACTTGTCAATCCTAAATACTTGCCTGGATGTTCCAAAATTCAAAATGTTAACACTACAGCAACTTCCACCCATGCTGGGCAAGAAGGCTTGGCTAGTTACTTTGGACCTCAAGGAGGCATACCTGCATGTCCCAATCAGACAATCTTGCAGAAGATACCTCAGATTCATAGCTGGCTCAATGCATTACCAATTCTCTGCACTGCCCTTTGGCTTATCTACTGCACCCAGGGTCTTCACAAAATGCCTGGCACCAGTAATTGCATTTGGCAGACAAAAAGGAATTCAAATATATATCCCTACTTGGACGACTGCCTTATTCAAGCAGAGAGCAAGGACATTCTTCTAAAGCATCTGGCGTTTGTAAAGATTATTAATTTGCTTAGGGTACGCAGTAAACGAAAATAAATCAAAACTAGTGCCCTCTCAAGAGATAATATTCCTGGGTGCAAGCTTAAATACAACTGCCCAGATGGCTTATCTCATGCCAGACAAACAAAGGCAACTGACGCATTACTTTCAAATGATGACAACAAAGACCCAGCTCCCTGCAAGAAAAATTCTGCAGGCCCTGGACTTCATGGCGTCCTGCATTCTACTAATTCCATATGCAAGACTGCATATGAGGAAACTACAATGGTATCTAAAAAGTGTTTGGACACAACATTGCCACAGCCTGGAAACAATCATAACTTTAATTCCCTGCCTACAACAGGAGTTTTGATGGTGGTCCCAGGCCTGTCACCACAACAAGGGACAGCCTTTCACCTTACCCACAGCCAGGCAGACAATAACAACGGATGCATCGGATTATACTTGGGGGGCACATATGGCAGGAAAATGTATTCAGGGCACGTGGCCCAAGGAACAAATACATCTTCACATCAATCAAAAAGAGATGCTAGCTGTACAGAATGCCCTGACAGCTTTCAAGGATCTACTACATCCATAACAACTACTAATAAAGACGGACAATACCACAGTTATGTGGTACATAAACAAGCAAGGGGGCACACATTCCTACCAGGCAAGTCATGACTTTGTGGAACACAGCACTGACCTATCAAGTACATCTGCAGGCACAATTCCTGCCAGGAACAAAAAAATACACTGGCAGACGAACTAATCAGAAATCTCATGGATCCTCACAAATGGAAACTAAATTCACAGGTGTTCAGCATAACAAGGAAATGGGGACGCCCAGAGATAGATCTTTTTGCCTCCCCTCACAATTGCCAACTACAGAAATTCTGCACAAGAACTTATCACTCTCAAGCATGGAAAGTGGATGCTCTATCATTCAGCTGGAAAACCCTGACAGTTTATGCCTTCCCTCCACTGCCTCTTCTTACAAAGGTGCTCCTAAAAGTCAGACAAGAGAGGCCAAAAATGATCCTGATTGCCCCAGAATGGCCACACCAGCATTGGTACCCAATCCTAAAGAGCTTGTCTCAAGGCCCAGCCTGGCCTTTTCCTCAAATTCCTCATCTTCTGACTCAACAAAACAATCAGATTCTGCACAGTCAACTCAGAACCTTAAATCTGGCTGCATGGCAGATAATGTAGCCACTCAGACTGCGCCACTCTCTAAAGCTGTTATGGATGTCATTTTAGAAGCCAGGAGACCCAGCACTAAGAAATCTTATGCAGAAAAATGGAAGAGATTGTGTGCTTGGAACCAGGCACAAGGGCTCGAACCACTTGCTCCAAATATACCTCAGATTTTACAATACCTAACTGAGATGCTGGAGAAAGGCCTATCCTTCTCATCAATTAAGATCCATGACTCTGCCATTTCAGCTCATTACAATACGGAACCTCCTATTTTTTCACATCGTCTACTAAGACAGTACCTCAGAGGGACAAAAAACATAAGACCCCCCCAAGGAGAGCACCAATACCAACATGGGATCTCAATTTTGTTTTAGAAAAGCTTACACTGCCTCCTTTTGAACCAGCCAGCACAACTGATATAAAATTCTTATCATGGAAAACTGCTCTGCTCCTAGCAATAACTTCAGCAAGAAGAGTCTCAGAGTTACAGGCATTAATGGCTGTGGAACCTTTCATCATTTTTCACCAGGACAGGGTTTCTCTTAGGACAAACCCAAGATTCATGCCAAAGGTGGTTTCCAATGTGGCTCTGAACCAAACCATTCATTTACCAACAGAATAAAGGGGAGAGACTTCTGCACGCTTTGGATATACACAGCGAGCTACTATTCTACTTGGACAAAACAAAAGTTTTCAGAAAAACTGAGCAACTGTTTGTAGCCTATGCTGCAGGATCACAAGGAAAGCCTATCGCAAAGCAGACAATTTCAAAATGGATAGGAAATTGCATTCGCTTCTGTTATGCACAACATGGCAAATCAGTGCCTAAGGGCATTAGGCCACATTCTACCAGAGCAGCAGCCACTTCAGCATCCTTTCTCAGAGGAGTACCAACCAAAGACATTTTAGAGGCTGCAACCTGGAGTTCAGTGCACACTTCACCAAGCACTACCACTTACCTCTCTACTCTAAATCCAGAGCAGGCTTTGCCACTGCAGTTCTGCAGGGCTTGGTAGCCTCTCCTAATCCTATTTAGACCCAGCCGCCCAACCTCAGCTTTGGGATTCAACCCAAGTGTAATGACTGCAACAGTAAAACACGATGAACATAGTACAGTTGTGTACCTACCATAAATGTAGATGTTCGAATGTATTCACTGTTGCAGTCCAGGTTACCCACCCACCATCCCCCTTTTTCATTGCTGGGACTTTTCTGTACTTCTCAACTCTATACAACCTATGTGGTGTATTTGCTTGTAGATGAAAGAAATGTTTATATTAATACATGCATGCTTTTTGGCATCATTTATTCTTTTCAGCCTTCTGATCTGAGGGCACCTGACATCTGGGGCAAGAAAAACTAAAGAAAATGGTGTCGGTTGCATCTTTTATACCCCTGGCGCACTGACGTTAGGGAAGAGGCGACAGCAACCGACGTCGGACCTAGACTTTGGAACTCTGGCCGACTGCGGGTAGCCTGCCAGCAGGATAACCCAAGTGTAATGACTGCAACAGTGAATACACTCGAACATCTACATTTATGGTAGGTACACAACTGTGCTTTTCCTCCTTCTGTTGTAGAGTTTGTTTATGGCAGGTGACCACCAGATTGGCTTCCTTTTTTTTGGAGGAGAGCGTCTTGGATCTATTGAGTATGGTGAGATCCATGCATTTGTGTACGTGTTCATACAGTGCATTGGTGTGTGATTTGGCAGTCATGCAACTATTCTATATTTGCATGGGTGCCGTGAAGTTAGCCACCTCTAGTTTTAGGAGCCCAAAGTTAGCTTTGGAGAAGTTTTTCATTTTGTTTACCTTTGCGGGGAGTGGAGGTCCAAGGTGATTAGTTTATGGTCGGATCTAACCAGTGAGGTGTTGACTATTGGTGTAGAGCAACGGTCTCCCATATTAGTAATGACCAGGTCAAGTATGTTACTACCTCTAGTGGGGGTAAGAACGAGCTGGTCCAGGGCATTGGAATTAATGAATTCCAGGAAACATTGGGCAAGTGTATTGTTACATAAGTAGTTTTCCCAGTTAATGGAGGGGTAGTTGAAGTCGCCCAGTTTGAGAGTGTTAGGTTGGACCCTAATGTTCTCCAGGGTGCTTAGGAACGTGGAGTGTGAGATGTTCTTCATCTCACATTGCTGCAGTCCTAACACTTGGGTAGTCCGCTGTCCCAGTCGGCCCGAATACCAAAGTATAAGGCTGACGTTGGTCAAGGCGCATTTGACTGACATCAGGACGTCAGGGTACAAATGCGCATGACCGACGTCATATCCTCAGTCTTTTTTGCCGCATGGTCCGATGCAGAAGCAGTATTGCGAGTGCAGGTTGGCGTTCTGAAATTTTCTGAAGTCGGAGTTTCAGACCGAATCAAAGTTGGCTAAGTACCCGTTGGGAATATTTTGGTTTTTCTTGCCTCAGTATTTAACGGATGTCAGAAAAAGTGAATAACTGTATTTCTTGTGGGAAACAGATACCTCATAGAGATTACCATACATTGTGTATACCTTGCTTAGGGCCTGAGCACGACGTTGTTGGCTGTCGCTCTTGTGCTAGATTTAACAAACGCACTATTAAGAGAAGATTAGATTGTGCCAGGTTAGTTTTGGGAAGCGTTGTAATTACAACATGCCGTCGGATGCTCCGCCGCTAATCTAAAAGCGCAAAGACAAAGCAGCGAAGCCTAGGGTGTAAGAACCGTCTGTCCCGGACGCCGGTTCTTTAGAGGGCTCGGTGGAGCCGGTGGTTCTACCAGAAGTTCCTCTGGATTCTCAGGGAGAGACTTTACTGTTACAAGATGTGTCCTCTCAGGAGGTAGGCCAGGCTGAAGGGGCTTCTCAGGTAGCTGTTCTCCCTCCCTTCCTAAGGTGGTTAGGCCCTCCTTCTGTTTCCAAGGCTCCTTCTAGAGGCCGGCCAGGCTTAACTTCAGTGGGGATCTGCCCTAGTTCTTCAGGGTCTCTGCCTAAGAAACATATGCTTAAAATGGCAGAAGATTTGATTACTATGATTAGAGGTTCTTTACCCCCCCCTGATAAGAGGCCTAGGGTGGAACCTGAGCTTGAGAGTTTTGAGCAGTGTTCGGAGGCTTCTGAGTCTTCGGCTGAAGACTTGCAGGAGTATCCTCCTTATTCTGATTCTGATGTAGATGACTCTACACCTTGGCTTCTCCTCCTGAGGATTTTTCTTTTTCAGAGACTCTTCATTCCATGAGGGAGCATTTTAAATGGGAAGGTCAAGATTTCTCTGATTCTAGGAAAAGGCTTAGGGATTTTTTGTTTCTACCCCAGCATAGGCCTTTAGCTATACCTCCTGTTCTGGATGTGGTAGAGGATGTTTTTGCAGAGGCTTCCCTGAACCCTGATTCTTTGCCTCCTGCCCCAGTTAAACCGGACAGGTATTATAGGGTGCCTGAAGCTCATAAGTATCTTTTTAAGAGTCCTAGGGCAGACCCAGAAACTGTTTCTCAGGGCCCTAAAGGTGTTAAGGCTTCTGTTGTTAAAAATCCTGTTCCTTCTGATAAAGAGGCAAGGGCTTTGGATAGATGGGGGAAAAAAGGTGTATACTTCTTCCACTTTAGCCATGAGGGCTTTGAATTGCCAGTTTCACATGTTGAAATACCAAAATTATCTCCTTTCACAATTGAAGTCTAAGGTGGATGCTCTGGCGGAAGGTATTGAGTGTAAAGAGTTGCAGGATTTGGTTCATGTTTCTGAACAGGTGGGTAAGCATTCCTTGCAATGTGGTTTTGATGCTGTACAGGCCTCTTCGAGGGTGGCAGCCACTGGTTCTGTTCTTCGCAGGCACGCCTGGCTGAGGGATCAGAATTTAGCTGAACATGTAAAGACAAGGATTTTAGATGCTCCTTTACAATCTGATGTGTTATTTGGTGCCTGTGGAAGCAGTTTTAAAGAAAATGGAGGACAAGGCTAAGTCTATGCAGACTGTTAAAGATTTTGCAGGTTCAGCCTCCAAAGTTTAGTAGAAATTGGCCTACTAAGGGGTGGACTTATCCTTCTTATGATTCTCAGTCTAGGGGTAGATCTAGACGTGGTAGGGGCAGAGCTCAAGGTTCTTTTAGGCCTAGAACAGGCAGTTCGCCTGCCCAGTCTTCTGGTGAGGGCAGGGGTCAGTCCTTTCGTAAGCAGACCCAATGACTTGCCTTTTCAGCTGCCAGAGCCTTCTCGTCTGGCAGCACCTTTGGGAGGAAGGCTGGCACTTTTCAAAGAAAATTGGAGTGTTATTACCCAAGACAGATGGGTATTGGATATCGTTCACCACGGTTACAGGTTTTATTTCCATACCTTGCCTCCTTTCAAAGGCATGCCAGACATTCCTCCTATACAAAGAAAAGAGGCTCACAAGCAAATTTCTCTGTTGCTCCAGATAGGGGCCATTCAGCCGGTTCCTGTGCCAGAAAGGGGCCTAGGATTTTATTCTCGCCTGTTCCTAGTACCAAAAAAGGGGAACACGTGGAGACCAATTTTGGATTTGTCTATCCTCAACACTTATTTGGACATTTCCAAGTTCAAAATGTTGACGTTACAACAGCTTTTACCTCTGCTGGGCAAAGATCACTGGATGGTAACTTTAGATCTCAAGGAGGCTTACCTTCATGTGCCTATCAGACTCAGTTGCAGGAAGTATCTGCGTTTCCGAGCTGGAAATTCACATTATCAGTTCTCTGCATTGCCCTTTGGCTTATCTACTGCGCCCAGAGTATTCACAAAAGTTCTGGCGCCAGTTGTAGCTTTTTTCAGGCTAAAAGGAATACAAATCTATCCTTACTTGGACGACTGTCTGATTCTGGCTCAAGAAAAGGACGAGCTTCTTCAGCATCTGGAATATGTGATAGCAGTGCTAAGATGCCTGGGGTATTCTGTGAACGAAATAAAGTCCAGTCTAGTACCCTCTCAAGACATGTGCTTTCTGGGTGTGAGACTGAATACAGCAGCCCAGATGGCCTTTTTAACCCCGGACAAACAAAGGAGTCTATCCCTTTACTTCCATCAACTATCTCATCAGTCCGTGCTGACTGCAAGGACAGTCCTTCAAGCATTAGGGTTCATGGCATCTTGTATTCTGGTGCTTCCCAATGCCAAACTGCATATGAGGAAGCTGCAATGGTATCTTAAAAATGTATGGACACAGCACTGCCAGGATTTGGACACTGTCATTCCAATAATACCTTGCATTCAAAAGGAATTTTTGTGGTGGGCTCAGGAATGTCACCTAAACAAGGGACTCTCTGTGACCCGGCCAGAGGCGAGTCAGATTCTAACGACAGATGCCTCAGACATAGCTTGGGGAGCTCATCTGAATGGAAAGTGGATACAAGACAAGTGGCCTGCCAGACTACAGCATCTACATATCAACATGAAGGAGATGTTAGCAGTCCAGTTTGCATTAATGGCTTTCAAGGAGTTACTTCTTCCTGGGCAGGTGTTGATTCTAACAGACAACACAACTGTCATGTGGTACATCAACAAGCAAGGGGGAACACATTCTTATCCTCTATGCAGGCAAGCAATGATTTTGTGGGAGACTGCGCTCAGGTTGCAGCTAAATCTACAGGCAAGGTTTCTGCCAGGAGCACAGAACTCCTTAGCAGATGTGTTAAGCAGGCAAATCATGGATCCCCACGAGTGGAAACTGGATCTTCATGTATTTCGACAATTGACAGTGTCCTGGGGAACTCCAGACATAGATCTGTTCGCTTCTCCACTAAACCACCAGCTGCCAAAGTTTTGCACGAAAAGGTTTCATCACACAGCTTGGAAAGTGGATGCTCTTTCGTTCAGTTGGGAAAATCTTCATGTGTATGCCTTTCCACCTCTGCCTCTCCTCCCAAAGGTACTCCTAAAGGTCAGACAAGACAAGCCAAGGATGATTTTGATAGCTCCAGATTGGCCTCGGCAACACTGGTACCCATTACTGAGGAATCTGGTAAGGAAGCCTCCATGGCCTTTACCTTTAATTCCACACCTTTTGTCTCAGAGGGACGGTCATCTTCTCAATGTCAAGCTTCACTCTCTTCATCTAACAGCCTGGCATATTCTGTTTTGAACCACAGCAGGTCTCAACTTCCTCAACAAGTTTTGAATGTGATTATGGAAGCCAGAAGACCTAGTATGCCAGCGTAAAGTGTATGCAGAAAAATGGAAGAGATTTTTATTTTGGAGTGCAGCAAAGGATTTGGATGTTTCTGAGCCTAATTTGAGTGTGGCTCTTCAATATCTTACTGAGTTATTGGACAAAGGTTTGTCTTTCTCTTCCATTAAGATTCATGCTGCAGCAATTTCAGCTCACTATGATTGTGACCCACCATTGTTTTCTCATCCTTTGTTCAAGCAATTTCTTAGAGGGGCAAAGAATATAAGACCCCCACGTAGAGCTCCTACTCCTGCTTGGGACCTCAATTTTGTGTTGGAGAAACTTACTCTACAACCTTTTGAGCCTGCGGCTACTGCTGAATTGAAATACTTGTCATGGAAGACTGCTTTTTTGTTGGCCATTACTTCTGCAAGAAGGGTTTCTGAATTGCAGGCCCTTATGGCGTTGAGCCTTTTTGATTTTTTCATAAGGATAGGGTATCATTACGCACTAATCCTTCATTTATGCCTAAGGTGGTTTCTAGTGTGGCTTTAAACCAAACTATTCATTTGCCTACTTTTATGCAGATCCCCAAAATAAGGGGAAAAGATATTGCACACTTTAGATGTACACAGGCAGTTGCGTTATTATTTAAGCAGGACTAGGGATTTTAGGCAGTCTCAGCAGTTGTTTGTTTCTTTTGCTTTGAGTTCCCAGGGCAAGCCTGTGTCAAAACAAACTATATCTAAGTGGATTGGGTTTTGCATTGCATTCTGTTATTCCCATCATGGCAAGGAGATTCCAGCTGGGATTAGGCCTCATTCCACGAGGGCTACTGCCACTTCAACAGCATTTCTAAGGGGGGTGGCAACTAAGGATATTTTGGAGGCAGCTACTTGGAGTTCAGTGCATACTTTCTCCAAGCATTACCACCTTCCTCTCTATTCTAAATCCAGGGCTGGTTTTGCCACTGCTGTGTTGCAGGGCATTTTGGCAGCTCCTGCTTCATTATAGTTTAGCCATCCTCCCTTACCTCTGCTTTGGGATTCTACCCAAGTGTTAGGACTGCAGCACTGTGAGATGAAGAACATAGTACAGTTTTGTACCTACCATAAATGTAGATGTTCAAGATCCACATTGCTGCAGTCCAATTCCCTCCTCCTTCCCTCTGTGTTTAGGGGTGGTTGTGTGGGTGGGGTTCTATTTTGAAAATTTGTATATATTGTACATATATTAGGTACAGGAGTGTTTGGTGTTCTTTGGTTTTGGCCTTACCTTCTTAGGGTCTTCTGACATCTGGGGCAAGAAAAGACTGAGGATATGACGTCGGTCATGCGCATTTGTACCCTGACGTCCTGATGTCAGTCAAATGCGCCTTGACCGACGTCAGCCTTATACTTTGGTATTCGGGCCGACTGGGACAGCGGACTACCCAAGTGTTAGGACTGCAGCAATGTGGATCTTCGAACATCTACATTTATGGTAGGTACAAAACTGTACTTTTTGGGACATGGTTAGGGACCTGTAACAGGCTACGACCTGAATCACTGTCTTACCCAATGTTAGCTGCACCTGAAGTATCTCTGATGCGTTATGTTGGGCTAGTAGTCTGGAGTTGTGTGCATCCTTTATGAATATGGAAACACCACTGCCTTTGGAGCTTCGGTCCAAGTTCTGGGGCCGAAAGGTGTGGAATGAGTTATAGCCTAGTAGTGCAGAGGTGCTTTCTTCTACCTTGAGCCAGGTGTTACAACATAAATGTCGATGTTCACCATTTTAAGGAGTGCTTCGAGCGAGTGCATTTTGAGATTTAGACTTCTAGCGTTGAGCAGCATGACCCTCAGATTGCAGTTGTTTGTAGCTGTTACGGTGGTAATTTGGTCTTTGAAACACCACCTAAAAAAGGCACTATAGGGGTGGCAAGAGCCTTGGCCAGTATCTGGAAGCCCAGGGGTGACAGATGCAGGATGCTGTAGCTGCTTAAGTAAGTACAAGTAACACATGTCCACACAGCAGCTTTATATGCAGTGGGCAAAATATACTCAGTAATTAACTTCTCAGGTGTTTCTTAGTTTCTCTACATATGCTTTAGCTGCATAAGTAAGTACAAGTTACACATGCACACTCTATCCCTTCGAGCAAAAAATACTCAGTAATTTACTTTTTCAAGTTTTTCTAATTTTTTCAAAAAATTGCTGTATGTAAATCAGCTTTGAAAATGCTTTAAAGGAGATGAAATGCAATTTATTCTTTCCCATACTGAAAGGTTAAGAGATGATGTAAAAGGCACCATACTTTTAAACTACAGTAAACTCTCAGTTAACCAACACCCATGGGGATTGGTGGATGCCGGATAACTGTAGTTTCTGGTTGCTTTCAGAGGTACTATTAAAAATAGGCCTGGCTAATACTGTACCGTGTACTATTTGTTTGATTTGAGTTGTTCTCAGGTTGGGAAGAGAGGGAATTTATTCCTGTCTTCCTTTTTAAAACTCTAGAACTCTAAAAACGTAAGGTATGTTTCTGCAGGGGTAAAACAGAACGTGCAACACATGAAAATTGTACTGTATTTCTTCAGGTTTTTTTGTGGTTGTTTGAGTTCCAGTTAACTGAGAGTTTACTGTACCATAAAAGTGTTACACTGTGCAACTGGATGATATACTGTCATCACTGAAGATGTTCTTCGTGTTTCACTGTTGCAGTCATTACATTTGGGTTATCTTCTTTGCAGTAGCCCTCAGTCGGCCTGATTAACAAAATCTTGGGTCTTGCGTCGGTTGCTGTCCCTTCTTCCATGACGTCAGGTCGTCTGGTATAAAACATGCAGCCGATGTCATTACATCTGTCTTTCTTGCCGTGCGGTGCCTGAAGCAGAAGCAGTTCGCAAGTGCTGGCCGGCCAACTCCTAAAAGAACCGAAGTCTTCAACTAAAGCTAAGTACCCCATTGGGGAAACTTTTGCTTGCTCCTTACCAATGTCAGTTGTTGTGTCTTTCGGCTTTTCCCGGTTAGGGGTCGCCACAGCGGAACTCCGGTCCGCTAATGATTGGTAGTTGATTTTTACAGGCCGAGTTACCAGCCCTGACGTACAACCTTCAACGAAGGTACGCCCATTCACGCATGTTTCCATGTAGAAGATGCTCTAGCTGATAATCAAACCGGACAGCGTCTTACTGTGAGACGACAATGCTACCGCAGCACCACCACCGCAGTATATCTCCTTACCAATGTCAGTAAAAGTTAATAATTGCATCACTTGTGGAAAGCAAATACCTCACAAAGATTTTCATTCGTACTGTATTCCTTGCCTGCGGTGGTGGTGCTGCGGTAGCATTGTCGCCTCACAACTAGATGTTGTCCCATTTGATTCTCAGCTAGAGCGTCTTCTGTGTGGAGGCCTGCGTGAATGCGCATCCCTTTGTTGAAGGTTGTGCGTCAGGGATGGGAACTTGGCACGTGAAAATCTACTGCCAATCATTAGCGGACCAGAGTTCCGCTGTGGCGACCCCTAACTGGGAAAAGCCAAAAGGCACAAACAAACAAACTGTATTCCTTGCCTAGGCCCTGACCATGCACTATCCTTCGTTGGTATATCTTCACCTCTGAATATTTCGGTTCTTGGTTTAATTATCCAGAAATGTCGTTAGTTAGCCACCCGACTACCAGGATTCCAAAACAACATAAAGATAAAGACAGAGACAGGCTGCCAAGGTCCAAAACTGCCAACAACGTTTCTCCTAAGCCAGTCGCCAGTTCGCCGGTACTCAGTGAGGTGCTTTTGCAGCCCCTGATACCTGCTATTTCTGACTCGCAGGCCTCTGCTGAGACACATTTGGAGTCCGGTATGCCATGAGATGCTTCAACTGTGGATGCTGCGGATGTCTCTACCTTGGATGGGTCCAGAGCCGCTGTGCAGGCACCGGCTTCTGAGGGT
This sequence comes from Protopterus annectens, assembly GCF_019279795.1. Taxonomy (NCBI): domain Eukaryota; kingdom Metazoa; phylum Chordata; order Ceratodontiformes; family Protopteridae; genus Protopterus; species Protopterus annectens. The sequence continues at coordinate 549,702,172 of NC_056741.1, read as the reverse complement.
GTATTCAGGCCTACGGACTTCCATATTAAACCGAAACCTCCATCTTCATTTAGGCCAAAATCTCGAACCATGCCTAAGAAAGTGACGCCCAGACTGCATGCTCAGGCCTCTAGGCCTAAAAAACAAATTATAAGAATGGCTGAAAATCTTATAACTCTAATCGGGGAAGCCAACCTCCCCCTTCTAGGAGACCTAGGAGTGAATTTGTTTATGAATCTTCTAACCAGGATTCTGATTTTTCTGATTCTTCCGATCTGGATTGGACCTTATCTACTTATGAAGATTCTGATGCAGAGGACTCTATTCCCTCTACTTCCCCTCCAGAGGATTTTTCTTTTGGTGAGACCTTACATACTCTAAGGGAACATTTCCACTGGGAAAGCCAAGATTTTTCTGATTCTAAGAAGAGGCTTAGGGATTTCTTACTCCTGCCTCAGCATAGGCCTTTAGTTATACCTCCTGTACTGGACATTGTTGATGATTCTTTTTCAGAATCTAGTTTGGCTCCTGATTCTTTGCCTCCTGCTCCCAGAAAACCTGACAGATATTACAGGGTCCCTGATTCACACAAGTTCCTTTTTAAAATCCTATTGCGGATCCAGAGACTATTTCACAGGGACACAAGGCATTAAGGCTTCTACTGCTAAAAATCCTACCCCCTCTGATAGAGACTTCAGGGCGATGGATAGATGGGGTAAGAAGGTTTACACTTCTGCAACCTTGGCCATTAAGCCATTAAACTGCCAGTTTCATATGTTAAAAGTATCAACAACATGTTATTGGATTGCTTAAACAGAAAATTATATTGATTCCTGACTGTGCTGAAAATAAAGAATTACATGATTTAATGCATTCTGCTGAACAGGTTGGAAAATATACTTTGCAATGTGGACTTGATTCAGTTGAGGACTCTTGCAGGGCTGCTGTTACTGAGTCTGTGCTAAGAAGGCATGCTTGGCTTAAGGAGCAATCTTTGCCTGATCATATTAAAGCTCAATTGTTGGATGCTCCTTTAAATCAGGACCGCCTGTTTGGCAACAAGGCTGAGGAAGTTCTTAAAAGGATGGAAAATGAAGCTAAATTTATGCAAACTGTCAAAGATTTCTTACAGGTTCAGCCGCCTAGATTTAGTAGGCACTAGCCCTCGAAGAATTGGGCCTTTCCAGCCCCTTCCAGGTCTTTTCAAGCCAAACCCAGACACAGCAGAAACCCCAGGTTTCAGTCCCAAGGGACACACAAGACTAAGCAGTGGGGGGTTTCCACACCCAAATCTGGGAGTAGTAAGACCCCCCCCCCCCATGGAAAACTGTCTCAATGACTTGATTTTAAAATTTCTAAGCACTTCCCAACTGAATGCTCCTTTAGGCGGAAAGATTGGTCTGCAGGCCAAAAACTGGTAACTCATTACCCAGGACAAATGGGTTTCTAAATGTAGCGTCCCAAGGATACAGATTTCACTTCCACATGTTACGAACTCCAAGCGGGTGGCCAGATCTACCCCCAAATCAATGGGCGGAGGCCCAAAATCAAGTACTCTCTCTTAAACATGGAGGCAATTCAGTTGGTACCAGAATTGGAAAAGGGACTAGGTTTCTATTCGAGACTTTTCCTGGTACCCAGAAAAGACAATACGTGGCGTCCTATCCTGGATCTTTCTACTCTAAACACCTTCCTGGTGATTCCAAAAATCAAAATGCTGATGCTTCACTAGCTGCTTCCTATGGTAGACAAAGATGCATGGTTAGCAGCACTATACTTAAAAGAAGCATACCTGCACATCCCTATCAGGGAGTCTTGCAGAAGATACCTATGCTTCAAAGCAGGCTACATGCACTATCAGTTCTCTGCACTGCCCCTTGACTTTATCTACTGCACCCAGGGTATTCACAAAGTGCCTAGCTCTAGTCATTGCATTTTGCAGGCAAAGAAATATTCAAATATAACCATATCTGGACGATTGTTTAATTCAGGCAGAAAGCCAGGACATTCTTTTGAATCATCTGGCCTTTGTTCAAAGGGTACTGACTTGTCTGGGGTACACCATAAATGAAAAGAAATAACACCTGGTACCCTGTCAACAAATTACATTCCTGGAAGCAAGCTTGCATACAACTTCCCAGATGGCTTTCCTCATGCCAAAGAAATGGATTAATTTGACAACCTACTTCAAACAAGTGGCCACAAAAACCCAGCTATCTGCAAGGCAAATTTTGCAAGCCTTGGGGTTCATGGTCTCCTGCGTTCTTCTAATTCCATATGCAAGGCTGCATATGAGGAAACTACAATGGTGTCAACAGTCACAGGATCTAGAAGCAAGGATTCCAATCATACCTTGCCTACGCCTAGAGTTCCTTTGGTTGGCAGAGGCCTGCCACCAAAACAGGGGCCTACCATTCACACTACCCCCTGCTGCCTAAATTTTAACAACAGACGCATCAGACTGTACACTGGGGGCTCACCTGGCAGGGAAGTGCATTCATGGCAAATGGAACCCAAGTCAAATGCACCTGCACATAAATCAAAAGTAAATGTTAGCTGTACAGAATGGACTGACAGCCTTCAAGGACCACATTCTTCCAGGACAACTAATGGTAAAGACGGACAACACAACTGTGATGTGGTACATAAACAAGCGGGGGGGGGGGTACTCATTCTTACCCCCTCTGCAGACTAGCCATGGCATTGTGGAACACAGCCTTGAGCTACCAAGTGAATCTACAAGCTCAATTCCTGCCAGGAAAACTAAATACACTGGCAGATGGACTAAGCAGAAATTTAATGGACCCACATGAGTGGAAACTGGAACCAAGGATTTTCAACATGTTGACGAGCAAATGGAGGAGGCCAGATATAGACATGCTTGCCTCCCCCCCGGAACTATCAATTGGACAAATTTTGCACAAGGATTCCCCACAAGCTAGCTTGGAAACTGGATGCTCTATCCTTCAGCTGGAGGAACCTATCAGTTTATGCCTTTCCTCCTCTGTCTGTGTTCTCCAAAGTACTCCTAAAGATAAAACAGGACAAGCCTAGGACGATTTTAATTTCACCAAAATGGCCTCGCCAACACTGGCACCCACTCTTGCGCAGTGTGTCACGCTTGGCTCCATGCCACCTGCCTCAGACTCCTTCCCTGATGTCTCAGCAGGAGAACCAGATTCTGCACCCTCAGCTAAAAACCCTGGACCTAGCAGCCTGGCTAATTACCTAATCTCTTCTTTTCCATCCCTCAGTAAATCAGTGATGGACATCATTTAAGAGGCAAGGAGGCCCAGTACCAGAAAATCGTATGCTGCAAAATGAAAAGATTTTGTGCCTGGAACCAATCTCAAGGAATGAACGCAGCAGAGCCCAATTTACCTCAGATTCTACAATACTTGACTGAGATGCTTCATAAGGGCTTGTCTTTTTCCTCCATCAAAATTCATGCCTCAGCCATTTCAGCTCATTATAGCACGGAGCCTCCCCTCTTCTCTCACCCACTGCTCAAGCAGTTCCTCAGAGGGGCCAAAAACTTAAGGCCATCCAGGAGAGCTCCAACTCCAGCCTGGGATCTTAACTTTGTCTTGGAGAAACTCACTCTTCCTCCTTTCGAGCCAGCTGCTACTGCAGATTTAAAATTTCTTTCCTGGAAAACAGCTTTACTTTTAGCTATCACTTCTGCAAGAAGGGTATCTGAATTACAGGCCCTTATGGCAGTGGAACCTTTCATCATCTTTCATACGGACAGGGTGTCCCTCAGAACCAATCCCTCCTTTTTGCCCAAGGTGGTATCCAGAGTGGCTCGTAATCAGTCCATTCATTTGCCTACTTTCTTTCCTAACCCACAGAACAAAGGGGAATGGATGCTGCACTCTTTAGATGTGCACAGACAGCTTAGATTCTACTTGGACAGGACTAAACCTCAAAGGAAATCTGAACAACTGCTGGTGGCATGTGCTGCAGGGATAGAGGAGAAAGCCATTTCAAAACAAACCATTTCAAAATGGATAGGCTACTGCATTCTTTTCTGCTATAAGCACCATGGAAAACCTATCCCACAGGACATCGGACCCTATTCAACCAGGGCTGCATCTACCTCTGCAGCCTTTCTCAGGGGTGCCCTACTAGGAGCATCCTAGAAGCTGCTACCTGGATTTCTTTACATACTTTCACCAAGCATTATCGTTTGCCAACTTTCTCTAAATCCAGAGCTGGTTTTGCCACTGCTGTCTTGCAGGGTCTAATAGCTGGTCCTAATTCTATTTGAATTCCTCCTCCCAACCTTAGCTTTGGGAATCTACCCAAATGTAATGACTGCAGCAGTGAAACACGAAGAACATAGTACAGTTGTGTACACTTACCATAAATGTAGATGTTAGAGTGTATTCAGTGTTGCAGTCCTGGTTACTCTCCCTCCAGCCCCCTTTCTTCTTTTGGCTATACCTCTACTCTCACTTACTATGCTCAAAAAGCTTTTTGGTATATTTGCTTTTTTGTTGGAGGTATATCCTTGTATTTATAGATTTAATTCCTTCTCATTAGGGGGGCATCTGACATCTGGGGTAAGAAAAACTGATGTCATGGCTTCGGCTACATGTTTTATACCCCTGACGATCTGACATCATGGAAGAAGGGACAGCAACTGACGCAGGACCCAAGACTTTGTTAATCAGGCCGACTGAGGGCTACTGCAAAGCACATAACCCAAATGTAATGACTGCAACAGTGAATACACTCGAACATCTACATTTATGTTAAGTGTACAGAACTGTACTTTTTCTGTTGAATTATATGCTTCTTGGTTTGAGGTTTATAATCTCTGATCCAATCAAGGTACACAGCAGATTTTCTGTCATTTCTTCGAACCAAAATATACTAAAAAACTATAACAACGTGTAGTTTAGGGAAGAATTTAAACATTCACAGCTACTGAATTCAGTATTCTTTATTTTGAACTTGTGTGACACAGACTTTGACAGTAGAACAGCATGTAAAGATAATAGGCCCCATCTTTGCTTAATAAATTCTTTACAATTAACACTAAATTGATGTAAAAGATGGGGATTTTTATTACTATATCAAATTCTTTATCCCAGTTGTGCAGGAATTTTTTGATCTAAGGAGCAGTGGTGGCTGGTGACTTCATATCACAGGGGGGCTGTAGAAGACAGCTGAATGGGTGTGGCCAACTAGAAAGGGGTGTGGCCAACTGCAAAGGTGCAAAGCTGTGTTACAGTGGGATCAACCCTGATGACCATGGTTACTGTGACATCCCTCCTCTGGGCCAGTAATCAAGGAGCCTGAATCCTCACCACTGACACTGGAGAGGAATGTTCACTTGGAACAGAAATAGATACACACAATGTTTCCAAGTGCAGCTCTGTGCACCAATTACAGTCTCTCCTAGGAGCACACAGGGAACACACTCAGTCTGGGAGCTGGGTTTCCATCTCTCTCTCTGTCTCTCTCTAGGCCCCGAATAAGACTCCCCACTGGCACAGCTGTACAGTTGAGTTCTCAGTCGAGTCTTCTAAGCCATGTCCTCCAACATCCTCTCTGTGAAACCAGTGCTCTGTGTCCCTGCTCTAAGTAGCTGAAAAATACATACTCATTGAGGTTTGATCTTCAAACCCAAACACACACGCCCACCCACCCCCACCCCCACACACACAGGCACACCTGGGAAAGGCTAGCACAGATTTACTAGCTATGCCCTCTCTGCCCAGACTATAACTATAAGGTAGGTACTGCCACCAGAACACTCCAAAAGCCAGCTACTCTAAGGCTCTTACAAGGGCACCCAATTATACTGAGTAAAATTAATACTAATACAAATGGTAGTGTTTGACCAATGCAGCAAGGCTTTCAGGAGAGGCCACAGTGTCACCAAGTAAATATAAGTACTCTAAAAGACTTTTGGCTTTTCCCGGTTAGGAGTTGCCACAGCGGGACTCCGGTCCGCTCATGATTGGCAGTGGATTTTTACGGTGCCGAGTTGCCAGCCCAATGCCCAACCTTCAACGAAAACACGCCCATTCACGCTCACACCTACCTGCATGTCTTTAACGTCACTCAACTGTGGGGAGGACATGCAGACTCCACACAGACGGCGCTCCAGCCGAGAATCGAACGGGAGAACCTCTTGCTGTAGCGACAACGCTAACTACTGCACCACTGCGGCTTGTAAATACTCTCAAAGGTTAAAATATTTTATAAAAGACCAGCCACAATGAAAGGTTTAAGTGTATTTAATAGTAAATAATAAAAGAACATGGAAATACTAAATATCTGTTTACAGTAAACACCAGAGTTTCAGTCACAGGAAATATTAAAAATAACACAGATGGATAGATTCACACAGATACAGAAAAAAAGTACTTAACTAATCTCACTATATTTTCTTGAGTGATCGAAAGATTACTATTCCCTGGTTACTTACTAAAGCAGTGCAACATGATGTTTCATGCCTTGTTCTTGATGTTATTACAGCTAATACTATTATCCTTAGAAGTGTGATTTTTTTATGTGTATATCTGTAATTGGGTTCTATTTTTTTATTGTCTCGCCATTTATGATGATTTGTCAATTTGATTGTCTATTTTTGACCTTTTGTTAAAATTTATGTGGAGCTTTTCTCCCCGGGCCTCTACTGAAAATGGAAATATATCCAGCTAGACTAGCCCGGTCAACAAATGTAAAATAAAATAAAATAAATAAAATAAATGTTAGGTGAGTGAGCCGCCTTTGTCAGATTTCAAGAACAGACTGCCCTGAGACTTCTGTATCATCTAGTATTAAAAAATAATTTCAGTGCTGGATTACAGAGTGGCATCACATACATTTGGTCATCTAACTCTGGTTCTCACACTACCCTTTTTTAGCAACTGGCTCAAAATCTGGCACATATGTGTTACCATACACAAAGATAGAGCTTTGCTGAGATGTGTTATAGCATCTGGAAGCTTTTAAACCATTTCAAAACTTCTACCTTTCCAGTGTAGCAATTAGCTCATCCTTAAGGACAATAACGTAGGATTCCTAGCACTGGTTTTCACAGACGTTTAGTCGCTGGCTGCAATCAGAACTGTAAGATATCATTTTTATGGCCTATACCAGGTAATTTATTTTCAAACTATTTTTCACAGTTAAAAATTATTCCAAGAAGCAACCATGGAAAATAAACCTTTTATTAAACAGCCAGAACAATGGTCAATCGCTTTCGTCCTAAAATATCAGGACTTCTTCAGAACTATTTAAACATCAATTTACATTTAATTAAATAGTGTTTTTAAAAACTGGTCCAACCAATCAAATTATATTATCCAAATATAAAAGTGTCTACTAATAAAATAGTAAAATGTTAAAATAACATGCCCTGTAATCCTAAAACCAGGGTATCCAAAGTCTTGCATTTAGGAACAAGCATAAGTGAACAGTAATCATTTATACAAGGGACAACAGTAGCATTGGTTCTAAGCTTCCAATAAAATTATTTCCTTTCCAACTTATTTTCCCACCCCCCTAAATTTCTCTCAAAAATTTCCAAAATCCCAAAATACATTTCTTTACAAGAGGAGTTGTTTTTTAAGTGTTTGTTTGGGGCATTATTCTCATTCTCATGCCTAATAGCATACAAGTCCTCATAAATTCACTTTCTAAAAGTTCTTTCTGTTTTCCTACATGAAAATGTAGGCATAACAAATTGTTTTATATATATATATATATATACACACACATATATGTACACACCAATCCCCTCGACCCACAATTGCCAGTAGCTAATTTTACTTGTACCAATGGCTGACCCACTACTACACATTGTGCTTGTAAAATATAACTACAATACTTACAAGCCCCACACCTCACTGTCCCTTTACTCTTCGATCTATGGGGGTAATCAGGTGTTCCAACAAGTGTTTTAAATTAAAAGCAGTTTTATAAACAATATCACTTAAATCTCCATTGCCTTTAAAGAGAACTCAATTTTAATCAAAATGTCCCTTACTTTACCACTTCACTCTCCATACATCAAAACCATAATATTAATAAAGGAACCATTGTTATTATCAATCTTATTTTCTACCATTGGGACACCCAGTAAAGGCCGTTATGTCATCCCCCATCCATATATCACCTGATCACAAATATTTTGTACTGATGGGGAAGGATTTCCTCTATCCATAAACATCTATGCCAGGTACTCGTTTCCATTTTACAACTATCTAAATCTATGCACATCCTGGCAATTTGGATCATCTGACCTCTAACAATATTTTTCTTAGTAAATCTTGGATGACTACTACTATAATCCAAGTAGTCATTCGAAAAAGTAGGTTTTCTGTATATTTTAAAACTAAAGCATTCTCTTCCAAAGTCCTTGATTAAAGTTACATCCAAATAATCATTCAGAATGTCCAGATGTAAATTAGAAGTAATCATAAATTCCCTTAATGTACTGTACACATTCTTCCTGCTTTTCATTTTATTTTGGGATTTTGGAAATTGAGAGAAATTTGGGGAGAGGGTTGGGAAAATAAGTTGGAAAGGAAAGAATTTTATTGGCAACTTAGAACCAACGCTGTTGTTGTCCCTAGTATAAATGATTACTGTTCACTTATGCCTGTTCTTAAATATAAGACTTTGGATTTATGTTAAAGGAAAACCACACCCACAGAGTCAAAAAAATGTTTATTTCATCATGGTTTGGTGTTTCCTACATGTTAACACCAACCTTGAACTATTTACAGTTTTTTTAAATATTTGTATTCGTAATTTCTGAGTCTGACCACATGGGGTCTGGCATCTTGAAGTAATTCTGATTGTTTAGTCTCCCTCTAGGTATCCCAGAGTGCAGTGCTTGTCTGTAAAAATTTACATCACACAAGCCTCTTTCCTCCTAAAGCTCCTGTCACTGCATTGACTTTACATGCATACACTGCTGTCTTTCAGTCAGTTTTAAGTAACATGTCATGTCATTCAGTGACTACTTAAAACACAAATAGTTCAAATGCCACAGAATAGACTTTCAAAGTGCTTTTTACTGCTGCTTTTTAGAATGACTAAACTGCATTTTTTGTGAAGCCTGAATTGTAGTACTTTGACTAATCTCCCATCCCCCTTCACACCTAAATTCCCTAGCTGTCAAAGTGCTAAGGGTAATTTGAGCTGCTACCTGCTGTGATTGACAGCTCACAGCAGGAGACTTGACTCATGTACTGTTTCCATGTTCTAGCCTTTACATTCTGTATGGGTAGGGGAAGGACTAGGGAGCTGTGACATCACAGCATGGGTGGGTTTTATGACCGTCACGATGACGTCAGTTTGGGGAGGGAATTGGCCAGAAAACTACCTGTATTTAGTGGCCTTAATAACATCAATGAATTGGAGAATTTCCAGGGCAGGACACATTTTTTTTGAGAGTATTAAGAACAGATGTGCCCTGAAAGGACTCAGAATGTATAAATTTCCCAATGGACTTAAGGGGCAACCAAAATGTGAAGAATTATTAGAAATGTTTGATCGTTATGGTATAGAATTAATGGAATTTATTATTAAATTAAACACAAAAAAGATAAATGAACTAATGGTTGAACTTGAAAGATTGAATGAAGTTGTGACTAATGATATTCAGTTTAACACGTTAAATGTTAAATATGATGCTGTTTTTGAAAACGTAGAACAACAGGTGGAGCTTAATTTTAAGTGAGAGTATAAAAAACTATTAAGAGATCAACTGGAATACCGGGACAAAGTAGCATACCCCTTTCCAAAATCCTATGAAGGGGAGTTGAGGGAAATGCTACCAGTAGCAGGGATAGAGTTTTCAATGAAAGTGGGGATAGACTAGGAAGGTGTAGGGACTCTGCACATAATGTGACAAGTAATGAGGTTTACAAACAGGAATATCCCCCTTGAGAAGGTCAGGAAGACTAGAAAATAAGAATAGACAGAATAATATTTTTTTAATTTTTCCCTCTGGTCAGAGGGGACAGAAATGCCAAGGGTAATGTTATCGGTGGAGGAAGAACAGTCGCAACAAATAGAGAAAAGGGGAAACCAAGATGGGAATGCCATAATAACAGCATTTGAAGGTAAACCTGTGAGTTTCTAGGGGTTTGCTGTTTTTAATTATGCAAACCTAGATGTTGATGAAAATTACTTTTCCTTACTAAAAAGGGGATTAAATTTGTGCCAGTAAAAAAGGGGATGTGGCACAAACCCTTATTGAATTAAAATTTTTTACAAGAAAGCTTAACTTGCAGTTAATAAGCTGAAGGGGGTATTTTGAAGGAGAGAAGTAAGAGTTTTAAGAGGAAAAGTTGTTTTAAACCCCTACTTCATCCGACTTTAGCAACATTTGAGAGGGTTTGCACCCAGGAGATTTTCGAATTATATAGTAAACATAAGAAAAGATTTTAGAATCTTTCCAAGAGGAAAGTTTGCTGTTGTCAGAATTAAGATCTAAAACCTGATAAAGGGGGAAGGATGGTTATAGTAGAAAAAACAGTTTATAACTGTCAGATTTTTACAATGTTGCATGATCAAGAGAAATACGAAGTTGTGTCCAGAAACGAGATAAGTATAGCACTTAAGAAAATTCACTTGGTTCTGGAGGACTCCCTTTATCAGGGTGTGATAAGTGAAGAAGTATTTAATTTTTTGATTAATAACCACCCAATGATTCCAGCTGTTTTTGGGATACCGAAAACCCACAAGAATATTATGAGCCCCCTTATCTTATACTTGCATCACATAACAGTTCTACTTATTCTTTAGGTATTTGTGTTGATAGATTGGTGAGGAATTCTTTACTACATATTGAATATATTTTGAGAGATTCCTGTGAATTTTTTGTCTAGGATTAAGCAGGAATTTTATACCCATACTTGTTGCTTTTCTACCATTGATGTAATAGACCTATTTACCTCCATTTCACATGAAGAGGGAATTACCTTGTTTCATGAAGCCCTATTGGAGCGAATGACCATCAGGAGTTTCCTGATCAACTTCATGATGAATTTGATGGAAATTATTTTGAAAAATAATTCCTTTATTTTTAAAGGGGAATACTTTAGACAGACCCGAGGTGTGGCAATGGGTGCAAGCTGTGCACCTTTGTTTGCCAATCTGGTTATGTATGCTTGGGAGAGGAGATATATTATGGAGAGTAATTGCAGTTTTACATTAGTTTTGTTATTTAAGATTCTTGGATGACATATTTATTTTTTGGAAAAATACTGAAAAGCAGGAAGAATTTTACAGTACATTAATGGAATTTGTGGTTACTTCCAATTTACAGTTGGACATTCTGATGAGAGGGTTGATTATTTGGATGTAACTTTAATTAAGCTTTTGGAAGGGAATGCTTTAGTTCTAAAATATATAGAAAACCTGCTTTTTCGAATGACTACTTGGATTATAGTAGTAGTCATCCACGATTTACTGAGAAAAGTATTGTTAGAGGTCAGATTATCCGAATTGCTAGGATGTACATGGATTTAGATAGTTGCAAAATGGAAATGAGTAACCTGGCACGAATGTTTATGGATAGAAGATATCCTTCACCATTAGTATTAAATGTTTGCGATCAGGTGATGGATGGGGGACGAAATAAAGGCCTTTAACGGGTGTCTCAATGGTAGAAAATAAGATTGATAATAACAACGTGTCCTTTACTAATTCCATTGTTTTTATGTATGGAGAGTTAAGTGGTAAAGTAAGGGACATTTTGATTTAGACAGTGGGTTTTGTTTAAAGGCAATAGTGATTTAAGTGATCTTTTGGAGAATAAACCCTGTTTTGTTTATAAAACTGCTTTTAATTTAAAATACTTGTTGGAACACCCGATTACCCCCCATAGATTGAAGAGTAAAGGGACAGTGAGGTGTGGGGCTTGTGGGAATTGTAGTTGTATCTTACAAGCACAATGTGTAGTAGTGGGTCAGCCATTGGTACAAGTGAAATTGGCTACTGGTAATTGTGGGTCAAGGGGATTGGTATATGTAGCGATTTGCCAGGAATGCCAACATTTTTATGTAGGAAAAACAGAAATAACTTTTAGAAAGTGAATTTATGAGCACTTGTACGCTATTAGGCATGAGGATGAGAATAAAGCCCTATACAGACACTTAAAAACCAACCCCTCTTGTAAAAAATTTTATTTTGGGATTTTGGAAGTTGAGAGAGAAATTCGGGGGTGATAGAATTTTATTGGCAGCTTAGAACCAACGCTACTGTTGTCCCTGATGTAAATGATTACTGTTCACTTATGCCTGTTCTTAAATATAAGACTTTGGATTTATGTTAAACTCTGGTTTTAGGATTATAGAGTGTGTTATTTTAACAATTTAGTATTTTATTCATAGACACTTTTATATTTTTATAATGTAATTTGATTGGTTGGATCAGTTTTTAAAAACACTAATTAAGTGTAAATTGATGTTTAAATGGTTCTGAAGAAGTCCTGATGTTTTAGGACAAAAGCGCTCTACAGTCGTTCTGTGTGTTTAGTTAAAGCTTTAATCTGATGTTGTTAATCTTCTTTCCATTCATCACCGATGGGTACGGAACCGAGTCGGCTTATTACCAAGCTCGCACCAGCCAAAACCTCTCGAGCTAAGCTTCTACCCACAAAGCCCTTCTCCCTGTTACCTCAGATCTCGTTTGCCACTTAGCCATAAAGCCGAGTTTCAGATGAGCTCTCAGGTAAGTGGAAACTTTTTTGATATATGTGTAAAAACTTTTTTGTTTCTAAAAATGTGTGAGCTATTGTTTTTTTCCTAACTAATTACAATAGTTTTAGATATATTTCTCTCTATTTCTACCCATTGGTAACCTTTTTCAGTACCATTGCTGGTACGTTCCTTTTCTCTTTACCCTTGTGGTATTCCTTGAATACCATAGTTGGTATTCCTTCCCTGTTCTTTCTATTCTAGTTAGTGTGTTTTTTGATATTGGGTTTGTTGATATTTTCTGCGTGTTTAAGTCTTTTCTGTCTTAGGAAATTAGAGTTTCACTCTTTCTGAAGTTTTGAATTGTTGTGTTTACTTCTCAAGATGTCGGATAAGAAGGGTACATCGGGTTTCAAACACTGTACCTCGTGTAATGGTAAACTACCTAATATTGAATTTCACAATGATTGTGTTTAGTGTTTGGGGGTGCCCCACCTTTCTGTGCAGCCTCCCTGTGGGATTTTCCGAAGTTTCAGCCAACGTACTCTGAATGAGCGCAAAAATAAACTAATTCTGAAGAGACTGCTTAAACTCCCTTTTCAGAGACCCTTTCTGCTGTGGAGGTCTCAACCCCTCCTGTGAAAGTTAAGAAAAGGCCCCATTTGGTTCCCTGTTCACCCTTGGGTGACCAGGGTACGTCTGTGAAACCAAAAATTCAAAAGTTATCCTCTGAGCATAAATCTGCCATCGGCACCGTCCTTGTCTGCTCCAAGCACTTCGACTAGTGCTATATCGGTGCCAGCTTCATCGCTGGCTCCGATACTACTGGCACCGACTATAGACTTCACCTTGCCAGCTACAACTTCGGCACCTGTGGCCATTTTGGCACAGTGCACGCCTTCAATGCCTATCTCTGCAGTGATGATTGAACCTCCCTTTTCAGCTCCGAGTGTCCCTTTGGCACTGAGCTTTATTACAGCAGCACAGGATTTGACCCCACTACTTCCTGTCTCTAAACTTGAGACATCGATGCCGGCAGATCACGCACCACAAACCCGATACTCTCCGTCCATAAACCCGTTCTTCAGTCAAGTATGTAGCCCGTTCTTAGATCGACCTGACTCTCCATCCAGAGTATCCACTAGATCCACCAGGAGCCTTTCAGAACTTGATGTGGTGCGTCTTGTGGATCAGCTGTTGGCAGCATGTTGGATACCCATGCCTTCCAAGACCCATCCTCCAACAGGACTTGGGTTGACATCTCCACGGACTCCATTCCATTCTCCTCCTTTGGCCATCCCAGTTCCGAAGCCTTCTGCTCCGACATCCTTCTCGGAACCCCCGTCTCAGCGCCTGTAGTGGACTTCACTGAGGCTCCAGGTCTGCCCTTTTTGTCCTCGGTTCCTGCTGAACCGGTCCTTCCTCAATCTCGTGGGCGGCGGGCATTTTGGTTCGGGGAATGGTTCTGTGTGGTCCTTTGGTTTCGTCCTCTGTGCTGATGGCTGCCTTGTCTGCACTGATCTGGCTTGAGGCTCCATCCTTGGGAGCAGGTTCGACGGAGCGGGGTGTGACTCTGGTTCAGAGGTTGTCCTTCTTGGTTCCGGGCTCCCATCCCTCTTCAGGCTGGCCTGCTTTCTGTGTGATAGAGAGGGCTCTCGCTTCCGGAAGCATTCTGCCAATGTCAGAACCCCAGTTTTCTCTCCCTGAGCTACAACTGCCACAGACCACCTACCCGGGACACCGGGCAGGGAAGCCACAGATAACCTCAGTTCAGGGTACCCACTCTTCTGAGTCCTCCTCGGAAGCCCCACTGAGGAGCCCCAATGGAAGAGATCGTGCAAGAGGAAGCACGTTGACTCGCCTGTGGAGTCTCTAACAGAAGACATGGATTACGATGATGGTGAAGGGTTCCCCACGGTCACCCCCTGATGATGTCTCCTTTGGAGACATCCTTGAAATGTTAAAGCAGAGGGGTGACTGGAAGCCCTCCAACGCTTCCTCTGAGGAGTCCATGTTCCTGCAAGCTTTCCGTGCCATCTACTTGATGGGTGACCCCGCCTGCCAACGAGCTAGTCCAGCTTATAGTACAACGCGCATGGAAGAACCCTGACTCTGTTGAGGCGATCCCTCAGAGACCTGACCAAATTCTTTAACCTCCCATGGAGAACCCACACTGATCCGGAGGGTTACCAGTTGATACTATGGTGGTGGCGGTGGCTACAAAAAAAGGATCTGGCTGAAGAGAGTCCTGCTGTCCATCTGCCCAACAGGGAGTCCCAGGCTGTGGACAGATTGGGGAAGTGAGTTTTTGCATCAGCGACCTTTGCAATTCGGTCCGGGAACTATTTGGCACATTTTACGAGGCTCCAAAGAGTCTTTATTTCAGAACTCTGTGGAACATTCACAGGACAGGTGTCTGACGAGGTACGGGATGAAGTTGCTTCGCAGCTTGCTACCCTGGAATCAATCTCCAACTCGTCTATGAGGTTGCTTTCACATGCAACCAAAGGGGCAGCTAGAGCTGTGGGTTAAGGCATAGTTATGAGCTGTCATGCTTGGATGCGCATTTGTGACCTCACGGATCCCTTCAAGTCTTCCTTTCTGAATGCCCCCATCGAAGCATCTTCCCTTTTTGGTCCCAAAGTGAAGGACATGCTATTGTTTTATGTTAGAGGTTTACTTTTCTTTGGATGGTCTCATGACATTTCTTTCAGTTTTAAGACTATGGTACTGCCATTACTTTTTGTGTAAACTTTATTCTTATAATATTTACCTTCATTTTTATGAAGAAAGTTTTTTTTTTAATTGTGTTTAGGGGCTGGGGCAAGTGTATGTTGCGCCTGTTCTTCTTTGTGTAAAAACAATACCTTTTTGATTCTTAACTTTTACCAGCTGCTGATCTTATTTTTAGCTGGGTTTTAGACTTCCTTCTTGGCTTCACCATGGAACAAATTATTGGTCCCTCAGTTTTACTCTCCTTTCGTCATCAGAAAAAAAGAAAATTTCCATGCAGCCTGTACCCCTTCGGTAGGGTACTACTGTGAATCGGCCACAGATGGGTGACACAGGAGTGGCCATTTCTGGCTCATCAGACCACTCATCTTCTTCCTTGGTTTCCTATGGTGTACTCCCTTTAGCCACCATGGACTGCAGGTCAGGCACACACTCTCTGGCTGTTGGACTGTTCTTGGTGGGCATGGGAGAGCCACTCTTGTTGATGTTGGAGGAAGAAGTGGGGAATGCTTTTCTGTCTAGCTAGACCAGTATGCCTGATCTCAGGGTGATGTCCTTGACAGGAATTGCTCTGCCTCTATGTAGATTCCTGTTAAAAGAAGCAGAAGTTACTTTAGACAGGGATAATGCCTTGGGCTTATCTTCGGACTTAGTTCATACTCTTAACCCTTCTCATTCTGAATTTACTGGTAAGGCAAAAAGGAATTCTTCATTTTCTGAAGATTCCCAGTGCGGCAAATAGGGAAATGATTGTGGGGGAACACAATTTTCTTTTCTTCTTCAGTAATTGATTCTGAGGAGAGTATTTATTTTGATTGTCCCTTGGAGGAATTTTCTTTTTCTAAAGCCATATCTGTGATGAGCTAATTATTTAATTGGGAACAAAATGACATTTCTGTTTCTTTGAAAATGTATTATGACTTGTTAGAACTGGAATTTCCTCAGCATACTTGTGTTCTTCCTGTTCTTCTAGTCATAGAGAAATATTTTTATTATAGCCTGCAACATGCCTGACAGTCAGCTTACAGTTTTTAAGAAGGCAAACAGATTATATAGCTTCTCAGTTTATATATATATCTGGAGCATTTCTCCCCGGGCCTCTGCTGAAAACAGGCTCTGTGGAACCTAGTCGGACATTCCCGGTCAACAAATGATAAATAAATAAATAAAATAAATAAATAAATAAATGTGTGTGTGTGTGTGTGTGTGTGTGTGTGTGTGTGTGTGTGTGTGTGTGTGTGTGTGTGTGTGTGTGTATATATATATATATATATATATATATATATATATATATATATATACAGATATATATAGATATATATATATGGTTTGCTATCAAAATAGTTAAACCTGTATTACCTTTTACTTGAATGGTCAAAAAATAAGGACAGAAACTGTTTTGATAATTGTTCAAAATGTTGAATGTTCGGAAACCTAGAATCAACATTCAGCACTTCTTGAAACGTTCAAGAGGAGTATTTATTTTGATTGTCCCTTGGAAGAATTTTCTTTATCTAAAACCATATCTGTGATGAGCTAATTATTTAATTGGGAACAAAATGACATTTCTGTTTCTTTGAAAATGTATTATGACTTGTTAGAACTGGAATTTCCTCAGCCTACTTGGGTTCTTCCTGTTCTTCTAGTCATAGAGAAAGATTTTTATTATTGCCTGCAACATGCTTGACAGTCAGCCTACAGTTCTTAAGAAGGCAAACAGATTATATAGTTTCTCAGTTTTTATATGTGTGTGTGTGTGTGGGTGTGTGTGTGTGTCACGTGCGTGTGTGTGTGTATATATATATATATATATATATATATATATATATATATATATAATGTATGGTTTGCTATCAAAATAGTGAAACCCGTATTACCTTTTACTTGAATAGTCAAAAAATAAGGACAGAAACTGTTTTGATAATTATTCAAAATGTTGAATGTTCGGAAACCTAGAATCAGCATTCAGCACTTGAGACGTTCATCTTCCGCAAAAAAACTGATTAATTATCACAAACTTTTTTACTGTTTTGCAGGGGAGCAAGCCCCCCTGCACCCCTGATCATTATATATTTTAACTCCGCAATCATACTACAGTGAGGAAAATGGTAATTTTCCTGATCCCCACTATAATGCGATCCAACTGTAAACAGCGACTTCAAAATCATGAATGCAAGCTGCATGCTGACGTTTTTGAGAGGACGGGATTTCCACTCACAATTTTAAACTTTTGCACCTTTACCCTCAACCTTATGAACATCGGTAAGGTGAGTTATAAATATTTGATTGTAAACTATATATATATATATATTATTTTCTAATCCCAGACTTGACCCTCCAGTGATTTCCTTGGCAAGTCCTTCTGGTATTAAACATTTAGTAAATGCTCATGGGGAAGATTAACATGTAGTAACTGCTTCTCCCCCCATAAGGAAGGGAAAGCCTTTGATAAATTTAGGAAAAGAGGCCGCACTTAGGATTCTGAATTGTCAAGCTCACATTTTTTTGGTTACCTCATTTAAGAATATTAGGAACATTATTGCCACTTTTCCTCCTCCCGGGGGAAATCATGGGGAAGATTAACATGTAGTAACTGCTTCTCCCCCCATAAGGAAGGGAAAGCCTTTGATAAATTTAGGAAAAGAGGCCGCACTTAGGATTCTGAATTGTCAAGCTCACATTTTTTTGGTTACCTCATTTAAGAATATTAGGAACATTATTGCCACTTTTCCTCCTCCTGGGGGAAATCTTCTCTGAATACACTTAACTGCTTCTGTGCCTCAAGTAACCAAAAATTCTTGAAGTGTACTTATGATTCAGCTGATGCGTCATCCAGTGCAGAAGCTACTGGATCTGTTATGAAAAGGTTTGCAAGGCTATATTCTGAAAATTTACACAAGGATATTAATTCTAAAATTTTGAATTCTCCCCTTTATATAGGGTGGTGTTTCATTTAATACTTTCATTATGTTATCACTTAAGACATTGGCAAACATTCATTAATAGAACAGAAAAGAAAACAAGCCGTATTAACATTTTTCTATTTACATACATTAAACATCCCATGTGTGCTCTTTCTTTATAACTATCATCAGCCCAACATTACATACATTCCTCCCTTACCTTAAACCTCACTCCTCCTCCTTCTAAACATTATTCTGCATGTGTTGTTCCCATAATTTCCATTTATTATAGCGAGGTTGTTTATGGGACAACTGTTGTTGAGGTCCTGAGAAACTGCGATGAGAGAGGGAAACTGATTCAAGGGGTGGCTCAGATTTTTCATCCTTCCTTCTCCATATCTGTTAAAAGTCTTATTGTTTTTTTGAGGGTCTTTTTGTAAGTAGCAAAATATGCAGACTCAGCAAACATCTAGCAAGCAGATGTTCAAAAAAATGGCAAGGAAGTTCCAAAAATGGGGGAGCCTACTGGAAACTGGGACAGCCCAACAAGTCTGAATGACTTCTAATGGTAATCTAACCTTCCCACCTTGACAAGCATTTAAAGCTAACCCAAAATGTTGCTGTCCGTTTCTCTATTTGACAACAAATAAACTTGGACAGATTAGTTTCTGAACTTGATCCATTGGGGTGCAGATTGTAGTGGGGGTCCCTGTCTCCTTTTCAGGGAATTTATCTTCATCCATGAAAAAAACCATGATAAAAAACTCAAAAGATACATGTAAAAACAGAAAAACTACAAAGACCACAACAAATGCACTCCACCAGCAGTTTAATATCCTGGCACCTCGGCCTTTCGCCTTCAAGAGAGATAACCAGTACAAAAACATTCCACAATAAATAATGACAACAGTTATTCAATAAACCAATTAACATTCAAACATCCCATCATTTAAAGTGACCAGTGCTATTTACATTACATTTTGCATACTAATTCCATTATATACATCCTTATTTAGAATTTTAATGTTTGTTTGTGTCTTTCGGCTTTTCCCGGTTAGGGGTCGCTACAGCGGAACTCCGGTCCGCTAATGATTGGCAGTTGATTTTTACGTACCGGCTTGCCAGGCCTGACGCACAACCTTCAACGAAGGTACGCCCATTCACGCATGTCTCCACGCAGAAGGCGCTCTAGCTGAGAATCGAACCGGACAGCGTCTTACTCTGAGGTGACAATGCTACCGCAGCACCACCACCGTAATAAATTATGATACATTCACCCCAAGAACAATTACCCATATAGCACCATACAAAGGTCTAAAAATTAAGCACGACTTCCTGATTTAAACCCCTAGTAAAGAGAGTACCATAATTAAAAATGAATGTAGTTTCGAACTGGTTCAGTTTTTTAGCAAAATCCACTCCACTATCAAACATAGGTTGGGCCAAAATGCTAAAAAATAAAGACTTTTCATTCCCTAAATGCTCCTTCATAAAGTGGTCTGCCACAGGACTATTAGTATTGCCTTTCCTAATGTCTGCTAAATTCTAAAATTCTGATTTTTAGCTTTCCTTTTGTTCTGTCCAACATACCATTACACTACATCACACCCACATCCCAAAATATTAATGACACCACATGACTGACAGTTAAATCTACCCTGTGATTCAAATTCCCAAACATTTATTATTGTATTAGATATATTTCTAATCCTCCCACATGTACTACATTTTCCATAAGGGAATGAGCCCACTGGTTTAATAGACATAGTTTATTCCAATTTAGGGCAGTATAGTCTTCTTCTTCTTTCGGCTTTCCCCGGTTAGGGGTCGCCACAGCGGATCACCTGTCTGCTCATGATTGGCATTGGAGTTTTACGGTGTCGAGTTGCCAGCCTGGTGCCCAACCTTCCACAGAAGGCACACACACGTACACACTCACACCTAGGGCCAATTTAGAGTGTCCAATCCACCTACAGCATGTCTTTGGGATGTGGGAGGAAACCGGAGCACCCTGAGGAAGCCCACGTGACCACAGGGAGAACATGCAGACTCCTCACAGAAGGCACCCCAGCCGAGGAACGAACCGAAGAACCTCTTGCTGTGAGGCAACAACGCTAACCGCTGCACCACTGCGGCCGAATTTAGGGCAGTACAGTAGTTCCTTCAAATTACAAAATCGGCTATAAGAAAAAGTAAAATGTTCAGGAAATAATTTCCTTAAATTCTCATCTGAAATTGTCATAGGCCACAGGTTCAACATCACCTTTCTCAAAATATTATAAAAATAACTGAATCTAGTAACATAAAATAATCTGTTACTAGTATCATCAATCTGTGGTTCATACTGAACTGTAAAATAATTCACTACATTAGTATTGCCCTGATTATCATAGCCGACCCCATGCTTCAGTTTTTCCTTAGCCTTCTCCAAGATGTCTCTTGAATAGCTCCTGACCAAAAGTCTTTGTTCAAAAATCTATCCTTAGATCCCATGTCAGAAGTATTAAACCAAATCTTCCTAAATTCCCCATAAGGCAATGAGTTGTTAAGATGCGGGGATATGCATGCTAGAAAAAATGTATTAACTGCTGTATCTTTTATATATGGTCTAAAGTGAATTTTACCTCACTCATCTATAAAAAGTTGGAATCCAAAAAAGTAATAGTACTTTGATCCATATGACAACTGAATTTCAAACCATGTGTGTTCAAATTCAGCTTATCTGCAAACTTAACAAAAGCAGCCATGGCACCCTTACAAATAAAAAACAAATCTATGAAACATTTATAAATAGTAACATTTTCCACATAATACTTATGGACATAAGTGAAACTTTTTTTCAAATTTCCCCATATACAAAATAGCATAAGAGGGAGCAAACGGTGTCTTTGTGGTTTTTCTGTTTTTAGATTTATCTTTATCCTCCAGATTAAACTTCTTTTTTTTCCTCCTGTCTTTCATTGTTTACTGAATCTTGAGGTCATAGAACATGTTCCTCTTTTTCTAACAGAGAAGTTTTTATTCAGGTATATGCTTCTGGTAGCACAGAGAGAAGCCTCATGGAGACCAGTCCTAGATCTTTCTTTTCTCAATCAGTTTGTGAAAGTTGCAAAGCTCAAAAGCTATCCTCCCTCCACTTATTCCTTCTAGAGGTGAAGGGTACTTATCACCATGTTCTTATAGCCTCAGATTTCAAATTGTTTCTGTGTTTGGATTATATTATCAATGATCTACTTTACCCTGTGGGTTATCCACTGCTCCAAGGTTGTTCACAAAGTGTCTTGCTCCAGTGTTAGCCTATTGCAGACTTCAAGGTATTCACTCTTTTTGTTTAGATAACTTTCTTATCTCTGCAGAGTATGTTTCAAAGCGACTGGAATCTCTCACTTTGGTAAGAGATTTCCTTTGCAGACTGGGTTTCCAGGAGAACATTCAAATGTCTTTTGACTCGTTGCCACAGGACTGTATTCGTGGTGTGTGTCGTAGATGTTTTAGATGTTCATCATTCCCATTGCTGCAGTAGCCATTCACGTAAACTTTCCAGCACGTGCTTACTTATCTAATTTACTGCAGTTGCACACACCTCTAATTTTAGCTGCAGATGTAACTATTCTCTGTTGTTTATAACTTGTAGTCTGTAAACAGTAGTAACGTTCTACAAAAGTTTGTAATAAGTCATGGCTGCAAGCCAGAATAAAGTTAAACGTAAAGTTGATGTAGAAAATAGGCAATTTCATGACTGCTGTCTTAAGTAAAAATGCCAGTCAACTTACCTATTAACTCGTAATGACTTACTGTGTTTTGGAGGTGGCCCACAGATGCATTAAGAATTCATGTAGTGGCCCTCCCCACAAAAAGGTTGTGCTCCACTGATATAAAGGCTTTTTCTGATTTGTATTGTTTTGTAGGTTTTTCTTTGTAGTCTACCCTCTCTCCAATAGCTTTTATGCTCCTCTCCACTTTCTCTTATACACTCTCTGTACTACCATTGTTGGTAGTCCTTATATTTCCTTTCCTTTCTTGTTATATGTAAAAAAAGGATAGTACTATTTTCTGTTTCTTTTATACACCTGGCTGTACCTACCATTGCTTGTAGTTTTCTGTAGCTTTAGGTATTCCTTTCTACCATTGTTGGTAGCCCCTTTTCTTTCTGCTATCTCTGTCTACCTTTTTTGCGTTCTACTTTGGTGTGTGCATGATTCTTTTGGGTTGAATCATGACCGGTAAAGGTACCACTGGGTTTAAGAAACGCCTGGATTGTAACCACAAACTGACCAATTCTGATGGGCATTCACTTTGTGTTTATTGCCTGGGCCCAGTGTACTTACAAGAAGGTTGTTCCATTTGTCATGGTTTTAGTCACTGAGCCCATGAAAAGGAGGAACAAACTGTTACTTAAGGGGATGACAGAAATCTTCTTTTGAGGAGGCCTTATCTGGTCATTCTAGTAAAAGCAAAATGGACGTTTCTTCCCCTTCTTTCTCCTCGGCTTTGAAAACTGACAGGCCTAACAAGAGGAACCTATTGGTGCCAGTTTGTTTCTTGGCTCTGATGGCCAAAAGACTTAAAACTTTGGCTACCTCTACCAGTGCAGAACTGATAGTTTCTTCAAAGGTCACTTCGGTGCCTACATCGGCACCAATAGTGTTTACTCCATTAGTGCCAAAGTTGTCTGTGCAGACACAGGACCAGACATTGGAACAGACAGTCTGTCATCTCCTATTTTGGCACAGTTGTCTTCTGTGCCAGCTGAAAATACTGAATCTTCCCTCCTTGATCTTCCCTAGGACTAAATACTCCCTGTCTGTAGATCCCTTTGTGGGTCAAGTACCAAGCCCCTTTTTGGAAATACCAAAATCTTTATATACCCAGTTAGTGTTAGTTTGCTCCACCAAGAGTTGGACAGAAATAGATGTCTTGAGGTTGGTGGACCAGCTCCTTGTGGTGAGGGGACATTCAGGTTTGTCCTCAGTTCCAGTCCCCTCAGGATCCAGAACCCTTCCTTCTGCCACTCCTAGTCTTTCTTCTCTGACCTTCTCTGAGGCTCCAGAGGTCCTGGCTCTGTCGACTGCTTTGGTTCCAACGAGATTTTCATCTCCGTTTCCAATTTCTACCCTGAGTTCTATGGCTCTTTTGGATCCAGAGAACTCTTAGGTTGTGGCTACTCTGTTTGGTTCCGGGAGACAGTGCTCGACTCCATTTTTTTTCGGAGCTATCTCTGCACCTCGGGGCTTTGGCATGCATTAGCTCTACCCCGGCTTCAGTTTTGGGGATGGTTTCTTCAGAGCGAGGAGGGACCATGGTTCAGAGGCAGTCTTTCTTGGTTCCCTTCCATTTTCGGGGGGACCAGCATTCCAGGCCATGGAGAGGGCCCTGTCCACTGTGGGCATCCAGTTTGCTCCTCCCCTGTCAGAGCAGGTCTCGTCCAGAGCCACATCCAGTCCCAACACCTGGACAGTGAGTGCTGAAACTGCAGGAGCCACCTACCCATAGTTTGTCCTCTTCTTCATCCTCCCCAAATCTTCCCACTGAGGAGGTCCCTCAGAAGTGTAAGAGGAAACGCCTAGATTCCCTGGAGGAATTCATCACAAGAGGATACCGATTTTGATGAAGGGGAGGGTTCCCATTAGTCACCCCCAGAAGACATCTCCTTTGGAGACATCCTTGAGATCTTTACACAGGGGGGTTGCTGGACATCCCAAAAGCACTCTTTGTAGGAGTCAGTGTACCTGCAGGCTTTCGGCGCTCAACCATCGACCTCTTGGGTAACTCCACTTGCTGATGAGCTCATTAAGTTGATCTCGCAGTGGGCATGGAAGGCTCTTGACACTATAGAACCCATCCCCAAGAGGCCAAACAGAATTCTAACTGCACCTGAGGACCATCTGTTTTGGTCTAATGGATTAGCGGTAGATGCCATGGTGGTAGTGGCAACTCCAAAAAAGGAACTGGCAGATGAAAGTTCCACTATCTAACAGAGAGTCTTGGACAATGGATAGGTTTGGCAAGCGGGTTTATGCTTCATTGACCTTTGCTTTATGGTCTTTGAATTTTATGGCACACTTCACTAGACTTCAGAGGGATCTAATTAAAAAACGATCAGATACCCTCACAGGAGCCGTATCTGAAGAGATCCAAGATAAGGTTGCTTCACAGTTGGCTACCCTGGCGTCAATTTCAAATTCGTCTATGAGGCTCATAGCACATGCAGCCAAAGGGATGACTAGAGCAGCAGGATGAGGCGTAGCTATAAGTAGACACATCCAGATGCGCTTGTGCGAATTTGCGGAGCCGTTCACATCTTCATTCATCAATGCACCCTTTGACGGATCGTCCCTTTTTGGCCCTAAAGTTCGAGAAACTTTGTCCAGGTGTAAGAAAGATGGAAAGACTCTTTCTGCAGCAGGAGTACATTTTTCTACCCCTAAACTGTCCTACTCCAGGAACCAGAGGAGCAGGAAAATGTGGTTCAAAAAGTCCCAAGGGCCTTTTCAGGACACACATTGCAGTCTCCCTCCTAAGGGTGGGGGGGGGAGCTTTAACTGAAGACACCATCCATGTGGCAGAGGTGGCCCACAAAATCAGGATTCCAGGGACTCCTCTCCTGCAAAACTGTACCAGTGCTCCTGAAAGGAGGCCCAATTGCTTTCCTGTGGAAGCAGTCAGGAGGAGGTTATCCTTGCACCAACACGTCTGGCTCCATATAACTTTGAATGCTTGGGTACAAAGGATTATAGCTAGAGGATACACCACATTCTTCCTTTCTACAATTCCAACAAAATCCCCAGTGTTCCACACAGAGGGAACCAGCAGTACTAGAAATTCAAAAACTGCTAGAAAAATGTGTCACCCAAGAGGTCCCGCCAGATGAGATAGAATCCAGAATTTACTTGATTCTTTTTAGTACCAAAGAAAACAGGAGACTAGAGACCAGTTTTGGATCTGAGTGTTTTGAACAAGTCTGTCCAACAGACAAAATTGTCAGTCTATTCTCCCATTTCCAGGGAAAGATGATTGGATGTGCTCACTAGATCTCCAGGACACGTATTACCACATAAAAATGGGCAAGCGCTCCCGGAGATTTTTCCACTTCCGGCTGGGAGCCAGTCATTATCAGTTCAGAGCTCTGCCCTTTGGCATCACCAAAGCCCCCAGGGTGTTCACCAAATGCATGACAGTGGTAGCAACTCACTTGAGGCTGCAAGGATTTTGAATGTTTCTATATTTAGGCAATTGGCTCATTACCACTCCCACCAGGCATCTTCTAGAACAAACAAGAGACTGTCCTCCAGATCTGCATGAACCTAGGGATCACTGTAAATTACGAAAAGTTACAATTGACTCCTACCCAAACGTTAGAGTTCATAGGAACAGTACTAACACCTAGTCTTGCATAGCTTTTCTTCCTTATCTAAAATGCAAAAGATTATGGCTCAAGTAATGAGAATTGTCAGAAACAAGAGCGTAACCGTGCAACTCGCACCTTGGGGTCTATGGCGGTGGCCTTAATGTTAAGCTCCCTTAACAAGATTTCACATGAGAATTCTTCAGTGGCTTCTAGCATCCCAGTGGTTCATACTGCATCAACCAATGTCAGAGCAGATCTGGATTACCGACCACATCAAGAAAGACCTTGCCTGGTGGATTCATTCAGATGAAATTCTCTTGCGCTGTCCCTTTGCCCCATCTGAACCCCAAGGCATAGTGACTACAGACGCTTCCCAGATGGGATGGGGGGCATTATCTGGATAAGACTGTCCAAGGCACTTGGTCTCCCATAGAGGCCAGCTTACATATCAGTGCCTTGGACCTGAGAGCAGTGCTTTTGGCATTGCAGGCTTTTTAAACTGCTCTTCCTTCAGGAACAATAGCAGTTCAAACAGGCAATATGTCGGTAGTTTGGTACATCAACAAGCAGGGAGGAACCAAGTTGTACCCCCTTTGTCGAGAAGCTCTCATAGTCTGGCAGTGGGTGATCTCTTCCAACTGCTTTCTGATAGCAATGCATATTCTGGGGAGTTCCAGTGTGATAGCAGACAAATTGAACAGATGCATTCTCCTGCCTCACGAGTGGTGTCTCAATACCAAAGTGGTGAAAAAGATTTTTTGACACTGGGACCAGCCTTGCTGTGAGCTATTCGCATTACCCCTGAACAACAAGTGCAGCAGCTACTTTGCCCTGGTCCCCCCTCCGAGAGAATCCCTGAGAGATGCTCTCCTGCACGATTGTCTATCCGGACTTCTGTATGCCTTTCCCCCATTTCCATTAATTCCTCAATTTCCAATGAAAGCGATCAGGTTAAAGAGCAAAGTACTCTTCATTGCTTCTTTCTGGCCTCAACTGATTTGATTTCCCTTTCTTTGGCCTTATCTAATTCAGTGACCATGGACACTGGACCCAGATCCAGATGTTCATCGTGTTTCACTGTTGCAGTCATTACATTTGGGTTATCTGCATGCAGGTAGCCCTCAGTTGGCCTGATTAACAAAGTCTTGGGTCTTGCGTCGGTTGCTGTCCCTTCTTCCATCAGGGGTATAAAACATGCAGCCAACACCATTACACCAGTCTTTCTTGCCGTGCGGTGCCCGAAGCAGAAGCTGTTCGCAAGTGCCGGTTGGCCGACTCCTGAAATTTTCATTTTCGAGTTTCAGAACTGAAGTCTTCAACTAAAGCTAAGTACCCATTTGGGGAAACTCTTTCTTGCTCCTTACCGATGTCAGTAAAAGTTAATAATTGCTTTACCTGTGGAAAGCAAATACCTCATAAAGATTTTCATTCGTACGGTATTCTTTGCCTAGGCCCTGACCACGACCTACCTTGCTGTCGGTTTTGTGCTTTATTTAATCAGCGCACTGTCCGTCATTGGTATATTTTCGCCTCTAAATATTTTGGTTCTTGGTTTAATTATCCAGAAATGTCATCGGTTAGCCATCCGACTATCAGGATTCCGAAAAAAAACACAAAGATAAAGACAGAGACAGGCTGCCGAGGTCCAAAACTGCCAACAATGCTTCTCCTAAGCCAGTCGCCAGTTCGCTGGTACTCAGTGAGGCGCTTTCGCAACCCCTGATACCCGCTACTTCTGATTCGCAGGCCTCTACTGAGACCCATTCGGAGTCCGGTATGACGTGAGATGCTTCAACTATGGAACCCGTGGATGTCTCTACCTTGGATTGGTCCAGAGCCGCTGAGCAGGCACCGGCTTCTGAGGGTATATTCAGGCCTATGGACTTGCATATTAAACTGATGCCTCCTTCTTTACTTAGGCCTAAATCTCGATCCATGCCTAAAAAACTGATACCCAGGCCACATGCTCAGGCCTCTATGCCTAAAAAACAATGATAAGAACGGCTGAAGATCTAATAACTCTAATCAGGGGTAGCCAACCCCCCCCCCCCCTTTCTAAGAGGCCTAGGACTGAAGTTGATTATGAATCTTCTGATCAGGATTCTGTTTTTTTCTGATTCTTCTGATGATCTGGATTTGCCCTTATCTACTTATGAAGATTCTGATGCAGAGGACTCCATTCCCTCTGTTTCCCCTCCAGAGGATTTTTCTTTTGGGGAAACCTTACATACTCTAAGGGAGCATTTCCACTGGGAAAGCCGTGATTTTTCTGATTCAAAAAAGAGGCTTAGGGATTTCCTTCTCCTACCTCAGCATAGGCCTTTAGCTATTCCTCCTGTACTAGACATTGTTGATGATGCTTTTTTGGAATCTAGTTTGGCCCCTGATTCCTTGCCTCCTGCTCCCAGAAAACCTGACAGATATTACAGGGTCCCTGAGTCCCACAAGTTCCTTTTTAAAAATCCTATTGCATATCCAGAGACTATTTCACAGGGGCCCAAGGGCATTAAGACTTCTACTGCTAAAAATCCTACCCCTTCTGATAGAGACTCCAGGGTGCTGGATAGATGGGGTAAGAAGGTTTACACTTCTGCGACCTTGGCCATTAGGACTTTAAACTGCCAGTTTCATATGTTAAAGTATCAGCAACATGTTATTGGACTGCTTAAACAGAAAATGATGTTGATTCCTGACTGTGTGGAAAATAAAGAATTACAGGATTTAATGCATTCTGATGAACAAGTTGGAAAACATACTTTGCAATGTGGTTTTGATTCATTAGAGGCCTCTTGCAGGGCTGCTGTTACTGGGTCTGTGATCAGAAGGCATGCTTGGCTTAAGGAGCAATCTTTGCCTGATAATGTTAAAGCTGAATTGTTGGATGCTCCTTTAAATCAGGACCGTCTGTTTGGCAACAAGGCTGAGGAAGTTCTTAAAAAGATGGAAGATAAAGCTAAATCTATGCAAACTGTTAGATTTTTTACAAGTTAATTCTCCTAGATTTAGTAGGCACTGGCCCTCTAAGAATTGGTCCTTTCCAGCCCTTTCCAGGTCTTCTCAAGCCAAACCCAGACACAGCAAAAACCCAAGGTTTCAGTCCCAGGGGACACAAAAAACTAAGCAGTCGGGGGCCGCCACTTCCAAATCTGGGAATAATAAGACTCCCCCCTATGGTAAACTGTCTCAATGACTTCCTTTTAAAATTTCCAAGCACTTATCAACTGACTGCCCGTTTGGGGGGAAAGATTGCTCTTCATGCAAAGAATTGGGAACTCATTACCCAGGACAAATGGGTTTTAAATATAGTGTCCCAGGGATACAGATTTCACTTCCACACGTCGTCAACACCAAGCGGGTGGCCGGACCTACCCCCAAGTCAGTGGGCAGAGGCCCAAAAACAAGTACTTTCTCTCTTAAGCATGGGGGCTATTCAGCTGGTACCAGAAGAGGAAAAGGGACAAGGTTTCTACTTGAGAATTTTCCTGGTACCCAGAAAAGACAATTCATGGCGTCCTATCCTGGACCTGTCTACTCTAAACACCTTTTTGGAGATTCCAAATTTCAAGATGCTGACTCTTCACCAATTACTTCCTATGCTAGGCAAAGATGCCTGGGTGGCAACACTAGATTTAAAAGAAGCATACCTGCACATCCCAATCAGGGAATCTTGCAGAAGATGCCTACACTTCAAAGCAGGCTTCAAAGCAGGCTACACGCACTATCAGTTCTCTGCACTGCCCTTTGGCTTATCTGCTGTGCCCAGGGTATTCACAAAGTGCCTAGCTCCAGTTATTGCATTTTGCAGGCAAATAAATATTCAAATATACCCATACCTGGACGATTGTCTAATTCAGGCAGAAAGCCAGGACATACTTTTGAATCATCTGGCCTTTGTACAAAGGGTTCTAACTTGTCTGGGGTACACCAAAAACAAAATGAAATCACACCTGGTACCCTGTCAACAAATTATATTCCTGGGAGCAAGCTTGAATACAACTTCCCAGATGGTTTACCTCACGCCAGAGAAACACATTCATTTAACAACCTACTTCAAACAAGTGGCCACAAAAACCGTGCTATATCTGCAAGACAAATACTGCAAGCCTTGGGGTTCATGGCCTCCTGCATTCTTCTAATTCCATATGCAAGACTGCATATGAGGAAACTACAGTGGTATCTAAAAAGCTTATGATGTCAACATTCTGAAGACCTAGAAACAGTGATTCCTATCATACCTTGCCTACGCCTAGAGTTCCTTTGGTGGGTAGAGGCCTGCCACCAAAACAAGGGACTACCTTTCACACCACCCCCTGCCGCCCAAACCCTAACAACAGACGCATCAGACTATGCATGGGTGGCCCACCTGGCAGGGAGGTGCATTCAGGGCAAATGGAATCCAAGTCAAATGCACCTGCATATCAATCAAAAAGAAATGGTAGCTGTACAGAATGCTCTGACAGCCTTCAAGGACCACATTATTCCAGGACAACTAATAGTAAAGACAAAACACCACTGTTATGTGGTACATAAACAAGCAGGGGGGTACACATTCTTACCCCCTCTGCAGACTAGCCATGGCATTGTGGAACACAGCCTTGAGCTACCAAGTGCACCTACAAGCTCAATTCCTGCCAGGAAAATTAAATACACTGGCAGACGGACTACGCAGAAACTTCATGGACCCACACGAGTGGAAACTGGAACCAAGGATTTTCAACATGTTGACAAGCAAATGGGGGAGCGCAGATATAGACCTGTTTGCCTCTCCCCAGAACTACCAATTGGACAAATGTTGCACAAGGACTCCCCACAAACAAGCCTGGAAAGTGAATGTTCTGTCCTTCAGCTGGAAAAACCTATCAGTCTGTGCCTTCCCCCCCTCTGCCTCTGCTCTCCAAAGTACTAGTAAAAATCAAACAGGACAAACCAAGGGTGATTTTGATTGCTCCAGACTGGCCGTGCCAACACTGGTAACCCCCGTGCAGTGTGTCATGGTTATCTCCATGGCACCTGCCTCAGACTCCTTCCCTGCTGTCTCAGCAGGAAAACTAGATTCTGCACCCTCAGCTTTTAACACTGAACCTTGCAGCCTGGCTAATTACTTAATCTCTTCTTTAACATCCCTCAGCAAACCTGTATTGGATATCATTTTAGAGGCAAGGAGGCCTAGTACTAGAAAATCTTATGCTGAAAAATGAAAAAGATTCTGTGCCTAGAACCAATCTCAAGGGATGAGCACAGCAGCACCCAATTTACCTCAGATTTTACAATACTTAACTGAGATGCTTCACAAGGGCCTGTCTTTTTCCTCCTTTAAAATCTACGCCTCAGCAATTTCAGCTCATTATAACACAGAACCTTCCCTCTTCTCTCATCCACTGCTCAAGCAGTTCCTCAGAGGGGCCAAGAATTTGAGACCACCCAGGAGAGCTCCATCCCCAGCCTGGGACCTTAACTTTGTCTTGGAGAAACTCACTCTACCTCCTTTCGAGTCAGCTGCTACTGCAGACTTAAACTTTCTTTCTTGGAAAACAGCTTTCCTTTTAGCAATCACTTCAGCTAGAAGGGTATCTGAATTACAGGCTGTCAAAGGAAAAACAACTTCAAAAAGATCAACACATGGCAGGTTCAGGTTAAGGCACTTTAATCTTGCAGCAAGGAGACAAAAACGTGCTAATACAGAGTTTGTCTAACTAGAATCGGGAAGTGAAGCTATTCTTATACATTTCTTACAAGACATTGCCTGCTAAGCTGACGTAATAAATCACAAGTTCTTTCAATATTATTTCATAGCAGCTGTTTGTCCATGATTTTCTGAAGGCATATCAAGTTTACAAAAAAAAAAAAAAACTTCCTAAGAAAAACAACGTGGCCTTGATGACCACCGGTCAGATACAACTTCTCACTATGCAATGTTACCATTCAAGGTACAATGGCTAATTCGAGCACAAAGCAAGTCTAGATTATAGTTCATTTCTTCAAGCAGTCTTTGTTTAACTGTATCTGTCTTTTCTGCAGCTGTGCATGTTCTCATAACACGAACAGAGCTGATTGTTCAAGTTCAGTAACATTATAGAAAACAGTATTGTTCTATTCATTATTTTCCTGACCTAGCAGATAATCACCTGCTTCTCAGTAAATTTCCAAAAGGCAAATACTAGGTCAGAGAGCATCTTGCAGTTTCAGAAAGCATACTGCAGTTTGAAAAGCGTCTTGTAATTTCATACAGAATTAAGCTGTACATAAAATAGAATGAAATGTGTTAACCCTTTTAGCTTCTAATAAGCACTAAACATATACATTAATACATATTTTTCTAACACAGGCCCTTATGGCAGTGGAGCCTTTCATAATTTTTCATGCGGACAGGGTGTCCCTCCGAACCAATCCATCCTTCATGCCCAAGGTGGTATCCAGTGTGGCTCTTAATCAGTCCATTCATTTGCCAACCTTCTTTCCCAATCCACAGATTAAAGGAGAACGGATACGGCATTCCTTAGATGTGCACAGACAACTTAGATTCTACTTGGATAGGACTAAACCTCAAAGGAAATCTGAACAACTGCTGGTGGCATTTGCTGCAGGGGCAGAGGGAAAGGCTATTTCAAAGCAAACCATTTCTAAATAGGTAAGCCATTGCATTCATTTCTGCTGTAAGCACCATGGAAAACCTATCCCCCAGGGGATCAGACCTTACTCCACCAGGGCTGCATCTACCTCTACAGCCTTTCTCAGAGGCGTCCCTACCAGCGACATCCTAGAAGCTGCTACCTGGAGTTCTGTACATACTTTCACCAAGCATTACCATTTGCCAATTTTCTGTAAATTCAGAGCTGGCTTTGCCACTGCAGTCTTGCAGGGCCTTATAGCCGGCCCTAATGCTATCTAAATTCCTCCTCCCAATCATAGCTTTGGGAATCTACCCAAATGTAATGACTGCAACAGTGAAACATGAAGAACATAGTACAGTTGTGTACACTTATCATAAATGTAGATGTTTGAGTGTATTCACTGTTGCAGTCCTGGTTACCCTCCCTCCAACCCCCTAACTTCTTTTGGCTATACATCTACTTTTCTTTACTATGCTTAAAAGCCTTTTTGGTGTATTTGCTTTTTTATTGGAGGTATATCTTTGTGCTTTTATATTTAATTGCTTCCTATTGGGGGGGGGGGGGCACTTGACATCTGGGGCAAGAAAAACTGATGTAATGGCGTCGGCTGCATGTTTTATACCCCTGATGACCTGTCGTCATGGAAGAAGGGACAGCAACCGACGCAGGACCCAGGACTTTGTTAGTCAGGCTGACTGAGGGCTACCTGCAAGCAGATAATCCAAATGTAATGACTGCAACAGTGAATGCACTCGAACATCTACATTTATGGTAAGTGTACACAACTGTACCATCTCTGTACCATCTCCTATCCCGTCCAGAGGGATTAGTTCACCTAAACCTTCAGAACCTCAAGCTCACAGCTTGGCTTCTCCAGTTCCATTAATTGTCAGGTGTAATTTTCTATCTTCTCCAGTTCATAAGATTCTTTTTGCATCATACAAACCCTTCACGAGAAAACTCTACAAAAGTGAATGGAAGAGATTTTCCTACTGGGCTCGTGATAATAACATTAACCCCTTCTCCGCTCCTGTCAACAAAATCTTTGAATTTTTAGCTTTGCTGTTTGAAGAAGGAGCCTGTTCCTCGACTGTAAGGGTTTAGCTAGCGGCTATTTCAAATTTTCATAATAGGTTCAAAAAATATTCATTAATTTCTCATAAATTTTGCAAAGCATTCTTAAAAGGGACCTTGTTCTTAAAACCTCAATATAAAGATCCGTTTTTACCCTGGGATCTTAACTTAATGTGATAAACAATAGTACATTCCCCCTTGGAAAACTATTTTTCTGGTAGTGATTACTTGCACCAGAAAATTTTCAGAAATTCAAGCCTTGTCTTGTAAACCACCATATTTGATGTTTCACAAAGACAGAGTTTCCTTGAGAACGAACCCTTCTTTTCGGCCAAAGGTGGTGTCAATCAAATATCAGTCAGACAACCAATTTACCAGTATTCTTTCACAATTTCTCAAACAAAGGTGAATACTCCTTGCATTTCTTGGATGCTCATAGATAATTGCGAGTCTATCTTCATAGAATGAAAGACATTAGAAAATCTGACCAACTGTTTGTTTCCTTTTCAAATACCAGAATGGGTAAGTCAGTATCCAAGGTTACCGTATATTGTTTGTTTCTTTCGGCTTTTCCCAGTTAGGGGTCGCCACAGCCCCATACACGTATACCTCCACACACAAGACGCTCTAGCTGAGAATCGAACGGGACAACGTCTTGCTATGAGGCAACAACGCTACTGCAGCACCACCCCCGCAGTACAACGATGGCTAAAAGATTGTATATCCTTCATATGCAACAAGAGAAAAGTTGAATTGGCTGGGCTTGTCAGGGCACACTCTACTAGAGAAAGCTACTTTGGCAGTTTTCCATTCTAAGGTTCCCATGGATGATATTTCTGCAGCTGCAACATGGGCTTCCCCACATACCTTTATTACTCATTACAAATTGGATTTGGTCTCTAGGGGAGGAGCAACTTAGTTATATGGTGCTCAGGAATATCTTTCCGTGAGTCCTCCCAATATCTAAGGTAGCTGGGGACTCTATCCCATATGTCAAGGAGTAAATGAAGATTGACAACATCAGATAAAGAAGATATGTACTTACCATAACATTCCATCTGTGTTGTCAATCTTCATTTATCCTTGACTCCCCTCCCTCCATCCTCCTTCCATTCAGACCTCCTGGTGGAACGAATTCTGGTCCTAGTTGTACATTTTTCATATATGACACCAGATATGGTCTCCATAAAAAGTGTTATTAGAATTATTTTTCTGTCCTATTTGAAAACTCGATCTGATGTAATTTGGAGAGGAGCATTCTGGGTAGGACTTAAGCTCGAGATTTTTTGCTTCTTGCAGGTTGTAGTAATGGCTGAGTCAGTTCGGAGGCTCGGAAATTAACCCATATGTCAAGGATAAATGAAGATCGACAACACAGACGAACATTATGGTAAGTACATAACTTCTTTTTTGGTCAGGGACTGCTATTTTTAGTTTGTTATCTCGGTTGCTATTTTTATAAGAAAATTTGCTGCTTATATAAAGTTTATATTTTTTATTTAAAAGTTTAGTGTCGGGCAGTATTTATTCAGGCAGGAACTATTGCACGGTATGTTAGTGCTTGTATTCACTGTGTGACAGCTTGTCTGACATTTTTTTTCTTAGTCTGAGTTTTGCAACATGTGTTTTCTGACAGAAATTTAGTGTGATGCTTATGCATTACTGGGTTTGCGGACTGTGTATGTGAGTGTAAGTGTGCTTTTTGTGAACACTATTTGGCAACTTACTTTCTGATCGACTTGTTCCAGCAAAGCTTACCACATTCAAAGCATCCTCTTCAGTCACATGCCATAATTCTGCATCATCATCATCATCATCATCAAAACTCCTTTCTAAATAGCCCTTGCTGACTTCATGGGCTCAGTCAATGCCACAGCCAATAGTGATGGATTCTGCAGTGCACATTAGACATTCCTCAGACCAATCATTTACCTCTCCAGCTTCCTGTTGCATTGCATAGTCCTTTCAGCCATTATGAACCAGGAGTCAGCCACATCCTCTTTGGCTGTTCCAGTGTCCGATACAGGCATGGGAGAACTTTCTCTTCTGGGTCAGTGAGGACTGCAGGAGATGCTGCTCACTGTAGCTGGGAAGAAAGACCTCTTCTCTGATGTGGTATTTGGTTATACTTGTAAAGAAAAAAACAAAGTGCCAAACTTTGTTCATCTGAAGACAAGGAGTCTGTTAGAAGTGATGATTTTCTTAACTTGGCTAGGAAGTTGTTATAGGCTCTTAATCCTGGTGTTCAGAAATCCCTACCTGAAAAAGATACCAGTAGTGACATTCCTGAGGGAAACGTGTCAGAGGATTCTAACAGACAGGGACAGGGCTTCTCCTCCTACAGAATCTCAAGCCTGTATCTCAGAAGAAACTTGGTCCTCACAACCACCTTTGGAGGAATTTTCTTTTTGTCAGGCAATTCCCAGGAATGAGTGATGTGTTTTTATGGGAACAAATGAAATGTTTCCCCTTGAACTGAACAGATGTTATGATATGCTACAAATAGTTATGCCTCATTCCACTCCCATAACTCCTGATGTTCATCGTGTTTCACTGTTGCAGTCATTACATTTGAGTAATCTGCTGGCAGGTTGACCTCAGTCGGCCTGATTAACAAAGTCTTGGGTCCTGCGTTGGTTGCTGTCCCTTCTTCCATGACGTCAGGTCGTCAGGGGTATGAAACATGCAGTCGACACCATTACATCAGTCTTTCTTGCCGCGCAGTGCCCGAAGCAGAAGCAGATCATAAGTGCCGGTCGGCTGACTCCTGAAATTTTCATTTTCGAATTTCAGAACCGAAGTCTTCAACTTAAAGCCAAGTACCCATTGGGGAAACTTTTTCTTGTTCCTTACCGATGTCAGTAAAAGTTAATAATTGTATTACTTGTGGGAAGCAAATACCTCATAAGGATTTTCATTTGTACTGTATTCCTTGCCTAGGCCCTGACCACGACTTACCTTGCTGTCGGTTTTGTGCTTTATTTAATCAGTGCACTATCCGTCGTTGGTGCATTTTTGCTTTAAAATATTTTGGTTCTTGGTTTAATTATCCAGAAATAACATCAGTTAGCCATCTGACTACCAGAATACCAAAAAAAGGCAAAGAAAAAGAGACAGGCCATTGAGGCCCAAAACTGCCGACGACTCTTCTCCTAAGCCAGTCGCCAGTACGCTGGTACTCAGTGAGGTGCTTTTGCAGCCCCTGATACCCGCTACTTCTGATTCACAGGCGTCTACTGAGACCCATTCAGAGTCCGGTATGCCGCGAGATGCTTCACATATGGAACCTGCAGATGTTTCTATCTTAGATGGGTCCGGAGCCGCTGAGCAGGCACTGGCTTCTGAGGGTGTATTCAGGCCTACAGACTTGCATATTAAACTGACTCCAACTTCAGTGCTAAGGCCTAAATCACAATATATGTCTAAAAAACTGACGCCCAGGCCACATGTTCAGACCCCTATGCCTAAAAAACAAATGATCAAAATGGCTAAAGATTTAATTACTCTAATCAGGGGTAGTCAATCCCCCCTCCCCCCCAAGAGGCCTAGGATTGAATTTGACTATAAATCTTTTGAGCAGGACTCTGTTTCTTCTCACTCTTCTAATGATCTGGATTTGTCCATACCTACTTATGAGGACTCTGATGCAGAGGAGTCCATTCCCTCTGCTTCTCCGCCTGAGGATTTCTCTTTTGGGGAAACTTTACATACCTTAAGGGAACATTTCCACTGGGAAAGTCAGGATTTCTCTGAATCCAAAAACAGGCTTAGGGATTTCTTTCTTCTTCCTCAGCATAGGCCTTTGGCTATAGCTCCTGTACTAGACATTGTTGATGATGTGTTTTCGGAGTCCAGTATGGCCCTTGATTCCTTGCCTCCGGCCCCTAGCAAACAGACAGGTATTACAGGGTTCCTGACTCCCACAAATTCCTTTTCAAAAATCCTGTTGCGGACCTTGAAACCATTTCTCAGGGGCCCAAGGGCATTAAGGCTTCTATTGCTAAAAATCCTACCCCTTCTGATAGAGACTCCAGGGCGCTGGATAGATGGGGTAAAAAGGTTTATACTTCTGCAACCTTAGCAATCAGGGCTTTAAACTGTCAGTTCCATATGCTAAAATATCAACAGCATATCATGGGACTGCTTAAACAGAAAATGATCTTGATTTCTGAATGTGTGGAGAATAAATATTTGCAGGATTTATTGCATTCAGCTGAACAAGTTGGCAAACATACTTTGCAATGCGGTTCTGATTCCTTAGAGGCCTCTTGTAGGGCTGCTGTTACTGAGTCTGTGCTTAGAAGACATGCTTGGCTTAAGGAGCAATCTCTGCCTGATCATGTTAAAGCAAAACTTTTAGATGCTCCTTTACAGCAGGACCGCTTATTTGGCAATAAGGCTGACGAAGTTCTAAAAAAGATGGAAAATAAAGCTAAATCTATGCAAACTGTGAAAGATTTCTTACAAGTGCAACCTCCTAGATTTAGTAGGCATTGACCTACTAAGAACTGGTCCTGTCCAGCTCCTTCCAGAGCCACTACGGCCAAACCCAGACATTCCAAAACCAACAGGTTTCAGTCCCAAGGGGACTTTCAGAACTAAGCAATGGGGTGCTTCCACTTCCAAATCTGGAAACAACAAGGCACCACCCTGTGGTAAACAGTCTCAATGACTTCCCTTTGAAATTACCAAGCACTTATCTCTTAGCCTCCCCTTCTGGGGAAAACTGGCTCTTCATTCAAGAAACTGGCAACTTATAACCCAGGACAAATGCGTTTTAAATATAGTGTCCCAGGGATACAGTTTTAATTTCCACACGCTGCCACCTCCAAACGGGTGGCCAGATCTGCCCCCAAATCAGTGAGCAGAGGCTCAGAAACAAGTACTTTCACTCCTAAACATGGGGGCTATTCAACTAGTACCAGAAGAGGAAAAGGGACAAGGTTTCTATTCCAGTCTTTTCCTGGTACCCAAAAAAGACAAATCATGGCGTCCAATTCTGGACCTGTCTACTCTAAACACCTTCCTGGACATTCCAAAATTCAAGATGCTGACTCTTCACCAGTTACTTCCTGTGCTAGCCAAGGATGCCTGGTTGGCAACTCTCGATTTAAAAGAGGCTTACCGGCATATCCCAATCAGGGAATCTTGCAGAAGATTCTTACGCTTCAAAGCAGGCTGCATGCATTATCAATTCTCTGCACTGCCCTTTGGCTTGTCTACTGCGCCTAGGGTATTCACAAAGTGCCTTACTCCAGTAATTGCATTTTACAGGCAAAGAAATATTCAAATATATCCATACCTGGACGATTGTCTAATTCAGGCAGAAAACCAGGCCATTCTTCTAAAACATCTGATGTTTGTAAAAAGACTTCTATCCTGTCTAGGGTACACCATAAACGAAAATAAATCTCAACTGGTACCGTCTCAAAAAATTACATTCCTGGGTGCAAGCTTGAATACAACTGCCCAGATGGCTTTCCTTATGCCAGAAAAGCAAATTCATTTGGTGACTTATTTCAAACAGGCTGCCACAAAAACCCTGCTATCTGCAAGGCAAATACTGCAAGCCTTGGGGTTCATGGCCTCATGCATTCTTCTAATTCCATATGCAAGACTGCATATGAGGAAACTTCAGTGGTACTTAAAAAGTTTATGGAGTCAACATTGTCACAGCCTGGAAACAATGATTCCTATCATACCTTTCCTTTGCCTGGAGTTCCTATGGTGGGCAGAGGCCTGCCACCAAAACAAGGGACTGCCATTCACACCACCCCCTGCTGCCCAAACCCTAACTACAGACGCATCAGACTATGCATGGGGGGCTCATCTGGCAGGGAAGTGCATTCAGGGCAAAGGGAGCCCAAATCAAAT
Organism: Protopterus annectens; assembly: GCF_019279795.1. Lineage (NCBI taxonomy): Eukaryota > Metazoa > Chordata > Ceratodontiformes > Protopteridae > Protopterus > Protopterus annectens. The sequence continues at coordinate 549,662,976 of NC_056741.1, read as the reverse complement.
GCACCTTCATATCAATCAAAAAGAAATGTTAGCTGTACAGAATGCACGGACAGCCTTCGAGGACTACCTTCATCCACGACAATTACTGATAGACGGACAACACCACGGTTATGTGGTACATAAACAAGCAGGGGGGTACACATTCCTACCCCCTCTGCATACTAGCCATGGCATTGTGGAACACGGCCTTGAGCTACCAAGTACAATTACAAGCTGAATTCCTGCCAGGAAAGAAGAATGTTCTGGCAGACGAACTAAGCAGAAGTCTCATGGACCCTCACAAATGGAAACTGAAACCACGGATTTTCGACAAGTTGACACGCAAATGGGGGAGCCCACACATAGATCTTTTTGCCTCACCCCAGAACTACCAGTTGGACAAATTTTGCACAAGAACTCATCACAAAAAAGCCTAGAAAGTGGATGCTCTGTCCTTCAGCTGGAAAAACCTATCAGTCTATGCCTTTCCCCCTCTGCCTTTGCTCTCTAATGTTCTACTAAAAGTCAAACAGCACAAACCAAAAATGATTTTGATTGCTCCAGACAGGCCTCACCAACACTGGTACCCACTCCTGCGCAGCATGTCACACATTTCTCCCTGGCACCTGCCTCAGACACCTTCCTTACTGTCTCAGCAGGAGAACCAAATTCTGCACCCTCACCTCCAAACATTGAATCTTGCAGCTTGGCTGATCACTTAAATTCACCCTTAGCATCCCTCAGCAAACCTGTGATGGATGTCATTTTGGAGGCGAGAAGACCTAGTACTAGAAAATCTTATGCTGACAAATGGAAAAGATTCTGTGCCTGGAATCAATCTCAAGGGATGAGCACAGCAGTGCCCAATTTACCTCAGATTTTGCAATACTTAACTGAGATGCTTCATAAGGGCCTGTCTCTTTCTTCCATAAAAATCCATGCCTCAGCCATTTTGGCTCATTACAACATGGACCCCCCTCTTCTCTCATCCTCTTCTTAAGCAGCATCTCAGAGGGGCCAAAAACTTGAGACCACCCAGGAGAGCTCCAACCCCTACCTGGGACCTTAACTTTGTATTGGAGAAACTTACTCTACCTCCTTTTGAGCCAGCTGCAACTGCAGACTTAAAATTTCTTTCCTGGAAAACAGCCTTCCTTTTAGCAATCATTTCAGCTAGAAGGATATCTGAATTACAGGCCCTTATGGCAGTGAAGCCTTTCATCATCTTTCATGTGGACATGGTGTTACTCAGGACCAATCCATCTTTCATGCCCAAGGTGGTATCCGGTGTGGCTCTTAATCAGTCCATTCATTTGCCAACTTTCTTTCCCACAGAACAAGGGAGAGCGGATTCTGCATTCATTGGATGTACACAGACAACTTAGATTCTACTTGGACAGGACTAAATCTTGAAGAAAATCTGAACAACTGCTGGTAGCATTTGCTGCAGGGGCAGAGGGGAAGGCTATTTCAAAGCAAACCATTTCTAAATGGATAAGCCATTGTATTCATTTCTGTTATAAGCACCATGGAAAACCTATCCCCCAGGGGATCAGATCTCATTCCACCAGGGTTGCATCTACTTCAGCAGCCTTTCTCAGAGGTGTTCCTACCAGGGATATTCTAGAAGCTGCTACCTGGAGTTCAGTTCGTATTTTCACCAAGCATTATCACTTACGAATTTTTTCTAAATCCAGAGCTGGCTTTGCCACTGCTGTTTTGCAGGGCCTTATAGCTGGTCCTAATGCTGTATAAATCCATCCTCCCAACCTTAGCCTTGGGAATCTACCCAAATGTAATGACTGCAACAGTGAAACACGATGAACATAGTACAGTTGTGTACACTTACCATAAATATAGATGATCGAGTGTATTCACTGTTGCAGTCCTGGATGTCCTTCATGGATGCATCTGCAGTCATAACAACTGGGTTGTCCTGTCGTCAGGCAGCCCTTCAGTCGGCCGGATTCCAAAGTCCGGTTCCGGCTTCGGCTGATGTCGCACTTCACCCGACGTCATCTCTGTTGGTCTTCGGGTATAAAGGCATCAGCCAACGCCATTTTCCTCAGTCTTTCTTGCCGCGTGGCGCCCGAAGCAGAAGCTGTTCGCAAGTGCCGGTCGGTCGGATCCAGAGATTACTTCTACCGAATACTACTTCAAGACTTCTAAAGCTAAGTACCCGCTGGGGACTCTTTCTTGCCTCAGCCGATGTCAGAAAAAGTTAATAATTGTTTAACCTGTGGGAAACAAATACCTCATAAAGATTTCCACTCTTATTGTCTGCCTTGTTTAGGCCCAGCCCACGACGTAGCAGCCTGTTCGCCTGTGCTTCTTTCAACCGGCACTAACGCTTAGGCGCCTGTCGGAGTTTGCTGAACAGTTTTTCGGTTCTGATTTTGCGTACATTATGCCGCCGGATCCTCCGACTTCCCAATCTGCCAAAAACGCAAAGATAAAGACCGACACTCGGGTCCGCGGTTTCGCCGAAACCATGGTTAAGCAAATCATGAGTGTCTCAGTTTCGCCAAACCGAGAAAACTGATCAAAGTACAGCTGAATCTATCTCTACAACTGAGGCCCCTGCTACCACTCTTGAATCGGCCTCAGAAATTTTAACCACTACGGTGGTTGCCACTGACTTATCAGACACCATTCCCTTGGATGTCTCTACCCCAGCACGTGGTGCTGCTAGGCCTCCAGCAGCCATGTCCATTAAGGCCTCCGCCAGGGCTAAAGCAGCCAAGACTACTAAAACAGTGCCTGTTAAACCCCTACAACTAGGCCCTCCTCTAGTTCTCAAATGCTTACTCTGGCAGAAGATTTAATTTCATTAATTAGAGGATCTCAATCTCACCCAGACAGGGCCTCTCAGCCCCAGAGAAGAGACCTAGGGCAGAGCCCCCTGAGCCAGTGTCATCTGATGATTCTGCAGATGAATCAGACATAACTGACCAGCCAGAGGCTCCTTTCTCCAATTTTGAAGACTCTGATGCTGAAGAATCCATTCCAGCTGCTTCCCCACCAGAAGAATTCTCCTTTGGGGAAACCTTACATGCCATGCGAGAGCAGTTCCAATGGCAGCAACAGGATTTTTCAGACTCCAGAAAAGACTTAGGACCTTTCTGCACCTTCCACAGCACAGGCCCTTAGCTATACCTCCTGTTCTCTCTGTGGTGGATGATGCTTTCAATGATGTCTGCTCCGCACCAGATTCTTTACCTCCAGCCCCTGCCAAACCAGACAGATTTTACAGGGTGCCAGACACTCATCACCACCTTTACAAGGCCCCACTTGCAGACCCAAACTATATCCCAGGGTCCCAAGGCAGTAGCCGACCATAGCTAAAACCCTATTCCTTCTGAAAGGGAAGCAAGGTCATTAGACAGATGGGGCAAAAGGTCTACACTTCAGCTACTCTCTCAGCTAGAGCTTTAAACTGTCAATTTCACATGATACAATACCAAGAGTTTATGCTTGATCAGTTAACTAAAAAGCTAACCACTGATGAATCTCTTGATAAGAAATATGTATTAGAAATGGTAAATAACATACAACAGGTTAGTAACCATTCCTTAAAATGTGGCTATGATGCACTGGAGGCTTCATTTAGATCAGCCATGACTGGCACAGTGATAAGAAGGCATGCATGGCTAAAGGAGCAAGCTTTACCGGATCATGTAAAAGCAAAGTTGCTAGATGCTCCTATGGATGAGACAAGTTTGTTTGGTACACCTGCCCAGCAGGTTATGAAGAAAATGGAAGAAAAGGCAAAAGCTGTTCAAACGGTTAAAGATTTCTTGCAGGTTCAACCCCCAAGGTTTAGCAGGAACTGGCCTGCCAAAAATTGGTCCTTTCCTGACTCCACAAGATCTCAAAGGGGCAGGAATAGACGTTCCAGAGGCAGAAACCAATCCAGAGGAGGTGCCTACAGAGGACGACAGTGGCAAGGTAACAACAGAGGCACAGACACAACCACTGCCACTACATCAACACAACCACAGTGACTTAACCCTAAATCCGCCTACCAGGGAACAAATAGCAGCTCCTCTAGGCGGAAAGTTAACCTTATTTTCAAAGAACTGGCACTATATAACAAAAGACAAGTGGATTTTACAAACCATAGATCAAGGTTACCGGTTCCACTTCCACACTTTACCAGTCAAAAGAGGAATGCCAAATCTACCTCCAAATCAAAAAACAGAGGCTCTACAACAGATATACAGTTAGTAAACATGAGAGCTGTGGAAAGAGTGCCAACAGCAGAGCAAGGAAAGGGGTTCTACTCCAGACTATTCCTAGTTCCAAGAAAGGAAAAAAGCTGGAGACCAATTCTCGACCTGTCCACCTTAAATACATACATCATTGTCCCAAAGTTCAAAATGCTGACCCTACAGCAACTTCTTCCCATGCTGGGCAAGGAGAGTTGGCTGGTAACTCTAGATCTCAAGGAGGCATACCTGCACGTCCCCATTCGACCAATCTGCAGAAGATACCTCAGATTTCTTGCAGGATCAGAGCACTATCAATTCTCAGCATTGCCCTGTGGCTTATCTACTGCGCCCAGAGTATTCACAAAATGCCTGGCATCAGTAATCGCCCATTGCAGACTACAGGGAATTCAAATTTACCCATACCTGGACGACTGCCTGCTACAATGGGACAACAAAAGCAAGCTGACAACAGATTTACAAAGGGTCATTTACTTGCTACAAGCACTGGGATACACAGTCAATTTACAAAAGTCAAGGCTGATACCATCCCAAACAAGGACATTCTTGGGCTGAATTGGACACAGTAAAACAAATGGCATTCCTAACTACAGAAAAACAAAAAGAACTCCCTCTTTACTTCTTGGCAATAACAAAACTGAACAAGTTAACAGCAAGAAAAGTACTGCAGGCCTTGGGCTTCATGGCATCATGCATAATCTTGGTCCCACTTGCCAGACTGCATATGAGAAAACTACAGTGGTACCTAAAGAATTTATGGTCCCAACACAGACACAGCCTAGAAACAGAAATCCCACTAATTCCATGCTTAAAACAGGAGTTCCTATGGTGGGCTCAGGCATGCCAGTCAAACCCAGGGCTACCCTTTCGCAGATGTCAAGCAAGCCAGACCATCACAACAGACGCTTCAGACCTAGGATGGGGGGCCCACCTGCTGGACAAATGCGTGCAAGGATTGTGGACACAGGATCAACTTCACCTGCACATCAACCTAAAAGAAATGCTGGCAGTAAAACTGGCAATCCAAAAGTTCAGACCATTTCTCAAAGAAGGCCAGTTGATGATAAGGACAGACAACACCACAGTCATGTGGTACATCAACAAACAGGGAGGCACTCATTCATACCCCCTATGCAGAATGACTTTGGAGCTGTGGAACCTGGCACTCAGCTACAACATCCAGTTACAGGCAATATTTGTACCGGGAAAAGAAAATACTCTAGCAGACATATTAAGCAGAACCACATCGGATGCCCACGAATGGAAGCTGCACCCGGACATCTTCAGGACCATCTCAAAGAAATGGGGAATGCCTCAGATAGATCTATTCGCATCACCTCTCAATCACCAGCTCAAAAAATTTTGCACAAGGACATTCCACCCACTAGCATGGAAAGTGGATTCGCTCTCCTTCAGCTGGAAAGGCCTAACAGCATATGCATTCCCACCTCTTCCCTTGATACACAAAGTATTACTAAAAATCAAGGAAGAACGCCCAAGGATAATCCTGATAGCTCCAAACTGGCCAAGACAACACTGGTACCCACTGCTGAGGAGCATGTCTCGAACAATATGTGGCCAATACCCTGATGCCTTTGATGTTAAGTCAGAACAACTACAGCCTCATACATCCAAAGCTAAAACGCTGCAACTGACTGCATGTAACATCACACAGCATCTGTTAATCCAGAACTTTCACAAAGAGTTAAAGACATTATTCTTGAAGCACGCAGACCTTCAACAAGAAGGAACTATGCTGGAAAATGGAAAAGGTTTGTCATTTGGAGTACTGAAAGAGGAAAAGATGTGTCAAACATAGATATGCCTAACATTCTGGAGTATCTGGCGAACTTCTTCATTCAGGCCTGTCCTACTCCTCCATCAAGATACATGCATCAGCTATTTCAGCAGAATACAGCTTTGATCCACCTGTTTTTCGCACCCTTTGCTCAGGCAGTTCCTCAGAGGAATCAAGAATGTAAAACCTCCAAGGAAACCACCATTACCAGCTTGGGACTTAAACTTTGTGCTGGAAAAGTTGACACTATCACCCTTTGAACCAGCAGCAACAGCAGACCTACAACACCTGTCATGGAAAACTGCTTTCCTACTGGCAATTACTTCAGCAAGGAGGGTTTCAGAACTACAGGCCTTAATGGCAGTGCAACCCTTCCTAATCTTCCACCAAGATAGAGTGTCCATGAGGACTAATCCTACATTTATGCCTAAGGTAGTATCCAGAGTGTCTTTAAACCAGGCAATCCACCTACCTACCTTCTTTCCCAACCCACAAAACAGAGGGGAAAGAATACTGCATACCTTGGATGTACATAGACAGCTATGCTACTACTTGGGCAGAACAAAAAGTAGCAGAAAGACTGACCAACTTTTTGTAGCCTATGCAACAGGAAGGGAAGGAAAAGCTATTTCCAAACAGACAATCTCCAAATGGATAGGAAATTGCATACGATTCTGTTACTCCTTCCATGGAAAACCAATTCCACAGAACATAAGACCTCATTCTACAAGGGCAACAGCCACTACCACAGCCTTCTTACGAGGAGTGGCAACCAAAGACATTATTGAGGCGGCTACTTGGACCTCTGTGCATACATTTGCCAAGCATTATAATTTGCCTCTTTATTCCAGATCCCGAGCAGGGTTTGCCACTGCTGTACTGCAAGGGATCATAAACACACCATAATCTAGTTTTATCATCCTCCCCTAGTTGGCTATGGTATTCTACCCAGTTGTTATGACTGCAGATGCATCCATGAAGGACATAGTACAGTTTTGTACCTACCATAAATGTAGATGTCCGAACTGGATAGCATCTGCAGTCAGGATTACCCTCCCTCCTTCCCCTCTGTGGTACTCCTAGGGTGTTTACCCTCCTAATAGCTAGCTGGTGGGGGGGAGTCTTTTATGGTGTGTTTGTTTGTATATATGTACATACATGCTTATTTTTGTGTTTACCTCTATCTTTTTGGAAACATTGGCATCTATCCAAATTTTAGCCTCCAAGAGGGCTACTGGCATCTGGGGCAAGAAACACTGAGGAAAATGGCGTCGGCTGATGCCTTTATACCCGAAGACCAACAGAGATGACGTCGGGTGAAGTGCGACATCAGCCGAAGCCGGACCCGGACTTTGGAATCCGGCCGACTGAAGGGCTGCCTGACGACAGGACAACCCAGTTGTTATGACTGCAGATGCTGTCCAGTTCGGACATCTACATTTATGGTAGGTACAAAACTGTACTTTACCGTCCCTCCAGCCCCCTGTTTTTCTTTTATTATACCTCTTCTTTCTTTTATTATGCTTAAAAGCCTTTTTGGTGTATTTGCTTTTGTTTGGAGGTATATTTTTGTGTTTCTTAGTATATATATATATATATATATATATATATATATATATATATATATATATATATTCACCTGACATCTGGGGCAAGAAAAACTGATGTAATGGCGTCGGCTGCATGTTTTATACCCCTGACGGCCTGACTTCATGGAAGAAAGGACAGCAACCAATGCAGGACCCAAGACTTTGTTAATCAGGCCGACTGAGGGCAACCTACCAGCAGATTACCCAAATGTAATGACTGCAACAGTGAATACACTCGAACATCTACATTTATGGTAAGTGTACACAACTGTACTTTGTGCCTGCCTTGGAGAATGTATTTAATGCTGCCTGTAACAATCCTGATTCCCAATCTTCAGTTCCCAAAAAGGCAGATACGCTTTACAACGTTTCTCAAGCTAACAGTCATTTGTTTCCCACCTCATGTCTGCCCTGTGGCCATATCCATATCTTTGCCTGATGGGAACAGACTGTTGGTGTCCTCCAACCTTTCCCCTGTGGACAAAGAAGGAAAGGTGTTGGATAGGTTTGGTAAGGGAATATCTTCTTCTTCTTTTTCTTCCACTATGGTGTATAGAATTCTTAATTATCAGACTTGTGTATGGATTTGTTCTTTTGTTTTCCAGACAGTTTGAGAGAATTATGTACAATATTTCCCCTTGAAGTTAGTGCCTATCTGAACTCCATTTGTTTCTGCCATTTCTGAAGTATCAAAACATGCCATAAGGAATATACATAATTGACTGTACAGATACTGTGTCTAGGACTGCTGCTACTGCTACAGTATTGAGATATGCCTGGGTGCATAATCAAAAGTTTTATGATGAGGTAAAGTCTAAAATTTTAAATTCAGTTTTAGATAAGGAGGTTTTATTTTTGGTGAGAAAGGGAAATTAATACAGGGAGTTTCCAAGAGATTTCAGCACCTCTCATTTCAAGTCTCCCAAATCCTCCTTTCCATTTAAGAAACTAAAAAAAAAACAGTCCCTGTCTTTCCAATCCAAATAGGGAAGGGAACCAAAAAGAGATAGCAGGAGGAGAACAAGAAGAACCATGGATTAACTTAGTTCAGTTGTGTAAATAAAATGATCATAACTTGGAATAGCAATATCTGTGTTCCAGTGATCACTGCTGCAGTGTTGTGTCCTTATCTCTAACCCCCCCCCCCTCCTCAATTTTGTTTGATTTTTGGATTTTTGTTTGCCAGGGTGAGGACATTGATTGTTATTTACCTTGCACTGACCTCTTTCAGGGCCGCAGCCTCCCTCTTTCAGCTGACATGAAAGCTGTGAAAGGCTAGGCACCCAGGATGCTGATTTTCTTAGGCTCTGCTTGAGTTCTCAACAGTCTGGGCTTGTGGAAGGTGCTCTTTAGCTTTGGAAGCTGGCCAGATGTTATATCCTAGACAAGATATAACCCATATAGCTAATGCTCCTGCAGCAATGATCATTTGAACATCTACTGTTATGGTAAGTTTGCTTATATAATTGTACTTCCTTTCCAGACCATTGCCCAACATGTATGCTGACTGTGTTATATACCTTAGTTTTATCTTTAAACTGAAAGTTTCTCCCTTGAAGTCCCTCTGTATTTTCACTGACGTGACTGTTAAAGGGCAGTGTTACATATGGCATGACTGTATACCATAGGTTCATAGGTGTGTACTAGGCTAATGGCCCTGGCGCCTTTACAAGCCTAACCCAGTAGAACTGACCTGGCATTGTGCCGCCCGATGTTAGTTCCCAGTGCCTTTATCAAGTAGAACCACTGGAGTGATCCCCGGGGTGAACTTTCTGTTTCCCATCCACTCATCAAGATTTCTCTTGAAGAGGGCCAGTGAGGTGCTCTGCTTGACATGTATGGTAAGTCTATTCCAGAGCATGGGCAGTCTCTGGGTTATGAACCTGTCCCTCCAGCATGTCCTGTTGATTGTGGTAATGAGGTTGAGGTCTCTGGAACTTGTGGTATGGAGGGATTGGGATTTCTTTAGATGTAGCATTTCTAACAGTGTTGGGTCAGACATGGCTTTGTAAGTCAAGCAGAGATCGCCTCTTAGTAGACAATATGAGACAGAGAATAGCTGGAGTTTTTTGAGTCTGTCTGTGTAGGACATGTGTTTAAGGCCTAGGATCCTCTTCGTGAGGTACTTTTGTGGCCTTTTCAGCTGTTGCATGTGTCTGGTGAGGTACATGCCAAATGGGGCATTATACTCGATGATTGGCATAATGAGGGAAGAGTAGAGAGAGGTGATGACCTCTTTCTTCCTGGATGCAAAACTCTTGATAATGAGAAATAGAAGGACTTTCTGACCATAGTGGCAATGTGGTGGTCGAAGGAGAGGTTGCTGTCAACCTGTGTCCCCACATCTCTAATAACGCCTTCAGTCTTCAGTGGGCTCCCATCGATGTAGTAATTAGTGGGAACTGAGTTTTTCCCAAAGGGGATGATGACACATTTTTTGGCATTAAGGTTAAGGCCATGGTTTCGACACCAGTCATTGCTCTCAGTGAGGCCTTTCTGTAGGCTGTCTGCATCACTTGGGGAGTTAATAATGGCTCCCAGGTTGCAGTCATCTGTGAACTTGGTCAGCCAGAGTCCCTCTGTGTTTGCCTGGACCTCTGAGAAGTAGATGCCAAACAGGTGAGGACCCATGACCGATCCCTGTAGGACTCCACTTGTGACTGATCGGCAGTCTGATTTGGAGTCCGCTACTTTTATACTGTGAGTTCTGTCTGTGAGCCAAACCCACCTAGTGATATCAGGATTGATGCCTAGTTTGGTGAGTTTATCAATAATTCCTGAGTGGGGAATGGTATCAAAGGCCTTGGCCAGATCGAGGTAGGCTGTATCAACTGCCTTGCCCTCATCCACAGCTCTGATGACTGACTCAAAGAAGTCAACCAGGTTGAGCAGGCATAATCTACCTTTTACAAAACCAAATTGCATGGGATCTAGAGTTTGGAGATTCCCTATATCCTTGTTAATTAGGTCCGTGATGATGCACTGCATAGCCTTACATATCAGTCTTGTCAGGCTAATGGGGCGATAATTCCCAGGGTCTATTGTCTTTCCCCCTTTATGGAGAGGGATGACTGTAGCAGTGCGCAATTCAGTAGGAACAAAGCCTGAGGTGAGGCTGTGAATGAACAGGGCACACAGATGTGGTGCCAGTTCACTTTGTAGTTCATGTAGAACACATCAAGGGATATTGTTGGGTCCCATGGAAGCTGTATTCTTGGTACTGGACAATGCAGCTTTAACCTCTGCTGCAGTAATGCTGTGTGCCTGGCATTCCTCCTTGTGATTGGTCCTTTGGGGGGGGGGGGAGTAAAGTTGGCACTGAATCTGTCGGCCAGTATGTTGGCAATATCTGTTGGCTAATATGGCTCAGTATAGGAGGTACCATTATGCAGTAACTCACAGCAAACTTGGGCATTGCCGTGGAAATTCTTGATATAATTATAAAAGACTTTGTGATTATTTTTAGTGTCTGCCGCAATTCTGCCTTCATAACTGGCTTTAGAGGTTTTGATGAGGGATCTCAACTTTTTGTTGAAGCTAATAAGGGAGTTTTTTCCAGTCTTGGGACTTCACCTTTTTCTGCAACAGTTTCTTCCTTCTGTTGTAGAGTTTATTAATGGCAGGGGACCACCAGATTGGCTTCCTTTTTTTGGAAGAGAACGCCTTGGTTCTGTTGGGTATGACTAGTTCCATGCATTTATGTACGTGTTCGTACAGTGCATTGGTGTATGTTTCAGCAGTCATGCATCTTATTTTCCATTGTCATGGGTGACGTGAAGTTAGCCACCTCTGTTTTTAGGAGCCCAAAGTAATCTTTGGAGAAGTTTTGCATGGTGTTTACCTTTGTAGGGGGTGTGGGTGAGATGAATATTTCCATGGTGATTAGTTTGTGGTCGGATCTAACCAGAGGAGGAATTGACTATGGGTGTAGAGCAATGGTTGCCCATGTTAGTAATAACCAGGTCAAGGATGTTGTTTCTTCTGGTGGGGGTAAGAATGAGCTGGTCCAGGGCATTGGAACTGATAAATTCCAGGAAGCGTTGGGCCAGTGTATTGGTGCATGAGTAGTTTTCCCAGTTGATGGAGGGGCAGTTGAAGTCACCTAGTATGAGAATGTTGGGTTGGACCCTAATAGTTTCCAGGGTGCTTAGGAATGTGGAGTGAGAGTCTTGGGACATGGTTGGGGACCTATAGCAGGCTGCGACCTGAATCGCCGTCTTACCCAGTGTTAGTTGTACCTGAAGTATCTCGGATGCATTATTCTGGGCTGCTAGTCTGTTGGTGTGTGTCCTTACACAACTGTAAGGACACACACACATAAACTGTACCATCTCCTATCCCGTCCAGAGGGATTAGTTCACCTAAACCTTCAGAACCTCAAGCTCACAGCTTGGCTTCTTCAGTTCCATTAATTGTCAGGTGTAATTTTCTATCTTCTCCAGTTCATAAGATTCTTTTTGAATCATACAAACCCTTCACAAGAAAACTCTACAAAAGTGAATGGAAGAGATTTTCCTACTGGGCTCGTGATAATAACATTAACCCCTTCTCCGCTCCTGTCAACAAAATCTTTGAATTTTTAGCTTTGCTGTTTGAAGAAGGAGCCTTTGTGAATATGGAGACACCACCGCCTTTGGAGCTTTGGTACATGTTCTGGGGCCGAAAGGTGTGGAATGAGTTGCAGCCAGGTAGCGCAGGGATGCTTTCGGCTGCTTTAAACCAGGTCTCTGTTCCAGCACAAATGTCGATGTTCTCCATTTTGCGGAGTGCTTTGAGCAAGTGCATCTTTAGATTTAGACTTCTAGCATTGAGCAGCATGACCCTCAGATTGCATTTATTTATAGCTGTTATAGTGGTAATTTGGCCTTTGGAACATTGCCTAAAAAGGCACTATGGGGTGACGAGCCTTAGCCAGTATTCGGAAACCCATGGGTGAGAGATGCAGGCCATTTCAGGCAAAGCATTGAAGTCTGTCCATCATGTCATCCCACGCAGACAGGTATTGGATCCCCTTAGAATGACACCAGAAACTTAGCCAATTGTTGAAGTCAATCATTTTCTGCTTGTACTGCAGTATCATTCTGGGCGACAGTAGGATACTGCTCAGGGCTAGGGTCATACCTGCCCGGGCCACATAATCTGAGATCTCCTCCATGTCTCTTTTCATGTAGTCCAGGGAGGTGCGTCTCGGGTCATTCACACCCGCATGGACAGTGACAGAGTCATACTTGTACTTGTGGAGTGACCTGAGTATGTGTGTTGTGTGTCTGATTCTGGCACCTGATAGACAGCTGATTGTTACCTTCTCCTTATTCAACCTAGTGAGTGGGACATCAGTGTGCCTCACTATAGAGTCACCTATGATTAGTGTATTGGGCAAGCTGTCTTGCCTTAGGGACTTGGGCAAGCTGTCTTGCCTTAGGGACTTAGGTTGAGGGACACACTGCATAGATGAGTTATGTGTTTTGTGGTTTGTTCTGTGTTGTAGTGGTCGAGTGCATTTCTGCCTTGGAGATCTCTGCTGTTTGGGTAGATTTCTATTGAGAGCCTCAGCGAAGGTGGGTGTGTGGTTTGAGTTTTTATGTGAGAGCTGTATTGGTGAGTGTTTTGGAGGGTTATGTGCTGCATGTGTTATGGTGCAGGTGTTGACCACCTTGACCAGCTATTCCAGTCTTGGCTTGAGAGTGCATGGCTTCCAATTTGGATAAATAAGTGCATCTCTCACAAGTCTTGGAGGTAAGAGGAGAGGGTTGTCTGTGTACATGAGGCAGTTGCTACACTGCCTCAGAATGCCCAAGTTCACCAGGTTAATAGGAGAAAGCACAGGGAACTGACCTTTAGACATGTCAGGATGGATGGCCATTATTACTAAGTACTGGAGAGGTTTCATTATATATTCATTTTACAGGAAAAGTGTCACTCAGTGTGTCTGAGTCTGTACAGAGCACTGCCAAACACTTGAGGGGAAACTAATACGTAGACCCTGAAAATTTAAGGATGAAGTATTTAGGCAGGTATTCTGAAGTTAGAAAGAAATCAAGCAGTACTTACTGAAAAATAAAGAATTAACTTGTCAAGAATGATGAAAAGAGGAGAGTCGCATGAATGGCTACTGTCTGGCTACTACTAGTGCTGGTCTCAGCACAGCTTCACGCTGCTGGGATACAGTACTCCTTTACTTCTTCTCTCACCAGAAGCAAAATGTTAGCACCAATCCCAAGAAGAGAAGAAGGCCACGGCCTGTTTGGTGATCGACAGTCTTGTCCCAGATGATGGAAGGGTCTGCAGGCTTTGTAGCCTTTTTCCGGTAGATGCCTCTAATAGAAACCAGACCAATCAGGTATGTTAAGCACAGACACTCACTCTCCAACCAGAAAGAGTCAGGAATAAATGCAACAACAGAACACCACCACCACCATCATCACCAGTTGCCTTTTCTTATATTTTTTCTCCATGGAGTCAGGGTGTCTGTCACCACCTCTCTCAATTCAGTGCCACTTTCCTACCTTTTTCGATAGAAATGTCTAACTGTTGCAGGTCTGTGCAATCCATGCATCTCTTGGGTGGACATTCTTGTTTCTTCTTGCCTTATTCCTGCTTCTACCCAACCTTCTTCATCAAGTCTTCTAATTTCCTGCATTTGTGACCGAACCATCATAATCTTATCTCCCTTTTTTAAACACCTTTACCAAATTCTTAGATTGTAGGCATAAGTATTCATACAATAATTGAAAAGAAAACAAACCTTTGTGAACAGTTTTCATTCTCTTGCATTATTTATTTATTTATGTATTTATTTATTTATTGACAATTATTAACTGGGAAATTCCACTGGGCCAATGACCCATTTTCAGTGGAGACCCGGGGAGAAAAGCTCCATACAAGCACAGAAAGTTTTAGATAACATCAGCTTAACTTTGAAAGTCAAAGTTTTTACACAATACAAATTGAAGTAGATATACAAAACAAATACATATTTAGAGGTATACATTACAAGAAAAATAAACCCAGTGTGTTAGATTTTTAGTAATTCTGTTTGTATAGTCTCATAAGTTGCTGTTCACTCCAGTATTAACCTGAGTTGCTCATTTCCTGCCTTCTCTTAAATCTCATTTTTCCTCCTTATCATGAACATTGTTCTGCCTGTGTTGTTCCAGCAAATTTCTATGCAGTTTGATCTTTCCTTTTCTAAAAATCCCATCTTCAGTTATTTTAGTAATATCTTCTCTTTCACCTTCTCTGCAATTGGGGCTATTTTGGTTTATGCTGTGATGTCCATATTTCTTTGTCTGTCCCACAGTGTGCATAATACCCCCACCCCCACCCAATTTCAGGCATTTTATCTCCATCACCTCTCAAGTGCTCTGCCTTCACTGCCCAGGCTTCTGTGATATACAGAAGCACTAGTTGCACCACTGATGTTCTTCGTCTTCCATTGCTGCAGTCCTGACTATTGGGTATAGTCCGCGTCCAGTCGGCCCGAATACCAGAGTATAAGGCTGACGTCGGTCAGGGCGCATTAGACTGACGTCAGTACGTCAGGGTACTAATGCGCATGACCGACGTCATATCCTCAGTCTTTTTTGCCGCATGGTCCGATGCAGAAGCAGTTTTGCGAGTGCAGGTTGGCGTTCTGAAATATTTCGAAACCGGAGTTTCAGACCGAAACAGAGTTGGCTAAGTACCCGTTGGGGAACATTTCGATTTTTTCTAGCCTCAGTATTTTACCGAATGTCAGAAACAGTGAATAACTGTATTTCTTGTGGGAAACAGATACCTCATAGGGATTATCATACCTTGTGTATACCTTGTTTAGGGCCTGAGCACGACGTTGTTGGTTGCCGCTCTTGTGCTAGGTTTAACAAACGCACTATTAAGAGGAGGTTAGACTGTGCCAGGTTAGTGTTTGGGAAGCGTTGCAATTATAAAATGCCGTCGGATGCTCCGACGCCCTCTCCAAGAAGCGCAAGGATAAAACAGTGAAGCCTAGGGTTGATGAACCGGCAGTCCCGGACGTCGGTTCTTTAGAAGGCTCAGTGGAGCCGGAGGTTTTGCCAGGAGTTTCCATGGAGTCCCAGGCTGAAACTATACTATTACAGGATGTGCCCTCTCAGGAGGTAGGCCAGGCTGAGGGGCCTCTCAGGTGACTGTTCTTCCCTCACTTCCCAAGGTAGTTAGAGCCTCTCCTTCTGTTGCCAAAACTTCTTTGAGAGGTAGGCCTAGTTCAGCTTCAGTGGGGGCTTCTCCTAGCATTTCGGGTTCTGTACCTAAGAAACATATGCTTAAAATGGCAGAGGATTTGATTACTATGATTAGAGGTTCTATGGCCCGCCTGATAAGAGGCCTAGGGTGGAACCGGAGTTTGATAGTTTTGAACAGTGTTCAGAGGCTTCAGAATCTTCTGTGGAAGATATGCAGGAGTATCCTACTTATTCTGATTCTGATGTGGATGATTCCACTCCTACAGCTTCTCCGCCTGAGGATTTTTCATTTTCAGAGACTCTGCATTCCATGAGGGAGCACTTTAAATGGGAAGGCCAGGATTACTCTGATTCCAGGAAAAGGCTTAGGGAATTCTTGTTTTACCCCAGCATAGGCCTTTAGCTATTCCTCCTGTGTTGAATGTGGTGGAAGATGTTTTGCAGAGGCTTCCCTGAACCCTGACTCTTTGCCTCCTGCTCCTGTTAAGCCTGATAGGTATTATAGGGTGCCCGAAGCTCATAAATATTTGTTTAAGAGTCCTAGGGCGGACCCGGAAACAATTTCTCAAGGGCCTAAAGGTGTTAAGGCTTCTGTGGTTAAAAATCCTGTTCCCACTGATAAAGAGGCAAGGGCTTTGGATAGGTGGGGAAAGAAAGTGTATACTTCTTCCACTCTAGCCATGAGAGCATTGAATTGTCAGTTTCACATGCTAAAATATCAGAATTATCTCCTTTCACAATTGAAATCTAAGGTGGATGCTTTGGCGGAAGGTATTGAGTGTAAAGAGTTGCTGGATTTGGTTCATGTGTCTGAACAAGTGGGTAAGCATTCTTTGCAATGTGGTTTTGATGCTGTACAGGCCTCCTCGAGGGTGGCTGCTACCAGTTCTGTTCTTCGCAGGCATGCCTGGTTGAAGGATCAGAATTTAGCTGAGCATGTTAAGACAAGGATTTTGGATGCTCCTTTACAGTCTGATGTGTTGTTTGGATCGCCTGTGGAAGCAGTTTTAAAGAAAATGGAGGACAAAGCTAAGTCTATGCAAACTGTTAAAGATTTTTTGCAGGTGCAGCCACCAAAGTTTAGTAGAAATTGGCCTGCTAAGGGGTGGACATACCCTGCTTATGATTCCCAGTCTAGGGGTAGGTCTAGACGTGGTAGGGGCAGGGCTCAAGGTTCTTTTAGGCCTAGACAAGGGAGTTCACCTGCTCAGACTTCTGGTGAGGGCAGGGGTCAGTCCTTTCGTAAACAGACCCAATGACCTGTCTTTTCAGCTGCCAGCAGATTCCCGCCTGGCAGCTCCTTTGGGAGGAAGACTGTCTCTTTTCAAAGAAAATTGGGATTTAATTACTCAAGACAAATGGGTGTTGGATATCATTCACCACGGTTACAGATTTTATTTCCATACAATGCCCCCTTTCAAAGGCATGCCAGACGTTCCTCCTCCACAAAGAAAAGAGGCTCACAAGCAAGTTTCTCAGTTACTTCAGATAGGGGCCATTCAGCCAGTCCCTGTATCAGAAAGGGGCCTAGGATTTTATTCTCGCCTGTTCCTTGTACCAAAGAAGGGGAACACGTGGAGACCAATTTTGGATTTATCTCTCCTCAACACGTTTTGGACATTCCCAAGTTCAAGATGTTGACGTTACAACAGCTTTTACCTCTGCTGGGCAAAGATCACTGGATGGTAACTTTAGATCTCAAGGAAGCTTACCTTCATGTGCCTATAAGGCTAAGTTGCAGGAAGTATCTGCGGTTTCGAGCTGGAAATTCTCATTATCAGTTCTCTGCATTGCCCTTTGGCTTATCTACTGCCCAGAGTATTCACAAAGGCTCTGGCTCCAGTGAATGCTTACTTCAGGCTTCAAGGAATTCAAATCTATCCTTACTTGGGCGACTGCCTGATTCTGGCTCAAGAAAAGGAAGACCTTCTACAGCATCTGGAATATGTTATAGCAGTGCTAAGATGCCTAGGGTATTCTGTGAACGAAATAAAGTCCAGTCTAGTACCCTCTCAGGACATGTGCTTTCTGGGTGTGAGACTGAATACAGCAGCCCAGATGGCCTTTTTAACCCCGGACAAACAAAAGAGTCTGTCACTTTACTTCCATCAACTATCTCATCAGTCCGTGCTGACTGCAAGGACAGTCCTTCAAGCATTAGGGTTCATGGCATCTTGTATTCTGGTGCTTCCCAATGCCAAACTGCATATGAGGAAGCTACAGTGGTATCTCAAAATGTATGGACACAGCACTGCCAGGATTTGGACACTGTCATTCAAATAATACCTTGCCTTGAAAAGAATTCTTGTGGTGGGCTCAGGAATGTCACCTAAACAAGGGACTCTCTGTGACCCGGCCAGAGGCAAGTCAGATCTTAACGACAGATGCCTCGGACCTTGCTTGGGGAGCTCATCTAAATGGAAAGTGGATACAAGACAAGTGGCCTGCCAGACTACAGCATCTACATATCAACATGAAGGAGATGTTAGCAGTCCAGTTTGCATTAATGGCTTTCAAGGAGTTACTTCTTCCAGGGCAGGTGTTGATTCTAACAGACAACACAACTGTCATGTGGTACATCAACAAGCAAGGGGGAACACATTCTTATCCTCTATGCAGGCAAGCAATGATTTTATGGGAGACTGCGCTAAGCTTGCAACTAACTCTTCAGGCAAGGTTTCTGCCAGGAGCACAGAACTCCTTAGCAGATGTGTTAAGCAGACAAATCATGGATCCCCACGAGTGGAAACTGGATCTTCATGTATTTCAGAAACTGACAGTGTCATGGGGAACTCCAGACATAGATCTGTTCGCTTCTCCACTAAACCACCAGCTGCCAAAGTATTGCACAAAGGGGTTTCATCACACAGCTTGGAAAGTGGATGCTCTGTCTTTCAGTTGGAAAAACCTTCATGTGTATGCCTTTCCACCTCTGCCTCTTCTTCCAAAGGTACTATTAAAGGTCAGGCAAGACAGGCCAAGGATGATTTTGATAGCTCCAGATTGGCCTCGGCAACACTGGTACCCACTACTACGGAGTCTGGTACAGAAGCCTCCATGGCCTTTACCTCTGATTCCTCATCTGTTATCTCAGAAGGACGGTCATCTGCTCAATGTCAAGCTTCATTCTCTTCATCTAACAGCCTGGCATATTCTGTGTTGAAACACAACAGGTCTCAACTTCCTCAACAAGTTTTAAATGTGATTATGGAAGCTAGAAGACCTAGTACAAGGAGAGTGTACGCAGAAAAATGGAAGAGATTTTTATTTTGGAGTACAGCAAAGAATTTGGAGATTTCTGAGCCTAATTTGAGTGTGGCTCTTCAATATCTTACTGAGTTATTGGACAAAGGTTTGTCCTTCTCTTCCATTAAGATTCATGCTGCAGCAATTTCAGCTCACTATGATTGTGACCCACCTTTGTTTTCGCATCCTTTGTTCAAGCAGTTTCTTAGAGGGGCAAAGAATATAAGACCCCCACGTAGAGCTCCTACTCCTGCTTGGGATCTCAATTTTGTGTTGGAAAAACTTACTCTACAACCTTTTGAGCCTGCAGCTACTGCTGAATTGAAATACTTGTCATGGAAGACTGCTTTTCTGTTGGCTATTACTTCTGCAAGAAGGGTGTCTGAGTTGCAGGCCCTTATGGCAGTAGAGCCCTTTTGATTTTCCATAAGGATAGGGTATCATTACGCACTAATCCTTCCTTTATGCCTAAGGTGGTTTCTAGTGTGGCTTTAAACCAAACTATTCATTTGCCTACGTTTTATGCAGACCCTCAAAATAAAGGGGAAAAGATTTTGCACACTTTAGATGTACACAGGCAATTGCGTTATTATTTAAGCAGAACTAAGGATTTTAGGCAGTCCCAGCAGTTGTTTGTTTCTTTTGCTTTGAGTTCACAGGGCAAGCCTGTGTCAAAACAAACTATTTCTAGGTGGATTGGCTTTTGCATTGCATTTTGTTATTCCCATCATGGCAAGGAGATTCCAGCTGGGATTAGGCCTCATTCCACTAGGGCTACTGCCACTTCAACAGCATTTCTAAGGGGTGGCAACTAAGGATATTTTGGAAGCAGCTACTTGGAGTTCAGTGCATACTTTCTCTAAGCATTATCACCTTCCTATCTACTCTAAGTCTAGGGCTGGTTTTGCCACAGCTGTTTTGCAAGGCATGTTGTCAGCTCCTACTTCTTTATGATTTGCCAGCCTCCCTTACCTCTGCTTTGGGATTCTACCCAATAGTCAGGACTGCAGCAATGGAAGACGAAGAACATAGTACAGTTTTGTACCTACCATAAATGTAGATGTTCGAGGATTCCATTGCTGCAGTCCAATTTACCCTCCCTCCTTCCCTCTGTATTTAGGGGTGGTTGTGTAGGTGAGTTTACATGCTTATATTTTTGTATATATTGTTGTATATATTGTACATGTTTTTGGTGCAGGTTTTTTGGGACTTGTCTTTTTAGGGTCTTCTGACATCTGGGGCAAGAAAAGACTGAGGATATGACGTCGGTCATGCGCATTAGTACCCTGACGTACTGACGTCAGTCTAATGCGCCCTGACCGACGTCAGCCTTATACTCTGGTATTCGGGCCGACTGGACGCGGACTATACCCAATAGTCAGGACTGCAGCAATGGAATCCTCGAACATCTACATTTATGGTAGGTACAAAACTGTACTTTTTGTTTACCTTTCTCTTCAGCATCTTTGGCATTCTTCTGTCACAATACCCTTGACACTTTGTGCCATTTGGATGTTGCACCCCTGATCCTAGCTTTGACCTCCTCTTTCAGACTTTCCTTCTCCTTAGGCACTCCTTCCAGAACTAGAAACTGTTAACCTATTCAGTTATTTTTCTTATTGTCTCAGTTTTCAGCTTCTTCTGGTTTCTCCCATTTCCTGCTAGGAAAATTGTCTTGTCTGTACTTCACTACCATTCATGTGCCTTCAGCTTTCCATTACAGTCCCCTATGATTTACTGAAGTTTCATTTCGGAGTCTGCTTGTAGTGCCACATCATTTGTGTACAGCAGCTTTGTTGATCTGATGCATACCCACTCCCACTCTTCCACCTGATTGCTGAAGTAGTCCATCAACTGTATGAGCGGCAGTGGGTTCAGAGCTGAACTCTGATGCATACCCACTCCCACTAGAAAACCTCTCTGTGAGTAGGTTCCTAGGTTCATAGATTAGTAGTAGGCTAACCGCCCTGGTGGGCTATTTTAAGTCTAGCCAATTAACACATGTGAGAATCAAACCCTGCACCTTGTGTCTGTTATGCAAATACCTTGACCTTTATGTAACATATGAATACTGTTCTTGTCATGGGGTCCTTGTACATATTCTACAAGTGTTTCTGGGACATTGCAGGACTTCCCAAATCAGCTTTTTTGGGACTGTGTCTCATGATTTCTCCAAGTCTAAGGATACCCAGGACTGCCCTCTTATATTACAAATGGACAGATGCAGACCCTAAATGTTTTATCCCTTGCATGAGTCCCCTCACATTATCAATGGTTTGAACCCCATTATTCTCTTTATGGATACTGTATGATTATTGACCATGGAATGGGTAAGGCCAATATATAACCAAATGTGACAGATTAATTAGAGCATAAAAGGGGAAATTTGCTAGGCTTAAAATGGCCCACAAGGGCAGTTAGACTAGTACTTGCCTGTGAACCTCTGAACCTAGTTGGACTGTTTCCTCATATCCAGCTTCTTCTCCACTATCTGTCTCACTACAAACTGCATCCTGATCTGAATCCAAGCTGCTTATCTCCCATCTTACTTTCTGCTGTTCTGCACATTCATTTATGAATTACCCTGTGCAGCTGTTTCATGCAATGTGACAGGAGTTTAATATCTATATGCTGCCCACAGTTGTGAATGCCCCTTTTGTTCTTGTGCACTGCCACTAGAATGATTAGTCTCCAGTCATTTTCGATACACCTTTCTCTCCATGCCACATTGAGTTTCCTTAGAAGCCATTTCTCCCCTACTTACCCAACATCTTGATTATATCTGCCTTGACCACGTCGGAGCTTGCTGCTTTCCCTGACTTTATTTTCCTTAGTCCTTGTCTTACTTCTGCTAGGGTTGGTTCTACCTCCTCTTTCATACTAGGTTATGTCTAGGGCAGTACAGCTTTTGTGGGGTTTCCTTCATTCAGAAGCTGCTGGAAATTCTCCTTCTATCTGCCCTTGATGTCCTCTAGACGAGCGAGCAGATCGTTGCTGGCATTCATTATGAATATAAGGCTAGATTGTTTTTCATTCTGTCTTTGCCTTGCAACCTGACTGAACTATTAAACTGTACATTTTAGTTATAATATAATGTTAAGGTAAATCTTGGTTTGAAATATAACTTGGAAGATAATCTGTTTTGCAAATGTTTTGAAAAGTTATTGTCTGTTGTCCTGTGCTGCGGCTGAAAATAGTCTTTAGAGCAGTTCAGTTACTGTTTAACAAAGTCAAATAACTAAATATATTTATTTACTTAACATTTGTTTACTGGGAAAGTCTGACTTGGAACGAAGCCATTTTTCAGCAGAGGCCTGGGGAGAAGCACTCCAGATGCATGTCTTTGTAATGTGGGAGGAAACTGGAGCACCCGGAGGAAACACACATGGATGGGGGAAGGACATGCAGACTCCACACAGAAGGCACCCCAGCCGAGAATTGAACCAGAGAACCTCTTGCTGTGAGGCAACAATGTAACTGCTGAACCACTGCACCATCCATTATAGACACGTGAAATTATAGATCTGATGATGTTGCTTTCATTTGCTGTTCAACCTGTGGATTCGGATCCGAGAATCAGATCTGACTTGGCCACATACTAAAGCACCAGGATCCGAGATCTGAGCTCCTCCCCTACCCATAATGCTCCTTTCCTCCAAATCCTTCAGACTAGCATCAGAAATCTGTTTGTTTGAGCTTCTCTGGGTTTTTCTCCATGAGTTTTTCAGCAGCTTTCATATTGTATTGCCTTTACTTCTTCTTACAGTCTTTAACTCTTTATATATAGTTCATCTCTGTGTCGGGTGTTTTGTCTTTGTGATTTGTACTTTGCTTTCTCATAACAGTCCCTTTCCCTTCCCTACCCCTTTCTAGCTGTATTCTTTTCTTGCCTTTAAAAAGGAGGGGGATGTATATATATATATATATATATATATATACATAGAATTTAGCTAAGTCTAGTTTAGTAGATAGTATATTTCCAGTGTGTGTGTGTGTGTGTGTGTGTGTGGGGGGGGGGGGGGTGGGTTGGATATGGCTGACCCCAAATCCACAGGTTTCAAAAAATGTGTGTCTTGTGGGTAGAAAATTCCACTCTGAGTGTATGATGTGTCTTGGGGCTGCCCATTTGGACTTCCCATACAGTATTTTTGCTGGGTTTAATCAACAAGCCCTAAATGACAGGAGGAACAAATTGATCCTGAAAGGTCTTCCTTCTTCAGCTTCTTCATCTACCACACCATCCATTTCAGGCGGTCAAGCCCCTCTCAAAAACACAGACTGCAAGAGGTCCCCCAGTAGGTCCCATCAATGCGGGGAACCTCCTGCCAAGTCAACCAAGCAGTCGGATCCAACTACTTTGGCTCCAGTTGTCATCCAGGCCTCCTCTCAACACCAGAGCCTTAGTTTCTCCATGAAACTGTTGACATCTATGCCTAAGTCTCCTGTCCTGCAACAACCAAGACCAGTTTCCAGGCCTGCCTCTGTTGCTTCCTCCGCTAGGTCCTCTCGCAGCCTTTCAGAAGCTGAGGTTGACAGCATGATGGTAAAATTTCTCAAGGCACAAATCCAGCTGGGGATCTTGCCTGCTGGGTTCCGCTCTGGATCCGTGAACAGTATTCCTGCCTTTGTTCCAATATCTCCTTCTCAGATCCAACCCCCAGTTTTGGAGTCATCAGGCCAGAACTGTCCTGGAGTCGAGGCATCTGAACCAATAGGTACTGACTCATACAACTCTGACCTTTTTGGATCAGAGCATCTCTCGGAGCCGTAGCTTCAGTGTCGAGTCCGAGGGGTTGACGTTAGGAAATTTTCAGAGCCGTCTCTTCCCCTCAGAGCTTCAGTACTTGATAGCTCTGCTCTGACTCCTCACTCGGATCTGGGGACGTTGGGGATTCGTGGAGCTTCCCTGTCGACAGCTCCAGTGGGGGTGCCCTCAGTGTCCCAATCTCCCTTGGTGTTCAAGGTGGTGGAGAGGGCTCTCTCTGCGCTCAGAAGTGCCTTGACTCTACCTGCTTCAGAGCCCAACCCCCCTCCAGCTGCCTTTGTGTCTGAGCCATCTACCCTGTTTCCTCTGGGACAGCCTGCCCAGAAAGACATACAGACTGCTTCCCTTGTGGAACACCCAGAGTCTTCAGATACCTCCCCAAAGCACCCCACTAAAGATGTCTCTCAGAAACACCAGTGCAAAAGGAGACACTTGGATTCCCATTTGGAATCCCTCACTGAACTGAGGACACAGATCTCGATGAGGGGGAAGGGTCCCCTAGATCGCCATCTGAGGAGGTCACCTTTGGGGACACCATGGAGAACCTATGCCAGAAAGTTGATTAGTCTTCCCAAAACCCTAACCTGGAGGAATCAGTGTTTCTGGAAGCTTTTGGGTCAGACCCATGTACATCTTGAATGCCCCCCCCCCCCCCCTGCAGCTCCCCTTATTGACCTTGTGTCGCGCAGGGCATGGAAGGAGCCTGACACAGTGGAACTTATTCCAAAATGGCCTGTCAAGATTCTTAGTGCTCCTCCTGACCCCACTGGATCAGGGGTGTTCCTGTCAATGCTATGGTGGTAGCAGCAACCACCAAAAAGGAGCTGGCCCAGCAGGGCTCCATTGTCTGTCCCCTTAGTAGGGAGTCTAGAGTCTTGGACTGGTTTGGTAAGCGGGTATACGCTTTAGCGACCTTCACATTGCAAGCGCTGAATTATTTGGCACATGTAACCAGACTACAGAGGGTCTTAGTCAAGAAACTGTCTAGTTCTGCCCCAAGGTCCATGTCTGCTGAGGAACAGAAGACCTTTTCCTCTAGGGTGGCCACCCTTCACCCTATTTCAAACACGTCCATGATGTTAATTTTTCATGCTGCAGAAAGTCAATCACAGACTGCCGGATCAGGCATTGCTACCAGACACCATGCCTGGATTCAGCTGTGAGATTTCTCAGAACCCTAAAAGCTACTGATGTTATTATGCAGTCCTATCTCGCCTCCATTATTACATGTGGTTAGAAAGCCTGAAAACATCTGATTGGCTCGTGGCTAATAGGTATCCCATGATGCATGCGCACATTCCCCAGATCTTGTTTGCTGCGTCTTCAGTCGGAAGCTTCTTTTGTTGGCTGTGGCTAAGTGATTTAGTTCTTTATTATGATTGTTAGAAGTTTTTTAACTTCTTGTGAAGTGCTTTTCTTATTGCTGTTAGCCTTATTGTGATAACCGATTGTGTCATTTTAACCGGACTTGACGTTTTCCTGGATTTGACTTTTCTGCTATAAAATTTTGGGCCTGTTGGCCTTTTTTGTGTGTGTGTTCCCGTGAGTGTGTGCGTTTTATTAAACCATTTTACTTAGAGATATTAGTCTGTTTCCCTTTCCTTTACACTAGGTTCGTTTAAGTTAGAGAACCTAGTAAAACTCCCTTGGTTGTTTGTTGTGAGAAATAGGGCTAGATCTGTTTAAGTTAGAGGATCTAGTTCCTCTCTTGTTGAGTGAGTGTGTTGCTTTTTCTCATCAATGGCCTATTGAGACTACCATAATGTGTAAGGAACATAAAGAGCATAAACAGTCAGGATTTAAAAAGTGTACTAAATGCTCTCAAAAAATGTCCATCACTGATGGACATACCATTTGTGTGTACTGTTTAGGGGCCACACATCTTCAAGAGACTTGTTTCTTTTGCCATTCCTTTAGTCCTAGAGTGCTCCAGGAACGGAAGAATAAGTTGATTCTAAAAGGATTGGTAAAACCTTCTTTCGAAGAAGACCTAGCCAGCTCATCCTCCTCTGCTAGGTCGCATTCTTCCAGTAAAGATAAGGGCAAGACCTCCAAAAGGCCTTCTCCAGCCTCAACTTCTGTCTCTGAACCTCCACAGAAGTTGCCTAAATCAGAGATGGTCTCTGTCTCTTTGGCTCCACTGTCCTCAGAGTGCTCCAGGAACGGAAGAATAAGTTGATTCTAAAAGGATTGTTAAAACTTCTTTCGAAGAAGACCTAGCCAGCTCGTCCTTCTCTGCTAGGTCGCATTCTTCCAGTAAAGATAAGGGCAAGACCTCCAAAAGGCCTTCTCCAGCCTCAACTTCTGTCTCTGAACCTCCACAGAAGTTGCCTAAATCAGAGATGGTCTCTGTCTCTTTGGCTCTACTGTCCTCAGAGCCGATCGTGATTCTGGACACGGACATTGCAGTGTCGGCACCCAATGCTTCGGTGCCGAACACCAGCAGTCCTCTTCGGAGCGGGTCTACAGACATTCCACCAGTCTCCCCTACTTTAAAATCACCTATATTACAGAGAGCGAGGTCTCCAACTCTGTCCTCCAGATCCTCCAGGAGCTTTTCTGAAGACGACATCGAGAGAGTGGTGCTCAGACTCCTTAAGTCGTCCGCCATGCCAAAATTTTTATCGGCTCTGACCACTTCTGTCTCTGAGCCGACTCCTGTTACCGACCCTGCTCTGTTTCCTTCTCCAACCCAGATTGGGCCTTTGCAGCAGACGCTGTCGGTACCGACTATAGTGGTGTCCTCGGCTCTAGCACCCTGGGTGGTTGTCTCGGAGCCGAGCCTTGCTCCGACACTGTTGGCGCCGTCTGAAGTGTCTTGGGTCCGAACCTATTTGGTCGGGCCCGAGGGGGACACTTGGAACTGAACCTCTTCGGTGCCGAGTCTTCCTCTTGGTGTGTCGGCCCGAGTGATCTTGGACCCTATATCGTTCTCGGAGCCGATTCCTTTGGAGCCATCAGCACTTACGCTCTCCTCAGAGCCAGGGTGTCGTTTGGAGCCGGAGGAATCGGTTTTCGTGAAGATGAGGAGCATGTTGGATAGTTCATCCGTACCATGTAGGAGTACCGATGCTATACTCCCTCAAGCGCCAACTACAGTCTCAGCATCCTCTCTCCCCCAGGATGGTAGAGACTCACAGCCTCAGGACCCCCATTTGGGTGGTCCCTGATCTTCCGAGACCTCTCCAGAAGACCCCACTGAGGAGTCCTCTCGGAAGAGATCATGTAAGAGGAAGCATGCAGACTCCCCTGATGAGTCTGTCACATCTGACACTGACCTCGATGAATCTGAGGGGTCCCCTAAGTCATCCTCTTTAGATGTCTCCTTTGCAGACATTTTGGAGATCCTCAGGCAGAGAGGCGGCTGGCCCACCGTTACCCCTTCCGATGAGGAGTCAGTGTACCTGAAGGCTTTTGGATCTCAACCCTCAACTTCATGGGTGTCTCCTCCATTTGATGAATTGCTGAATCAGAAGGCATGGCAGACTCCCGATGCCGTGGAACCGGTCCCCAGGAGGCCGAATAAATTTCTCTCTGCCCCTAAGGACAAAGAGTTTTTATCTAAGGGTTTACCTGTTGATGCCATGGTGGTGGCGGCGGCCACTAAGAAGGAGCTAGCAGAGACTTCTTCTTCTATCCATCCACCTAACAAGGAATCCCAGACGATGGATAGGTACGGGAAGCGTATCTACTCTTCAGCAGCTTTTACACTCAGATCGCTGAACTATCACATTTTACGAAACTTCAGAGAGATCTCCTAAAGGAGTTAGGAGATACTCTTCAGGGTACCTCGACCGAAGCAGTCCTATCTACAGTGTCGGCTCAGTTGGCTACCCTCACATCTATTGTTAACTCCTCCATGCGGCTGATCTCGTATACAGCTGATGGTGCGAGTAGGGCGGCGGGTTCAGGAGTCTCATTAAGGAGACATTCCTGGATGCGTCTATGCAACTTTGCTGAGCCTTTCAAGTCTACGTTCACCAATGCTCCCGTGGACGGATCCTCTCTTTTTGGACCCAAGGTGAAAGATACCCTCACCAGGTGTGAGCAGGAAGGAAAGACTCTCTCTGCCGTGGGAGTCCGTTTTACCATTCCTTCTAGACCTTACCCTAAAGGTCAGAAGACCGGCAAAATGTGGTTCAATAAATCACAGAGACCTTTCCAGGACACACAAGGTGATTCCTCCTTCAGAGGCAGGGGAGGAGGAAATAATGGTAGACGTCGCCCTAGAGGCAGGGGAGGCCCACAAAATCAGGGAGGTCGTAATTCCTTTCGTGACCGTCCCTATCAGCGTTCCTGATGTGGAACCCAACTGTGCATCTCTGGAGCCGGTGGGGGGTCGCCTGTCCTTGTACCCAGAAGCCTGGCTAAATCTCACTCGAGACAAGTGGGTACAAGACATCATTACCAGAGGTTACTCTATACCCTTTTCCTATCCTCTACGCCCTCCCAAAAGGATTCCAGATTTACCACCCAATCACAGGGATCAAGTGGCTATAGAGATAGAAAAGCTGCTATTAAAAAGAGCCATCCAAAAGGTCCCAACAGACCAGACAGGATTCGGAACATACTCCAGGTTCTTTTTAGTTCCAAAAAGAACAGGGTACTGGAGATCCATCCTAGACCTCAGCAGGTTAAAAGAGCATGTAAAGAAGTCCAAGTTCCGAATGGTCACTCTACAATCCATACTCCCTTTGTTGGGGAGAGACAGCTGGATGTGCACAATAGATCTCCAGGATGCCTACTACCACATAAGGATGGACAAAGCATCAAGGAGCTACCTACGCTTCCGGCTGGGAGCCAATCATTACCAGTTTTGGGCGCTGCCCTTTGGTCTCACCACAGCCCCCCGGGTGTTCACCAAGTGCATGGCAGTAGTCACAGTTCATTTGCAGCTTCAGGGAATCCAAGTCTTTCCATACCTGGACGATTGACTCCTGACTGCCACCACCAGGTATCACCTAATTCAATCAAGAGATTCCACAGTCAAGCTCTGTTCCCAGTTGGGAATCTCGATAAACTGGGAAAAATCCTCTTTTTTGCCCACTCAGTCTATAACTTTTATAGGAGCAAACATAGACACGGTCGAGATGTCAACCAGACTGCCTACAGACAGAATACAGAATCTTGTGCAACAAATTTACAAAATACTTTCCCTTCAAAGAGTCAAAGCGAAGGTGGTGTTGCAGCTTCTCGGGGCTATGGCGTCAACCATAACCTTGGTACCTTTAGCAAGACTACATATGAGAATACTCCAATGGCTCCTGTCATCCCAGTGGTCGTTTCAACAGTTGCCCCTACATCATCAGATCCTGATTACAGATTCTTGCAAAAAGGACCTACGTTGTTGGATTCAACCAGGTCATCTTACTACAGGGATTCCCTTTGTACCACACTGACCCATTGCCACTGTGACCACGGATGCCACTCAGGGTGGGGGGCATTATCTTGGCAGGACTGTCCAGGGCACATGGCAAGAGCAGGAGGCCCATCTGCATATCAATGTCCTACAGTTGAGGGTGGTGCTTCTAGTGTTGCAAGCACTTCACGACCTTCTCCCTCTAGGGACGATAGTTATCCTGACCGACAACATGTAGGTTGTCTGGTATCTAAACAAAGAAGGAGGGACCAGATCATACTCCTTATGTTGAGAGGCCATGCGAGTTTGGGATTGAGCGATTTCTTCCCAACTCTTTCTTGTTGCAACGCATATCCTGGGGACTTCCAACGTAATAGCGGACAAGCTAAACAGGGCAATTTTGTTACCTCACGAATGGTTCTTGAACCAGAAAATAGCCAGCATGATATTTCACAAGTGGGGACAACCCTGCTGCGACCTCTTTGCCAGTCCCATCAACACCAAATGCAGCACCTTTTTCTCTCTCATCCCCCTCTGGGGGAGTCTCCAAGAGATGCACTAGTCCACGATTGGCCCCCGAGACTCCTTTATGCTTTTCCTCCTTTTCCACTCATCCCCAAGGTCATACAGAAAGCAATGCTGTTGGGAAGCAAGATGATCCTCATCACCCCTTACTGGCCTCGTCAGACTCACCTGTTGGATTACCCATGGACGCTGGACCCAGTGCCAGACCTCCTGACACACGTCAGGTTCTCTTCACCTCAGTCTCCACACACTCAAACTGACAGCATGGCTGCTCCAGTTCCATCACTAGTCAGGCTTCATGATTTGTCTCCAGCTGTAACTCATATTATTACTTTTTCTCACAAGCCTTCGACCAGAAAATTGTATCATAGTAAATGGAAGAGATTTTCCATATGGGCACGCAATAGAGAAGTTGATCAATTTAAAGCTCCCATTACTATTGTTCTAGAGTTTCTTTCTGAACTCTTTCACCAAGGTTCAGCGGCTGCTACACTCCCGAGTTCAACTAGCAACAATATCTCATTTTCATGTGAGGATTAATTATTCCAGTCTTATGTCTCACAAACTGTGCAAATCCTTTCTTAAGGGTTCTACGATGTTGAGACCTCCTAGACAAGACCCCATTCCACCTTGGGACCTGAATTTAGTTCTGTCTAAACTTACTGTGCCACCCTTTGAGCCAGCCAATAGTTGTCAGTTGAAGTTTCTGTCTTGGAAGACTCTTTTTCTGGTAGCAGTAACCTCAGCCAGACGAGTTTCTGAATTACAAGCGCTGTCTGTTAAACCTCCATACTTAATTTTTCATAAAGATAGGGTTTCTCTCTGGACCAACCCTTCCTTTATGCCTAAAGTCTGTTCTCAATTTCAGTTAAACCAAACAATTGAATTGCCAATGTTCTTCCCTAATCACTCCAACAAGGAAGAGTATACATTCCACCAATTGGATGTTCACAGGCAACTATGTTTCTATATCTACCGGACCAAGGAATTTAGAAAATCAGAACAGCTGTTTATTTTCTTTGCTGAGGTGAGAATGGGCTTGCCAGTTTCCAAGGTTATGCTTTCAAACTGGATCTCTAGTTGTATTTCCTTTATTTACAGTTCTCAAGGAAAGGAGTTACCCTTTAAAGTTAAAGCGCATTCCACCAGGTCCTTCTCTGCTTCTGCTGCTTTCCAAGCCAGGACACCTATTGATAGTGTTTGTGCAGCAGCAGCATGGGCTACCCCTCATACCTTCATTTCCCATTATAAATTGGATTTAACTTCCAGGGATAGAGCTTCATTTGATTCCATGGTACTCAGGAGTATCTTCCAGTGAGCCACCCATTCAAGATGCTAGGGACGCTGTCCCACATTTAATAATGGAGGCGAAATAGGACTACATAACATAAAGAAGTTATGTACTCACCATAACGTTCCATGTATGTAGTCCATCTCGCTGAACATTATTACGAACCCAACCTCCAGCCCCCTTCCTGGAGGATCTGGATACAGTTTTTTTTCCCTTTCTATAGTGTTTTTTTTGCTACGAGGGCTCCTTTTATTACAGTTTATTCTTCCGGACCTTTGTTCTTTTTTCATGTCTGATTCCGGTAGACTAGTAGCAAACAAGATCTGGGGAATGTGCGCATGCATCATGGGATACCTATTAGCCACGAGCCAGTCAGAAGTTTTCAGGCTTTCTAAGCGGCTGACTCGGAGCTGAGGATCAGCTCCGAATCCACATGTAATAATGTTTGGCGAGATGGACTACATATATGGAACGTTATGGTGAGTACATAACTTCTTTTTCACCCAGCGCCCCTTTCGACAGATTTACTTTTTTCAGTCCAACAGTCAGAGACACTCTCTCCCAAAGTGAAAAAGATAGAAAGACCTTGTCTGCCATCGGAATCCACTTTTCTACCCCACAATGGACCTTTTCCAGGAGCCAGCATGGAGGTAAGAAGTTGTGGTTCCGAAAATCTCAAGTTCCTTTTCAGGATTTAAAGGGAAATCTTCCTCCCAGAGGCAGAGGTGCGAGTGGTTATAGTGGCAGACGCTATCCTTATGGCAAAGGGGGTCCAGTGAACCAAGGGTCTGGAGATATCTTTTTGGACAGACCCAATCAGCGATCCTGAGGGATTGCCCTACTACTTGTCTCTGGAGGCAGTTGGGTGATGTTTGTCTGTACACTCAACAGCCTGGGAAATCATCACAAAAGATTGTTGGATGTTAAAAATTATATCCAGAGGCTATTTTACACCCTTTTTCCAAAAACCTTCTCCAAACAGGACCCTCTCCTATGTTCTACCCAGTCTGGGGGAGGGTGCATCCTTAGAGATTTCGAAGCTGCTCCCAAAAAGAGTCATCCAATGTGTCTCACCAGACCAACTCAGATCAGGCATCTACTCCATATTCTTTTTAGTATCCAAAAAGACAGAGGACCTCAGGCCCATTCTAGACCTTACGACCCTCAATGAATTGGTTGCCAATTCAAAGTTCCGAATGGAAACTATTCAGTCCATTCTGCCCTTCCTGCAGAAGGATGAATGGATGTGCTCTATAGACCTTCAGGACGCTTACTATCACATCTGGATGAACAGACACTCCAGAAGTTTCCTCCTCCAATTGGGAGCCAATCACTATCGTTCAGAGTACTCTCCTTTGGTCTCACCATGGCCCTCATGGTGTTCACCAAATGCATGGCAGCAGTAGCAGCTCACCTGCGAATACAAGGATTCTAGGTGTTTCCATAACTGAACGATTGACTCCTAACTGCTACCAGCAGCCATCGACTCCTAGAAACTAGAGAGTTCCTTTTCCAGCTAGCCTCGACCTTGGGCATCTCCAGCAATCTAAAAAAGTCTCAGCTTCAACTGGTTCAAATCATAGACTTCATCAGAGCCCACCTAGATAGCATTTGTTCTTTAGCACTTCTTCTTTCTGACAGAATTTCCACCTTGACGTCTTACATCAAACAAATCAGGGACATTCCTTCTCCCCTGGATAGTCTTGTTCTAAGGGCCTTGGGGTCCATGGAGGCCACAATTACCCTGGTTCTGTTAGCATGCCTTCATATGAGAATACTTCAATAGACCTTGGCAGTCCAGTGGTTCCTTCTTTGGTATCCAATAAATCATCCGATTAGAAGCTCTCGAGCATGCAAACAATCTCTCCTGTGGTGGCTCCAGTCGGAGGACCTCCTTCAAGGCTGACCATTCACTCTTCCCCCTCCCACGGCCACTGTGACCACAGATGTGTCCCAGTTTGGGTGGTGGGGCATTTTCACGGGCAAACAGTCCAAGGCATGTGGTTCCCCCTATAGACCAACTCGCATATAAACGTTCTGGAGATGAGAGCAGTGCTTGTGCTGCAAGCTCTTCATTCCTCTCTTCTCATGGGAATGATTGCAGTTTAGACAGACAACATGTCAGTGGTCTGGTACATCAACAAACAGGGAGGAACCAGGTCTTACCCCGTGTTGAGAGGCCATGAAGCTGTGGCAATGGGCAGTTTCTTCCAACTGCTTTCTCGCAACAACGCACATTCTGGGGAAGTCAAACGTTGGCAAGCAGGCTCAGCAGGACCATTCTTTTGCCTCATGAGTAGTCCCTGAATTCTTCAGTGGCAAATATGATCTTCCAGAGATGGGGTCAACCTTGCTGCAATTTCTTTGTCTCTCCCTTCAACACTAAGTGCAGTGAGTTTTTTGCCCTGATTCCTCCTCAGGGACAGTCACCGAGAGACACTCTAGTCTATGCTTGGCCCCCCTGTCTACTTTATTCCTATCCTCCTCTTCCCCTCTTTCCCAAGTTTCTGCAGAAAGCTCAGAGGTTGAAGTACCAAGTAATCCTCATTGCTCCCTTTTGGCCTCGACAAGTCTGGTTTCCCTTCCTTTGGTCTCACCTGGTCTGTTCACTGTGGAGTCTGGATCCCCTCACCAGATCTTTTGTCCAATACTTTGGGACATCCCCATCCAGTTATTTTGAATTTGAAACTAATCACTTGGTTACTGCAGTTCCAATGATGACTAGAACTCCTGCACTTTCTTCCCCAGTTAGAAAAATTTTGATTGCAGCACATAAACCATCCAAGAGAAAATTATATAATAGCAACGGGAAGAGGTTTTCCATTTGGGCTCATCAGGACAATCTGGACCCTTTCACAGCTCCGGTTCCTGCTGTTTTAAATTTTCTAGCTTCTATTTTTCATAATGGAGCTAGTTTTTATACGGTGAAAGTGCAATTGCTGGCCATTTCTAATTTTCACATTGGGGAAAATTCCTTTTCACTAGCGTCATCTAAGTTGTGCAAGGCCTTTTCAAAAGGTACCTTTCTCCTTCGCCCTCCAATCAAGGAACCTGTTGATCCCTGGGACTTCACCTTGGGTTTACAAGCCTTAGTCTTGCCACCTTTCGAGTCTTCAGCTAAGGTTGATTTAAAGTTTCTGACCTGGAAGACTATTTTTCTTGGTGGACATTACCTCATCCAAAAGAGTGTCTGAATTACACGTTTTGTCCTGCCACCATACTTCCTTTTGCACAAGGACAGAGTTACTTTGCATACTAACCCTTCCTTTCTGCCCAAGGTCAATTTTGAGGCTAACATAAACCAAGTTATTAATTTGCCAGTTTTCTTTCCTAACTTTCAAAATAGAGGAAACTATCAACTTCATATGCTGGATGTACACAGACAGCTTTGCTTCTATTTGGATAGAACTAAACTTTTCAGAAAATCTGATCAGCTCTTTGTCTCCTTTTTTAAGGCCAAGTTGGGTAAGCCAGTTTCCAAGGTGACACTGGTTCACTGGATTAGTAGTTGCATTAAGCTTGCTTACTCCACAAAGGTCATCCCTTTCCATGTCATATTAAGGCTCATTCTACTAGGTCTGTTTCCACCTCCTCAGCATTCTGGTCTAAACTTCCCATTGATGACATTTGCACAGCCGCTATTTGGTCAAACCACCATACCTTTATATCTCACTACAAGTTAGACATTATTTCAGGGAAGGAACAGAGCTTCCTTTGGTTCTGCTCTGGAATATCCTTCCCTGACGGCTTCCCAAGTTCTTTTTATAGCTGGGGACTCTGTCCCACAGGTTGAAGAGCAAATGAAGGCAACAACATCAGATAAAGAAGTTATGTACTCACCGTACCATTCCATCTCGGTTGTTGCCTCTCATTTGCTCTTCAGCCTTCCCTCCCTCCATCCCCCTGCCTTTTTAAGGATCTAACAGAGTTATTTAGACAAATACTTCATTACTGTTTGAGCTCCTGAAGTATTCATCCCTTACTTTCCCTCTGACCTCTGGGTGATTTCTTTCTCCTAGTGTGGTTAGATGATACATAGTGGTGCAGCAAACTCGATCTGAGGTATTTGGAGGAGAGGAGCATTATGGATAGGGGAGGAGCTCCGATCCTGGAGCTTTAGTATGCATCCGAGTCAGATCCGATCCTCACTGAAGAGCAAATGAGAGGCAACAGCCGGTATGGAATGTTATAACTTCTTTTAGTAGCAGTATACCATTTTAGGAGAGCTCAGCAGAGTGGGTGCTATCTATTGACTTTAGTCTGTAATAAAACTGTGATGATGCCAAGAGCTGTTTGTGTGCACACCTCTTCCATCTGACTGTCCTGTACATCTGTGATGACTGTTTGTAAGTTAAAGATGCAGCATAGTGTCAGTAGATACTGGATGCTACATTGCGGTGTGAAAATAAGCTTGGTTCTGATTGATTTTTCTCATTTTCACACACACTGCTATTCTAAATTTTTTGTTTTGCTTTAGAGTGTCTGTATATTCTTTCTTGCATTTATGTTCAGCAAAAGATGTTTGCAACATTTTATACCTGTGCAGAAAAAATATGTTCAGTTTGTTATTGCATTTCTTGAAAAGTAAAGACTTTATTATTATTTACAAAAAGAAAAATCTGTGGTATCCCTTAAAGGCTCAGAAAACCCAGTATGCAATCTTTACTGGGTCAAAAACAAACCAAGCAGAAACTTTGCAGTGTGGAGGGTGTGAAGTTTACTCCTTGAAATATGTTCTGCACCTAGCTCACTAATAAAAATCAAACTTTAAAATACGTACTACAAAAAGGTGAGTTAAAATGGAATATCATTTATTGAAACAAACAAGTGATCCTAGTTGAGTATAATCAGTGGCGGATCTAGGAATCTGCAAAAGGGGGGGGCGCAGTCTGGTCAGTTGACTAGTGGTTGGTGGATCCAGAAATTTCCAGAAGGGAGGGTACAGTCTGGAAAGTACACCAGTGTGAGGTGGAGGTGGGTGGAACACTGGCTGTGGAAGGGCTGTGGAAAGATCCTTAAGATGCTCTGACAGCACATATGAAAAGTCAGCAATATATATATTCTTTTGCACATCATTGTGTTCTGGCTGTGGTAGTGGAGGTAGGTGACTCCTGCCTAGCATACAGCAAATTTACAGACAGTACCAACTATTGGTTACTCATGGCAGGTCACAGAGCTCTCCCATAATGACACAGTTTGTATATGTATTATGATGGCCTAGCAAAGAGTCCCAGTAAAGGCGATACCACCTCAGCAAGTAGCATAGCAAATGCAAACAACTTTGTAAGTAATAAATAATTTCTGCAAAGCCAGTGAATATGCAAACACACACACAAATGTAAGGAACTACATATTATGTGAAAAAAATTCGAAAAAGTAGGCAGAGCACTTTAAAGACCTTTCCCTCTACTCAGTTTCCTAGAGATTGCTGAGAGATGATCTATGCCTGGCTTACAAGGCATCCACAAACCCCACACTTATGAATCTCCTACATACACGTAAGTCAAAGAGTACTGAAAATACAAGGTCTAGGAACCTGAATTTTGTTTGTGATTTAAACAGTACATGTTGGAGAGACAGATATATGTCCCAGAGACTGATCCTCCTATGGAACAGGATTCCCATCCATGTGAAACTGAGTTGGTCTATTACCCAATTTAAGCACAAGATAGACAAGTGGATGGGGAACAGGAAATTTGCACGGGGCCTGTCATCCATGTCCTTTATGGACAGAGGTAGCTTATAAATGCCTGATCCTCAATGTCCTATTTGGATGCAGGACATCATTATTCTTTCGGAAAAACTTGGCTAGGCTTATAAAGGCCCCCCCCCCAAGTCGTTAGCCTAGTAACAGTCTATGAATACCTCAGTTCAGTTATATGCTGTTAGGAAAACAAATGAAATCACTGTAAAATATCACAGAGAAATATAACATAATCAAATATAAACCAAAAGCACATGCTTTGGGCTGAATCAATAAAAATTCCATTTAATTTGTGCAAAAAAAATAACACTTCCATTATGACAGGAAAAAACTGAATGTTCCAAGGACTGGAATCCCCAAACTGTATTTGCCAAAAAAAAAAAAAAAAACAAAGAAAACACTTTTTAAATGTTTTTCCAAGGTTAAAGCCCCCCTACACCCTATGATGTGGAGGTGAGGGGCAAGAATTCTATACCCCAAAACGTATATATACCAACTCCATGATCACTGTAACTCAAACAAGGGTAAAATTCCCTCAAAAAGGTCATTGCTGGTAGAACTGACCGACAGTGATTTCCAATGGAGGTACTCAGACTGTCAGCATGTTGAACTTTGGGCAACTGAGGCTCAAGACTTCAATTTTCGGCCACATGTAGGTCACTCGATAAAAGCTTTCCTCAGCAGAACACAAACATGTCATCTAACAGTTCAGTGCCAATCATTATTATTGACAAATAGCCACCATACCCATTGTCTACTTGAAGTATCTGGTTTGACCCTTCTAGTATAAAAAATTATGTATTCATGTGCATTTTGTTTCACAGACACAATAATCACTACTTGTCTTCCAGGTTGTTTCACTCAAATACATCTCAGTCCTTCAAAGTTAGAATTACAACATCAAACAGCAGGGGCCAGTCATTTAATCCATGGACAGTTACCATACCCATTGCCTACCTGTAGTGTCTGCTAACATTAATGTAATTTTCACATAAACAGTAGTGACAGATTGCTTTATCCAAATAAACTTTACTCCTTCAAAGATAGAATTCAAAGCCGGAATTAAAGCAGCAAAACACAAGGGACAATCATTTCATCCACAGACCAACTCCACACCTGTATTCTACCTAAAGTATCTACTTTGACCCTGACATGATTAAAAATAATAGTTTCATTAATATATTTTTGTTGCAAAGAATAAGTCACATCTTCTCTTCTAACTTGTTTCACCCAAAGACACATTAGTTTTGGAAATCCAGAATTACAAAAAATAAGTGTTGGGTCAGTCATTTCATCTACATACAGCCTCAATGCCCACTGCCTATATACAATATCTGGTTTGGCCATTCTCGGATAAGAATAATTAACAGGTTTTGCAAAACAAGAATGCAGTAATGTAATATCAGTTTGTATTCAAGGTTGTTTACCCAAATACACACAAAACCGGATATACTGGTCCATAAGAAGACAAAAGTAACCTTCATCATTGAAATCACCACACCCAGTGACTATAGTGTCTTCTGTACAGAGACACAAAGTCATAAAATATCAAGACTTGCAGGCAGAAATGATAGCAATGTGGAAGAAAGTTACCCAGACAGTCCCAATAGTAGTAGGAGCAATGTGTCTTATAAAAAAGAATCTTCAGTCGTATTTAGATATGTTACCAATACATGTAACTCCATACGAATTGCTGGAGTCATTACTGGGCATATTGGAGGCACTATGAAGAGCACTTCTGGCTGACATCAAAGATTAAAACAATACTAACTTCATGAACTTTAATCGTATGCTGACTTAGGAATGGGGTCCATTCCTATCATGGTATTAGAAACCCAAAAGATTTAGAGAAATTAAAAAAGACAGAAGCTGGGGATAAACCACATCGTTAGATGGGTATCCAACTGACAGAACTCATACAGACAAAGTAGGGGATTCAACCTCTACCAGCAGAGCTGTTACTAGTGGTGTTCCACAAGGATCTGTGCTGGGTCCACTTCTGGTTGGAATCTATTTCTCAGAAGTTCAGGTGAAAATAGATGGCCTGTGGCATACCAGATTTGATGATGACTGCAAACTGGGTGCAAACATTGAATCCCAAAACAAGGTCACCATACTACAAAAAGGGCTTATGCAGACAAATGACTGGTGCCAAAGCCACGGAGTTAAACTTAACACAAAAAAATGTATTATCATCCCCTTCAGTAAACGTGAAGTCCCGGCAAATTACAACATTAAAAATACCCCCCTAAGTTCAAACCCAGTGGTGAGAGATTTGGGAACGTAGGTTGATAGCAGCCTTAACTTCGGTCATCACGTATCCACAGTGGTGAGAAACGCCTTCTATGTTACCCATCTCATAAGCAAGGGAACAGCATCCAAAAAGAAGGGTTTATAACTCCTCTCTACTCGTTCCTCCCTTCTACATGTACCTCATCAGACACCTGCTGCTGCTGAAGAGACCTCAATGGTTTCTCACCAAGAAAATTCAAGGCCTTCATCACATGACCAATATGGACAGACTGAAGGTTCTGTCACTATACTCTGTATTGTATAGACTGCTTAGAGGCGACTTGTGCCTGGCCTACAGAGCAGTCTCGGACCCTGCTTTAATGGAAATGCTACACATCCGCAAATCTTATGGGACAAGAGTTACTAACTCTAGAGACCTTAACCTAGCCTGCAACATAAACATGACTTGCTGGAGAGACAGATACATCTCCCACAGGCTATCACTCCTCCGGAGCAAACTCCTAGTGCAAGTTAAACAGAGCTCCTCAATGACTCTATTTAACTATAACTTGGACAGTTGGATAAGAAACCATAAATTCATCCCAGGAGGTTCATATATGTCCCTCTTGAATACGGGAAGTCGGTGTTGATCATAAATTCATATGCTAATACAGGTTATTTCTCGCGGTCTATGAAGGAACAAGGGTAAACCATGGCTAGGCTAGGCTTGTTTGTAAAAGGCCCTAGTAACCTCCTATGATCCTATGAAATCCTGAACCTTGTGTTTTTGAGGTAAATAACCATTATGCCAACTCCCAACCTCAAGTTTATTAAAGCCAATACTGTGCTAAAAGAGTTAAAACATGACTCACAGAACACTGAAATGGTTAATGACATGTTACTTCTACTGTTAAAATTATTTTCCCAGTCTATGAGTTACATTTACTGCCTTCTGTGCTAACTTCAATAACTTTCCTTACGACTTCCTATGTTTCATTTTCTCAGCTACCCCAGATTTAGCTACAACATGCTAGAATCCTTCAGTCAACTCAGTTTCTCACTTTTGAATTAAATATTCTGTTCTTCTTTTTTGTATTCCCACCAAAGTTGTTTTTTTTTCTGTTG
Organism: Protopterus annectens; assembly: GCF_019279795.1. NCBI lineage: Eukaryota > Metazoa > Chordata > Ceratodontiformes > Protopteridae > Protopterus > Protopterus annectens. Next base: position 549,622,933 of record NC_056741.1, on the reverse strand, counting down.
TCCCTTACAACTAAATTACACTTTTGCTCACTTGCCACTTGCACCATATCTCACTTTAAAACTTACACAAGCTGTACACATCATTACTTACACTTCGAAGAGAAAAAGATCTTTCAGTTTGCCACAATGGTCCTTGTTTTTCCATTCCTAGTTCTTCCACTCCAGTGTTAAAATCACTGATACAGCCGCACAGCTGCAGCTGTTTAAATTAATGAATGTGGGAACTGTGAGCCACACTGAATACCAGCAATCTCATATGTGTTGCCAGTATTAAGGCTCTGAAACATGTAGAAAAGTCATTTAAATTGTCAAGGAAAAGCTAACACTTTCCTTAAGAAACTGTGCCATCTTTTCATCTTGCTAGGAAGAGAAAGAATTGACAGACAAATACAAGTAGCAATCATAACTCTCGACCTTCCAACTACAAAATAAGGAACACTGTCCTTCATAATGTGGAACAAATAAAATGTCATAGGGAAGGGAGTATTTCCATAACAAACAGCTATGGCAATAGGCGCGACCAAACTTTTAAATAACCGTGAGAATAGCGTTACCGCATTTTTAAGTATGGCAACCGAAAAACTTACAGAACGTGAGATTTCAAGGTGCCGTAACATAGATTAACACAACATCATATAAGTGGCAGGGTTAATGCCTCAGAAATAGTCCAGAATATTGTGTAGCCTGCAGCTGTCCTTCAAGTACCTTGCGCTCTTTTTTTTTTTTTCAGCTGTTCCTCAGACAAGCTTCTCTCGGTCTCACTGTCTGAAAGATTTGTAGTCATGATGGGAGATGCGTTAGAAGAGACACTCGGGATCTTAGGGTTATCAAGTCACCTGACTGGATACTCTAATTAAGCGTTCCATCATGACTTGTGAAGCAAGATGGAAAAATAACTACTTGAAGAAAATAAAGCTTCTGTGGTTTGAAATTTGAAAATGTACAAGCAAATGAGGTACGTTCTTAACTGTGTACCACTTTTGTTGTATATTTTCTGATTTCAACTGAGACAGTTAAAAAGCAATTTTTTATAACACTCTGTAAGGGCGCTTAAAAAAAAACAAAGGGGAGGGCGCGCGCCCCTGCGCCAAGGCCTAAATCCGCCATTGATAATGAAAAGCTTTAAAGACCTTTGTTATTTGTATATAATCGGGTTATTTGGAGCAAGGGAGTGGTTACAAAGGGTGGTTCTGTTAAGTGAAATAAAAGCATTAAATCCATTCCTTTAACTAAGTCCACCTTTTCCCCTTAACACCATAGTGTAAACTGAAACTGTGCTACCTTAGAAGTGAAACTAAAAAGGTAGAGACAGATTAAAGTATATAATATAAGAACAGTTTATTATAAGGCTAACCTACTAATCCAATCCGTGTAAGCGGGAGGAAGATTATGTTTTTAACAACAGAGAGTACATGCAACATATTGTAGTGTAGCTGTGCTTTATTGATGATATCTGTTGTGTGCAAAGAAGACAGTGTTAGCTTAGATTTTATCAACTATCCGAGTCAAACCACCAGCTTCTTGCATTTCACTTTTTCCCGCAGCCTCACCTTGGCAGTCTTCTTAGATATGCAGATTACTAAAGACTTGGACCAAGGTAAAATGGATACATCTTTACAGAAAACCTACCAGAGTAAACCTCCAGCTACATAATAAGGAGTCTCTATCCCAAAGGACAAAATATAATGTTAAGTCCCAGGGCTACAGATTGGCCAGGATCCTTAAGATTCTAAATGATCTTGAAAATGATTTTTTGGCGAGTGGAAATGAAAATATGTTATGAAGCATTTTGGAACCTAAAATTGAATTAAAAGTACAAATTCACCCTCACTTAACAGTCCTTATAGGAGGATTTTAAGGATATCTATGGGCAGCAAATCTAAAGACAGTTGCATCTTGACTTTTACTGTAGACTATCATGGCATCATTAATATTATTAAAGAGAATTGAGCCGAATGCACATATCTAATGGACATCCTTGGAGAAGCTCCTTTCTTTGTGTATAGGAAAGCCAGAAGCACCAGGAGTTAGACTGAAGGTATGCCCAGGCCATTGGATACATACACCAATAAGTGTGGAGCCAACTGTGTTGTTCCTCAGCACATACAGGAGGACAACATGTTTTTCTGCCCTTATTTAAAGAAACTGATTAAAACGAATGCAGGAGGTGAATGTAACTCAGTGCAGGTGGTTTACAGGGCAAGCTGCAATGACTGTGAAGCATTTTATATGCATCTTTCTGAAATAAGACATAGGTGCAAGAATAATGCACTGGCTTAGCACCTGCAGCTTCACAAAAGACACACTGGCTTTAAATTTCAAATTATTGATCATGTGTACCTTTTGGAACTGGAAGGAGACATCCCTAATCTTTTAGAAAAATGTGAACTACTGTGGCAGCTGAAACTGAACTCTTTAAGAAAACTGGGGCTTAATTATTATTGCTCCATAAAAAGCATACTAGCACTCAGAAAACTGCCCCACTAATTAAGACTATTAAGTCTGATATGGGACTGATTTATGCTGACATTACACACTATACAATATCATACATGCTAATATTGTTATAAACAAATATCAAACATTGTAAATATTTTATAATGAAAATAACTGACATTGGTGCTGTTTTGTGATACATTTAGGCATTTAAACTAAGTGCTTTCTTAGTTAGATGCCACACCTGAACAGATAACCAGGGCCTTAATGCTTTGTTTTTAACATTTTTCACAGTCTTTCCACCTTAGCAGTTATAACTATGGTTTTCATCCTAATTAGGTGTTCACTTGTAGATTTATACACATGTTCATTAATCATATGATACGTATTTTACACACAAACCTGATGAAGTATTTATTTGGTACAACAGCGATCTTTGTTAAAACTGTTTCTGTTTATAAGTTGGTAATATTTATTCTGATAGATGTCTAGTGGTAGATCTTTTTGTTAGTCATTTTGTTCGTTAGTTGGTTTCTTAATTAATAAGATTTGGATTAGTAGGTTAGCCTTACTAAGCTGTTCTTATATTATATATTTTAATTTGTATAGTTTCAGTTCTAAGGTGCCACAATTTCAGTTTACACTATGGTGTTAAGGGGGAAGGAGGACTTGGGTAAAGAAATGAGTTTAATGCTTTTATTGCTCGTTAACAGAACCACCCTCTGTAACCACTCCCTTTCTCCAAGTAATCTGATTATATACAAATAATGAATGTCTTTAATGCTTTTCATTATACTCATCTAGGATCGCTTGTTTTTTGTTTCAATAAAGGTTATTCTGTTTTAACTCAACTGTGGACTACCTACTATTCTATTACTTTGTAGTACGTATTTTAAAGTTCGATTTGTATTAGTGAACTAGGTGCATAACATATTTCAAGGACTGAACTTCACACCTTCCACACTGCAAAGTTTCTGCTTGGTTTATTGTTACTATTTGCAGATAAACTCTTGCTTTCATTTTTTTTTTGCCTTTTTACATGCCAATGAAACCCTACTTTTCTTAGGTATTTACACCACATTGTCTTCAGTTTTGGGCTCAAAAAGACCTTTCTGTAACCATTAACAGCTTTAAACCTGCATAGAAACCTCCCTAAAACAGGAAGTTGTGGGTCCAGTGTTTTGAACTGTACTTAGGGTTGCCACCTTTTAATCGGGCTGAAGTGGGACATGGGGGTATGGCCAATATGACACTGGCCACATCCTCTACCATGACATCACCACAGGAGTGGTGACGGAGATACAGGTATGGGTAGAACAGCTGGCTGGCTGCTGGGGTGGCTAACTGGCTTCCTGGAGTGGCTAGCTGGATGGATAGATGGATGGATGGATGGATGGCAGGCTGCTGGAGTGGCTAGCTGGACGGTTGCTGGAGTGACTTGGCTGATTGGACGAATGACTGGCTGATTGGTCGAATGACTGGATGGATGGATGGATGGATGGATTGGATGGATAGATGACTGGATGGCTGGCTGGCTAGTTGACTGCTGGAGTGGCAAGATGGCTTGCTGGTTGGCTGCTGGGGTATCTAGCTTGACTGGCTGTTGGAATGGCTAAATGGCTGGCTGGCCACTGGAGTGGCTAGCTGACTGGCTGCTGGAATGGCTGGATGGATGGCTGGCTGGCAGCTGCAGTGGCTAGCTGACTGGCTGGCCGCTGGAGTGACTAGCTGGATGGATGGGTGGCTGCATGGATGGATGAATGGCTGGCTGGATGTACACCTCTCATTTGTACATATTTTTACAGAATGTCCAGATTTTTGCCTCTTATTTTTGGTTTGTTTCTAATAAAATTGTGGAAGAACAGTGTTTAAAAAGTGTCCCTATTTTTGCAACCTCTGTCCCTTCATTATTTATGGCTTTGTCCAGCCTTTTAGTTCTAAGAGGCTGAGAGGTATGGCTGGATGGATGAATGGCTGGCTGGCGGGATAACTGGCTCTGTAGCTAGCTGGCTGGCTAGCTAGCTTGCCTAGTTGCTTGCTGGCTAGCTTGGGTGTTTAAAAAAAATGTCACTATTACTTTTCATAGCGGTTGTAGAAGCGCTAAAACAAACCGCTCAACAGCCGCGATGTTTGTAGGGCTCTTCCTACCCCAATCCCCACCCCCTTCATGAATTGCAGCCAATTGCTACACGATTTAAAACACTCAGACCTAACAGGGAGCAGATGTGCTTGCAGGTCCGGAGGGTGGTGACTTAACTGAATTACCATGGAAAAGCCGGAAGTAATTGTAGCTTTTCCATGGTGATTCAGGGCGGTCAGAAAGCAGGACTTTCCAGGTCCCACTGCTTGGCACAGCGGGAAACGGGATATGGTAGCTTAACCCTGTGAGTGTCCCGCTGACAACGGGACAGGTGGCAATCTTAACTGTACTGCACTGCAACCTGATAAACTTGGACAGTTAGTAATGTTTTTTTCATGTTGCAGAGGAGGAAGTTCTACAGCATTTTAGCACATTTCACCTTTCAGAGGAAGCAAGAGGAAATGTATCTGTACTTGCAGATACATTTAAAACATATTGTAAACCAAAGAAGAATTCAAGGGGTTCAAGAATCAATGGCTGAATATGTGAGTGACCCTAAACCCAGAGTACAAAGTTGTGAGATTGGTAACTTAAGCAATCCTTTAATCAGAGATAGCATTTTCTGCGGAATCAGAACTGTTAAGTTCAGAGGCATAGTGCTGTCAGAAACAGATATGTCATTGGAAAAAGTAACCATAAATATGGACAAAGCAAATAATTTGCTTAACGTGCAGTTCAGAAATATGAATGAAGAGCTAGAAATATATGAAGTGCTGTCAGTGAAAAACACAGTAGGATGAATTTTAAAATGTGTTAAAGTAATAAAAATAATTATGAAAGGGCTGGCAACTGTGTGGCAGTCATGATGCCACCCAGCAATAAATGGACAGTTAGAAATCATACTTACGTCAAACATTATGTTGCGAGTCAAGAGAAAATGTAATGCAAAACATTGTAGGCTTTAAGGAAATCATGCCCAGTTTGCAATGCTTGTAAAAAGTAAGAAGTATTGGAGCAGTATGTACATGCTGTAGAAACTAAAGGATGGAACAAAGAATAAATTTACTGGTACTATAGAAATGCATAAAATGAGTGTAAAGAACACATCAAACATTGCTAAAACTAATTAAAACTGCAGAAGTCATAATGTGAATACACTTCCAAATTACTAACCATAACAGTGTTTATTGCTGGACAGAACATTTGATGATTAGAGGGACATTGGTTTGATACTGTGGTTCAGTACAGTATTCTGTCTGAATATATATTCCTGTCTCTGAATAACTGGAAGTTGTTCAATATTGCAGGCTTAGTTTATCTTATTCTGTGCAAAGATTGAAGCCCAGGAGTCAAGTTAGATTAGTCTGTTTGCTCATTTCTAAAAAGTACAAGTTATTGTTTTAAGTTGTGTTATTTCAAGTTAATATATAGCTTAATATTTTGGGGCATGGTGCTTATGAAAGACTTGCTATGATTAAACAAATCATGCTGTACAGATGCAGAGTTATAGGTTTGTACAGAAGCTGTGCTTGCATTACTGTAATGGGTCACAGCTGTAAATGTGATAGTGATGAGGAGGTACAGAATCAGAATATTTGCAGAGATGTGCAAAAGGAACACACAGCTACCCAGCAAAGGTTTTAAGAGTAATAATTTGGTTTGTGCAGTACAGAAGCAGTTGAATGGTACCTCTGATGTCACAGTGCCTGATTTTAATGCTGTGAATTATTTTAATGCTGGTGGGTCATTCACAAGCAGCACAAACATTTTTGTGATTAGTATTTCACTGTAGTTACAAAGCCATAAGGCAGAGAATACTATAAAGCATTTACAGAGAAACTTGCATTACAGAATACTGATGATATTTTGAAAAAAATAAAACTACTCTGTAGGCAAGATGACTATTATATTAAGAATTTTTCTGAAGGGATTTAACTGTAGTTCATGATTTGAGAAGAATTTCTATTGCAGTCAGATGCAGCACTGAACTGAAGTGCATAGGAGCTGTATGGGTCATAGTGGAACAGACTGAATATACTGAATGGGTAAATAGCATGGGCAAAGTAGTCAAATACAAATTGAAATATGTTTAGATTTTGAAGATTTAAATATATAAAATATTTAAATAGGTCAAAAAGGAACAATGTTCACTTCAGATGTATTCATTTGTAGTTATTTTATTTATTCTTTGTTAACTAAGATCATCTGATTAGATGGATTACCACTTTTCAGCAGAGTCCTGGGGGGATAGCGCCACAAAAACATTATTTAATTTAGGATGTGTATTATACAGAAATTGATTTGTACTGCGGTGGTGGTGCTGCGGTAGCGTTGTTGCCTCACAGTAAGACGTTGTCCTGTTCGATTTTCAGCTAGAGCGTCTTCTGTGTGGAGACATGCTTGAATGGGCGTACCTTCGTTGAAGGTTGTGCGTCAGAGCTGGCAACTCGGTACGTAAAAATCTACTGCTAATCATTAGTGGACCAGAGTTCCTCTGTGGCGACCCCTAACCAGGAAAAGCCGAAAGACACAACAACAATTATACAGAAATTGATTTATGTAATACATTTTGTCCATTATAACTGTGAATGAAAGAGTAGAGAAGAGAAGGCATAAAAATGGTTTATTTACAAATGTTAGAATGGAGGTAGTAGTGAAGATATTTATTGGAGAAGAGAAGGCAGTGGTTAGATATTATAATTATAATTTATGATGGATGTGTAAGGTGCACTTTTGATGGATATTAGCAGAGAAGAATTGGTTGGGAAGGCAGGAGATTAATCACAGTATGGATTGTGAATGACCAGGTACAAGATGTTGTTGACAAAGCCAGGATGACTTTAGGAGGAGATGAAGTTGAGATTTAAATTGTTGAGAGTTTTCTGTTAGTCTCAAAGCTGGGGGGGGGTTAATAGGAAATGTAGTGGCATCAATGTCTTATGAAAAGTATTTCTCTGTACTTGTTGCTAATAAATGATTTGGGCAAAACAAGTTAGATTAACCTAGTTCCCTGCACTTCATTGAGTGTAAAAGGAACAAGATGTAAAATTGCTGAGTTCAGCTTCTTGATGATGAATTCCGTGATAACTTTTCGGTACTTACGTATTATCACAACCAGATTTTCGCGGTTGCGAAATTCGGAAAATTCAAGTGAAACGAGGGCATGAAACAGTGTAACATGTTCTTCAAAGTCCTTATTACTGATGAGAAAGTTTGGATTACCTTCAGGGCAAACAATTTATAAAATCCTCTGCCTGATTTGTGTGCATTGCAGACGCACGCTTGAAAAGTCATGGCTGCTATCGTACTGAGAAATGGAATGTGTAAGTACAGATTGCTCCAGGTTGTAAAAAAGGGTGTAAGAGCCAGTGTTAAAATCCGTCTCTATATTATGTGGTTAAAATTTCACAAACCTGATTTATTAATAGCAAAATGCAGAGCCCAAGGGATGAAAGATGTTACAATGACCTTCTGTTGTTTCCTGGAGTTAGTATTTACCGGCCTTTTTTTTTTTTTTTGCTTTTACTTACTGACAGCAGTAGTCGTCAATGAGTCAGAACCGTTACTTTTTGTGAAGTCTGGCATACCTAGTGGTCTGTGTTTATTTAGTAATACATCACAGTTGTTAAATGTAACCAGCACAATATAATAGGGGCACTTTGTTAAACTTGCTGTTACACCTGTTTTGCAGTCCTGCAGAATTCAGCACGTACTATGCCAGCCCTGACAATTAATGCGTGCATCTGTACAGCACACAAATCAGGAAGAGGATTTATAAACGTTCTGCTCTTCCTGAAGGTAACCCACACTTTTCCGTGAGCAGTATGGACTTTCAATAACACTTTAAAGTGTTGCATGGCTTCGTTTCAGTTGAAGTATGCTATTTTCGCAACCGCGAAAATCTGGTTGCGATAATACGCAAGTACCAACTTTTCTTATTAGAAATCACTGCCAGTGCAGTTTCTGTTTGTGTGCCAGCTGTAGCTAATTGCTTGTAAGATTTTCGTTTTAGCTCCATTGTTTTGTGACTGTGGAGTTAGCAAAGGTAGGTATATGGGCAAAGCCCCTTCCTAAATGTTGTGTGGGAGGGTTACACTATGTAAAAATACTTTTTACGTATTCCCCAGACTAAAGCATTGGCCATTTTGTTGTATTCAGGTAAATCTTCAATCATTCTAAACTCAGCAAAATGTAGGTGAAGCCTTCTAGGCAAGTATACATTTCTGAGGTTTCTCTTTGGAATCTCATTGACTGTGGGGATGTCTTAAATAGAGCTTTTGCAAATATTGTAAAAAGCATTCAGTGGTGTGGTGTGGTGAACATCCTTGGTGACTTTTTTGTCTGGAGTACAACTAAGGAAGAACGTGATCAGCATTTGATTGAGCAGTTTGAGGGGCTGAAATATATATGCCTAAAGATGAATAAAAGGAAATGCCAGATTGATGTATTTGTACTCATGTACATGTGACATATGTTATCATTGATAAGGCTTAAATCAGATTCTGAAAAAGTAAGGGCAACCATTAGTGTGAAAAAACATGGTAAATCATATCTAATGGAATTTGTAGGAATTTTGCAATGTCTGTGTTTATTCTGAACTTTTCAGATGAACAGTGTCATTAAGGAAGCTACTAGACAGTGCTGTGGATTGGATGTCCTTCAAGGATGCATCTGCAGTCATTACAAATGGGTTGTCCTGTCGTCAGGCAGCCCTTCGGTCGGCCGGATTCCAAAGTCTGGGTCCGGCTTCGGCTGATGTCGCACTTCACCCGACGTCATTGCGGCAGCTTTCGGGTATAAAGGCATCAGCCGACGCCATTTTCCTCAGTCTTTCTTGCCGCGTGGCGCCCGAAGCAGAAGCTGTTCGCAAGTGCCGGTCGGTCAGATCCAGAGATTACTTCTACCGAATACTACTTCGAAGACTTCTATAAAGCTAAGTACCCCGTTGGGGACTCTTTCTTGCCTCAGCCGATGTCAGAGAATGTTAATAACTGTTTATCTTGTGGGAAACAAATACCTCATAAAGATTTCCACTCCTGTTGTATACATTGTCTAGGCCCAGACCACGACGTAGCAGCTTGTCTAGCCTGTGCTTCTTTTAACCGGCGGACGCTGAGACGTCGCTCGGACTTTGCTGAACAGATTTTCGGCTCCGATTTTGCCTACATTATGCCGTTGGATCCTCCGACTACGCAAATAACTAAGAAACGCAAAGAAAAGGACCGACACTCGCGGTCCGCGGTTTCGGCTGAAACCACGGCCAAGCAATCCGCGAGTGTCTCGGTTTCGGCCGAAACCGAGCAAGCGGTTCTTTCTTCTGCCGACAACTTGCCTTCTACCGAGGCCTCTTCCATTCTGGTAGAAACGGCTTCTGAAATCCAGCCTTCTGTTGCGATTTCACAGGATTTATCAGACACCATTCCACTAGATATTTCTTCTCCTGCACGTGGAGCTGCTAGGCCTCCTCCAGCTATGTCTATTAAGGCCTTTGCCAGGGCTAAAGCAGCCAAAACTTCCAAGACAGTGCCTGCCAAGCCCCCCTCTCACAGGCCCAGCACCAGCTCCCATATGCTTTCTTTGGCACAGGATCTCATCACTTTAATCCGAGGATCCCAGCCTCATCCAGACAGGGCCTCTCTCCCTCCTCCAGAAAAGAGGCCTAGAGCAGAGCCCTCTGAGCCAGTAGCCACAGATGATTCTTCTGATGATTCAGAACATTCTGATCCTCCTGAGGCTTCTTATTCTCCTTACGAAGATTCCGATGCTGAGGAGTCCATCCCTTCAGCCTCTCCTCCTGAGGAATTTTCCTTTGGGGAAACCTTACATGCTATGAGGGAACAATTCCAGTGGCAGGGCCAGGATTTCTCAGACTCAAGAAAAAGGCTTAGGACCTTCCTACACTTACCACAGCATAGGCCTTTAGCTATTCCTCCAGTTCTATCTGTTGTTGATGATGCATTTAATGATGCTTGCACTTCTCCTGATACTTTGCCTCCGGCTCCTGCTAAACCAGACAGGTACTACAGGGTCCCGGACACTCATCACCACTTATATAAGGCCCCTTTTGCAGATCCAGAGACTATCTCCCAGGGCCCTAAAGCTGTAGCAGCTACTTCTTCTAAAAACCCCCTCCCCTCTGGAAGGGATTCCAGGTCCTTAGACAGATGGGGTAAAAAAGTTTACACCTCTGCTACTTTGTCAGCTAGAGCTTTGAATTGCCAATTCCATATGATTCAATATCAAGAGTTTATGCTTGACCAGTTGACTAAAAAGCTGTCCTCTGAAGAATCTTTAGATAAAAAGTATGTTCAAGAAATGTTACATAACATTCAGCAAGTTAGTAACCATTCTCTAAAATGTGGCTATGATGCACTGGAGGCTTCCTTTAGATCAGCCATGACGGGCACAGTTATCAGGAGGCATGCATGGTTGAAAGAACAGGCATTACCAGACCATATCAAGTCTAAGCTTTTGGATGCACCTATGGACAAGGTCAATTTATTTGGTGCCCCCGCACAACAGGTTCTCAAAAAGATGGAAGAGAAAGCAAAATCTGTACAAACCGTAAAAGATTTCTTACAAGTTCAACCTCCAAGGTTTAGCAGGAATTGGCCCTCCAAGAATTGGTCCTTTCCGGAGTCCTCTAAGGCACAAAGAGGCAGGAATAGGCGCTCTAGAGGCAGAAACCAAACCAGAGGTGCCTACAGGGGTCGCCAGTGGCAGGGTAACAACCAACGAGGCACGGACACAGCCACCACCACTACAACAACTCAATCACAGTGACTTGGCGGTGGCACCGCCTACCAGGGAACAACTAGAAGCACCCTTAGGCGGAAAGCTAACCTTATTTTCAAGAAACTGGCACTGCATTACAAGAGTTGCAAACTATAGACCAGGGTTACAGGTTCCACTTCCATACTCTACCAGGAAAGAGAGGAATGCCAAACCTACCACCTACTCAATGGGCAGAAGCTCTAAAACAAATATCTCAATTATTAAGAATGAGAGCTGTGGAAAAGGTACCATCCATGGAGCAAGGGAAGGGATTTTACTCCAGGCTCTTCCTGGTACCAAGAAAAGAAAACAAATGGAGGCCTATTCTAGATCTGTCCGTGCTAAACACATTCCTCATTGTTCCAAAATTCAAAATGCTGACTCTACAGCAGCTTCTTCCCATGCTGGGCAAGGAGTCTTGGCTGGTAACTCTAGATCTCAAGGAGGCATACCTGCATGTCCCCATAAGACCAATTTGCAGAAGATACCTCAGATTTCTTGCAGGATCAGAGCATTATCAATCCTCAGCATTGCCCTTTGGCTTATCTACTGCGCCCAGAGTGTTCACGAAATGCCTGGCATCAGTAATCGCTCATTGCAGACTTCAGGGGATTCAAATCTATCCCTACCTGGACGACTGCCTGATACAAGCGGACAACAAAAACAAATTAACAGAAGACTTACAAAGAGTCATCTACCTACTTCAAGCCCTGGGATACACAGTCAATTCAAAAAAGGCAAGGCTGATTCCATCCCAAATAATAACTTTTCTGGGTGCAGAACTGGACACATCCAAACAAATGGCATTTCTAACTGCAGAAAAGAAAGAACAACTTCCTCTCTACTTTTTGGCATTAACAAAGCAGAGCCATCTAACTGCAAGAAAAGTGTTACAAGCTCTAGGCTTCATGGCATCCTGCATAATCCTGGTCCCGCATGCCAGGCTTCATATGAGAAAGCTACAGTGGTACCTAAAAAATTTGTGGTCTCAGCACAAACACAGCCTGGAAACCAAAATTCCAATGATTCCATGCCTGAAACAAGAGTTCTCATGGTGGGCACAGGCCTGTCAATCAAACACAGGACTACCCTTCAGCAAAAGTCAGCCAAGACAAACTATCACGACAGATGCCTCAGACCTCGGTTGGGGGGCACACATGATGGACAAGTGCATTCAAGGCCTATGGACTCAAGACCGACTGCATCTGCACATAAATCTAAAAGAAATGATGGCAGTAAAATTGGCAATCCAGGCATTCAGACCTCTTCTCCACGAAGGCCAGCTGTTGATAAGGACAGACAACACCACAGTTATGTGGTACATCAACAAACAGGGAGGCACACACTCATACCCCCTATGCCGGCTGGCATTAGACCTATGGGATGTGGCTCTGGGTTACAACCTTCAGTTACAGGCTATTTATGTTCCAGGGAAGGAAAACATTCTAGCAGACATATTAAGCAGAACTATGACAGATGCCCACGAATGGATGTTGCATCCGGACATCTTCAAAGCCATCACAAGAAAATGGAGATTGCCACAGATAGACTTGTTTGCATCCCCATGCAATCACCAGTTGAAGAAATTCTGCACAAGGACTTACCACCCACTTGCTTGGAAGGTGGACTCCCTATCCTTCAGTTGGAAAGGCATGACAGCATACGCATTCCCACCACTTCCTTTGATACACAAAGTGCTTCTCAAGATCAAAGAGGAACGTCAGAGGATCATTCTGATAGCCCCAGACTGGCCAAGACAACATTGGTACCCACTTCTGATGAGCATGTCCAGGGAACAAATATGGAAACTACCACTGATCCCATTACTGCTGACACAGAACAACTACAACATTCTGCATCCAAGCCTAAAAACTCTGCAGCTAACTGCCTGGAACATTACATGACAGAAATTAGCACAAATTTATCCCAAAGGGTTAAGGACATAATCCTGGAGGCTCGTAGACCTTCAACAAGAAAGAATTATGCAGCAAAATGGAAAAGATATCGCATCTGGAGCGCTGCAAAGGGGCAAGATGTGACACTGGTGAACATAGCCAACATCCTGGAGTACTTGGCTGAGCTCTACCTCACAGGACTGTCCTATTCCTCCATCAAGATACATGCATCAGCTATTTCGGCACAATACAGCTTGGATCCTCCTGTCTTCTCGCATCCTCTGCTCAGACAGTTTCTGAGGGGAATTAAAAATGTAAAACCTCCCAGGAAACCTCCATTGCCAGCATGGGACTTGAACTTTGTGCTAGAAAAACTGACTCTGCCTCCTTTCGAGCCAGCAGCTACAGCAGACTTACAATACCTATCCTGGAAGACTGCCTTCCTGCTGGCAGTAACTTCAGCAAGAAGGGTCTCTGAACTACAAGCATTAATGGCAGTACAACCCTTCCTGATCTTCCATCAAGACAGAGTGTCCATGAGAACAAATCCTACATTTATGCCTAAGGTGGTATCCAGAGTCTCTTTAAATCAGGCTATCCACCTTCCTACTTTCTACCCCAATCCACAGAACAGGGGAGAAAAGCTCTTACATACCTTGGATGTACACAGGCAATTACGCTACTACCTGGACAGGACAAAAAACAATAGAAAAACTGACCAGCTTCTGGTAGCTTATGCAACAGGAAAAGAAGGAAAACCTATTTCTAAGCAGACAATCTCCAAATGGATAGGAAATTGCATTAGACTTTGTTACTCCTACCATGGAAAGAAAACTCCAGAGAACATCAGGCCTCACTCCACAAGGGCCACAGCCACTACCACAGCTTTCTTAAGAGGAGTGGCTACCAAGGACATTATAGAGGCTGCTACTTGGACCTCCGTGCATACATTTGCCAAGCATTATAACTTACCTCTATATTCTAGTTCCCGTGCTGGCTTTGCCACTGCTGTTTTGCAAGGGATCCTGACTACACCATAATCTATTTTCATTTCCTCCTCCCCTAGTTTAGCTATGGTATTCTACCCATTTGTAATGACTGCAGATGCATCCTTGAAGGACATAGTACAGATGTTCTTCATTCCACATTGCTGCAGTCCTAACTATTGGGTAGTCCGCTGTCCAGTCGGCCCGAATACCAAAGTATATGGCTGACGTCGGTCAGGGCGCATTAGACTGACGTCAGTACGTCAGGGTACTAATGCGCATGACCAACGTCATATCCTCAGTCTTTTTTGCCGCATGGTCCGATGCAGAAGCAGTTTTGCGAGTGCAGGTTGGCGTTCTGAAATTTTCTGAAGTCGGAGTTTCAGACCGAATCAAAGTTGGCTAAGTACCCGTTGGGGAACATTTTGTTTTTTCTTGCCTCAGTATTTAACCGGATGTCAGAAAAAGTGAATAACTGTATTTCTTGTGGGAAACAGATACCTCATAGGGATTACCATACCTTGTGTATACCTTGTTTAGGGCCTGAGCACGACGTTGTTGGATGCCGCTCTTGTGCTAGGTTTAACAAACGCACTATTAAGAGAAGGTTAGACTGTGCCAGGTTAGTGTTTGGGAAGCGTTGCAATTATAAAATGCCGCCGGATGCTCCGGCGCCGCTTCGCCCAAAAAGCGCAAGGACAAAACAGCGAAGCCTAGGGTTGATGAACCGGCAGTCCCGGACGCCGGTTCTTTAGAAGGCTCAGTGGAGCCAGAGGTTTTGCCAGGAGTTTCTTTGGAGTCTCAGGCAGAGACTTTACTGTTACAGGATGTGCCTTCTCAGGAGGTAGGCCAGGCTGAGGGGGCTTCTCAGGTAACTGTTCTTCCCTCTCTTCCCAAGGTAGTTAGAGCCTCTCCTTCTGTTTCCAAAACTTCTTTGAGAGGTAGGCCAAGTTTAGCTTCAGTGGGGCTTCTCCTAGCACTTCAGGTTCTGTGCCTAAGAAACATATGCTTAAAATGGCAGAAGATTTGATTACTCTGATTAGAGGTTCTATGCCCCCTCCTGATAAGAGGCCTAGGGTAGAACCTGAGTTTGAGAGTTTTGAACAGTGTTCAGAGGCTTCTGAGTCTTCTGCGGAAGATTTGCAGGAGTATCCTCCTTATTCTGATTCTGATGTGGATGACTCCACTCCTACAGCTTCTCCTCCTGAGGATTTCTCATTTTCAGAGACTCTGCATTCCATGAGGGAGCACTTTAAATGGGAAGGCCAGGATTACTCTGATTCCAGGAAAAGGCTTAGGGAATTCTTGTTTTACCCCAGCATAGGCCCTTAGCTATACCTCCTGTGTTGAATGTGGTGGAAGATGTTTTGCAGAGGCTTCCCTGAATCCTGATTCTTTGCCTCCTGCTCCTGTTAAACCTGATAGGTACTATAGGGTGCCTGAAGCTCATAAGTATCTTTTAAGAGTCCTAGGGCAGACCCGAAACTGTTTCTCAGGGACCTAAAGGTGTTAAGGCCTCTGTGGTTAAAAACCCTGTTCCCACTGATAAAGAGGCAAGGGCTTTGGATAGATGGGGAAAGAAAGTGTATACTTCTTCCACTTTAGCCATGAGGGCGTTGAATTGTCAGTTTCACATGCTAAAATATCAAAATTATCTCCTTTCACAATTGAAATCTAAGGTGGATGCTTTGGCGGAAGGTATTGAGTGTAAAGAGTTGCTGGATTTAGTTCATGTGTCTGAACAAGTGGGTAAGCATTCTTTGCAATGTGGTTTTGATGCTGTACAGGCCTCCTCGAGGGTGGCTGCCACTAGTTCTGTTCTTCGCAGGCATGCCTGGTTGAGGGATCAGAATTTAGCTGAGCATGTTAAGACAAGGATTTTGGATGCTCCTTTACAGTCTGATGTGTTGTTTGGTTCGCCTGTGGAAGCAGTTTTAAAGAAAATGGAGGACAAAGCTAAGTCTATGCAAACTGTTAAAGATTTTTGCAGGTGCAGCCACCAAGTTTAGTAGAAATTGGCCTACTAAGGGATGGACATATCCTGCTTATGATTCCCAGTCTAGGGGTAGGTCTAGACGTGGTAGGGGCAGAGCTCAAGGTTCTTTTAGGCCTAGAACAGGGAGTTCACCTGCTCAGACTTCTGGTGAGGGCAGGGGTCAGTCCTTTCGTAAACAGACCCAATGACCTGCCTTTTCAGCTGCCAGTAGATTCTCGTCTGGCAGCTCCTTTGGGAGGAAGACTGTCTCTTTTCAAAGAAAATTGGGATTTAATTACTCAAGACAGATGGGTGTTGGATATCATTCACCACGGTTACAGGTTTTATTTCCATACATTGCCCCCTTTCAAAGGCATGCCAGACGTTCCTCCTCCACAAAGGAAAGAGGCTCACAAGCAAATTTCTCTGTTACTCCAAATAGGGGCCATTCAGCCAGTCCCCTTACCAGAAAGGGGCCTAGGATTTTATTCTCGCCTGTTCCTAGTACCAAAGAAGGGGAACACGTGGAGACCGATTTTGGATTTATCTATCCTCAACACTTATCTGGACATTCCCAAGTTCAAGATGTTGACGTTACAACAGCTTTTACCTCTGCTGGGCAAGGATCACTGGATGGTAACTTTAGATCTCAAGGAAGCTTACCTTCATGTGCCTATAAGACTAATTTGCAGGAAGTATCTGCGTTTTCGAGCTGGAAATTCTCATTATCAGTTCTCTCTGCATTGCCCTTTGGCTTATCTACTGCGCCCAGAGTATTCACAAAGGTTCTGGCTCCAGTGATAGCTTACTTCAGGCTAAAAGGAATTCAAATCTATCCTTACTTGGACGACTGCCTGATTCTGGCTCAAGAAAAGGAAGGCCTTCTACAGCATCTGGAATATGTTATAGCAGTGCTAAGATGCCTAGGGTATTCTGTGAACGAAATAAAGTCCAGTCTAGTACCCTCTCAAGACTTGTGCTTTCTGGGTGTGAGACTGAATACAGCAGCCCAGATGGCCTTTTTAACCCCGGACAAACAAAAGAGTCTATCCCTTTACTTCCATCAACTATCTCATCAGTCCGTGCTGACTGCAAGGACAGTCCTTCAAGCATTAGGGTTCATGGCATCTTGTATTCTGGTGCTTCCCAATGCCAAACTGCATATGAGGAAGCTGCAATGGTATCTCACAATAGTATGGACACAGCACTGCCAGGATTTGGACACTGTCATTCAAATAATACCTTGCCTTCAAAAAGAATTTTTGTGGTGGGCTCAGGAATGTCACCTAAACAAGGGACTCTCTGAGACCCGCCAGAGGCGAGACAGATTCTAACGACAGATGCCTCGGACATTGCTTGGGAGCTCATCTAAATGGAAAGTGGATACAAGACAAGTGGCCTGCCAGACTACAGCATCTACATATCAACATGAAGGAGATGTTAGCAGTCCAGTTTGCATTAATGGCTTTCAAGGAGTTACTTCTTCCAGGGCAGGTGTTGATTCTAACAGACAACACAACTGTCATGTGGTACATCAACAAACAAGGGGAACACATTCTTATCCTCTATGCAGGCAAGCAATGATTTTATGGGAGACTGCGCTCAGCTTGCAACTAACTCTTCAGGCAAGGTTTCTGCCGGGAGCACAGAACTCCTTAGCAGATGTGTTAAGCAGACAAATCATGGATCCCCACGAGTGGAAACTGGATCTTCATGTATTTCAGAAATTGACAGTGTCATGGGGAACTCCAGACATAGATCTGTTCGCTTCTCCACTAAACCACCAGCTGCCAAAGTTTTGCACAAAGGGGTTTCATCACACAGCTTGGAAAGTGGATGCTCTTTCTTTCAGTTGGAAAAATCTTCATGTGTATGCCTTTCCACCTCTGCCTCTTCTTCCAAAGGTGCTCTTAAAGGTCAGACAAGACAAGCCAAGGATGATTTTAATAGCTCCAGATTGGCCTCGGCAACACTGGTACCCATTACTAAGGAGTCTGGTAAGGAAGCCTCCATGGCCTTTACCTTTGATTCCACATCTGTTATCTCAGAAGGACGGTCATCTGCTCAATGTCAAGCTTCACTCTCTTCATCTGACAGCCTGGCATATTCTGTTTTGAAACACAGCAGGTCTCAACTTCCTCAACAAGTTTTAAATGTGATTATGGAAGCTAGAAGACCTAGTACAAGGAAGGTGTACGCAGAAAAATGAAAGAGATTTTTATTTTGGAGTACAGCAAAGAATTTGGAGATTTCTGAGCCTAATTTGAGTGTGGCTCTTCAATATCTTACTGAGTTATTGGACAAAGGTTTGTCCTTCTCTTCCATTAAGATTCATGCTGCAGCAATTTCAGCTCACTATGATTGTGACCCACCATTGTTTTCGCATCCTTTGTTCAAGCAGTTTCTTAGAGGGGCAAAGAATATAAGACCCCCACGTAGAGCTCCTACTCCTGCTTGGGATCTCAATTTTGTGTTGGAAAAACTTACTCTACAACCTTTTGAGCCTGCGGCTACTGCTGAATTGAAATACTTGTCATGGAAGACTGCTTTTCTGTTGGCTATTACTTCTGCAAGAAGGGTGTCTGAGTTGCAGGCCCTTATGGCAGTAGAGCCCTTTTTGATTTTCCATAAGGATAGGGTATCATTACGTACTAATCCTTCCTTTATGCCTAAGGTGGTTTCTAGTGTGGCTTTAAACCAAACTATTCATTTGCCTACTTTTTATGCAGACCCCCAAAATAAAGGGGAGAAAATTTTGCATCCTTTAGATGTACACAGGCAATTGCGTTATTATTTAAGCAGGACTAAGGATTTTAGGCAGTCTCAGCAGTTGTTTGTTTCTTTTGCTTTGAGTTCGCAGGGCAAGCCTGTGTCAAAACAAACTATTTCTAGGTGGATTGGGTTTTGCATTGCATTTTGTTATTCCCATCATGGCAAGGAGATTCCAGCTGGGATTAGGCCTCATTCCACTAGGGCTACTGCCACTTCAACAGCATTTCTAAGGGGGGTGGCAACTAAGGATATTTTGGAAGCAGCTACTTGGAGTTCAGTGCATACTTTCTCTAAGCATTATCACCTTCCTCTCTACTCTAAGTCTAGGGCTGGTTTTGCCACAGCTATTTTGCAAGGCATGTTGTCAGCTCCTGCTTCTTTATGATTTGCCAGCCTCCCTTACCTCTGCTTTGGGATTCTACCCAATAGTTAGGACTGCAGCAATGTGGAATGAAGAACATAGTACAGTTTTGTACCTACCATAAATGTAGATGTTCGAGGATCCACATTGCTGCAGTCCAATTTACCCTCCCTCCTTCCCCTCTGTGTTTAGGGGTGGTTGTGTAGGTGAGGTTATATGCTGATATTTTTGTATATATTGTACATATTTTTGGTGCAGGTATATTGGGCCTTGTCTTTTTAGGGTCTTCTGACATCTGGGGCAAGAAAAGACTGAGGATATGACGTCGGTCATGCGCATTAGTACCCTGACGTACTGACGTCAGTCTAATGCGCCCTGACCGACGTCAGCCATATACTTTGGTATTCGGGCCGACTGGACAGCGGACTACCCAATAGTTAGGACTGCAGCAATGTGGATCCTCGAACATCTACATTTATGGTAGGTACAAAACTGTACTTTTTGTACCTACCATAAATGTAGATGTCCGAGAGGTATGCATCTGCAGTCGGGATTACCCACCCTCCTTCCCCTCTGAGGTACTCCTAGGGTACTTACCAATCTACAGCTAGCTTGGGGGGGATCTATTATGGTGTATTTGTTTGTATATATGTACATACATGTTTATTTTGTGTGTTTGCTCTCTACTATTTGGAAACTTTGACATTTATCCAAATTTAGACTACCAAGAGGGCACCTGGCATCTGGGGCAAGAAACACTGAGGAAAATGGCGTCAGCTGATGCCTTTATACCCGAAAACTGCCGCAATGACGTCGGGTGAAGTGCGACATCAGCCGAAGCTGGACCCAGACTTTGGAATCCGGCCGACCGAAGGGCTGCCTGACGACAGGACAACCCATTTGTAATGACTGCAGATGCATACCTCTCGGACATCTACATTTATGGTAGGTACAAAACTGTACTTTATGTTTGGCATGTTGAAGCATCAGGTCCCTGCAACACCTACAGTCAAATTTTATTTATTTATTTTTTGCCTTTTGTTTACCGTGAAAGTCTTACTGGGCATGCAGACCCGTTTTCAGCAGTGGCACAGGGAAAAAAGCTCTGTATGAAATATTTACATTGCATTGTTATCAAAGAAAAAAAGTTGATATTTAAGAATGAAAACATGCATTATTGAGGAGTGTTTATGTTCATTTTTGATAGTAAATAGGGTAGAATAAATTTATATATATATATATATATATATATATATATATATATATACACACACACACACATTACTTACAGGATAATAGTTAGAGTTTACAGTGTTTATGGTTGCAGCTTTGTACATAACTTGTAGAGAGTTAATCTTACAAAATACACGTAATAGTTGCAGAAGACTGTATGCAAAAATGAGAGGCAATGGTGAGGAAATAGAGGAAAAATGGAGTTGTGGAGATTCAGATAAGCAGCAGAGAAGTTAATAAGACATAGGCAGTTATAGTAGTTTAGAAAATAGGAAGTGGATGTTGTCCGAAGATAGAGAAAGGTTCTGGAGAGAATGGTAATGCTACATGCAGGTAGATGCAAATCAGAAAAGCTTTGTTGTAGGTGTTTTGCAGAAAGTTATACCACTTACATAATGGACAATTTTTTGGCAGATTCCCAACAATGTTCTCAGGCTGACAAAAGGTACTAGGTGTGATGTGCGACTGTGAGAAGTTTCTCAGCTATGTTTATGGCATGATCACTGGTTTATATGCTGCAGAGAGTGTCAGCTAAACATCCCTTGCAAATCCTGGTACGTTTTACAAAAAGAGAAGGTGCTTTCAATTCTTTAGAAGTTGGGGAACTGACTGAGTTGTGGAGAGTTTTGGATTTTTGTGGACATGGACTACTTCCTGCCAACGAGAAGTGCTGTGTGTATACCAGTCCAAGAATGTCATAAAACTAAGGGACGAAAGTTTAAGTTTTTATACCTGGCAAAAAAGATTTTTCCCCCAAAAAAAGTCCGTAAGGAGTTTTGATGCCCTAGTGGAGGTCAAGAGAGCTGTTGATTTAGAATGAGTCACTCCATTTTCAATTTTGCCACAGATGATTCCAGTAGGAGATTAATAATGTGTTCCATTGAACCATAGGAAAGGCCTAAAGGATATCTTTCCATTGTTTAAAAATATTCAGTGTTAAAGTCAAGAGCAAAGCTACTCCAGGAAAATTGGTGTAGGGGTATATGGAATGATGATGCAAGGAGTTGCAAGTTGCTCACTCAGGTAAGTTGTTGGGGTGTTAAATAATCAGTTGCCTCCACTTATAAGACATTGAGTTGAACTTGATTTGGGGTTAGGATTAAAAGAATGAATTATATCTAGTCTTGAGTAAAACAAAGAAAGCTTCTGACATTTAGTTCTGGTATGGCATGACAGAGCAAATAGAACAGGTGGTCAAAAACTCTTAAGTTGGTCATCTATACAGAAATCAAATCAAGAAAGAGGAACTCATCCCACATAAAGTAACATCTTTGCCATGGATGAATTTCTGTATAGAATTATTTCAGCACAAAAACTTGAATTCTTATTATGTGTTGACTGTTATTGTAAGTATCCTGAAAACTGTGGTGTTAGAAAATACTAGATTGTCACAATTGTCCTTAAATCCATTTTTTTATGGTTCATGGGATATCAGATAGTCTGTGACAGTGGATCACAATTTTTTAGTCAAAGGTTTCTCACATTTGAGAATCTATAGAAGTTTAAACAGATTACCTCAAGGTGTAGATGCTATCAAACCAGTGGACAGGTTGGGCACATAGAACCGTTTGTGTAGCATATAGATCTGAGTCTAAAGACTCAGATAAAGAAATGTGATCATTCCGATACCAATGAGTGTTACTTATCCATCTTGGGAATGTCACAGTTCTTCATTACAGTCAATAAGACTATCCTCAGCATACCAGTTGATGGATAGATATCTGAGATCAACTTGTTGACTTTGTTCTAATTGTTAATACCTGTTAGCAGACATTCTGCCATTCATATACAGGAAAGGTAAAGGAAGTAAAAATATTACTTTCATAGAACAGAAAAAAAATGTATTTGCTAAGAAAAGGAGAACAAGCTTGCCTATTTAGTCTTGTGGCTGGCCTGGTAAAGAGGCCAGTCACTAAGGTCTTCTCTTTGGTAATAAAATCCGACAAAATAGCTGTAGAAATTAAGCCGATTGCCTCTACACTACAAGAGAAATTGGGGTTACTTGAAATCAATCATTACCACTATCGGAACCCGTTTCTTCTGGTAGGCTTGTTCTTTTGTAGGCAACTCTTCCAACCACTTTCCACCACAAGAACCTTACACATGGCATAATGGAGCTGTGAAATAAAACACACATAGCCAGCTGTCCCACGTTTGTGTGCTTGTGCTGCTGAGAGAGTTTATGTGAATTTCATATGCTACAGTATTCTACTCTGCATTTGCCAATGCCTCTATCCATAATGCAGATTCCAAGATGTCTGGTACCAAGACTAGTTCCACTAGTATTGATGGCTCTGGGCAAGGTTTTCCATTTTTAAGGACAGTCAGACAAGTACTGCTGTCCTGCATGCTTGGTACATGTCATCAGTTCTTCTGACATGTCACCAGTACTGCCGTCACCATGCTTAGTGTCCATACAGTGCACAGTACTGGTCTTGATGCAAGAGCTGTACCTGGCACCACCCTACCAGCAGTATCTCTGTGTGATGTCTTCAGCTGCACCCATCATGATGTCACTTACAACTCATATCAGGTCAGGCAATGATGACTTTGGTATTGATAAGCCAGTACAGTTAGGTTCTGATCTTCTTGGTTCTGTTAACCACTGAGATAACATAGACACAGCTGGTGTTGACTCACCCCATGCAGATGAGTACATGACTGCAATGATTGTTGTTAACTCAGGGCCTAAAACAAGGACTCCATAAGCATACAGTGTGGGCTTGCCAGAATAGTAAGAACCATGCCCCGAGCCAGTGCAAAGGTCTGCAGCAATCTTAATAGGTGTGTACTAGGCTTCTGATCACTATGACCTTTTTAAGTCTAGCCATACATCTCAAATCTCTGACGAGTTCTGGGACCCTTGATAAGTGTAAGCAGGGGCTTGGGAGATGAAACCTTTATAAGCAGGGGCCTAAGAGATGAACTATTTACAGGCTGCCTGTGTCCATTAGAGTTGCCGTAAAAAGCCACTAAAAGACTTTATTCCTTGTCAGATTCTCCAGAGCTGTCTAAAAAGGAGGCCTTAAAAGCCCACTAACTTGTCCAGTCACAGTGACTCCCCTTGGAGTCCATAGTTACCGATGTGGACAAAGAAGAAGTTACTGCTGTAGTTCAGCTCTGGGACCCCTATGTTTGTGATGCTGACAGTGGACCCCATTCTACAACCCTAATATGGTAGTTACAGTCTTAGAAATATTCTTGCTCAGGGAGCTGAATTATTTGACCTACATGGTGTGTTTCTTTTTCTTTTGGTTCCAAAAATGAAGTTGAGGTCTAATGCCATAACCTTTAAAACTCTCATGAATCACATTTCCTGTGATATATAATATGTCTGAGTGTTTGACTATGACTACAGGAACAAATGTAGCATTAGCCAACTACTCTTGCATCAGGCTTTACTGATTTATTTTATTTAACACTTGTTAAGCAGGTAAGTGGGCTGATCCAAAGATATTTTTAGCCACAACCTGAGCTACAGGACAACGGGGAGTAAAAAGATATGTATACAGTTACCTGAAGTTAGGCTTTTAATTTCAGACCCTGGAGTTGTGAGACATGATTTCACCACTGAGCCTCCATGTTTGCCAATGATACGTATATGACATTCTTGGACTCCCCATTCAGAGCTCCTTTTCTGTTTGGTGATGGTGTTAGAAAGCACCTGGGAGACATGGAAGAACAAGGCAGATCATTTATGGCTGTTGGAGTAAAATTCCTCTCTCCACAGCATTTGTTCAGTAGAATGCAGATGACATGGTGCTGAATGCAGTTACAGAGTTGCCCAAATGAAGGTCCCCAGGCGGACATGTCAGCTGTTTGGCATAGAGGAAGAAGCGCTACCTATGGCACATGTGACCAAGTTTCAGTTAACAGCCCCTGCACTGGAGTTCCTAATGAGGGGCATTAGAGGAATGAAGGCAATGTGCCAACTTGCTTCTTGCAGACAGAAGTGATGAGGGTCACTTGCCACGAAGGAATGAAGCTGTCATGTTGCTAGTGTTGTGTTTGGAGAATGTGAGAGAGTGCACTGCAGACTGGGATGAGGATAGAGCAGAGAGGAGATGATGTGCTACTACAAAGGCATTGTATTTCTTCATAGTGTCCCATTGCATACCTCTGAAGAGTGAGGCCCCAAGATAGGCATGTTAGCACAGAGGTGGTGGCATTTCTCCCACATTTCTGTATACCAGGAATTGAGTCTGGAACTGACATTGGGAAGGTAGGGATTAAAATCCACAGTTTCACAGGATGATAGTTTATTAGCTAGCCTGATCCTTATCCCTCAAGGCCAGAGGAATTGAATGGAGCAGATGGCTGACCAAGAAGGAGAGCTGATGGTCAGCAGAGGACAGTAGAAAGGAAAAAAAAAGTCACCAACCAGGAAGACTTGGGGAAAAAGCCTGACTTTGTCAGGCAGCTTCCAGCGTGGACCAATCTAGGGCTGGCAGTAAAGCTGCCAGAGAAATCAGAGGACTACCAACCCATATTGGATCTCAAGGGTCTAAATCATTATGCAGCAAAAGAAAAATTCAGGATGTTCTCAGTGAACAGCATCTGCAAGGAAACCGGGTATGCACTTTGAACTTCCAGAACATCTAGTTGCCTATCAGAGTATTCAAAGATTCCTAGCTGTTCCAGTTCTTCAGGCTCAGACAGTCATTATGACAGTGGTTGTAGATCTGCAAAGACCATAAGGGGTCAAGATTTCTGCTGCCTAAACAATTTATTTACTGCCCCATCACTGGACAGTCTTTAAAATCAATTGCTCTGCTTGGGCTCACTCCACTGCCCTACCCTGCCCCAAATTCCAACCACCCCCACTACCTCTAAACTTATACTTTGGATGCAAAAGGGGAAGGAGTCGCCTATCAATCCCTACCTTTCTTTTTCCCTACAGATTTTCTATATCTCCCCTATTTTCTGTCCTGTGCATACTTACTACTTACTCATACTCTGCTTTCCTGGCTTAATATTATTTTACACACCTGCTACAAAAAAGTATCACACTACCCTCCTTTCTATTCACTCCTTCTTAATTTACACCTCTGTCTTTCTGTAGCCAACGCAAGTTTCCTCTTTATTACCCCACACCTACATAAATTTTCATACTCCCACTTCTTAAAACCTAACTATGCAGTCATCTAGTATACACGTTCTAACTCTGTCACATCTCTCCATATTTCTCTGTCCTGTACTACATACCTGCCCTGAACCCCATAATTTTCATGCATGGATCACCCATAATCAACCAGACATTATTGACATCACCGAGACCTGGCTGAAACCTTCCGTCAAAGATTCTGAATTTCTACCCCCAAGTTTTCAAACTATACGGTCCAATAGGCCTAACAAAAAAGGAGGTGGAGTAGCACTAATTTTTCCTAACACCTTCAACGTAATACCCTGTACAAATCCTATTCCCCAGTTCACTAAGGCAGAAATTCGTATTGCTTTCCTAAAACTTAACAATTGCAAAAATCTGTGTATCATAGTTCTCTACATACTCCCTGGAAACAAAATACCTTTACTAGAAGAAATCCTTGCCTGGATTTCTACTAACATCTAAAATGAAACTGTTATCCTAGGTGATGCAAATATCAACTGGCTAATCCTGAGCTCCAGCATCCCTGCTTCTAATATTAATCTATTCAACTTCACTCTGCTCATAAACACCCTTAACAGACCAAAGAAGGATAACACCACAGGATCCACTGTAGACTGGATTGTTGTCTCCAACTCCAATCAAATGTCTGTAGAAAGCACTCTTCCAGATACCCTGAGTGCCACCTCCCCACCTTTATCTGCCACTTCCTCCCCTCCTACCAAAGTCAACACCATTACAAACAAATAAGGAAACTAACTGCTTTCAACTCTTACGTTTGTTGATACCCTGTAAAAGATTAACTGGCACAAACTAAAAACTCTCCCACTAGACAACACTGTCAACTATTTTAATACTATATTCCTGAACACGCTAAATAAATTGCCTTGCAAACTGTGCCCTTTGGCTGACTGAGCCTAGAAAAGATCTGATGCATTCCAGAGAGAAAATATGGAAACAGTATCAAACTAATAAAAAACAGCGCAACCTGATTCACTTCAAACATTTTAGAAACCATGTAAAATAAATAGTTCATAAAGATAAAAAAGCATACTATTCAAAACTGCAGTCTAGCCGTAAACAAAACCGTAAAACATTCTGTAATTTTCTTACATCACTTTTGAACCCTGGCATAAAAAAACAACCCATGTCCACATCACCAAACCTTCTCATGAAATGGCCTCTCTCTTTCTTTAAAACTTTTGTACATGACATTACTGCAAGCTTCCTCATGACAGAGGTAGCATAGGTAATGCTGCTCCACCAAAAACCTCCACCACTCTCCCTATCTCTACATGCACCTCATACACCCATGAATCCAGCAACCCTTCTACCCTTAATTTCACTCTTAATCCCATTTCTGCCACAACTATAAAAAGATTCCTTCTGAAGCTCATACCCTGCTCTAACACACCTTATAATATACCCCCCATCTTTCTAAAGCTTGCGTCTGAAACCATTGCATTCCCTGTAAGTATCCTTATTAAGAGATCATTCTTAATGTGCCCAAATTATGGAAGACCACTTTCATTCCTGTCTACGTAAAGGTGGCAAAAACATAGATATATCCTGTTTTTGTCCTATTGCTATTCTGTCCCCTATCTCTAAGATTTTGGCAAAGTGCATTCACATTCAGCTGATCCCCTGTCTACTTCATAACCACCTCCTGTCTTCTACTCAGCATGGTTTCAGACGTGGTCATAGCACTACAACTGCCTTCATATCTTTCTTGGATACTGTTAACAGAGCTGTTGAGTACAGACAAATAGTGTCTACCCTCTTCTTAGATCTATCAAAGGCATTTGATACAGTTTTCCACCCTTTACTGCTGTCACAGCTCTCAAACTTTGGACTTTCTCCCACCACTCTTAACTGGTTTTCAAGCTATCTAAAAGACAGGCAACAGGCTATCAAATGGCAAAACTCTATCTCTTCTTATCTTAACACTTCTGCTGGAGATCCTCATGGCTCCATACTTGGTCCCCTCCTATTCAGTAGTTTCATTAGTAACTTCCACATATTTATGACCCGTGGAGCTCTTATTCAGTATGTGGACAACTCAACTGTTGTCTCTTCGGCTGACTCTATTTCTGAACTCCAACTAAAAACTCAAAAGCCTTCCCTACCGCTGAGTCCTGGATGTATAATAACCAGCTAGCCTTTAATGAAAATAAATCCAAGATCATACTGTTCATCCCTAAGAAACCAACCCTGTTAGACAAAACCATGTATCTATTTTTAAACTAAGGCACAAATAGAAGTTGTCAGCCACACAAATCTTCTAGGAGTCACCATAGACAAACATGTAAAATTTGATATTCACCTGCAACACAACATCCAGAAAACTCATCAGAAGCTAGGAATCCTCGGTAGGCACAACCAGCTCCTCAGACCTTCCACTAAACAAACCCTTGCTTCCACTTACTTACTCCCTTCTGTCATGTACGGCATCCCTGTACTTACCAACTTTCAAACTACTCTAAAAGCCAAGCTGGAGACATGTTTTAATAAAATTGCAAAATTTGCAACAAATTCCAAAAACTTCTCCCATCACCATACTGATCTACACTCCCTAAAATGGCTGGAACTACCAAACCACCTCACCTATCTCCAGCTAACTACAGCTCACAAACTTTGCTTTAAACATTTTGATTGTCCTTCCCTTAGCTCTGTATTCACCTACTACCTCCCAATTAGTCCGATTAGATCTGAAAATCAGCAACTTCTGCAGCTTTACAAGCCAAATCTGCCTCCTGGCCAACTTCTTTACTTTTCTTTAGCCATTAGAACAATCCAAAGCCTTGCCGACTTCAGAACTTCTCTATACGTATATCTGTCTCTCATCTGGAACTGTACTTGCACTCAGCCTCCTTGAATACCTAAGATGTCCTTCTATTCTCATGTTGCAGTATTCTCACATGTGGATCCTCTGCCTCAGGTGACCCGAACGTCTAGCTCATATAACAAAGCTTAAGCCTGGCTGCTGTAAGGTGCGTGGGACATCACATGCAGGGACATAAACCGTGGGCCATAAATGTGACGTCCGCACGCACAGACCTCAAAACTTCTCTGCCGCAGTCGAACGTGAGCTTGCTCGTTCTCCTCCACACTACGGATCAAGTTAAAGATAAGTACCCCGTTGGGGAATCTTCTTTAGTTTTGGCTTAGCTTAGGTTGCTGTTTATCTGTTGTTAGCCGATGTCATCTATTAAGGGAAAATGTAAGTGCGGTCGGCTAATTCCGCACAATGATGCACACAACCTCTGCTTGTTTTGCTTAGGACCATCCCACAACCATACGATGTGTAAAATCTGTCAATCGTTTGTCCCCAAGGCCTTGCCCAGCCATCTGGCAGCCCTTAAATTATTCGTAGAGAACCAATGTCTGAAGTACCTGGCCCTCAGTATGGAACCTGAACCAGCAGTCAAAGTGGAGCCACCTAAAAAGAAGGCCAAAGTTTCTAGGCCTGATACTGCGAGTCCAACATTGGACATCCCACCAGCTACCAGTCTAGGGGTTGAGGAATGTCCGAAAGACGTGGTGACTTTGGTGGGTACCATATTGGACACCACACTTGTTTCTGCAGTCTGCACGTCCATGGCGGTTTCTGCGACATCGGCCTCTGCCTATGTCAGGGAGGAACCAGGCTTACTTGTACAGCCGCCTTTAGTTTCTGAGAAGGGTACTTCAACCCCTGGCTTGACATCTGACACCAGGCCCTCAGCCTCTCAGACTACTCAAAAGACTTGTTCTCTCAAGAGAAAGCAACCAAGTCCACCTGATACCCCAGGTCATTCAGGATTTACCATCATAAGGCACCATACAGATGGTTCCACCAGGACAAGAGGGTCAAAGGTTTTACTCCAGACTCTTTCTGGTCCCAAAAAAGGAGGGCCCTTGGAGGCCAATACTGGATCTGTCTCTCTTAAACCCCTTCCTGCTTGTACCTTCCTTTCACGTGCTATCCCTGCAAACCTTTCTTCCACTTTTGACACCTGGGGCCTTCATGGCCACCTTGGACCTGACAGAGGC
Source organism: Protopterus annectens (assembly GCF_019279795.1). Classification (NCBI taxonomy): domain Eukaryota; kingdom Metazoa; phylum Chordata; order Ceratodontiformes; family Protopteridae; genus Protopterus; species Protopterus annectens. The sequence goes on along the minus strand of NC_056741.1, from coordinate 549,593,285 downwards.
ATACCTCCATGTCCCCATCCACCCAGACTTCCAGAGATTTCAACGTTTTGATGTGCCATCCTTGGACTATCAATTTACTGCCTTGTCCTTTGGCTTGTCTGCAGCACCAAGGGTTTTCACAAAGTGTCTAGCCCCAGCAGTAGCCTTCTGCAGAAGAAAAGGCATACAGATCTTCCCATACCTGGATGACATCCTTATCCAGGCAGAAGAGGCAAGTACTCTTCAAGCACACCTGAAATTCTCTATTTATCTCCTAGGACATCTGGGGTTTACACTGAACCTACAAAAGTCCTCCCTCACCCCATCCCAAGATCAGATCTTCTTGGGTTGCAGAATAAGGACAGATTTGATGAAAACCTTCCTCCTACAAGAAGAGATCACTTTTCTAACCAGCCTTTTCCAAAACCTACTCCAAGTCACCCACATGTCAGCCAGGGAATTTCTCCATCTTCTAGGCTTTATGGCAGCTACCCTTCCCATGCTGCCCCTTGCCAGGTTGCACATGAGGAAGTTCCAGTGGTACTTGAAGAATGTCTGGTCCCAACACAGTCACACTGTGGCTTTTCAGGTGCCCATCCTGCCCTGCCTGAAAAAAGAGTTAGGGTGGTGGATCCAGCAAATAATGCAAAATCCAGGTCTCCCTGTACAGCCCACCAAGCCAGTCCACAGATGCCTCAGATCTGGGATGGGGGGCCACTGTGAACGGTCTCAAGGTACAAGCTCAATGGTAGCCCTCCCTACAGAAAAAACACATCGATGTGAGGGAAATGAAGGCTCTTCTCCTAGCTCTAAAGACCTGTCTCCCTCTCCTACATTCTGGTTCCCTACATGTCTTCACAGACAGCACCACACTGATGTGGTGCATCAACAAGCAGTGGGGGGGGGGGGGGGACCAGATCCTGTTAACTTTGCAAGTTGGCCATACAAGCATGGGAGTTGTTCACTCAGTACAATAAAACATTGCAGGTGGTCTGCATCCTATCACAGGACAACCATCAGGCAGATGCCCTCAGCAGATGATTGTCTCAAAATCACGAATGGATGTTGCACAGAGTTGTTTTCTTAGACATCGTCCACCAATGGGACACTCCACAGATAGCTCTGTTTGCCTCCCCTCAGAACAAACAACTACGGCTATTCTGCTCCAGGCTCCCCTCACCACTAACATGGAAAGTGGATGCCTTCTCAATCTCATGGAAGGGGTTGTTTTTGTATGCTTACCCCTTTTCCCTCTCATTCAGAAGGTCCTGCTGAAAATTCAGCAGGCCAAGCCAAAAATCTTGCTGGTGACCCCTATTGACCAAGGCAGTACTTGGCTCCCCCTTCTTCTATCCCTTGCCGGGGCAATCACCACAAATTGCCACACAAAGTGGACCATCTGACACAACAGAAGAGATCTCTCATCAACCCTCATCTGCAGTCCCTCAGCCTTACCCTGTAGGTGATAAACTTCTGATCCCTTTCAGACACCCTTACTCAGAGGACATGCTATCTGTCATGCAGGAGGCCAGGGAACTTACTACTAGGAGATCCTATTTAAGTGGAAAAGGTTCTCCAGCTGGTGTCATCTAAGGCAACTAGACCCCTTACAGGCAGATGTACCACTAGTGCTGGCCTATATGTGGCAGCTCCTAAAATCAGAACTTTCATACTCTTCAGTGAAAGTCCATTTGTCAGCCATTTCAGCCTGCTTACCTGTGAATCCACCCCTATTATCAAGATTGGAAGTGAAACTTTTCCTTAACTCATTACATCCGAGTGACGCCTTCAAGTGCATCTGCAGTTAACTTCTACTGACTTCTCTCTAGGCATCAAATATTGCTTGTTCATGTCTGCATCTATAATTCCAAAAACAGGCTATGTACAAGGCTTTAAAAGATTTCATCTTAAAGCTTACACAATGGCAAACTCAATTGCATTAATATTTGACCTTTGTCTAGTGCAGGTTAATAGATATTAACTGTTGTTTTTGTTATATTAATTTGTATAGATATAATTTTCACATTTTTCTAAATATCTCAACAACCAAGTAACACAGATAGAACTCATTAGCCTGATATGAAAGCGTTCAGCTAGATGAATGTAATGCTGCTTGACAGTATGTGTGTAACTTGAGTGGTTGTTGAGATGTTGTAAGTTGTTCACAAAATAACTGTAATTACTGTGACTTATAAAATTCATTTTAAGGCCTAGAACCTAAAGAATGCTACCACTATAAAACAGTTTGTGGTGAAGGGTTTGCCATTTATACTTCCTTTATAATCCCTATAGTTCCAGAGATATGAACATGTATTTGAAATGTGAGGACATGATTTGATTCTGTGAAAAGGCTTAGTCTATACCCATTGGGAGTTACATTGCAAGTTTCCTGAGCTCCGTTGGAGTGAATGAGGTAAGGGCGTTCTCCACATCAGACCATCAAGGAAACCTGTCCCTCCTCCTTGGGATTTGAACTTTGCGCTTGACAAACTTACTACTGCCCTCTTTGAACCTGTGGCTTCCACCACTTTAAAGATGTGCACCTGGAAAACTGCCTTGCTAGTAGCCCCTACTTCAGCTAGAAGAGTCTCTGAGCTACAAGCACTCATGGCTACTCCACCTTACACCATTTTTCACAAGGACAGAGTTTTTCTTCATACTAACCTCTCCTTCATGGCCAAAGTGGTCAGTGAACTGTCCCTTAACCAGTCTATCCATTTACCCACCTTCTTCCCTTCGCCACAGAATGACAGTGATAGAATGCTCCATTCCATAGATGTTCACAGGTAACTGAAGTTTTATCTGGATAAAACTAAGGACATCAGAAAGTCCAATCAGCTCTTCATATCCTTTCACCCAAGGGCCCTGGGGAAAGTTGTGTCCAAACAGACAATATCCTCCTGGATCTGCAAACATATACCCTTCTGTTACAGATTCCATGGTAAAAAGTTACCCCACACAGTTAGAGCCCACTCCACCAGATCAGTGGTCTCTTCAGAGGTCTTTCTCAGACTGATGTAGTGGTGTTGGCTACCTGTTGTAATACCCCTGACGACCTGTGGAAGAAGTGACAGCATCTGACGCAGAAATACTAAGTCTCTGGTATTCGGGCCGACTGAGGGCTACCTGCAGGCAGATAACCCAAGTGTGATGACTGCATCAGTGAATACACTCGAACATCTACATTTATGGTAAGTGTACACAACTGTACTATGTCCTTCTCTTCCATGTTGCCGTATTCCTTCCCTCCCCCTTACCCTCCAAGAGGGCCTTTTCCCTGTTTGGATGGCATCCTTCAGCTACCCTTAGACTGTTATAAAATAAAAACCTCAGATGTAGGGTGGAGGTCAGTACCTTGCAAAAAGTTCAGACTAAAGTAAAGTAAAGTGCTGACCAAACAAGGCTAAAATACAAATTACTTTAATAAACAAAAGAACTGGTAAGTGCTTTCGTGATGATCACACTGCTTCATCAGGTTTATGGCCCTGCATGTGACGTCCCACGCACCTTACAGCAGCCAGGCTTAAGCTTTGGTATATGAGCTGGACATTCGGGTCGCCTGAGGTGGAGGATCCTACATGTGAGAGTACTGCAACATGGAAGAGAAGGACATCTATGGTTATGGTAAGATTTTACACAACTAATCTTTCTAATGATATATTTTTATTTTTCTACTTTTATGCCATGCTTACCAAAAAATTCCTCTATGCTCTAATTATGTCTAAAAATATTGGTAGTCTGTCACTGCTTTTTGTCTTGCCACTGGATTGCTAATTGTATTTTTAACTTTGTAAGTTAAACTGGTTGTTATTTTATATTACCAATGTATAAGATTTCTGTTTTTTATTGTACTGTGGAGCTTTTATCCCTTGGCCTCCACTGAAAACGTGCTCTGAATGGCCCAATGGACTTTTCTCAATTAAACAAACTGCAAGTAAAGTAAGTAAACAACTGCCTCTAATCAGAATTTTCCATTCCCTGAACTGATCATCATTGTGAGCTTTTTCAAATCACACTTACTGTCTTAGTTCCAGAAGAGCGGAAGGGTAAATCTTGACTCTGGCTCAGGTGACATGGGATGAATTAGTGGCTTGGATGAATGATGAAGCTGGAGGGGGAGGATGGCCTTGGTAAGCAGAGTGGAGCCAGCTATGGAATGTGCCATTCTCCTCAGAGGAAGAAGTAGGATGATGAAGAGACATAACTTGATGTAGAGAGTTAGGTTGTCCCAAGCCACTGATGGGTGATAGACTTCATAGAGAGCATACAGTAGCTTGCACTCACATGGAGAAGGTATTGTGAGGCCTGTAGTGATGTAATTCACTTGGCTCTTTGGCTAAAGGTTGGAATTATGGCTATCATAAATGTCCTCATAGCTGGGATGCTGATGAGGATAAAAACAACCCTCATGGCTGCCCAAATGACAGCCTCACCACTCTGAATTGCTCTTTCCTTAGAGTTGTAGAAGTCTCTCCATCACAGAGGAATGAATAGGTGAGAGACCTGATGGCAGCTGTCATGGGGGAAGAATCCACCTGGAAAAAAGTAACATGTGCAACCTACCCAGCATATCACATTCATAGTATGTACATTGCATTCTGAGAGGTGCAAAGTTGTGTGACTTGATGGCAAAATCCAGACATTTCAAACTGCCTTGAGTGAAACAGCTTTTCAGGATGCAAGATACACACCATACACAATTTACATTAGACCACTACATTGATTATTATGTTTCCTATGGAACCAACGTGAGCAGTCAGTGCGATAGTACATTGCCATTATGGATTCATGGGGAACCCGCATTCACTGGTGGCTACATTACTTGATCCTGGCAGCAGATAGCTTCTGCAGGCTTATGTACCTCAGCAGTTGAGCAGTTATTATGGATACATCTGACATGAGGTATGAGAGTATCTCCAGGACCAGACAACGTAAGAATTGTGGTCTCCACAAGGATCACAAATCCACAACATTGTGCTAGAGCTCAGGGCTGTACACATCACCTTGAAATCTTTCTTGGTCAGGATCTTATACAGTCATGTTACTATTCATAGGTTCATAGGTTAATACTAGATTGTTGATCAAGTAGACCATTTATAGCCTAGCCATGATTCAACATTGAAATTAAAAAGACATAGAATTTTGCCATACCCTATGAAACAAAGTACTTGCACCTCATTTCATCCCCTTTCCATAAGTGCTTGAGAAGCTAGACAGAGGATGTATATCTGATTGCTCATCCAATTGTCCAGGTTATGCTTGGAAAAAGGCAAGATTTGCCTTTAAAAAAAAAACAAACTGAAGTGGGTCCAGGGTTTGAAGACTGCCTACATCCTTGCCAATAAGTTCCACAATGATTAGCTTCATTGTCTTACAGATAAAGCTGGTGAGGCTTATGGGTCTGTAGATGCCAGATCAGTAGTGGGTCCCCCTTTCTCCATTCCTTTCTCACAAATCCAGTGGAGAGGTTGAGACTGAATAGACAAAATAATGAGTCTGGCAGACAGTGGTTGCTGCAAACAAGAAAACTTGACGCATCATCAGGGCGCATGCAGTTTGTTTTCATACCTTTGGAGAGAGAGAGCACTTAGGACTTGATCATAAGTGATGGGGAGTGCAAGCATGCTAACTAATGTTCTGTGGATAAATAGGAGGAGGATGTAGGGAGTAACGTTTGAACTGAATTTGTTCAGTAATACATCAGTAATGTCCTCGGGATGAGTATGTGGTGTTATTTTGTATTAACTCAGAGCATTGATGGGCATTACTTTTTTAAGATTCCTGACATAGCTGAAGAAGGCTTTGTGGTTATCCTTGGCATGGGTGGCAGTTCTCAAACTGACTTGCTCTTGGAGGATTTGTTTTTGTTTCTAAGTTTTTTCCTGACTTTTTTTGAGTTCTTCTCTAACTGATGGAGAGTTAAGTTTACTTTTATGGACTATGAATTTCTTCTTACTGTGCCATTTGTTAATATTGGGGCTCCACAGAATGGATTTGATCTTGAATTTGGCACTGTATTTGCATTATTTATTAATAAATAAGTTAATTCATTTATTGAGACTAAGTTCTCAATATAAACTTGGAGATATGTATAGAGTTTGTCAGTGAATTTGGGAGCATGTGATGTAGAGTCAAGAACATAAGGAAGGGGATTGAATTTTATAAGGAAGGGGATTGAATTTTATCAAAGTTGTCAGTTAGTTGGAGCAAATTTGCTTTAGTGTAGTCTTTGAAAATGGACCAGGTTTGAGGAAACTCGGGTCTTACACTTAAAGTAAGTGTTACAACATAGTGGTCAGAGTTTTGACCATTGACTCAAATGGATAATGTTGCTGTTGTTTGATACATCAACAAGTAAGGGGGCATACATTCATACCCCTTATGCAGAGAATCCATCAAATTTTGAGAATAGAATGAGGCATAACTACCGATCTGTTCTTGACAACATTCCACATTCCCAGGGAGCTTAACATGCTGGGAATCAGGCTGACCATACATCTTCTCTTACCACATGAAAAGCCTCTGAACCAGATCATAATGAACAGAAGTTTTTGCCTTTAGAGCCAGCCAATGGCAGACCCGTTCACTTTGGTAGTAAATACAAATGTCACCTCACCAGTTCTTGCCCCTTACTGTAGTGCAAGGTCAGCCGGGGAAGGATGCCATAGTGTGTACTACACTTGATCTTCGCCATAAGGCAGAGAAATAATGTGGCCACAGGGCCTCTTATACATCTTATTGATATCGCCATTGATAAAAAAGATTGGCCAGAAAGCGACACTACTCCATTGATTTTAAAGCCTCCTTCTGGCTGCAACAAGATTTGGTCCCACTTGTGAATTAACATGTTCAAGCTGTTCCTCTACAGCTAATATTGTTTTCAAGAAGAGTCCATCAGGATGTCAGTGCCTAAAGCTATCAGAATGGCTTTCTCAGTCCTGAATTTGGTCACCAATCGATGCTATCCCAAGAAAGCTGTAGAAGTTTTAATTTCTTCACATAAGCCCTCTGCTGGAAAAAATACAAGGACATGTGGAAACAGTTTTCCTTATAGGTATATGAACAAAATTTGAACCGCAGGTCTGCTCCCTTACAGGAGGTGGTAGAGTGTCTGCCACAAGTTTTTATCAAAGACCTTAGTTAATCATCAGTAAAGATGCATTTGGCAACAATATTAACTGTCCTTGTGAACATACAAGTAATATCTCTTATATCACTAAAACTTAGCAAAATAGCAAGGCTTTTTCAGAGGCGTTTTTTATGTAATCAGTCAGCCAGAGATCCATTTCCTGTTGGGGACCATTATTTAATTTTGGAGAACTTATGTGCACATCTGTTGAACTAGCAGCAAAAGCAAACCTAAAGTTTCTTTCATGTAAAAACCTGTTCTTAGTGTCCATTTACACAGCGAGAAGGATTTCAGTGTCCAGCCTTGTTAGTCACTCACTTATCTGACCTTTCAGAAAAAGAGAATGGTGTGGAAGACTGTTCCCTTTGTGTATCCTCAAAGTAGCTACAGGGACAACCCAAACCAGTCCATTAGCTTGAACAGGAAACATATGTTCAGGAAGAATGACCACTTGTTTTCTCCTATGCCCCTCAAAGAAAAGAAATAAAAGTGTCAAAAGTGCAGTGCATTAAATTTTGAAACCTGAAACAATACAGAGCTTTACACTTAATGCCCACCAAACACTGTAGTAGGGCAATGGCCACTTCTGTAGTAGTCATGTGCAATGTTAATGGTGCAACAGCTATCTTCTGCACACTGTACACATTTGCAAGCACTACAAATTAGATATTACTTCCAGTGCAAGGTCATTATTTGGAACTACTGTAGTCAAAATGATGTTCTTATAACTGGAAGACTCAAGTAGAACTGCTAGGGACTCTGTCCTGCTGATTACTGAATGTGGACCAATTCTTTGAAGTGAATTAGTTTTCTGCAATACTTTCCTACTCAGCCATTCCCCAACAGGCCTGGGGCAAATATTCAGGTCTGCCATTGCAGGATTTTTATCCCTAGTCTACTGAATTTCTACCATACTGGTCTAAGTCATTATTTGTATTCTTTTATAGCATTAGCTTTTATTTCTAGAAAGGCAAGTAATCATGCTACTACACAAGTGCGTGAGAACTGGATGGAGAAACACATGATGGAAAAACAGCCTGAAAAAATGATTTCTGAGCAGTTGTAATACTCGTGGCATATACTATTCCTTATTGAAAGTGGATGTATTTCTTAATGATTTAGAGTTATAAAATACATAAATGTCATTGGAGTAACTTATTCTGGTTACTACCCCTATGTAACCACTTTAGGGGGTGGTGATCTTTGACAGTGGTGAACTATCTGCCCTACAGGTAAGGTTGAAGTTTTTGCAGAGTCTAGACTGTGGTCAGATATTCTTTTTTATGGCTGCATCGGATTCCTCTTTTGGTTGAAGTATTTGTCTCGATTGCACAATAAGACCCTCTTCTTCCGTTGAGGAAACCTGGCTAAGTACATTCCCATTCCCATGGTTGGAAGAAACTGCCTGTACAGTGAATTCTTGGCTGTAATGAGGACTGACTAATACAAGGGGTCTACTCAAAGCCTCTAAGTGTTTGTAACAACTTGCTCACAGGCTAAAGTCCAGGCAGTCTCACCTGTTTTTTTTTTTTATTTGTTTACTGGGGTAGAGCACTAATTATAAGTGACCAATTTCAATTTCAGTCCAGAGAAAAAGGAAGTCAGACGTACATTAAGTGAGAGATAGCAAGAGTATAATGAAAATGCACATCTTTGAAGTACCATTATTAAGTAAGAAAACTTTAACATCCATATACAAATGTAATTTGCATGTAGTGAACTGGGTAATCAGTTGGTGAATCAGATTTACAATAAATCAAGACCAGTCTCGAGAGTGCGTGTGCGTGTGTGTGCGTGTGCGTGTGTGCGTGTGTGCGTGTGTGTGTGTGCGTGTGTGTGTGCGTGTGTGTGCGTGTGTGTGTGCATGTGTGTGTGTGTGTGTGCGTGTGTGTGTGCATGTGTGTGCATGTGTGTGCGTGTGTGTGCATGTGTGTGTGTGTGTGTGTGTGTGTGTATGCGTGTGTGTGTGCGTGTGTGTGTGCGTGTGTGTGTGCGTGTGTGTGTGTGTGTGTGCGTGTGTGTGTGTGTGTGTGTGTGCATGTGTGTGTGTGTGCGTGTGTATGTGTGTGCGTGTGTGTGTGTCTGTGTGTGAGTTCGAGTGTGAGTGTGTGATAATTACAGCTGTGTGTTATCTAACTGGGAATGATAGGATAGTTGAGTTGAGTAAAAAGAAGTTAAACAGAGTTTGTGAGTAGTTGGAAGAAGTGGTGTTATGTGGAAGTGTTTGAGTGAAAGATGTTGGTGCATATGAGAGAAAGTAAGAGTGTTACTAGTAGAAGAAAGAGTGATGTAGCTTACGTTAGGTGGTTTGGTTTGGTGAGAAGAAATGACATTTCACTCATGAGAGGAGGTGAGCATTTAGCTGCACACTATTTAGGGTAAAAACCGTCATCCAACCCAAAAAAAACAATGTCTGGACTTCAGCCTATGATATGATTGTATTTGTTGTGGGGGAGTACTTTCCCAAAGATTTGGAAGCTGTGTAAAGAAGCAGTGGTCAGTACAATTGAGTTTAGTTTTTGGGAGTAGCATTGTGAGGGCAGTGTGGTTGTGGTTTCTGAGACTGTTAGAAGAAGATTGTCTGATTAGTTTAACTGCCAGTAGAGAGAAGGTCTGCTTGACTAGGAGTTTGAATAGTTGGGATCCCAGGAGAAGGTCAACATTTTGTTGAACAGGAAATGATTTTGCTGTATTCAAAGACGAACATCCTGTCTAATCAACCCTAATGTCTCTCTGAATGCCCTTACTTGCTTCTTGGTAGGAGGGGGAAGCTATATTTGAATGGGATCGACTTTGGAAGGCTGTGGCCTAATCTTACCACCATCTGCTCTATGACCTAGGTAAGACACTTCTGCCATACCTGCCTGACACTTGTTGGCTTTTATAGTCACTCACACTCTTTGCAGTCTGCCCAACATCTCTCTGACATGTATTCTGACCATGACCATCTGTAGAGTGCAATGTCATCCAGGTAAGCAGGAGAATAATCTCCCACTCCTGCTTAAGATGAGTTATACTGGCCTCTGGAAAGTTGCTGGAGCATTCTTCATTTCAAAGGACATTCTAGTAAACTTGTCTAACCCAAATGACATCACACAGGCTGACCTCTTTCCTGGCTGCAGATATCAAGATACCTGCCAGTAACCCTCGGTGAAGTCAGTAGTGGTTACATGCTTATTCCCACCCATCTTCTCAAAGGATTCATCTTTCTTAGGCATGACTCACTGTGATCGTTAAGACCATAGGAACATTATTAGCCAAGCTGTCATGAGAACCATAAGATGATGTTTCTCCTGCCCACACTCTATACCCTAGTGCTATCTACATAGTATGTAACATCCTACAGTCACCTACAGATACAACATGTCCATAGCCCCACACTATATTATACTAATACCATCCACTGCTCACTGTCGTACATTGCCATCTCCACCCAACTCAACAATCACACACCTATTGCATACTTCCACTTCAAACATGCAGATGTTCATCGTGCATACAGCTGCAGTCATAACAGATGGGTTCTCCTGCCATCAGGCGGGTCCTCGGTCGGCCGAATTCCAAAGTCTAGGTCCGGCGTCGGTTGTCGTTGCTTCTTCCCTGACGTCAGTGCGACAGGGGTATAAAAGAACCAGCCGACACCATTTTCTTCAGTCTTTCTTACCGCGCGGTGCCCGAAACAGAAGCAGTTCGCAAGTGCCGGTCGGCCAGCTCCTGAAATTATGAAAATTTTGCAACCGAAGTCTTCTTAAAAGCTAAGTACCCCATTGGGGAAACTTTTCTTGCCTCAGACCGATGTCAGACAAAGTTAATAATTGTATTTCATGTGGGAAGCAAATACCGCATAAGGATTTCCATTCCCTCTGTATTCCTTGTTTAGGCCTAGACCACGATGTCTCGGTCTGTCGTTTTTGTGCTACATTCAACAAACGCGCCATTAAGCGTCGGGCGGAGTTCGCCCAACATTATTTTGGCAAAAAATTTAACTATATTATGTCGTCGGATACTCCGACTCCAGTTTTGTCTAAAAAGTGCAAAGATAAGGACCGACACACGAGGTCTGCGGCCTCTACCGACACCACACCAAAGCAGACTACAGGTGGTCCGGTTCTCAATGAGGCGCCTACGCAGCCCCTGACTACCGACGACACTTCATTGGCGGTGTCTTCTGTGCCCGAGGTCGCAGGCTCCTCGGTCCACACCCCAACTACAGATACCGAAGCCACTCTTGGTGGTGAATCTCAAAATGTGGACAGGTCTGCCTCCTCTCAAGGTGTCTTCAGACCTTCCTCTTCTTTTTCCATCAAGGCTTTCACTAAGTCTAAAGCAGCCATGCATTCTAAGAGACAAGCTACACAGGGCCCATCTCCAGGCCCCATGCCTAAGAAACAGATGCTTAAAATGGCTGAGGATTTAATTACTCTTATCAGGTGTTCTCAACCCCCCCCCCCCCCCGGACAAAAGGCCCAGAGTGGAGGAAGAATACCCCTCCTCTGATCAGGGCTCCATTATATCAGAGCACTCTGATGAACAGGAACATTCTTACTCCCCTTTTGAAGATTCTGATGCAGAGGAGTCTATTCCCTCTGTATCCCCCCCAGAGGATTACTCATTTGGGGAAACCTTGCATACCTTAAGGGAACACTTCCACTGGGAAGGCCAAGAGTATTCAGATTCCAAGAAAAGGCTTAGGGAATTTCTCTTGCTACTTCAGCACAGGCCTCTGGCTATACCTCCTGTCTTGGACATACTAGATGATGTGTACTCGGCGGCCTGCCTTAACCCGGATTCTTTACCTCCAGCCCCAGTCAAGCCTGACAGGTACTACCGGGTTCCTGACTCACACCAATTTCTATACAAAAGCCATGCTGCTGACCCAGAAACTATCTCACAGGGCCCCAAGGGAATTAAGGCCTCCACTGCTAAAAATCCATTACCTTCCGAGAGAGATTCCAGATCTTTAGAAAGGTGGGGAAAAAAGGTATATACCTCGGCCACCTTAACCATGAGGGCATTAAACTGCCAGTTCCATATGCTAAAGTACCAACAGTTTCTGTTATCACAATTGAGAAGTAAAATGTCACAACCTGAACAACCAGACTTGAAGGAGTTGCAGGATTTGATGCATAGTGCAGAACAAGTGGGTAAACATACCTTACAAAGTGGTTTTGATGCTCTAGAGGCATCATGTAGAGCTGTTGTTACAGGATCAGTCATACGTAGACATGCCTGGCTCAAGGAACAAACCTTACCAGATCATGTCAAAGCTAAATTACTTGATGCCCCTCTACAAAAGGATGTATTATTTGGTGCTAATGCTGAGGAGGTATTAAGGAAAATGGAGGAAAAGGCTAAATCAATGCAAACAGTGAAAGATTTTCTACAGGTACAACCCCCCCCGTTTCAGTAGAAATTGGCCTTCCAAAAATTGGTCCTTTCCAGCCACGGACAGACCCCAAAGAGGTAGATACAGGCGCCCGAGGGGCAGAGGGCAATATCGTTTAGAGGCAGACAATGGCAAGCTCCTACACAAAGAGGTGGTGAGGATAGTTTGCAGCCATTTAGAAAGCAAGCTCAATGACTTTCCCCTTTGCATGCCAAGCAAGGCTCAAATGGCAGCACCCTTAGGCGGAAAACTGGCATTATTTTCAACAAATTGGCATATTGTCACAAAAGACAAATGGATCCTGGACATTATAAACAGAGGCTACAGATTCCATTTTCACACCCTTCCAAAAATGAGAGGCATGCCAAACCTGCCACACAATCAAAGGGCAGAGGCACAAAGACAAATTTCAGATCTTATAGACATGGAAGCTATTCAAGAGGTACCTACTCACGAACAAGGTCAAGGTTTTTATTCCAGACTATTCCTGGTACCAAGGAAGGGAAAAGATTGGAGACCTATTTTGGACCTATCCATCCTAAACACATTTTTACTCGTACCAAAATTCAAGATGCTCACTTTACAGCAGCTTCTTCCCATGCTGGGCAAGGAGTCTCGGCTGGTAACATTGGACCTCAAGGAGGCATACCTGCATGTCCCAATCAGACAAAATTGCAGAAGATACCTCAGATTTCTTGCAGGTTCAACCCATTATCAATTCTGTGCATTGCCCTTTGACTTATCTACTGTGCCCAGAGTATTCACGAAATGCCTGGCATCAGTAATTGCCTACTGCAGACTTCAAGGGATACAAATATACCCCTGTTTGGACGACTGCCTGATCCAAGCAGACAGCAAGCACAAACTTCTGAAACATCTGGCTTATGTAATAATGTTGTTGAATTCTCTGGGATACACAGTCAGCAAAAAGAAATCAAGGCTAATACCCTCTCAGAAAATAATTTTCCTGGGTGCCAACTTGGACACAAACACCCAGATGGCCTACCTCACGCCAGAGAAGCAGGGGCAACTAACTCAATACTTCAGAACACTAGCAAATTTCACCAGACTGACTGCAAGGAAAATCATGCAGGCTCTGGGATTCATGGCATCTTGCATCTTACTAATCCCATGTGCAAAGCTGCATATGAGGAAACTTCAATGGTACCTGAAAAACCTATGGTCTCAGCACAGCCACAGTTTGGAAACAATAATACCACTAATTCCATGTCTTCAAAAGGAATTTCTGTGGTGGGCTCAAGCATGCCAAACAAACGCAGGTCTGCCATTCAGCAAGCCTCAAGCAAATCAAGTCATCACAACAGACGCCTCGGACTATGCCTGGGGCGGCGCACATGACACATGACATTCAGGGCAAATGGTCCCAAAAAGAAAAGCACCTTCACATCAATCAAAAGGAAATGCTAGCAGTAATAAATGATATTATAGCTTTCAAAGACCTTCTGCAACCAGGTCAACTATTGATAAGGACGGACAACACCACAGTAATGTGGTACATAAACAAACAGGGAGGAACCCATTCATACCCCCTATGCAGGCTGGCCATGTCACTTTGGAACAGGGCTCTGGACTTACAAATCGAACTTCAAGCACAGTACTTGCCAGGCAAGGAAAACACGCTGGCAGACAACCTAAGCAGAAATATGACAGATCCACACGAATGGAAGTTGCATCCTCAAGTTTTTACAGAGATAATTCAAGCATGGGGAAGGCCAGACATAGATCTCCTTGCCTCCCACAAAAATCACCAATTGACAAAATTCTGCTCAAGGATTTTTCATCCAAAGGCCTGGAGATTGGACGCTCTCTCTTTCAGTTGGACATCAATGACAGTTTATGCCTTCCCACCTCTTCCTCTGCTGCCCAAAGTTCTATTAAAAACCAGAGCAGACAGACCAAAGATGATTCTCATTGCTCTAGACTGGCCAAGATAACACTGGTACCCACTCCTGAGGAGCCTGACGCATTCCCCACCATGGACCCTGCCTCTAATGCCTCTTCTTCTGACTCAGCATAGCTTCAAAACTCTTCACAGTCAGCTAAAAACACTCAATCTAGCCGCATGGAAGATACCTTAGCATCACAACAGACCCTAATCTCCAAGGAGGTACAGGATGTCATTTTGGAGGCCAGAAGGCCGTCTACTAGAAAAGCTTACTCCGCAAAATGGAAACGGTTTTGTGTCTGGAATGAGAAAAAGGGCCAGGATCCTGGAAAACTGAATTTACCTCAAATATTACAGTATCTAGCTGAGCTGCTAAGCAGTGGACTTTCATTCTCCTCCATCAAAATCCATGCCTCAGCCATTTCTGTAGAATACAAAACTGATCCACCTTTATTCTCTCACCCCCTCTTAAGACAGTTCCTCAGAGGGGCTAAGAATCTAAAACCCCCAAGGAAACAACCAATACCTGCTTGGGATCTCAATTTCATTCTAGAAAAGCTGACCTTGCCTCCTTTTGAGCCAGCTGCCTCAACAGATTTGCAATATTTGTCCTGGAAAACAGCTTTCCTTCTGGCTATTACCTCAGCTCGTAGGGTATCGGAACTACAAGCTCTCATGGCTGTGCAGCCTTTTATCATCTTCCATCAGGACAGAGTTTCCTTACGAACCAACCCGTCCTTTATGCCAAAAGTGGTATCCAGGGTAGCTTTGAATCAGGCTATACACTTGCCTACCTTTTATCCTAATCCTCAAAACAAAGGGGAGAGATTACTACATTCCTTGGACATCCACAGACAACTGCGTTACTATTTGGACAGAACAAAGCCTTTCAGAAAATCAGAACAGCTCTTTGTGTCCTATGCTATAGGGGCTCAAGGGAAGCCAATTTCCAAACAGACAATTTCAAAATGGATAGCCCACTGCATACGCTTTTGTTATTCTTTTCATGGCAAAACTGTACCTACAGGCATCAGATCTCACTCCACAAGGGCCACGGCTACCTCTGCAGCTTTTCTCAGAGGAGTTTCTACCAAAGATATTTTGAAAGCAGCCACTTGGAGTTCTGTGCATACCTTCTCCAAGCACTACCACCTTCCATTATACTCCAAATCTAGAGCAGGCTTTGCCACTGCAGTCTTGCAGGGCATTCTGGCTCCTCCTAGTTCCACCTAGTGCCTACCACCCCTTTCTTAGCTTTGGGATTCTACCCATCTGTTATGACTGCAGCTGTATGCACTATGAACATAGTACAGTTTTGTACCTACCATAAATGTAGATGTTAGAGTGCGAATACAGCCGCAGTCCAGGTTTCCCTCCCTCCTTCCCCTCTTGGGACAGGCCTATTGGCTAACACCTCCTCATACAACCTGATTGGGGTATTCATTCATGATGTATTTGCTTGCACTACTGTATTTTGATTATATGGCATTGCTTTATTACACAAATGTATGTATTGCCTTCCTTCTGGGGGCACCTGACATCTGGGGCAAGAAAAACTGAAGAAAATGGCGTCGGCTGGTTCTTTTATACCCCTGTCGCACTGACGTCAGGGAAGAAGCGACGACAACCGACGCCGGACCTAGACTTTGGAATTCGGCCGACCGAGGACCTGCCTGACGGCAGGAGAACCCATCTGTTATGACTGCAGCTGTATTAGCACTCGAACATCTACATTTATGGTAGGTACAAAACTGTACTTTGTCAGTAATACCACTAACCACTTCAGCAGACACCTTCACATACTCTCCAAATTGTTGCACAAACATGCATGTGTATCATCACAGATTCTCAGTAGTGGTGATATATGCCCCAATCCCAGGTCACTGCACAACATGCCATCATGGCTACCATTCCACCCCTTCCGTACATTAAAACTACAGATCTTCAGATTCTTAACATGAACCTTAGAAGCCTAGTTAACAAGATCACAGGCTTTCATGCATTCATTGCACAGTACTCACCAGACATTCTTATCGCAACAGAAACTTGGCTAAAACCCCATGTAAGAGACCCAGACATACTCCCACAAGGGTTATAGCATACACAGGTTAGACAGGATCAGGAAGAAGGGTGGCGGGGTGGCAATCTTCTACAAAGATAATCTAAGCATAGACTACCTACCCATCAAATACCCTTATGATAACAACTTTGAAGTTTTAGTAATACTGCTCAGAATCAACCCAAAGAAAAATATTACCATAATAGCCACTTACATACCTCCCAGTAATACTTCCACTGCCATTGAGGAACTCATAGCCTATACAGCCTCAACCGACACCCATGAAACCATTATTACTGGTGACTTCAACTTAGAATGGAACACTTGCATTGGTAATAACCCCTCTACCTTCATAAATCTACATGGTTTCTCCCAAACAATCCAATTTCCCACTCGAATAGATAAAGATAGCAAAAGGGAATCTATCTTAGACTGATCACTTAGCAGCAGTACCACCCACAACTATCTCTCCAGATGCCTTCCAAATAATTTAAGTGACCATAGACCTACCTACATAATCCGTCATCAGCTCAACTCGCCCAGAACCAGTTTACAAAGTCGTACGAAATACCAAAAACTTCTCCAATGAAGCATTCGTAGACATGCTGAATAAATGCAACTGGACACCACTCCATCATCTCCAACTTCACCGGGCTGTAATATACTTCAATGACACATTTCTTGCTATTTTAAATAGCTTAGCACCAACTTGTACATGTCATATTAAAAATAAGAGATTGCCCTGGATATCAAAAGATAAGAGATTGCCCTGGATATCAAAAGAAACCATTAAACTTCAAAAACTAAGGGACAAAACCTGGTATCAATATCAAAAAAACTAAAGACAGTAGAACTCTGCTAGCATACAAGCGGTGCCGCATCAAACAAAAAAACACTCAAACTAGACAAAAAAGCATATTATACAACTATGCAAAACAAATATGAAAACAATCCCAAAAAGTTCTGGCAAGCAATTAACTCACTCCTCCACCCAGGTAAAGCTACAACCCCAGAACCAACAACCAATAATCAAAGCATGAGTATTGCCTCACAAATCAACACCTACTTTGTATACAACTTTTTGACCTCAAACCTGTTCCAACTAACATCATAAGAATAATGCTGAAAAAACTGAAACCTTCTTTCTTAGCAGTTTACCAGCTACCCAAATGAGTACCTAAAACTGTCAGCTGATGCCATAGTTCTGCCTATCTCCATTCTGGTAAATAGGTCTATAACAGAACAATATGTCCCAAAATTATGGAAAATTTCCTGTAGCACCCCTCTGCATAAAGGAGAAGGAACATCAACAGAATTAAAGTTTCAGACCCATCGCCATCCTTAACCCTGTATCCACACTCAATTACTACAATACCTGTTATCTCACAACCTTATCTCTCCCTCCCAACATGGTTTCAGACCAAAACATAGCACCATCACAGCCCTAATTAATTTCTCTAACACCATCAACCAACTGAGATATCCAAACCAGCATCAATCTTTAGACATGTCAAAAGCGTTTGACACTGTCTCCCATCAGAAATTCCTTAATACTCTTGCCTCACTAAACCTATCAAAGATTTCCCTCCCCTGGTTTCCTAAGCTAGTTTTCTGACAGACAACAAGCAGAAAGATGGAAATCCGAACTCTCACCACTTCTGCCTGTCTCGGTTGGAGTCCCCCAAGGGTCTGTACTAGGAACCTTTCTTTTCACCATCTTTTCTAATGATCTGGCCTCATCCACAACACACAATAAAGTAGTTTAGTATGCGGATGATTCAACTTTAATCTGCTCAGCGGATACATTATCAGACCTCCAAGTAGTAGCCCAACAAGCTTTTAATGATATAGAAACATATCTAAGTAAATCACAACTAATCTTCAACCCCAAAAAGACACAGCTAATGCTATTTACCAGTGGCAATCACCTACCACCCCTCCTTTCTCTCAGCAAACACAGTCATCCAACCAGTTGAGCATACAAAACTCCTTGGAGTGACATTTGCAACAAACTCAGATTTGACCAACACATAGCCACCACAGTTAAGAAATTGGCTCACTGTATAGAAGCAAGCCATTCCTCACTGATAATACCAGACTAGCCATATCCAGAACCTTCCTCTTTACACCTCTATATGATTTCCCCCTTTTTACCAACTTTAAAAAAATCAGACTTAACCAAATTGGAAACTTGCTACAACAAAATAGCCCATTTTGCAGCCAACCTTCCCCACCAAACCCACCATTGTATTGCTCTACATAAATTAAATTGTCTCGTGCTACCTAACTTTTTTCGCCTCTACCAACTTAAATTCACACACAATATCATCTTCCATCCTGACAGTTGCCCATCCCTCGAGGAACTTGTTCCCTACTCATGCCACGAAGACTAAGATCTGCAGACGGAAACTTTCTCACAGTAAACAAAGCTAACAACACTCACAGTGAAGCCCTATTCTTAAATCAAATAGCCAAATTATGGAACTGCCCCACACCCTCCAAAACACACCTGAATCTACCAGTTTTAAACAACTACTATTTGAACATATGTCCAAGAACTGGCATTGCTCCTGTGCCAAACCTGACTGACAAGATATCTATCACTCTCTCAACACACTGTCCACTCCTTATCTCATTTTCTCCCTCTCCTCAGTGTTTATTGCTACTCAAAAAATAAATATGTATAAAGGAAATCTCATTTGGTCATAACTGTTATTTAATATGTACACACTACTATTTTTTCTCACAGTGATCTTCACTGAAATGCTTGTGTTTTTCTTTTCGAACCTGTATCTACTAGAAAACTGTATTAAATACTACTTTGTATAGACTTAACTAGAAGATATGTATTCTGCATCTTACTGTATGTTTACTATTGTACTGTCTATTATTGTATATTGATTGCATTTCTGTGGAGCTTTTCTCCCCGGGCCTCCACTGAAAATGGGCTTCTGGCCCAGTCGGACTTTCCTGGTAAAAAAAAATTAAATAAATAAATAAGTAAATATGCACCTTTAAGTAGATTCAGTTAAAGTTCTTCCCACCCTTTTTGAGCACTTAATAGTGCTCACCCCCAAATTGAGCAGGGCCATACATGGTAGCCGTCAGTTTTCTAAAGTCCACACTGAACCTGGTGCTATCATATTTCTTTGGCACCGATGCCAGTAGAAAGGCCCAGAGACTTTTAGACTCCTTGCCCCCATTTTTGGCATGTCCTGCAGTTATTTTCTCAAGATTTGTCTAATTCTTTTTGGCACTTGTTTGATGGGCTACTGGGGTCCTTTGTTAACATAGTGCCCTACTAAACATATCCCCAAATTCCTGTGTAGTGCTCTGGTTTTCTAAATCTGGGTGAGGTAAAGCTGCTGTGACAGGGCTACCTCATCTACCGAGATATCAGAATGAGCCATACTGAGCAGATCTATGACGAGATCCCCTTCTGATTTCTTCTGCAATCCCCTTGGAGATGCTAAGTATCAGTGCTTCTTTTTCATGATAGGGCTTTATCATGTTAACATGATAGTGTTGATGTTTGCTGCTGCCTGGCAACTCTGCCGTGTAGTTAACATCACTCATCTTTTCACACTAGTGAGAGGACCCCTCCAGACTCCCCTGCAGCTTATTGTGTCTAACAGGAATAAACTCCGTTACCTGCTGCCCAGTAGAATACTTGCTGGCTCTGACTGTCCTGTCATAGTAGACATTTTCCTACTGTTGTGCTTCTGCCAGATGTTCCTTGGCTATTCCAGAGTAGTCCAGAGGTGTGGGATGTAGAGCATAACAGGTTCCTTGTGGAAATAACACTAACCTTCCATATCCTCCAGGCATCTCTCCCACCTCCACCCTGTGACCATACAGCAGCTCAATGGGTGAAAAACATTTGGATTTCTGGGGCACTTTCCTATACCAGTCTAAATAGTCTGCAAATGAGCTTAGTGTAATTGTTAATGTAATGTTCACCTTCTCCTCCAAGCCATTGGTCTGTGAGTGATAGTAGGTAGCCTTTAAATGCTTTACCAAACAGGCTGACAGATCTTACATGAAGTTGGCACCTCTATCTGTTGATATCTCTCTAGGAAAATCCACTTGCCTGAAAATGTCTAGCAGAATGCCTGCCACTCTAGATGTCTGGTTGCATAATCCACCACCAACAGGATATATTTCTTACCTCTGAAGCTTGGGATACTAAGATGTCCATAACCACCATCTGAGATGTTTGCTCAGTAACAGGCAAAGGCATCAGAACAGCTTTGGCTTTATCTTCTGCCTTGACAATCTTATGGCAATCCTCACAGGTCACATCCATAGCAATACCTAGCCAGTAAAAGTTCTGCCTAGGCTTTTAGTGTGCTTTATGCCCATATGGCTTTCAGAAGGAATATTGTGGTCTGTGCTGAGAAGTGCCCCTCAGCAGGTCCAAGGTAGTACCAATTGTAGTAGTGCTTCTCTCTCTAGCTGTTTTCTGGAGTCCATTCTCTATACAACAGTCCTTTGTCCCAGTGTATGGGCTCCCCCCCCACCCTTGATGGCTCCTTTCCTCATGTCCTGTAAGGTGGGATCCGAGAGTTGAGCCAGACTCAACTCCTTTCTTGTGACCCCCTTGCAGGTCCTCTTCCAAAGGAAATCTGGTGTCTTAAAACGGTGATGGCTCAACTTCAGGCTGTCTACGGCTGTCTACCTCCCTCTCTCAAGTAACCCTTTCAAAGCGAAGCCTAGTACCTTTTACCAGCTGTGGTTCATTTTCCAACTAAGCGCTACTGACCAGCTTCCTTTCTGAAGTAGCCACATCACCATTCAGTTAACAGTGTGGGCCTTGACTACCCTCCCCACAACTGATGTCCGTAACTGTTTACATCCATGTCTGATTGTATGTAACCAAATTCACACAAGGTAGTATATTGTCAGAATCACTCCCTGTTTGGATTTCTACTGGGATATTCTCAGACACAAACACCTGCCAGCTCTCTTGCCCCTTCTTCCCAGTCCAGATAGACTCTGACATATAGTACCTGAAAAGGTGTTCCTTACAAGACCATAACTGGAGTGAACTGCCTTAGGCATGTATTGCTCCTTTTTAACTAATGCAGGCTTAGCAGTGGCTGTGTCTGATGCTATGCCATCGCATTCCTCTTCAGAATGGTAGGATAATATGCAAACTGTTGTAGTTTGGTGCACTGGTTCTCTCCAGGCCACCCACCACTGTCACAGTGCTCGTCCCTCTTGCTGCTTCCAAAGCCTTTTTGCCTCAGTGGACAATGCACCTGTACATGACCCCTTTGGTTGCACTTGTAACCCAGGGACTTGGGCATGTACTAGAATTTGGGGCTTCCCCCT
Organism: Protopterus annectens; assembly: GCF_019279795.1. Lineage (NCBI taxonomy): Eukaryota > Metazoa > Chordata > Ceratodontiformes > Protopteridae > Protopterus > Protopterus annectens. The sequence goes on along the minus strand of NC_056741.1, from coordinate 549,571,492 downwards.
TTACCTGTGGAACCTGATGTGATGGCTTAGGCTACTTCACCATTGTCTCCTTTATACCCAAGTGCAGTGATGGATGTTCATCATGTTTCACTGTTGCAGTCATTCCAGTCATTACTGTTGGGTTATCCTGCTGGCAGGCTACCCGCAGTCGGCCTGAATTCCAAAGTCTAGGTCCGGCGTCGGTTGCTGTCACCTCTTCCCTGACATCAGTGCGTCAGGGGTATAAAAGATGCAGCTGACGCCATTTTCTTCAGTCTTTCTTGCCGCGCGGTGCCCAAAGCAAAAACAGTTTTCAAGTGCCGGTCGGCCGACTCCTGAGATTTTCAAAAACGAATTTCAGATCCGAAGTCTTCATTAAAGCTAAGTACCCCATTGGGGAAACTTTTTTCTTGCTGCAGACCAATGTCAGAAACAGTTAACAATTGTATTTCTTGTGGGAAGCAAATACCTCCTAAGGATTTTCATTCTTACTGTATTCCTTGCCTAGGCCCTGATCACGACGTTGCTAGCTGTCGGTTTTGTGCTAGATTTAACCAACACACTATTAAGCGTCTGTATGATTTTGCCTTTCATTACTTTGGCCGAAGGTTTCAATATATAATGCCGTCGGAACAGCCGACGACCGGAGTTTATAAAAAGCGCAAGGAAAAGGACAGGCATCCGAGGTCCAAAACCGATGAGGCCTCCGCTAGGCCAGTCGCCGGTTTTCAGTGAGGTGCTTTCTCAGCCCCTGACGCCCGCTACCTCAGAGCCACAGGCCACTTCTGACTCCCACGTGGAGCCGACTAGGCCTCTGGATACTCAAGGTATTGGACTCTCGGAAACTATTCCCTCAGATGAGTCTGGAGCCGCTGAGCAGGCATCGGCTTCTGAGGGTGTTTTCAGACCTACACAGTTATATGTCAAGCCAACCTCAGCTTCAAAGACAGACTAAAACAGCTCTAAAGACAAAGAAACAAGTACAGCATTCCCCTGGACAGACTTCCATGCCTAAGAAACAGATGCTTAAAATGGCCGAAGACCTAATTACCTTGATCAGGGGTTCCCATCCCCCTCCTGATAAGAGGCCTAGGCAAGAGACAGAATATGACTCTTCTGATCAGGTTTCAATTTCCTCTGATACCTCTTCTGAACAGGGATACTATTCCTTCAGCCTCTCCTCCTGAGGATTATTCTTTTGGGGAAACCCTGCATACCATGAGGGAGCATTTTCACTGGGAGAGCCAAGATTATTCAGAATCTAAGAAAAGGCTCAGAGACTTCCTTTTACTACCTCAGCACAGACCTCTTGCTATTCCACCTGTTCTAGACATTGTAGATGATGTATTTTCAGAGTACGGCCTGTCTCCAGACTCTTTACCCCCTGCACCTGCTAAGCCAGACAGATACTGCAGGGTGCCAGACTCTCATAAATTTCTATATAAAAACCCTGCTGCTGACCCAGAAACTATTTCTCAGGGACCCAAAGGGGTCAAGGCTTCCACTGCAAAAAACCCTGTCCCCTCTGATAGGGATTCTAGGGCACTGGACAGATGGGGGAAAAAAGTTTACACTTCTGCTACCTTGGCTGTAAGGGCTTTAAATTGTCAGTTTCATATGCTTAAATATCAGCAATATTTAATGTCACTGCTTAAACAGAAAATGTTGGCAAATTCTGAATGTTCTGATAATAAGGAAATGCAGGATTTATTGCATGCAGCTGAACAAGTGGGAAACATACTTTGCAATGTGGTTTTGATTCACTGGAGGCCTCTTGCAGGGCCGCTGTTACGGGTTCTGTCATTAGAAGACATGCTTGGTTAAAGGAACAGAATCTGCCTGATCGTGTTAAAGTAAAATTATTGGACGCCCCATTACAACATGATACTTTGTTTGGTGTTAAGGCAGAAGAGGTGTTGAAGAAAATGGAGGATAACGCAAAATCCATGCAGACAGTTAAGGATTTCCTACAGGTACAGCCACCAAGATTTAGCAGGAACTGGCCTACAAAGAATTGGTCCTTTCCTGTGTCAGACAGGCCACAAAGAGGCAGATACAGACGCCCCAGAGGCAGATCACAGCCCCAAGGCTCATACAGGCCTAAACAATGGGGTGCTTCTACCTCCAAAAGAAGTCAAATCACAACCATACAGGAAACAGTCCCAATGACTTTCCTCTGCCAGAACCAAGCACTTATCTTTTGGCAGCCCCCTTAGGGGGGGGAAACTAGCACTTTTTTCACCAAACTGGCACATGATCACCCAGGACAAATGGGTCTTGAACATAGTTTCTCAGGGCTACAGGTTCCACTTTCACACCCTGGCAAGGTCCAAAGGTATGCCAGACCTGCCCCACAATAAATGGGCAGAGGCACAAAAGCAAGTTTCATCCCTCATGGATAAGAGGGCCATTCAACACGTACCACAACAAGAGCAGGGACAAGGTTTTTACCCGAGACTTTTCTTGGTGCCCAGAAAGGACAAAGCCTGGAGACCAATACTGGACCTGTCTATTCTAAACACATTTCTGGACGTTCCAAAATTCAAGATGTTGACTCTGCAGCAGCTACTGCCCATGCTGAGCAAGAAGGCTTGGCTCGTAACTTTGGACCTAAAAGAAGCATACCTGCATGTCCCAATGAGACAATCTTGCAGAAGATACCTCAGATTCATAGCTGGCTCACTGAATTACCAATTCTCTGCACTGCCCTTTGGCTTATCTACTGCGCCCAGAGTCTTCACAAAATGCCTGGCACCAGTAATTGCATTTTGCAGACAGAGGAATTCAAATATATCCCTACTTGGACGACTGCCTTATTCAAGCAGAGACCAAAGACATCCTACTAAAGCATCTGGCGTTTGTAAAAAAAATTACTAATTTGCCTAGGGTACACAGTAAACGAAAAGAAATCAAAACTAGTACCCTCTCAAGAGAGATTCCTGGGAGCAAGCTTAAATACAACTGCCCAGATGGCTTATCTCACGCCAGACAAACAAAGGCAACTGACTTCTTACTTTAAAAGCATGGCAGCAAAGACCCAGTTATCTGCAAGAAAAATTCTGCAGGCCCTGGGCTACATGGCCTCCTGCATTCTGCTAATTCCATATGCAAGACTGCATATGAGGAAACTACAATGGTATCTAAAAAGTGTTTGGACTCAACATTGCCACAGCCTGGAATAATTTATTTCACTCATTCCCTGCCTACAACAGGAGTTTCGATGATGGGCACAGGCCTGTCACCACAACAAGGGACAGCCATTCACTTTACCCACAGCCAGGCAAACATTAACAACAGATGCGTCAGATTATGCCTGGGGGGCCCACATGGCAGGAAAATGTATTCAGGGCACATGGCCCCCAAGCCAAAGGCATCTTCACATCAATCAAAAGGAGATGCTAGCTGCACAAAATGCCCTGACAGCCTTCAAGGACCTACTTCATCCAGGACAGCTACTGATAAAGACAGACAACACCGCAGTTATGTGGTACATAAACAAGCAGGGGGGCACATATTCCTACCCCCTCTGCAGACAAGCCATGATTTTGTGGAACACAGCATTGACCTACCAAGTACACCTGCAAGCACAATTCCTGCCAGGAAAAACAAATGCTCTGGCAGACGAACTAAGCAGAAACCTCATGGATCCTCACGAGTGGAAACTAGAGCCACAAATCTTCAGCATGATAACAAGGAAATGGGGATGCCCAGACATAGATCTTTTTGCCTCCCCTCACAACTGCCAACTTCAGATATTCTGCACAAGGACTTATCACAAATAAGCATGGAAAGTGGATGCCTTGTCATTCAGCTGGAACAACCTTACAGTATATGCCTTTCCTCCACTGCCTCTCCTCCCCAAGGTACTCCTAAAGGTCAAACAAGAGACGCCACAAATTATACTAATTGCCCCAGATTGGCCACGCCAACACTGGTACCCAATCCTAAGGAGCTTGTCCCAAGGCCCAGCCTGGACATTGCCTTAAATACCTCATTTACTGACCCAACAAAACAATCAGATCTTGCACAGCCAACTCAGAACCCTAAATCTAGCTGCATGGCAGATAGTGTAACCATTCAGAATACACCTCTCTCTAAAGCGGTTATGGATGTTATTTTGGAGGCCAGGAGGCCCAGCACCAGAAAATCTTATGCAGAAAAATGGAAGAGATTCTGTGCTTGGAACCAGGCACAAGGAATTGACACGCTTGTCCCAAATATACCTCAGATTTTACAATATCTAACTGAGATGCTGGACAAAGACCTATCCTTCTCATCAATTAAGATCCATGCCTTTGCCATTTCTGCTCATTACAATGCAGACCCGTGTATTTTTTCACATCCATTGCTTAGGCAGTTCCTCAGGGAGGCCAAAAATATAAGACCTCCAAGGAGAGCACCAATACCTGCATGGGACCTCAATTTTGTCTTGGAAAAACTCACACAGCCTCCTTTCGAGCCAGCCAATACAGCTGAGATAAAATTCATATAATGGAAAACAGCTCTGCTCCTAGCAATAACTTCAGCAAGAAGAGTCTCAGAGTTACAGGCATTAATGGCTGTGGAACCTTGTATTATCTTTCATCCGGACAGGGTTTCTCTAAGGACAAACCCAACATTCATGCCTAAGATGGTGTCCAGTGTGGCTCTTAACCAAACCATTCATTTGCCTACTTTTTTCCCAAACCCACAGAATAAAGGGGAGAGACTTCTGCATTCTTTTGACATACACAGACAGTTACGCTTCTACTTGGACAAAACTAAAGCTTTCAGAAAGACTGAGCAACTTTTAGTGGCATATGCTGCAGGATCACAAGGAAAGGCTATTTCAAAATGGATAGGACACTGCATTCGTTTCTGCTATTCACAACATGGCAAGTCAGTGCCTAAGGGCATTAGACCACATTCTACCAGGGCAGCAGCCACCTCAGCAGCCTTCCTCAGAGGAGTACCAACCAAGGATATTTTGGAGGCTGCCACTTGGACTTCAGTGCACACTTTTACTAAGCACTACCACTTACCTCTTTACTCTAAATCCAGAGCAGGCTTTGCCACTGCAGTTCTGCAGGGCCTTATAGCCACTCCTAATTCTTTTTAGACACAGCCGCCCAACCTCAGCTTTGGGATTCAACCCAAGTGTAATGACTGCAACAGTGAATCACGATGAACATAGTACAGTTGTGTACCTACCATAAATGTAGATGTTCGAGTGTATTCACTGTTGCAGTCCAGGTTACTCACCCACCATCCCCCTTTCTTTGCTGGGACTTATCTGTACTTCTCTATCCTATACAAGCTATGTGGTGTATTTGCTTGTAGATGAAGGTATTGTTTATTTTAGTGCATGCTTTTATAAGCAATATTTTTTAGCCTACCCTTTGGGGGCACCTGACATCTGGGGCAAGAAAAACTGAAGAAAATGGCGTCGGCTGCATCTTTTATACCCCTGGCACACTGACGTCAGGGAAGAGGCGACAGTAACTGATGCCGGACCAGGACTTTGGAATTTGGGCCGACTGCGGATAGCCTGCCAGCAGGATAACCCAACTGTAATGACTGCAACATTGAATACACTCGAACATCTACATTTATGGTAGGTACACAACTGTACTTTCTGCAGGGCCTCATAGCGTCTCCTAATCCTATTTAGCCCAGCCACCCATCCTCAGCTTTGGGATTCAACCCAACAGTAATGACTGCAACAGTGAAACATGATGAACATAGTACAGTTGTGTACCTACCATAAATGTAGATGTTCGAGTGTATTCACTGTTGCAGTCCAGGTTACCCTGTCACCATTCCCCTTTCATTTGCTGGGTCTTATCTGCACTTCTCTATTCTATACAACCTATGTGGTGTATTTGCTTGTAGATGAAGGAAATGTTTACTTTAGTGCTTGCATGTTTATTGGCATAAACTATTTAGCCTACCCTTTTGGGGGCACCTGACATCTGGAGCAAGAAAAACTGAAGAAAATGGCGTCGGCTGCATCTTTTATACCCCTGGCGCACTGACGTCAGGGAAGAGGCGACAGCAACTGACGCCGGACCTAGACTTTGGAATTCAGGTCGACTCCGGGTAACCTGCCAGCAGGATAACCCAACAGTAATGACTGCAACAGTGAATACACTCGAACATCTACATTTATGGTAGGTACACAACTGTACTTTACCCCCACTTCCTATGCATTTGCAGCCTACTAGTTAGAAGTCCCATTTCCTCCCAATTTCCTAAGCATTGTTACACTCCCAGTCTGATAAACTAATTCTTCATATTTCATATCCTTAGGCAGAGCCTCTCATAAAGAGGTATGCAAGCATTTGGAATACGATTGCCATATATCCACCCACCTAACACTATTGTCTGCCTTTCTTCTGTGATTTCTGAATTTCTTTCTGTATGCTTCAGGAGTTGCCTTAAAAGTAGTCTTTATTTAACACAAACAAGCAATAATGTCTGACAGGGTGTGTGTTCATGTGATTAACGCCAGCCCAGGGGTGTTATGAGGTCTGATGCCACAGGCGGAGGGCCTCTACACCCCTGGAAGGGCATTAATTACACATTAACACACACCCTGGAGGGCATTATTGTTCTTAGGGAATGGGCTATTTGTAAAATTGTTGTATTTTACTTGCTTATTTATTTTGTTAAGTACTAATATTATTTTTTAATATATTTTTAATATAAAATAGTTCCTCCTCCTACTGTTTCAAACTTGCTGTAATATATGTTGACGGTGTTAGGTGGAAGCATTTTACATCAAACATATATAAAAATAATATAGTACTTCTAAAAATAATAAGCAAGTAACTTTCCAGTTATTGGACATGCAAGTAACTTTCCAGTTATTGGACATGCCTGGTAAGCAAGTAACGTTCCAGTTGTTGGACATGCCTGGTTTGGTACATACCAAATAGGGCATTGTACCCAATGATAGGTCTGATTAATACTAAATACAGTAGATCAATGACTTCCTTGAACCTAGATATCATACCTTTATTTATAAATTGCACAATATAGAATGAGTTCCTCGTTACTGCAGACAAATGATGGTCAAAGGCTAGATTACTGTCTATGTGTGTCCCCAAGTCCTTGACTACTGGGTCAGCTCTTAAGGGTGTGTTGCTAGTATGATAGTTACCAGAGGTGGATGAATTCTCAAAGGATACTGTTATGAATTTCTTGGCATTTAGGTTTAGTCTGTGGCGCTGACACAAGTTGTTTTTGTCTTCCCTTCCTGGAGCACATTAGCATGTACACCCAAACCATTTGCTGAGCTTTATCTTTGACCTAACACCCTTAGGTCCCTTTCTCACCACTGTGTCTGTGAATTGCAGCACTGTCTAGTGCGCCCGTCCTCATGGCAACTGGTTTTCAAACAAATTATTACATAGACACACACACACACACACACACACACACACACACACACACACACACACGCACACCTACCTCTCCCAGGTAAGGGTGGTAGAGTTCTCCACCTCTAAGCAGCTTTCATCCTGGCAAGGTATGCCTTATACCCATAGTCTGTTATGGGGCTAGGGACCCTTCAGTTACCATGCCACTCTTGATCAGTAGCCAGAGGAAATGGCAATGTGGAGATCAGTCTGGCAACTCAGAGGTACATAACAGCATTTTTGTCATGTTAGCAATAAATACCCTTTTATCTGTTAATCAGTGTATAAAAGATGATCAAAGAGAAATTCGAGTCCTCGGTCGGCCGAATTCCAAAGTCTAGGTCCGGCGTCAGTTGTTGTCGCTTTCTGTCCTGACGTCAGCGAGGCAGGGGTATATAATACACAGCCGACGCCATGTTCTTCAGTCTTTTTTGCCGCGCGGTGCCCGAAGCAGAAGCAGTTCGCAAGTGCCGGTCGTCCAGCTCCTGAATTTACGAAAAATTGGAAACCGAAGTCTTCATTAAAGCTAAGTACCCCGTTGGGGAAACTTTTCTTGCCTCAGACCGATGTCAGAAAAAGTTAACAATTGTATTTCTTGTGGGAAGCAAATACCGCATAAGGATTTCCATTCCCTCTGCATACCTTGTTTAGGCCCAGACCATGACGTTTCGGGCTGTCGCTTTTATGCTACTTTCAATAAACGCACTTTTAAGCGTCGGGCGGAGTTCGCCCAACACTTTTTTGGTAAAGCCTTTGATTATAAAATGTCGTCGGAGACTCCGACTACCGTTTTGTCCAAAAAACGCAAGGACAAGGACCGACATGCGAGGTCCACGGTCCCCACCGACACCACGCCAAAACCGGCTACACGTGGTCCGGTTCTCAGCGAGACGCCTATGCAGTCCCTGACTACCGACGACACTTCTTTGGCGGTGTCTTCTGTAACCGAGGTCGCAGGTACCTCGGCCCTTACCCAGACTACAACCACCAAAGCCACTGTGAGTGTTGAGCCTCCTAATGTGGACAGGTCCACTTCCACCCATGGTGTCTTTAGACCCTCATCTTCCTTTTCCATTAAGGCCTTTACTAAATCCAAATCAGCCAGGCATCCCAAAAGGCCTGTTGCACATGCCTGGCTTAGGGAACAAAGCTTGCCTAAAAAGCAGATGCTTAAAATGGCTGAGGATTTAATTACTCTTATCAGGGGTTCCCAGCCCCCTCCAAACAAGAGACCCAGAGTGGAGGAAGATTCTCCCTCTTCTGATCAGGGCTCCATTTTTTCAGAACATTCTGATGTAGAGGAACACTCTTACTCCCCTTTTGAAGATTCGGATGCAGAGCAGTCCATTCCTTCTGTATCTCCTCCTGAGGATTTTTCCTTTGGGGAAACCTTGCACACTTTGAGGGAACACTTCCATTGGGAAGGCCAAGACTTTTCTGATTCCAAGAAAAGACTTAGGGAATTTCTTTTGTTACCTCAACACAGACCTCTGGCGATACCTCCTGTCTTGGACATACTTGATGATGTTTATTCAGAGGCTTGCCTTAATCCGATTCCCTGCCTCCTGCCCCAGTCAAGCCTGATAGGTACTACAGAGTTCCTAACTCTCATCAATTTCTACAAAAGCCATAATGCTGACCCTGAAACCATTTCTCAAGGCCCCAAGGGAATGAAGGCCTCTACTGCTAAGAATCCACTACCTTCCGAAAGAGAGTCAAGATCCTTAGAAAGGTGGGGTAAAAAGGTATATACCTCGGCCACCCTAGCCATGAGGGCCTTAAATTGTCAGTTTCATATGCTTAAATATCAGCAGTTTCTGTTATCACAATTAAGGAATAAAATGTCTCAACCTGAACAACCAGATTTGAAGGAGTTGCAGGATATGATGCATAGTGCAGAACAAGTGGGTAAACACACCTTGGGGTTGAGAGGGTGGCCTAGTAGTTAAGGTGTTGACCTTACAAAGACAAGGTGCAGGGTTTGAGCCAAACAAGGGATAACTGGATAGGCTTACAATGGCTCGCAAGGGCAGTTAGCCTAGTACTAACCTATGAACCTATGAACAATGTGGCTGTGATGCCCTAGAGGCCTCAAGTAGAGCTGCTGTTACAGGATCAGTCATTCGTAGACATGCCTGGCTTAGGGAACAAAGCTTGCCTGATCATGTGAAAGCTAAACTTCTAGATGCTCCTTTACAAAAGGATGTGCTGTTTGGTACTAATGCTGAGGAGATATTATGGAAAATGGAAGAAAAAGCCAAATCTATGCAAACTTTCAAAGCTTTTCTACAGGTCCAACCACCATGTTTTAGCAGAAATTGGCCTTCAAAAAACTGGTCCTTTCCAGCCACGGACAAGCCCCAAAGAGGTAGATACAGGCGCACAAGGGGCAGGGGACAATCACAAGGATCATATAGAGGCAGGCAATGGCAAACTCCAGCACCAAGAGGTGGCGAAGACAGTGCACAACAATACAGGAAACAAACCCAATGACTCCCTCCTTTCCATGCCAAGCAAGTCTCAGCTGGCAGCACCCTTGGGAGGAAAGCTGGCATTATTTACAAGAAATTGGCATATTGTCACAACAGACAAATGGATCCTGGACGTTATAAACAGAGGCTACAGATTTCATTTCCACACTCTTCCACAAATGTCAGCCATGCCATACCTGCGACACAATCAAAGGGCAGAGGCACAACTACAAATTTCAAGCTCATAGACATGAGAGCTATTCAAGAGGTACCTACTCACGAACAAGGTCAAGGTTTTATTCCAGACTATTTCTGGTACCAAGGAAAGGAACGGACTGGCGACGCATTTAGGACTTATCCATCCAAAACACATTCTTACTGCACCAAAATTCAAGATGCTCACATTACAGCAGCTTCTTCCCATGCTGGGCAAGGAGTTTTGGCTGGTAACATTGGACCTCAAGGAGGCATACCTGCATGTCCCAATCAGACAAAGCTGCAGAAGATACCTCAGATTTCTTGCAGGTTCAATCCACTATCAATTCTCTGCATTGCCCTTTGGCTTATCTACTGCGCCCAGAGTATTCACGAAATGCCTGGCATCAGTAATTGCCTACTGCAGACTTCAAGGGATACAAATTTACCCTTATTTGGACGACTGCCTGATCCAAGCGGACAACAACCACATACTTCTGGAACATCTGGCTTATGTAACACGGTTACTGCATTCTCTGGGATACACAATCAACAAAGAGAAATCCAGGCTAACACCATCTCAGAAAATAACTTTCCTGGGTGCCAACTTGGACACAAACACCCAGATGGCCTATCTTACGCCAGAAAAACAGGGGCAACTAACGCAGTACTTCAAAATACTAGCAAAATGTACCAGGCTTACTGCAAGGAAAATCCTGCAGGCTCTGGGCTTCATGGCATCTTGCATTCTTTTAATCCCATGTGCAAAGTTGCATATGAGGAAACTTCAATGGTACCTAAAAAACCTATGGTCACAACACAGCCACAGTTTGGAAACAATAATACCAATAATTCCATGTTTGCAAAAGGAATTTCTATGGTGGGCCCAAGCATGTCAAACAAACACAGGTCTTCCATTCTGCAAGCCTCAAGCAAATCAAGTCATCACAACAGACGCCTCAGATTACGCCTGGGGGGGCGCACATGACAGACAGGTGCATTCAGGGCAAATGGTCCCAAAAGGAAAAGCACCTTTACATCAATCAAAAAGAAATGCTAGCAGTGATAAATGCAATTACAGCTTTCAAGGACTTCCTGCATCCAGGACAATTAATGATAAGAACAGACAACACCACAGTAATGTGGTACATAAACAAACAAGGAGGAACACATTCATACCTCCTGTGCAGACTAGCCATGACACTTTGGAACTTGGCTCTGGAATGGCAAATCGAACTTCAAGCACAGTACTTGCCAGGCTTGGAAAACACGCTGGCAGACAATCTAAGCAGAAATATGACAGATCCACACGAATGGAAGTTGCATCCTCAAGTGTTTACAAAGATAATCCAAGCATGGGGGAGGCCAGACATAGATCTCTTTGCCTCCCACAGGAATCATCAATTGGAAAAGTTTTGTTCAAGGACCTTTCATCCAAGGGCCTGGAGAGTGAACGCCCTTTCATTCAGTTGGACAGCATGGACAGTTTACGCTTTCCCACCTCTGCCTCTTCTGCCCAAAGTGCTCTTGAAAGCAAGAGCAGACAGACCGAAGATGATACTGATTGCTCCAGACTGGCCAAGGCAACACTGGTACCCACTCCTGAGGAGCCTAACACATACTCCTCCCTGGTCCCTACCTCTAATGCCTCTTCTGCTGACTCAGCACAGCTACAAAACTCTTCACAGTCAGCTGAAAACACTCAATCTCGCTGCATGGAAAATTCCTTAACACCACAACAGACCCTACTCCCCAAAGAGGTGCAGGATGTCATTTTGGAGGCCAGAAGGCCATCTACTAGAAAGGCTTACTCCAAAATGGAAACGGTTTTGCTCTTGGAATGAGAAAAAGGCCAGGACCCTAGAAAACTGAATTTGCCTCGGTATTACAGTATCTAGCTGAGCTGCTGAACAGTGGACTTTCATTTTCCTCCATAAAAATCCATGCCTCAGCCATTTCTGCAGAATTCAACACGGATCCACCCTTATTCTCTCACCCACTCTTAAGACAGTTCCTCAGAGAGGCTAAGAATATAAGACCACCAAGGAAACAACCAATACCAGCCTGGGATCTTAATTACATTCTAGAAAAATTAACATTGCCTCCCTTTGAACCAGCTGCCTCAACAGATTTGCAATATTTGTCTTGGAAAACAGCTTTCCTTCTGGCCATTACCTCAGCTCGTAGGGTTTCGGAACTACAAGCCCTCATGGCTGTGCAGCCCTTTCTCATCTTCCATCAGGACAGGGTTTCCCTTCGAACCAACCCATCATTTATGCCTAAAGTGGTATCCAGGGTAGCTTTAAATCAAGCCATACACTTACCTACCTTTTACCCCAATCCTCAAAACAAAGGGGAAAGGCTGCTACACTCCTTAGACATCCATAGGCAGCTACGTTATTATTTGGACAGAACAAGGCCCTTCAGGAAATCAGAACAACTTTTTGTGTCCTATGTTGTAGGGGCTCAAGGGAAGCCAGTTACCAAACAGACAATTTCAAAATGGATAGGCCACTGCATACGGTTTTGTTATTCCTATCATGGAAAATCTGTCCCTACAGGTATCAGATCCCACTCCACCAGGGCCACAGCTACCTCTACAGCCTTCCTCAGAGGAGTTCCTACCAAAGATATTTTGGAGGCAGCCACTTGGAGTTCTGTGCATACCTTCACAAAACACTACCACCTGCCTTTATATTCCAGAACTAGAGCAGGCTTTGCCACTGTTGTGTTGCAGGGCATTCTGGCTCATCCCAGTTCCACCTAGTGCCTACCACCCTGTGCGTAGCTTTGGGATTCTACCCATCTGTGATTACTGCAGCTGTATGCACAATGAACATTGTACAGTTTTGTACCTACCATAAATGTAGATGTTCGAGTGCTAATACAGCTGCAGTACAGTTTTCCCTCCCTCCTTCCTCTCTTGGTAAAGGCCTAGGGCCTAACCCCTTTTCATACAACCTGATTGTGGGTTATCCTTCTATGGTATATTTGCTTGCAACTACTGTTTTTGGATTATATTGCATTGCGTGTATATAAATATAATTTATGTATTGCCTTCCTTCTGGGGGCACCTGACATCTGGGGCAAGAAAGACCGAAGAACATGGCGTCGGCTGTGTCTTATATATCCCTGCCTCGCTGACGTCAGGAGAGAAAGCGACAACAACCGACGCCGGACCTAGACTTTGGAATTAGGCCCATCTGTGATTACTGCAGCTGTATTAGCACTCGAACATCTACATTTATGGTAGGTACAAAACTGTACTTTTGCAACTGGGAGTATGTGACTGTGGTTTGTGATGTAAAATGCTTGCAACTAGGATTGTGTTGGTGTGGTTAGTTTTCATTTATATAAATGCATGATTTATTATATATTACGTGATGGCTTAATAAAGATGTTTCTTGTTTAAAAAAAGACAGGAATTGAATAATTTATGTAATGTGGCTTAGGTTATATGATACATAGCAATATATGTCAAATAAAATGTTATGTTGTAGTGTGATTACTTTTATATGAATGTAAATTTACCTATGTAACAAGTGATAATTCAATAAAGATGTTTGAAAAAAGAAAGAATACTGGATCTTAGCTGAGTTTCTAGAAGACTGTACAAGCAGATTGTGGAGTAGCAAACTTCCTCTGACGGTCCCACAGCACAGTTCAAATCAAGACTGACTTACTACATTTGTTTCAACTCAAAATGTTTTAGCTTATTCTTTTTTTTCCAAACAGGATCCAGAGAGAATAACTAGGTTTATGTCATACACAGTAAACCAGCTTGACTTAAACGCAGGATTTTGCATCTTACAGTTAACTGTCTGCGCCTACCCATTTTGAAGCTCTTACTACTGAGTATCTTGACTGCCTTTCTGTAGTTCTCTGCATTTACAGGCAAACAGGTATTTCCTGAGCCAGAAACATTTATTTTATTTCATGAAGTTACTGTGTTCTTTAAGAGAATGAAGTTACAGGTTTGTTTATGCATGATTTTTGTTTGTATTCCATAATACAACAAATGCATGCCTCCTGTCAGTGTAAGTAAGTATATCTTACATATGCCGTTCTACAGTACATTTTTTGCTGTACGTTTTACAATTAACTACAGTTTACAGAAATGAACAGTCTGAACTAAAGAAGAGGAAAGTGTAGTCTCCTCCTCCATCACATCCCAGCTCATACTGTCATTTAACTGCTTTTGCATGCACACACGTCTGTCCTCCAGACCCTCTGAGACCATCTATTTAGCATTAAACAAATACATACCCAAGAAAGTAAATATACTGGTTATTTAAGAAGGAGAGAAAACTGAGATGAGTCACTGTAAGAATAAATTGTGAAGGATGAATTTTGAGTCCTGTAAACAGTAAGGTACTCAAGAAGTGAAGCCTTGAGAGTGCTAATAACTGTAAATCTAATATATGTGTGAAAAGTTAAGAGCTCTAGTAAATTAAGACTAATAAGGTAAGAAAGGAGCCAAAGGTCAAGATGTGCATTGTTGGGTAAAGATTGCTCATCATTTGTCAATTTGCAAACCTCTGTAAAATCGCTGCTATTTTTAATTTTCTGCAGGTACCCCAGAGGAAGTTGCGACAAGCCCCAGATGAAGAAGATACACAAGGACGTAGAGTCCCAGGACACTGGAGTACATGGAGTCCATGGTCCAGGTGTTCCCACCCTTGTGGCACTGGCATAGTGGAACGAAGTAGGACATGTCTGTCACCCTCAGCAGCCAACCCTCAGGAACATGTGTACATGGGGCCAAGCCTTGGTTCACTCCCACAACAAACTCCAGTATCTCCTTATGATCCCTTCAGACAGGAGAGGATGAGCCCTTACACTGGGCATGGTTATGCAGCCCTGCGGCCTTCCTACCCCCTGCATACAGACAGAAATCTAGCTATTCCTTCTGCTATCCCTCCTCCTTCTCTAAACAGATATGTAGGCAACAGGCAATCCCCATTTTACAGATCTGAGGGACCTAACAGGAACAGTCGTCAAGATTCTTTGAGCAGTCAAGATTTGTCACGAGTGCATGGACGTGATCAGGCAGCAGTACAGATACAATCCCATGGAGATGAACATGTGTTCAGACAAGACACCACTGCACTTCACAAGCAGCAAGACATATCCACGCGTGGATCGCTTTCTCTCTATAAACCTTCAGGTGTTGAAGATGTCTTTCCCCATAGCCAAGACAACAGATCTAGCTTGGGCAGTTTGTTCCAGACTTCTCCACTTTCACAGAGGTATCAGTCTGTACATCTTGGGGATGTTTCAGAGCATAGGAACTATTTACAGCATGGAAGTGTTAGGCAAAGCCAGCTACAAGCACACTCTACTCAACAGCCCCATACATTAAAGAGGTAAGTCCTTGTCTGTAGTAATGTATTATATGTACTGAAAACTGTCCTGTGTTAGGGTTATAATCCAGAGAGTACAAGACTTGATGGCATTATCAACATATGAGTAAATGCTTGATGCCTAGTTTCTGGCTAAAAAATGGTCTTTGAACCCACCTCCTGTCTGGTTAAGAAGTTTTCAAACAAAAGTTTCCAAATTTTGTTTGTCATGTGGGTAGATGACTTGAACACAAAAAGATAAGCAAACAAAAACAACAGTGTGATACTTCCCTGTGTAAACAAAAACATACACTCAGATTTTTGGACTTTATGAGCCCTTCTTCAAGAACTGACACTGGTATAGCAAAGGTGAGATTTGCAAAAAACTTGCATTTAACTTTGAGAGTTGCTTGTAAGCAGCACAAGTAACAATGGCTGATGGCACTAAAAAACAGAGCTAAATATATGCAGCTTGCGAATTGGCGCAGGCAATCTGTAATTAATATCTGACTTTGGGTAATCTTCCCAGTTCATGAAGAGTAAGTGATGTCCTTCTTTTCCTGTGTTGCAGTATTCTTGGTGTGGGATTTCCTGCCTTCAGGTGACCTGTACATCAGCTCCTAAACAAAAGCTTCAGCTTGGCTGTTGCAGCTGCGTGGGACGTCACACGTACGGCCATAAACCAGGGACCTTATGTGTGAAGTCTTCACGCACCATCCTCAGAACTTTTCAGCCACAGATGACTTTGCATCGTACGATCGCTCTCCAGACGTCGGATCGACTATAGATAAGTAACTTGTTGGGTTTTTTGCATTTCTAATATTTTACCAATCTTTCGCATTGCTTAGGCTTGGTTGTTGTAGCTCTCAGCTGATGTCAGGTAAAAAGGGAAAGTGTCAATGCGGGTGCCAAATTCCCCATAAGGATGCCCATGACAAATGCGTTTTCTGCTTAGGCCGGGAACACGACAGTAACGCTTGCCCTTTTTGTAAATCCTTTGTGCCTAAGACCTTGCGTAGCCGTCTGGCAGCTTTAAACCTTTACTTAGAAAATCAACGCCTCAAACGGCTGGCTCTCAGGATGGATCCTACTTTGGAGGCCGCCCAAGAACCTCCGCGTAAGAAGGCCAAGATGCATAGGCCTTCATCGCCTGCCACTTCGTACCCGGATGCCCCGCCAACTGCCGATGCAGAAGTGGAGCGTTTGCCGGATGTGTCAGCTCCATCGACCTCCCTTGCGGAGGCTGATGCACAGCTGACATCCAGCACATCCGCAAAGCTTTCTCAGACACCAACGCTTGTCGATGTCGAGGGGGAACCAGATTTGGGGGTTCCTTCGACCAGGATCCAGACCTCGGATACAGATGCGTCCAAACCCTGCTCTAGACCAACTCCATCCAAAAAGAAGCAGAAAACAAAACATATTACACCTGCTTCTGAAGCCCCTCCAGACTGGGAGGCCTTCACCTCCTCTCTTATGCAGGCATTTATGGCCCTTAGGCCTTCTGCCTCACCCAGAACTACATTGCCTCTGCTAAGCCCTAGGCCTACCTCGGCTTCTTCTATTCCCATGGCTTCCCTCCTGGAGGAAGAAGAAGAACATTAATCTACCTACTCTTCCTCAGATTAATCCATTTCTTATGCATCCCAGATTGCTTCTCCCAAGGAATATTACTCTCCTGATAAGGATTCTGTGGAAGGGGATTCTCCACCTGAAGACATTACATTTGGTGAAATCTTCACCAAAATGAAAGACTACTTCAAATGGGATACTTCCCAGATGACAGAAACCCAAAAAAGATACTTTGAACTGATGCAAGTGGAGTCCCCCCTCCCCTTCAGCTGTACCCCCTGTTCTTCCTGCATACTCGGATGCCTTTACTGCAGCCTCTAGAACTCCTGACTCACAGCCTCCTGCACCTAAGCACCCAGACCACTTCTACAAGGTGCCAGAGGAACACAAATTCCTCATAAAGCCACCCTTAGCAGACCCAGCAGTGATTACCACTGCCCCTGATAAATAGTCTAGGTTGCTACCTTTTGCCCATGGATAAAGATAGAAATCCATGGATAGGATAGACAAGAAGGTGTACACTTCCTCCACTTTGGCCTTCAGAGCCATTAACTATCAAACACACATGACCAAGCAAGCCACATCTATGCTGGCTTCAATTCCTGACAGTCCCATTAAAATGGATATCTCCTCCAAATTGTCCTTAGCACTGCAAGTGGCTAGACACTCCATAAGATGCAGCTACGATGCAGCAGAAGCTTCTGCTTGCTCTGCAGCATCATCATCTGTCCTTAGAGGAGATATTTCTGGGTTAGATTACAGAATCTGCCAGAGGACTTCAAGTCCAAAATCTTGGATGCTCCCCTGGATCACAACTTCCTGTTTGGAAAGCAATCTGCAGACCTATTTAAGAATCTGCAAGAAAAAAGCAAAGAGTTACAGGATATTAATCATCTCCTGGTATCCCCTATACCCAAATTTTATAGAAACTACCCATCTAAGACTGCCTTTGTTAGGCGTAACCCGCATTCTGCTGCTTCCTCCTCCAGACCCAGAAGAGGAACTACAAGACATTCCTCATCCAGGCCCACTGGCCCACCTCCGCAGCCTAGACAGCACTTTCAGGACAGGGGAGGTCCCAATAATGCATGACTGCCTTCCTCATCTGCCCCTCTCAGCTCGCCTTACCCACTGTTTCCCCTTCTGGCAGAAAATCACCACAGACCAATGGGTATTAACCATTATCCAAAAAGGATACTTTCTATCCTGGAAACAAATTCCCACCTGGAAAGGCATTCCATTTCCCCCAAAAAACCAATGCCATTTCCTTCTACAAATTCTGTCAGACCTGCAACAACAAGGCACAATAGAGCCTGTTCCCATAGGGCAAGAGGGAAAGGGATTCTACTCCCATCTGTTCCTGGTCCCTCGAAAGGACGGTGTCTGGACACCCATTTTGGATCTCTCCTTCCTAAACCTTTACCTGCAGGTACCATCCTTCAAAATGCTGTCACTTCCCACTCGCTTACACCTCATACCCTCAAAGGCTTTCATGGTCACCTTGGACCTAAAAGATGCTTACCTGCACATTCCCATCAGGGCCTCACACAGACGTTTCCTGTGTTTCTCTGGCCCATCCTCGCACTTCCAATTTACGGCCTTGCCCTTTGGCTTATCCACTGCCCCAAGAGTGTTTACAAAGTGTCTTGCTCCATCCGTTGCCTTCTGCAGGACCCTAGAAATCCATATTTACCCATATCTGGACGACATCCTTATCCTATCACAGTCAGAAGATTCCTTCTTAAGACATCTATACTTCACTATGTCCCTACTACAAAGTCTAGGGTTCACCCCAAACCTCAAGAAATCCTCCCTGAACCCGGACAAGGACTATATATTCCTAGGTTGCAGAATCAATACAGAACGAATGAAAGTCTTTCTTCCACAGGACAATGTTCTGTCTCTTACTTCCCACTTCCAGGAAGTTTTGCTCTTCCAGACATTCACTGCAAGGCACTTCCTTCGACTCCTGGGATTGATGGCAGCAACCATTCCCATGCTACCATTGGCCAGAATGCATATGCGAAAACTGCAATGGTACCTCAAAAATATATGGTCACAACACCAGAATCACTTGGAACAAGTTATTCCCCTTCTTCCCTGTTTAAAGAAGGAAATAATTTGGTGGATCCAACAAGTACAACTAAACCCGGGCCTTCCATTGCAGCCCCCTCAACCCACACAGATGCCTCAGACTCAGGTTGGGGAGCCACCTTGCACTCTTACAGAGTCCAAGCCCAGTGTCAACCTCCCATAAAAACCAAACACATCAATGTAAAGGAGATGACAGCAGTTCTTTTAGCGCTACAGACTTTCCTACCCCTACTGCTACCAGGTCCTCTTCTGATAGTGACGGACAATACCACTGTAATGTGGTACATCAACAAACAGGGAGGTACCAAGGCATACCAATTGTGCAGGCTAGCCCTACTAATTTGGGACCTAGCATCCCAGCACAACCCATCCCTGCAAGCCAACAACATCCCTTCGCAGGACAACAAGCAAGCAGACCTCCTGAGCAGAACATGCTCTCCAGAACACGAATGGATGCTGGACAGGACATAGTCCACCGGTGGGGCACTCCACAAATAGACCTGTTTGCCTCCCCCCCACAACAGGCAGCTGCAGACCTTCTGCATAAAGACTTACTCCCCCCAAGCCTGGAGAGTAGACACCTTCAGTTTTACGTAGGAGGGGAAGTTCTTGTACACCTTCCCCCCCTTCCCTCTGATTCAGAAAGTCCTTCTGAAAATCAGGAAGGACAAACCAAATATTGTGCTAGTGACTCCTTACTGGCCAAGGCAGCACTGTTTCCCTCTTCTGTAGAATTTAGCCAAGGGCAATCACTACAAGTTACCCCACAAGGTGGACCTTCTGACACAAGACAAAGGAACTCTCCTACACCCACACTTGCAAATGCTATCCCTGACTCTGTGGGTGATAAATTACTAACCCCATTCAGTCACCACTATTCAGAGGACGTGCTATCAGTCCTGAGGGAGGCCAGGAAATCCACTACTAGAAAATCATACCTTGCTAAATGGGAAAGATTTACTCAGTGGTGTCTGGGGCAGGAAAGGGACCCTTACAAGGCTGACACCCCCCCCAGTCCTCTCATATATGTGTCAACTTATAAAGGGTGGACTTTCCTATTCATTAGTGAAAGTGCAACTCTCCGCATTATCAGCCTGCTTACCTCTAGATCCTCCATTGTTAGCCAGGCTACATGTGAAACTCTTCCTTAAAGGGGTCTTACACATCAGACCACCTAAGAAGCCTATTCCTCCTCCATGGGACCTGAACTTCATCCTGGAAAACTAACCCAGCCCCCCTTCGAACCGGCTAATACTGCCTCTCTACAGTTTTGTACCTGGAAAACAGTACTGTTAGTGGCTATTACCTCTGCCAGAAGGGTTTCCGAGCTACAAGCCTTAATGACATGCTCACCTTGCACCATTTTTCATAGGGACAGGGTCACTCTGAGAACTATAACCCTTCTTTCATGCCCAAGGTAGTCAATGACTTTTGTCTAAATCAATCCATTCACCTACCCAATTTTCCCCTCTCCCACTAACCAAGGAGAGAGGATATTCCACTCCTTAGATGTCCACAGGCAACTGAGATTTTACCTGGACAAGACTAAAGACCTTAGGAAATCCAAACAACTCTTTGTATCTTTCCACCCCAGGGCATTGGGCAAGGCAGTCACCAAACAGACCATTGCATCCTTGATTAGAAAGGCAATCATTTTCTGCTACTCATACCATGGAAAACCCCCTCCAGTTGGGGTTAAAGTACACTCCACAAGAGCAGTGGCCACTTCCAAAGCCTTCCAAAAAGGCATGGACACAGCTTCCATTATGGAAGCAGCTACATGGTCCACTATGCACATCATCTTCTGCATCCACCACCCTTTCATCAAACTAAGCTGTGGTACTCTCCCACACCAAGAATACTGCAACATAGGAATAGAAGGACATAGAATAGTTGTGTAAAATCTTATCATAACCATAGATATCCTTCTCTTCCATGTTGCAGTATTCCTTCCCACCCATCATTCCCCCTCTCAGACTCTACCAGTCTAATTGTTCCCTGATGCCTCTCTCCATTACAGAACAGACCCAGGGCATTATACATGTCACCTTTGGCAGTCTGTCCTGCTTGGGCCATCTACTTTGCCTGCTTAGCTTCAGGTTCTGAGGATGGTGCATGCAGATATCACACACAAGTTCCCTGGTTTATGGCCCTATGTGTGACGTCCCACACAGCTGCAACAGTCAAGCTAAAGCTTTTGTATAGGAGCCAACGTACGGGTCGCCTGAAGGCAGGAAATCCCACTCCAAGAATACTGCAACATGGAAGAGAAGGACATCTATGCTTATGGTAAGATTTTACACAACTATTCTTTCCTGATCCTGAATGCTGCGCTGCTGCTAAGGCTCAGCATTGCATGCCAAGACTATTAGAGGACAGAGGACACTTTTCTGCATCTAGTACATGAGTAACAAACTCTGTAACCACTCTGTGCAAATTACTGCTCACAACAATTTTTTAAAGTGTAATGTTACAATGTTTATTGATAACAGACTCTAAAACCTTAAAGGACTACTGTGGGCTGATGATGAAAAACATTTTTTTTTAATCTTGCTATGAATTACAGCACCTCCCAAAACTGCCTGTGGCAAAATAAGTACTAATTCCTAATTTTATTTATTTATTTATTTATTTATTTATTTATTTATTTAAGTCCTTGTCTGCCTTTATGGGGGCAAACATCCTGATTCCTTTTGAAGGCAAAATGGTCCCATAATTCATCATGAGAGCACAGTTTGTGAAAATAAGTAGCCCTACCATTTCGTTTGTCAGACGGTCCCATAATTCATCATGAGAGCACAGTTTGTGAAAATAAGTAGCCCTACCATTTCGTTTGTCAGACGACACTTCCATTCACTTAGAATGGGGACACATTTTATTTTTATTTTATTTTTATTTTACATTTGTTGACCAGGATAGTCCGACTGGATGCATGTACAATGTCCTTCATGGATGCATCTGCAGTCATAACAAGTGGGTTGTCCTGTCGTCAGGCAGCCCTTCAGTCGGCCGGATTCCAAAGTCCGGGTCCGGCTTCGGCTGATGTCGCACTCCACCCGACGTCATCTCTGTTGGTCTTCGGGTATAAAGGCATCAGCCGACGCCATTTTCCTCAGTCTTTCTTGCCGCGTGGCCAAGCAGAAGCTGTTCGCAAGTGCCGGTCGGTCGGATCCAGAGATTACTTCTACCGAATACTCGAAGACTTCTAAAGCTAAGTACCCCGTTGGGGACTCTTTCTTGCCTCAGCCGATGTCAGAAAAAGTTAACAATTGTTTAAACTGTGGGAAACAAATACCTCATAAAGATTTCCACTCTTACTGTCTGCCTTGTTTAGGCCCAGCCCACGACGTAGCAGCCTGTTCGGCCTGTGCTTCCTTCAACCGACGAACGCTTAGGCGCCGGGTCGGAGTTTGCAGAACAGTTTTTCGGTTCTGATTTTGCGTACATTATGCCGCCGGATCCTCCGACTACCCAATCTAGCAAAACGCAAAGATAAAGACCGACACTCGCGGTCCGCGGTTTCGGCCGAAACCATGGTCAGGCAAACGCGAGTGTCTCGGTTTCGGCGAAACCGAGAAAACTGAACAAAGTACAGCTGAACCTATTCCTACAACTGAGGCCCCTGCTACAACTCTTGAAACGACTTCAGAAATTTTACCCACTACGGTGGTTGACTTATCAGACACCATCCCTTGGATGTTTCTACCCCAGCACGTGGTGCTGCTAGGCCTCCAGCAGCCATGTCCATTAAGGCCTTCGCCAGGGCTAAAGCAGCCAAGACTACTAAAACAGTGCCTGTTAAACCACCCACATCCAGGCCCTCTTCTAGTTCTCAAATGCTTACTTTGGCAGAAGATTTAATTTCTTTAATTAGAGGATCTCAATCTCACCCAGACAGGGCCTCTCAGCCCCCAGAGAAGAGACCTAGGGCAGAGCCCCCCGAGCCAGTGTCCTCTGATGATTCTGCTGATGAATCAGACATAACTGACCAGCCAGAGGCTCCCTTCTCCAATTTTGAAGATTCTGATGCTGAAGAATCCATCCCAGCTGCTTCTCCTCCAGAAGAATTCTCCTTTGGGGAAACCCTGCATGCCATGCGAGAACAGTTCCAATGGCAGCAACAGGATTTTTCAGACTCCAGAAAAAGACTTAGGACTTTTCTGCACCTCCCACAGCACAGGCCCTTAGCTATACCCCCTGTTCTCTCTGTGGTGGATGATGCCTTCAATGATGTTTGCTCCACTCCAGATTCTTTACCCCCAGCCCCTGCCAAACCAGACAGATTTTACAGGGTGCCAGATACTCATCACCACCTTTACAAGGCTCCACTTGCAGACCCAGAAACTATATCCCAGGGCCCCAAGGCAGTAGCCGACCATAGCTAAAAACCCTATTCCTTCTGAAAGGGAAGCAAGGTCATTAGACAGATGGGGTAAAAAGGTCTACACTTCAGCTACTCTCTCAGCTAGAGCTTTAAACTGTCAGTTTCACATGATACAATACCAAGAGTTTATGCTGGATCAGTTAACTAAAAAACTAACCACTGATGAATCTCTTGATAAGAAATATGTATTAGAGATGATAAATAACATACAACAGGTTAGCAACCATTCCCTAAAATGTGGCTATGATGCACTGGAGGCTTCATTTAGATCAGCCATGACAGGCACAGTGATAAGAAGGCATGCATGGCTAAAGGAACAAGCTTTACCGGATCATGTTAAAGCTAAGTTGCTAGATGCTCCTATGGACAAGACAAGTTTGTTTGGTACATCTGCCCAGCAGGTTATGAAGAAAATGGAAGAAAAGGCAAAATCTGTTCAAACTGTTAAAGATTTCTTGCAGGTTCAACCCCCAAGGTTTAGCAGGAACTGGCCTGCCAAAATTGGTCCTTTCCTGACTCCACAAAATTTCAAAGGGGCAGGAATAGACGTTCCAGAGGCAGAAACCAATCCAGAGGAGGTGCCTACAGAGGAAGACAGTGGCAAGGTAACAACAGAGGCACAGACACAGCCACTGCCACTACATCAACACAACCACAGTGACTTAACCCTAAATCCGCCTACCAGGGAACAAATAGCAGCTCCTCTAGGCGGAAAGTTAACCTTATTTTCAAAGAACTGGCACTACATAACAAAGGACAAGTGGATTTTACAAACCATAGATCAAGGTTACCGGTTTCACTTCCACACTTTTCCAGTCAAAAGAGGAATGCCAAATCTACCTCCAAATCAAAAAATAGAGGCTCTACGCCAGATAATCGAGTTAGCAAACATGAGAGCTGTGGAAAGAGTGCCAACAGCAGAGCAAGGAAAGGAGTTCTACTCCAGACTATTCCTAGTTCCAAGAAAGGAAAAAAGTTGGAGACCAATTCTCGACCTGTCCACCTTAAATACATACATTATTGTCCCAAAATTCAAAATGCTGACCCTACAGCAACTTCTTCCCATGCTGGGCAAGGAGTCTTGGCTGGTAACTCTAGATCTCAAGGAGGCATACCTGCACGTCCCCATTCGACCAATCTGCAGAAGATACCTCAGATTTCTTGCAGGATCAGAGCACTATCAATTCTCAGCATTGCCTTTTGGCTTATCTACTGCGCCCAGAGTATTCACAAAATGCCTGGCATCAGTAATCGCCCATTGCAGACTTCAGGGAATTCAAATTTACCCATACCTGGACGACTGCCTGCTACAAGGGGACAACAAAAGCAAGCTGACAACAGATTTACAAAGGGTCATTTACTTGCTACAAGCACTGGGATACACAGTCAATTTACAAAAGTCAAGGCTGATACCATCCCAAACAAGGACGTTCTTGGCTGAATTGGACACCGTAAAACAAATCCCATTCCTGACTACAGCAAAACAAAAAGAACTCCCTCTATACTTCTTGGCACTAACAAAACTAAACAAGTTAACAGCAAGAAAAGTACTGCAGGCCTTGGGCTTCATGGCATCATGCATAATCTTGGTTCCATTTGCCAGACTACATATGAGAAAACTACAGTGGTACCTAAAGAATTTATGGTCCCAACACAGACACAGTCTAGAAACAGAAATCCCACTAATTCCATGCTTAAAACAGGAGTTCCTATGGTGGGCTCAGGCATGCCAGTCAAACCCAGGCCTACCCTTTCGCAGATGTCAAGCAAGCCAGACCATCACAACAGACGCTTCAGACCTAGGATGGGGGGCCCACATGCTGGACAAATGCGTGCAAGGATTGTGGACACAGGAGCAACTTCAACTGCACATCAACCTAAAAGAAATGCTGGCAGTAAAACTGGCAATCCAAAAGTTCAAACCATTTCTCAAAGAGGGCCAGTTGATGATAAGGACAGACAACACCACAGTCATGTGGTACATCAACAAACAGGGAGGCACTCATTCATACCCCCTATGCAGAATGACCTTGGAGCTGTGGACCCTGGTACTCAGCTACAACATCCAGTTACAGGCAATATTTGTACCAGGGAAAGACAATACCCTAGCAGACATATTAAGCAGAACCACTTCGGATGCCCACGAATGGAAGCTTCACCGGACATCTTCAAGACCATCTCAAAGAAATGGGAATGCCACAGATAGACCTATGCGCATCACTTCGGACTCACCAGCTCAAAAAATTCTGGACAACGACATTCCACCCATTAGGATGGAAAGTGGATTCTCTCCTTCAACTGGAAAGGCCTAACAGCATATGCATTCCGCCTCTTCCTTTGATACACAAGGCACTACTGAAAATCAAGGAAGAACGCCCAAGGATAATCCTGATAGCTCCAAACTGGCCAAGACAACACTGGTACCCACTACTGAGGAGCATGTCTCGAACAATATGTGGACAATTCCCTGATGCCTTTGATGTTAACGCAGAACAGCTACAGCATCATACATCCAAACCTAAAACCTTGCAACTGACTGCATGGAACATCACATAACAGCAGCTATTCCAGAACTTTCCCAAAGAGTTAAAGACATTATTCTTGAAGCACGCAGACCTTCAACAAGAAGGAACTATGCTGGAAAATGGAAAAGGTTTGTCATCTGAGTACGGAAAGAGGAAAAGATGTGTCAAACATAGATATGCCTAACATTCTGGAGTATCTGGCCGAACTTCTTCATTCAGGCCTGTCCTACTCCTCCATCAAGATACATGCATCAGCTATTTCAGCAGAATACAGCTTTGATACACCTGTTTTTTCGCACCCTTTGCTCAGGCAATTCCTCAGAGGAATCAAGAATGTAAAACCTCCAAGGAAACCACCATTACCAACTTGGGATTTAAACTTTGTGCTAGAAAAGTTGACACTAGCACCCTTTGAACCAGCAGCAACAGCAGACCTACAACACCTGTCATGGAAAACTGCTTTCCTACTGGCAATTACTTCAGCAAGGAGGGTTTCAGAACTACATGCATTAATGGCAGTACAACCCTTCCTAATCTTCCACCAAGATAGAGTGTCCATGAGGACTAATCCTACATTTATGCCTAAGGTGGTATCCAGAGTGTCTTTAAACCAGGCAATCCACCTACCTACTTTCTTTCCCAACCCACAAAACAGAGGGGAAAGAATACTGCATACCTTGGATGTACATAGACAGCTACGCTACTACTTGGACAGAACAAAAAATAGCAGAAAGACTGACCAACTTTTTGTAGCCTATGCAACAGGAAGGGAAGGAAAAGCTATTTCCAAACAGGCAATCTCCAAATGGATAGGAAATTGCATACGATTCTGTTACTCCTTCCATGGAAAACCAATTCCACAGAACATAAGACCTCATTCTACAAGGGCAACAGCCACTACCACAGCCTTCTTACGAGGAGTGGCAACCAAAGACATTATTGAGGCGGCTACTTGGACCTCCGTGCATACATTTGCCAAGCATTATAATTTGCCTCTATATTCCAGATCCCGAGCAGGGTTTGCCACTGCTGTACTGCAAGGGATCCTAAACACACCATAATCTACTTTTATCCTCCTCCCTAGTTGGCTATGGTATTCTACCCACTTGTTATGACTGCAGATGCATCCATGAAGGACATAGTACAGTTTTGTACCTACCATAAATGTAGATGTCCGAACTGGATAGCATCTGCAGTCAGGATTACCCTCCCTCCATCCCTCTGTGGTACTCCTAGGGTGTTTACCCTTCTAATAGCTAGCTGTTGGGGAGTCTTTATGGTGTATTTGTTTGTGTATATGTACATACATGCTTATTGTTGTGTTTACCTCTATCTATTTGGAAACATTGGCATCTATCCAAATTTTAGCCTGCAAGAGGGCTACTGGCATCTGGGGCAAGAAACACTGAGGAAAATGGCGTCGGCTGATGCCTTTATACCCGAAGACCAACAGAGATGACGTCGGGTGGAGTGCGACATCAGCCGAAGCCGGACCCGGACTTTGGAATCCGGCCGACTGAAGGGCTGCCTGACGACAGGACAACCCACTTGTTATGACTGCAGATGCTATCCAGTTCGGACATCTACATTTATGGTAGGTACAAAACTGTACTTTTTCAGAGGTGGTCCGGGGAGAAAAGCTCCAAGGGTAATCAGATACAGCATTACATAATACCAGCATTACATATTACAAACAGACTATTTACAGAGATTACATAAGTAAGCAAGTTAAACAAGTTCCACAGGTTAGAGTTAATCCTGAGCGCAAGTCAGGATTAAATTAAATTACACAGTAAACTGGTTAACAGATTTTTACACATTCTAGAGAGAGTTAGCCAGGCTTGATACATTGACATAGCCAGTTAAGTGACAAATGTTGTTTGAGTCTAGTTTTAAATTGACCTAAGGTGGAAAGTAAGGTAATATCAGCTGGAAGAGAGTTCCAGGATCTACTTACAGAGTTTGCAAAGAGAGAGTCACCGGCTGTGTTATTAATTTTGCTAGTCTGAATTAGTAGTTTGTTAGAGGATCGAAGCAGTCTAGGATTGTTATAGGGGGTGATAATATTTTTAAGTGCAGGAGTATTGTCCGGATTATAGAGGATTTTATAGGCCATAATCCGTTGGTTATACTGGATTAGGCTGGGTAGTTCAAGCCACCCAAGCTGATTTAGATTGATGCAATGATGTGTCCTAAAAGGCAGCCCAGTGGCAAACCTGGCAATGTGGTTGTAGCAAATTGAGAGTTTGTTACGGACAGTCTTGTTTAAATTCGAGAGTAGAGGGGATGCATACAGAAGGGTTGAAAGAAGGTGAGAGCGAGCTATGGCAATTTTAGCTGGAGGGGTTAGGAAGGCTTTTATTCTGTACAGTGACCCTAGTTTTTTATTGATGGTTTTGATAGTTTGGTTAACACATAGGTCGAATTTTAGATTATTGTCTGTGATGACACCTAATAGTTTTGTAGAGGGGTCAGGGGAGATTATTGTGCCATCATTTGAATTATGGTAAAGGTGAAAGCGGTAGACCTACATGTTGGTGAAAATAACAGCATTTTAGTTTTTTTGGGATTTAGGATCAGACGATGTTCAGAAAGCCAGTTTTCTATTGTATTAAAGGTGGTCTGGGTAGCTGACCATAACTCTACTGGAGATGTGGCTGAGCAAATCAGAGTAGAGTCATCAGCATATTGGATACAGCTGACTTTTGGGATGACAGTATAAAGGTCGTTAATGAAGATGGAGAACAGCAAGGGCCCTAGTATAGAGCCTTGTGGTACTCCAAGGGTGTTTGGTAGAAGGTTAGAGAGTTTGTTCTACCAGAGGACAGCCTACTGTCGACCATTCAGGTAGGATTGAAACCATTGAAGGGCTCTAGTATCTAGACAGAATGTTTGCAGGGTGTGGATTAAAAGTTGATGATCAACCATATTGAATGCCTTGGAAAGATCAAAGAAGAGGGCTGAGGATATATAACTATTGTTGTTATTATGGTTTATAGTGTTGGTAAAGGCTAGGAGGGCTGAGGTCGTGCTGTGATGAGGACGGAAGCCATGCTGAGTGTCTGCCATAAGGTGATTCTGGATTAGGTGGTGCATGAGTTGTCTATGAATACATTTTTCCATAATCTTTGCAAGTGGAGAGAGTATAGCTATTGGCCTATAATTGGAGAATTCAGTAGAGCTGCCTCCTTTGTGAAGTGGGATTACATAGGATATTTTCCAGATGGTAGGAATTTTAGCTTCTACTATGGTTCGATTGATTAGTATTGAGACGGGGTAAGCAATAGCATCAGCTGATTTTTGTAGGTACTCTGCAGGGAGTTGATCAGCAGAAAGTGTAGTGGGTTTTAATTTTTTGATCAAGGTACGGATAAGTGAAGTGGCGACTGTTTGGAATCTGAATGTGAGTAGGTTTCTAGGGGTGCTACTTTCAGGACTAGGGGAGCTAGGAGGTAGTTGGCTAGCTAGGGCTTGAATTGTCTCAGTAAGGAATCGGTTAAAACTGTCAGAAACATCTTCAGGGGTTTTATCAATAGTAGCAGCAGGGATTGGGGTTGAAGTTTGTCCAGGATGTAGTAGATTATTTAAACCTGTCCAAAACTTCTGAGGGTTATTTTGATTTACTGTCTGTAAATTACAGTAGTATTGTTTTTTGTCTTGTAAAATTTATTTTTTGGTTTCGTTCCTGGATTGCCTGTATTTAATGTGATCTTGAGGGTCTTTAGAAGAATGAAGTCCAAAAAATGAGAACAGTCACCACGAACAAATACTTTCTATAGACAAGTCCCAAGTTAATCACAATTCAAACTGAAGATATCCACGATAAAGATGTAAAAAATCATTTATTTGGAACACAGAATGAGCGCTTTCGCATAGTTAAACTATGCTTCATCAGATACAATAACACAAAATAATTCCAGGGTACTTAAATAAGACAACTTTTGGCGGGCTCATTAAATTAAGCCTTAATTAGCTCTTAACAAATTAGTCCCATCATGACGTTCAGATTCAAGTTAAAACAAATATGCATTTTTTCCTTTTCTTTTCTTTACATTCAATTCAAGGCATTGCTGGATTTTTTAAAAAACAAAACCCTACTAAATTCAGACAATGCGTAAAGATAGAAAATGTATATATATGATCATACTACAATAATGCATATTCAATGAAATTACTGAACAAAAACGCTAGCTCCAGAGCGTGTAGCGTTTACAAATAGTGTGCATCACTTACATGCTAGACATTCCTGCAACAGAATACTGCCGTAATGCTCCTCATCCCTTAAATTATACATATACATAGATCCTCTACCTTAAATGTCCGGAGTTCTATAGAAAACAAATATTCAATCCCTAATTCCATCAGCGGGATAAACTCCACGAAAAAGCATCAGCAAACTGTCTACTATTGCGAACTGAGCCTCTCTCCATTTGTTGTTGACATCACATGTCTAGGTGTTCAAAAAAGAATGCCTCCTACTCTAAAAAGTTGTCCCCCTGGTCCTAATGCGAAACACTACAGCCCACTAGCTAAAGAAATTCGATGAAGACCCAGCGTTTGTACGCATACAAGTTTACACTTCCTAAGGGTCCTAGTTCCTATATTTTAAGACATACATAAATGCATCATTCCTAATCCTACATTTTAGGACATGCATAAATATATCACTAAATGAATGTAGAGAAATGTAGAGAAGTATAGCCAAAGATAATTACTGGCACATGTATTGATACTCTAACCATATACTAGAGACAACACCTAATACTTCTACAGATCTCATGCATTCTCAAACGCAATAAAGTATATCATATTGCAGGGTATTTATCGAGTCAATGATTAAAAACGAGGCCCTTATTACAAATATTAAATTACAAGATATATTCTGTGCCTAAAAAACTACCAAAAATTCCATATAACCACTATGATATTCATAGCAATACATTGCTACAAAGCATGTATAAAATATATATAAATATAGAAAACATATGCAAAACATACAAGAAAAATGTATTAATAAAAAACATATATAAAATATCTGTGTCCTTAATGCGACAAAAAAATATATATATATATACATACACATATAAACAACAATGTTTAGGGTGCTATAATCCCAAAACTTCGCATAAAGATCTTACTTAAAAATCACAACCAACACTATGTAAGAATATTACAATGCTCAAGACAACTACTCTTAACCTACATCTTGTAATAAAGACATGTCATCCTATTGCAAGTGTACATAATTATGTACCAGAGAAAAACTATACTGGTTCAGAGATCAAGTCTCAAAAATCATTATATCAGACTAAATGTTACATCTACAATGAAGCATACTTACAGTAAAAAATATATATATATATATATCATTAGTATCAAAAAGTAAATTTATCTTGAGTACACACATGCACATGTATAATGTTATGGAATACAGACCATGATGTTAAATTTAATAAATTATAAAATGATCCATCCCATAATAGTATACATCCAAATTTCCAAAGGGGTAGTATAACCCTAACTTAAATACTTATACATCCAGCTCATCAAGAGCTATAGATGATTAAAGGACCTACATACACATATCACTGGTCAGAAAAAAGCCTAATGCTCACTGATGCTATCATTAGCTTTGTTAAATAGTATAGAAATATGTAGTTCTAAGGCACAAACACAGACTTCACCTACGTTCAATCAGCACGGGTTTTAAAGAGATGGAACCATTCAGCCCTGGTGGAATATGTGCCGCCAATTTCAGTATCCAATGTAGCTCGGCTCTAGCCAATCTTTGTTCAATACTGCCTCCTCTTAGAGTTGGAATAATTATATCCAGAACCCTAAATATAAAGGAATGAGAGGGACACTCTTTGACATGCCTTGCCAAAGCATTTGTATCCACCTGTTTACGGATCTCATAGAGATGGTCATAAATGCGGTCCCTTAATCTTCTCTTAGTTAGACCCACATAAAATACTGTACAAAAAGAACAGGTGGCCAGATAAATCACGTTTTTGGTATTACAATCAGCATAATATCTAGGTTTGAAGACAAAATTCATATCAGGATGTTGGTAGTTCTGTACCCTACTTATACTGTTACACCTGGGACAGTGTAAACAGGGGTATGTTCCTTTTCTCACCAAGTCCCCTAGTATTAAACTGGTGGACTTTCCTGTATTCGTGACTTGTCGATCATTGCAGAGTTGTCTCTTGAGATTGTTACTGTTGCTATAGCAAAATGTTGGTGTGGGACCTACAATGTTGCTAATCTCCTTATTTACTGTAAGGACATTCCAATGCTTCCTTATCACCCTTCTAACGCTCTCCACCTCATTAGTAAATTTAATAACATAACTGAGCCTTTTTCCATGAGTACTGGAGCCAGCATTGGCTTCCATCCTGCATCCACTTTTAGTAGAAAATTCTAAACTGGCGTCATGTTCTAAGTCTCCAATAATTTCATTCCTCACCCTTCTAACCATGGTCATATCATACCCCCTGTCTCTAAACAGAGATTCCATGTTGTTAACTTCTTTCAAAAGATCATCTCTATCTTGACAGAGTCTAGAAACTCTAATGAATTGACTGGTGACTATGCCACGAAAGGTGTAAGCTGGGTGCATACTATCCGGTGCTAATAGTGCATTTTTCCATACAGCTTTTCTATAGATCCTGGTGACTACCTCTCCTTCTTTTGTCAATCTGAGTGTGACATCAAGGAAATTAACCTCATAACATGAAGTCTCTACAGTAAACTTCAAGAAATCAGTTGTGGTTTGTAGATAACCAAGGAAGTGATGGAAACTATCAATCGTACCTTCCCAAAATATAAGTATGTCATCTACAAACCTTCTGTAATATCTTATAAATCTAAAGGATTCGTGGGTAAACAAAAACAGCTTTTCCCACCAGTATACCACCAAGTTAGCATAAGTATTGGCACAGGGGGTGCCCATGGCAACCCCCCATGCCTGTAAGAAATACTCATTCTCAAAGATGAACACGTTGTTATTAAGCACTATATCCAGAAGCTGAGTTATCAGTATTATTCTGTCATTAGAGAATTGAGTTTCTTTATGCAAAAGCTCCCTGATATACTGTATCCCTATATCATTAGGGATCGAGGTAAAGAGTTTCTCCACATCCATGGTTATGAGGAGGTACTCTGTGTCCCTCATTTCTAAATGTAGGCCCTTAAGGCTATCTATAAGTTGGTAGGTGTCACTAAGGATAGTATGACAATTGTTTACTACTGGATGCAGGAGATTTTCCAGAAAGATCGATATATGGGCAGTAGCCCACCCTTCACCCGCTACAATAGGCCTCATCGGAACAGGCCAAGTCTCTTTATGAATTTTAGGGAGACCCTTAACAATGGGAATGACCGAATCAGATACTAACAGATACTCATACATTTCTACACTAATTTGTCTACATAATAGTAAGTCATATAAATTGTCTTTAACTGTTAGTATGATAGAGGAGACCTGCTGTGAAGTAATGTGCTTATAGGTATTTTGATCAGACAGTAACAGCCTCATGCTATTCACATAATCATCTACATCCATCAACACTACACCCCCCCCCTTTGTCAGCAGGTTTCACTATCAAGCTATCATCATTTCTTAATCTAGACAGAGCTCGAAATTCCTCCCTGTTAAGATTACAAAACCTTCCTTTCATGTTTTTACATGCCACAGAAAACAGTGCATATAGATCTCTCTCACATAGATCTAAAAAACATTGCACCATTGGATGTATGGGAGGTGTAAAAGTACTTTTGTTTTTAAGAATAACACAAGATTTCATTTCCTCAGTCATCCTGACCTCATCAGTAGAGAAAAGTAACTTAAGGCAAACCCGTCTACAAAACAGTCTTAAGTCCAATAAAGTGTCCTGTAGTGATGATCTAGTTGACGGAATAAATGTGAGCCCTCTATTAAGAAGGCTGTGCATAGCTGTGTCCATATTATAGCTAGAAAAATTAAACACAAGAGTCAATTTCTGGTTCTTCTGTTGACCATGTTGCCTTCTCCTGAAAACTTTCGTTTTCTTGGTCCCCTGCTGCTGGATCTCCCTCTGGAATTGGGGGCAAACTTCCTTTGATAGGGTAAAAAAGGTGGATTCGAGGTGCCTGATACACTACTGCTTTTGGGTACAGCTCCTGGATTCTTATGTCCTTGCAGGGCCTCCTGATTAGGTGGAGGTGTGTCTGTGATAGGAAGATCTATAGGGTCTAAAGCATTGACCCTATAGGAAGAAACCACTGACTGTGGAGTAAAATGAGAATTGTTAAGCTGCTGAAATAAATTATTAGTAGATTCTGCATTTACTGTCACATTATTGTGCTTCTGTACATTCTGCATAGAATTAGCCTGACCATCCTGGTGCCTAGGCCATACAAAGACATGGCCGTTCTGAAAGTCCAAAAGGTCTCTCCTTAATTTATGCTGTTTGGTCTTACCCAATCTCTCACCAAAAGATTTAACATGTGTAAAGACCAATTGGAGTTTTTCTATGCAATACTCTGAACTGAAAGTATCAACTACCCTTTGATAAAGCACATCAGTTTTAGCACGAAGGTCAGTTTCCAGTGGAGAAAAGTAATTCAGGAGTAATTTTACATAGTCAAATCCCAGGCCTATATTCAAGTCTTGCCACTGCTTTAATAAGGAAGGATGGGAGTCCCCATACGTAGGCATGCAGAAAACCCGCATGCCTCTGGGGACTACCTTATGATGCAAGCAAGCTTCTAAATGTAATCTTTGCCACATGTACCTTTGAAGTTGGTAAAGATTATTTTCCAGCATTTTTAGTTGTTCATGGAATTCTTGTAAATTTTCTCCATTGTCAATCATCGACCTATGGGCACCCACTTCTTTCAAGTCCAGTGACAATAAAGGGTTTGATTCACGTACGAATAAATCCGTCCACAAACGAGACAAATCCCTCGACCCTGGATTAGAAACAGCCCCAACACTCTGGCCTTCCATCGTGTGCGTTGAGTTGTGAACAAAATACAAAACCACAAACGAAATATGAAGAACACAACTCAATGCTGAAGACGTTCTCACCAAAGAAAAAAGCCAATGATGAAGTCCAAAAAATGAGAACAGTCACCACGAACAAATACTTTCTATAGACAAGTCCCAAGTTAATCACAATTCAAACTGAAGATATCCACGATAAAGATGTAAAAAATCATCTATTTGGAACACAGAATGAGCGCTTTCGCATAGTTAAACTATGCTTCATCAGATACAATAACACAAAATAATTCCAGGGTACTTAAATAAGACAACTTTTGGCGGGCTCATTAAATTAAGCCTTAATTAGCTCTTAACAAATTAGTCCCATCATGACGTTCAGATTCAAGTTAAAACAAATATGCATTTTTTCCTTTTCTTTTCTTTACATTCAATTCAAGGCATTGCTGGATTTTTTAAAAAACAAAACCCTACTAAATTCAGACAATGCGTAAAGATAGAAAATGTATATATATGATCATACTACAATAATGCATATTCAATGAAATTACTGAACAAAAACGCTAGCTCCAGAGCGTGCATGTGTGTACTCAAGATAAATTTACTTTTTGATACTAATGATATATATATATATATTTTTTACTGTAAGTATGCTTCATTGTAGATGTAACATTTAGTCTGATATAATGATTTTTGAGACTTGATCTCTGAACCAGTATAGTTTTTCTCTGGTACATAATTATGTACACTTGCAATAGGATGACATGTCTTTATTACAAGATGTAGGTTAAGAGTAGTTGTCTTGAGCATTGTAATATTCTTACATAGTGTTGGTTGTGATTTTTAAGTAAGATCTTTATGCGAAGTTTTGGGATTATAGCACCCTAAACATTGTTGTTTATATGTGCATGTATATATATATATTTTTTTTTGTCGCATTAAGGACACAGATATTTTATATATGTTTTTTATTAATACATTTTTGTTGTATGTTTTGCATATGTTTTCTATATTTATATATATTTTATACATGCTTTGTAGCAATGTATTGCTATGAATATTATAGTGGTTATATGGAATTTTTGGTAGTTTTTTAGGCACAGAATATA
Source organism: Protopterus annectens (assembly GCF_019279795.1). Taxonomy (NCBI): domain Eukaryota; kingdom Metazoa; phylum Chordata; order Ceratodontiformes; family Protopteridae; genus Protopterus; species Protopterus annectens. The sequence goes on along the minus strand of NC_056741.1, from coordinate 549,535,435 downwards.
TCTTGTAATTTAATATTTGTAATAAGGGCCTCGTTTTTAATCATTGACTCGATAAATACCCTGCAATATGATATACTTTATTGCGTTTGAGAATGCATGAGATCTGTAGAAGTATTAGGTGTTGTCTCTAGTATATGGTTAGAGTATCAATACATGTGCCAGTAATTATCTTTGGCTATACTTCTCTACATTTCTCTACATTCATTTAGTGATATATTTATGCATGTCCTAAAATGTAGGATTAGGAATGATGCATTTATGTATGTCTTAAAATATAGGAACTAGGACCCTTAGGAAGTGTAAACTTGTATGCGTACAAACGCTGGGTCTTCATCGAATTTCTTTAGCTAGTGGGCTGTAGTGTTTCGCATTAGGACCAGGGGGACAACTTTTTAGAGTAGGAGGCATTCTTTTTTGAACACCTAGACATGTGATGTCAACAACAAATGGAGAGAGGCTCAGTTCGCAATAGTAGACAGTTTGCTGATGCTTTTTCGTGGAGTTTATCCCGCTGATGGAATTAGGGATTGAATATTTGTTTTCTATAGAACTCCGGACATTTAAGGTAGAGGATCTATGTATATGTATAATTTAAGGGATGAGGAGCATTACGGCAGTATTCTGTTGCAGGAATGTCTAGCATGTAAGTGATGCACACTATTTGTAAACGCTACACGCTCTGGAGCTAGCGTTTTTGTTCAGTAATTTCATTGAATATGCATTATTGTAGTATGATCATATATATACATTTTCTATCTTTACGCATTGTCTGAATTTAGTAGGGTTTTGTTTTTTAAAAAATCCAGCAATGCCTTGAATTGAATGTAAAGAAAAGAAAAGAAAAAATGCATATTTGTTTTAACTTGAATCTGAACGTCATGATGGGATTAATTTGTTAAGAGCTAATTAAGGCTTAATTTAATGAGCCCGCCAAAAGTTGTCTTATTTAAGTACCCTGGAATTATTTTGTGTTATTGTATCTGATGAAGCATAGTTTAACTATGCGAAAGCGCTCATTCTGTGTTCCAAATAAATGATTTTTTACATCTTTATCGTGGATATCTTCAGTTTGAATTGTGATTAACTTGGGACTTGTCTATAGAAAGTATTTGTTCGTGGTGACTGTTCTCATTTTTTGGACTTCATCATTGGCTTTTTTCTTTGGTGAGAACGTCTTCAGCATTGAGTTGTGTTCTTCATATTTCGTCTTTAGAAGAATGCCATAAAGCCCATGCTTTGTTTCTAAGGGTATTTTTGAGTTTAGACTCTTTAGAAAGCCATGGCACAGTTTTTGCCTTGGTTCTCTTTGAACGAACAGGTGCATGGAAATCAAGGATATCAAGGAATTTGTTGTTAAAGTATGCTACTGCTTCCTCTAAGGGGAGGTGTTTTAGAATAGACCAATTACATAAGTTTAGTTCTTGTTGGAATTTGGCAGGGTCAAAGTTTTTATGGTTTCTAGCCTTTCTGAGTAAGGGTTGTTGGGAATTAATGGTTTTTTGCTTAATTACATGTGTGAGAAGGTGAGCGCTTAGGCCATCAAGGAGGGTACCAGAGGTGTACAGTTGGGGGTGACTATTTATGAGTACCCAGTCAAGCATGCTTTCTTTTTGGTTGGGTTTACCTATCCTGGTAGGGGTGGATATAATTTGTGTAAATGCATGCAGGTTAATATGGGTGGTTGGGGATTCTGAGGAACAGGTGCCCCAGTCTATGTTAAAGTCTCCAAGTACTAGGGTTTCTTGGGGGTAGTGACATGATAGCCAGTGCAAGATATCTTCAAGTGCAGATATATTGTTACCTGGGGGAATGTACATACAGATGATATTAATGCATTTATTTTTATTAAGTTGCAATTTGGTGGCAAGAATCTCTGAGTTATTAATCTGAGGTGGTTGTATTACATCTATGGTGGCATTCAATTCGGATTTATAGAGTACAGCTACCCCACCCCCTTCCTCGAAGCACGATCCAGCCTGTGTATGTTGTACCCAGGTGGTAACACTTCATTGTCTTTAGTGTTAGGTTTTAACCAGGTTTCAGATAAACAGAGAATCTCAGGGGAGTGGACATCCAGAAGTGCATGCAATTCATGTACCTTGTTGTTAATGCTTCTAATATTGAGATGACAGGCTAGGAGAGAATTAGTTGGCCTATTAATTGTAGGTTTGTAGCTTAGATTGCAAGTAGAGGGGGTATGTGTATCTGAAGTGGGTGGGCCAGGGTTGGGGTGAATATCACCACCAAGTATTAGGTTGAGTCTATACTTGGTGATGAACTTCAGGAATTTGTTTATTAGTTTGTGGTAGTGTTTGGATCTAGAGATAATGTGCCGGGGGTTGAGATGTTGATAGACTGAACAAGATGTTAGATAGGATCTGGTACTGTAAGTATGGTTGAAGGTGGAAGGATTTACAGCTGGGGTGATAGTATGGCCTTTTGGGACCTGAAATCCCGTGAGAAACTGGTTTTCATACAAGGTAAGGAGGTATGGTGAGAAACAGAGGGGTAGTAAAGAGGAGTATATCATTATCTGTGATTCAGCTAGTGAGTTAAGGAACTGTTTTACCTGGTGATGCAACACCAGAAGATAGAGTGGTGAGGTAAAGGTACTGGAAGGGGGGTGGGAGAATGCCAGATGAAAGCTAATAGGTTCTATTAAAATATAGGTAGAAGAATGGGGGTGGTTGAAATTATCCCAGATGAAAGCAGATATGATCTAGAAAGTGGGGGAGTGGCTATAGTACTATAAATTTAGAGGTACTGGAGGCGGGAGGGAATTTGGGGCAGGGAGGGGAGCGAAGAGAGCCAGAGCGTAGCGAGGGCGAACATAATGGGGCTATTGCAGTTTCCAAGGTAGGTGTCCTAAAGCTATAAGGTAAGTATTATAGCTCTTAATGTAAGAGTCAATTTACTTAAGTTACAGGGGAAGGAGGCAAACACTCAAGTAGAAAAAAAAGAGCCCTATGGCTAACCAATATGGCGACCTGCTTAATTACAAAGCACTGTAAGTGAAAGCTTAACAAATGCTTTTTTGTGTGCAACCTACTCTGTTTAAATGCTGAGAGAAACTGATTGCAGTCCTGTAGACACGGCCCTACCCCCAGGGAGCTGTAGAGTACAATCTGTTTATATGCTGAGAGAAACTGATTGCAGTCCTGTAGACACCATTTTGTAGGGAACTGTAGAGTACAATCTGATTAAATGCTGAGAGAAACTGATTGCAGTCCTGTAGACACAGTTTTGTAGGGAACTGTAGAGTACAATCTGAGTCGCACCAAATCAGCCAAGGGGGGAAGAGAGAGGGAAATCCTAAGCATCTAGATTTGAAAATGACACATGAAAAAAACTGCCGAGTTTAAGAGTCTGCAGATCATGTATCATTGACTGGTCTGCAATGAGTTTTACAAATGTTGTTCCTACTGACGTATTACATGCAGATCAGAGTATGTGATATATCTTTAAGCAGCATTCCAGTCAGTGGGCACTTGCATATAAGTACTGAGCATATGCAAGCAAGAGCGCCATTTTAAGTGAGCAGTCAGAGTGGTAACATGCATGTATGTGGTAGTCTGTCAGATAGTTCTTTTAAGTTTAATGTTCCTGCCATCAAGGGAGCCCGCAGGATTTTTTGCAGGGGGGTGCAAACCCAAGCCCCACCCACACAGCCCCACCTCCTCTGCTGCCCCCGCCCACACGGCCCTACCCCCAGCTCCACCCCCACCCACGCAGCCATTCCAGTGTCCCATTACTTGGCTATTTTTCCCCATTTGTCATAGACACTGTTCAAATCTTTCAGTGTGCATACTGTTTTATGCTTTACCTCTACAATGATTACAGATATTTAGATTTCATTTACAACTTTTATTTAAAATTATATAGCACAAACACTGATAGACGTTTACTAAACCTAAACAAAGCAATAGTCTTACAATGAAAAGAGGCTTAGCATTAAAACTTCTCTACCTTTGAAACCCACATTCACCGAAACAACATTGAAACCCGCATTCAAAGAAAATGCATCTGGCCAGTGGCTGGATAAGTTTACCTTTGGGCTGTTTTCAAATCATAGGCTCCTTGCACACATTTTTAGAACCATGCAAAAGTTATTTGATTCACTTTCCTGACTGTATTAATTATACTATATAATAATTGAATTATATCCCTTGTATAATACAGCACCACTTGTTAGAGTGTGTTTTAAATTTATAGTTCTAAACATTTTTCCTTTAAGCAATGAAGCAAATCATATGAACCAATAATGACAACCTGCCCAATTCAGAACATTTCAACCATAAAGGGCCACTCTACTCAAACTTCTGTCATACAATCCACCAATATCAATTAATATGCAGAATCTTTGCAGAAGTAAAACTCATCTGAATAATTCCACATTGAGATCTGAAACCAGTGAAGAAGTTGTTGCTAGAAAACAACTTTATATTTCAGTGTTTCATCTACAAATTCAATGCCTGCTGCCCTTGAAGAATAAATTGCCTACGTTATGTTAAAAAAATGGTAAGCTAGTATATTGCAATAGGGAATGGGTGGCAAGCTGAAAAATAAGTTCATAGTTATTAGGCATCTCATCCAAAGGAGGACATACACCCCCTTAAAATACAAATCTACATGTTGCGGGAGTAGAACCTATAGCTCTCTGTATCAAGATGCAAGTATGCTACCTGCTGTGCTGCTTTAAAATTTTCTATACCACAATAGTGATACCATTTACTAAACAAAACAGTTGCACGTTTTAAGCAGGCTTAGCATGAGCAGCAGTAAAACTCTCTTCCCTTGAAGCTCACAATTCCTTGAAAATGCACTTGAAAGTAAATTCCACCTGCTAACTCTAGGACATTTCACTCTCTCTAACAAACACCTCAACCTCTAAGTGCAAGAAATCTGGGCAAAGCCTAAAATAAATAGGAGCAGATTATAAATATTGCTCTCATGAACTTAGAACATTGCTAGAATAACATGATTTATGTTGTATGCATTTTTCTAAAGGATATGACATCTAAAACTCAAATGTCTGTCATTATTTAGCAACTTCAATGCTCTTTCGGAGGAATATGGGGCAAAAATCTGGACATTCTCCAAAAACCTGGACAGCTGAGGGGTATGCTTCCTCCTCCTTATACATACATACAGACACTCACACCATACCTCTCAATCTGTTAACACAAGAAATCTGGACAAAGCCTGTTATAATGTTAGGGATAAAGGCCCACAACTAGGGACACATTTGAAAGTTGCTAGAATAAAAGGATTTGTGTTAGAATGAATTTTCTGAATGATATGAAGTCTGAAACTGAAATGCATGTCATTATTTATTAACCAACTATATTCAGAAATATACATATACATCCATATGTTTATATCAGGCTAACTTGATTGTATTTTCAGTTGACCTTTTAATCTCATTTTCTTGAAGTAGAATCATTCCTTCCTCTAACCTGGGAAGAGAACCAACTTATTTTGTCTAACCAAGACTTGTGCAAGATGCTTGAAGTCATTTTACCAGCTCCTCTTATTTTTTGTTACAGCGATTAGCTGAAACCTTTATGACCCTCACAGAGTTATCTAACTTAATTTCAAAAGGGCTTTTTGTATCCATCTATGCAGGGAAATGTTTGGATCAGCTATACAACCTGAATCATTCCAGCTGTATCATATGGGTCTTTACCCATCACCATCTTTCATGAAAAATGACCAGATGCACCCACTCTATATCATTCTTTTCTTGTTTCCCTGTTTGCAGTTTATCTTCCCTTTAATAATCCCCCAGCATCCCTCCCATGTTTCACATACCATTCACACTATAACTATAAAATGTTTTAATCTGCTCCCTAACAACATTTTGTACTTTTGCAGATTCAGTCTTTAATGTCCCAGTAATTGCTACCTCTGTATGCTTAATCACACAGACATGGGTGTCATGTTTTATTTTTCATTTCCTTATATTTATTTCCTGAAAGCTCTTTTCAGCTTCCTCCACAGAGAAAATGGTACTTCATTTCATTTTTGTTTTGTTGATTAGTTTTATGTACTAATCTGTCATCAGTATAATAGCTGACTCGATCTTCCCCTAATACTCTCTTACTCTGTCTTTTAGATTATGTGATGGTTCTTCATTTAGGCACTGTATCAGTGTGATAAATTGGGATTACTTGAAGGTAATCCAAGTTTTGGGATAGCTAGACACTAAAGTAACCCAGCACAAATGAGGTCACAAAATTGTGCCATCCAAGGGTGTAGCCTTGTACTCTACTGAGTACATTTTTTTCTGAGCATCACATCATGTTTTTATATGTCATATGTCTACAGCTATCTAAATGAATGCCTTTAACAGTAGGTACAATATTGTGAATTTAAACACAATATTTTAATAGTTTTGGAGGGACTGCTGAAAATATCACATACATTTATTAAGTGATTGGGGGAGGCAGCATTTTGAGTGACATGTCCATTTTTAAGTGATAGGTGTCCAAGGGGGGTAGCACTAACAGCTTCTGAGCACAAAATGGAATTTGCTTGCTACACCCCTGGTGACTTCATTACATTTTTCAGAAATGGTTGTCACTATCTTGGTAGAAATGCTATTAACAGAGGTTTGTTGTAAGGCTAGGTTCCTGACCAGGGACTCCCCATACTCTGGAATAGACTGCCCATACATGTCAAGCAGAGTGCCTCCTTGGCCCTCTTCAAAAGGAACCTTGACGACTGGATGGGAGGTAGGAAATTTACCCTGGGGATCACGTCAGTTGCCCTACTAGACAGGGGTCCAGGGAAGTAAATATTGTGGGAAGAAATAGCCAGGGAATTATTATGGCTAGGCTTGTACAAGTCCTAGGGCCAATAGCCTAGTACCAACCTTTGAATCTATGATAATCTTGTCTGCTGACATTTCAGCAAATGTAGTATTTGAGCACAAAGCTGCTTTTCTTTGCTGAAATGTAACAGATAGCTTGTGGGGTATGTTGTATAGTGTTGTGTGTGGTTTGTGGTATCCCTGTGTGGGAGTTTTTCCTTCATTACTAACTGCTCCATTACTCTCAGGTCTCTGTTTTGGCCATATTTCCCTCTATCACTAGATCTGACAATCTCAGGGGTAATTATGGTAAACAGTGACATGCAGGAAGATGCACTTTGTTGCATGGGGGAAGCTGAAGCTTAAGATCCCCATAAAAATTACTTTTGGCAAATGTAGTCATTTTCTACAAGACTGATATAATTTCTGTTGCATTTTGCAGTGTTTCTTTTCATGTGGTTGGTTATAGTAATTTGGCATTTCAGCAGTGTTTATTTTCCTTTTTAGAAATACATTTTTACAAAAGAAAGTATAAGCATTGATGCCAAAATATGTAGACATCCTCTGGCTCATTTGGATTCTACTCTCTCTTGCTGCTTTGACACACTGTGCTAAGGTCTCCACAAAGCTGAATACTATACCTCATTGAGTCAACTGAATGAGGTTCCTTCTGCTCAAGTTTAAGTCTCTGGCATTGAACTCCATGATTACTAAATCAATAGTAGTGATTCCCTTGCTCTGCAAACATTCCTTCCTTTATGCTTGTGTGACCATGGAGTTGAGAGAGAGATAAAGCTGAAGGAGTGTGACAACCCTCAACTGGACCAATAATCAAGGAACCTCAATCCTCACCACTGACAACAGTGGGGGATGTTCACTGACAGGATGACAGGTACACACACAGTATTTCCAGATGCAGCTCTCTGCATAAAGTGCAATTTCCCTTATGAGCACACAGCGACCACAGCCAGTCCGGGGCTGGTTTCTCTCTCTCTTCAGTTCTCCATTAAGACTGCCCACTGGCACAGCTATAGAGTTGAGTTCTCAGCTAAGTGACCAAGCCAATACCTCCAGCACCCTGTCTGTCCAACCAATGTTTGTGTCCCTGCCCAAGTAGCTGACACACACACACACACACACACACACACACACACACACACACACACACACACACACACACACACCTGGGAAAGCCTGGCACAGGTTTATTAGCTATGCCTCCTGCCCAGACTATAAGGTAGTTATCACTGCCACCAGTTACTCCTCAACAGCTACTTTAAGGCCCTTAAAGGGTGTCCAATCTAGAGCTAATATTTATAGTTTAAACATTCATTTTGTAACCATTTCAAACTATTAATTATTACAGATATTTATTGGGCATGAATCAGAAAAAGCATATAAAAACAAGCAAGCAAGTATATGATTTAGAATGAAACATAACCAAAGTGCTAAATTAAAATATTCTTAAAGAAGGAGAAGTGTGTGTGAGAGGCTACTGCATTTGAAGACAATTAATTCAGAGAAGATGGAATGCTGTCATGCTGTCACATGGAGAATGCATCTGATTCAGCTGGGATTCCTCAGTGTTATGAAGGGATATATGCACTGACAGGGCAACAGAAGTCAGCACTTCTATCCAGGTGAACTGCGCTGGAAAATACTTCTGCTCTAAGCTTTATAAAGATCAAATTCGAGGTTGCTAAAGTGGTGGGCATTCTATGATTTGAACTGGGGAGTATGTCCTGCATGTAAAACTTTTGCTTCTAAAATAATTTTTCTATACCCCACCCAGGAGCATGACTTTTTAGAGAGGATTGAATGCACCTCATGGGAACATAAGCTTAGAGTGTTAGATGGGGATTGAATGCCCCTTCTGGGAGCATTAACATATAGTGATGAGGGGATTGTGTGTCTCTCTTGCTTTTACATGACCTTATAGTAATAGGTGGAGATTGAGTGCCCTTCTGGGAACATGATGTCATGGTGATAGTTGGGGATAAATCCACCCTTGGCAAACTGTTCTGAGAAGAGGACAGACACAGTGGCTTATTAAATTTATTAAGCATTTTTTTATAATAAGAAGGGCTTGAGGTTAGCAGAAGTAAATGTAAACTGCTTGTGACTATTCTTACATATATAGGCCATGTTTTTGCTATATACAGTTAATCAGTAACAATGAAATTCGATCAGAAGCCATTCCAAAACTTTAAATCTCTCTGAAAGGCACCAGTAATACTGAAGAAACAAGTTACGTTTGCAGACATATGACTCAAAAGCTCAATATAAACCTTGCAAATTATTGTAGGTATATATTTTTTCCAAATTAGCTTCAATACTGCAATAAGGATTTGATCAAGAATGATCTGGATGTCTTAGCTAACAGAGACGTTAGTGCAAAGAAATGCATCTGTGAAGAAATACTAGGAATGTCTAGCTGGATCATATTAAGTTGGAACATCCAGATGTCAAGTATATTTTTCTTACTAAGATGGGCTTTCATGTATACAAGGTTTTTGATAATCACGGGAGATGAAAATCATAACTTGTCAGCTATAAAACAGTGCATCATTTTTGCCATGGAAAAATGACCCTCGGTATATAAACACATAACACTCACACACCTACCTCTCACTTCGTCCCAGCAATCCGAACGTCCTCTGGAATTCAAATTCCCAACAGGCGCGAAAGACAAAGACATAAACCATTAATCACACAGATAAAACAGGTGTTTGCGACCTGTTTTCGTCTTCTGTGTCTGTGCGACTGGACAGGACACAAAGGGCGTTCTTAAAGAGGAACACCCTTTAAAAAAAAACTTTTTTTTAAAATGAAAATACTTTTAAAATATTTTTTTTTAAATTAAAATATAATGAATTTCTCGGTCAGCCGGTTCCAGGGGGGTGTAAGTGCACCCCCTTGCACCTGCCTGCGGGCGCCCTTGCCTGCCATCATTCCTAATGTGTTTGTATGCAATAAATTAATTAAATGAACACCCAGCCCTCATTGTCTTCTTAGTATGTACAAGACGAGTGACATGGTGTCAGAATGGAATCCAGAGTCACAGCCATGAGGTATCCAGTTAGAAATGGAGGAATATACAGTAGTGGATCATCCCAATTGCTCAAATGACTCGCAAACAGGTCAGAAACAATGTCCAGGTAATACAACTCATTTAAATGCTTTATTTCACTACGAATATAAAACAAAGTATTCAGAACGCTCAGAACGCATTTCTAATTAAATGAAATGGCTGAAACTGTGACATATTGATAAAAATATTCAAAATAATTACGTAAATATTTGAAACAATATGTAAATCGCATAAAATGTATAAAAAAGGGAAAATTACCACATTTTTTCACAATGTACTACTTTTGCTCAGTAACTAAAGCTGTTGGAAATATCCAAAGTGCGCAGAGAGTTGGCAAGTATGTGCAGTATTACAGTACAGTTATTTCACACGTACAGCCATTTTAAAGAATATTTCACAAAGTAGTCTTTCGAAGAGTTTGTTGTGCATTTGAATATTATTACAAGTACCTGGTCTGTGTGTATGTTTCTACGTAATTACAAGGGGCAATATTGCATTGTGTTTTACTATAATTTGTGGGCATGGCAGAAGGATTTTACAGACCCACACCACTTGTATTTGATAACAGTATTGCAGACAATTGGAGAGTGTTTGAGCAGGATTACGATATTTTCATACAGGCTACTTTTTCTGACAAAGACACACGTACAAAGACATTTATTCTGCTTAATTTAGCTGGTTCAGAAGCCATTGAAAGAGAGCGTTCATCTGTGTATGCACCTCATGTTTTTGCAGGGGAGGGGGAAGACCACCATATTGTGGTACAGGTTGAAACGTGGGAAGACCCTGAATGCTTAAAAACGTATATTTAGAGAAATGTGCAACCTCCAAATTAATATTATAATGGAAAGACACTTATTTTACACAAGAGAACAAAAGCCTGGTGAAACTTTTGCAGCATATATAACTGACTTGAGAAATAAGGCTAAAATGTGCAGATTTGGTGATTTGAGAGATGAACTGATAAGGCAGGCTTGTGTGTGGTATTAATAATGACACAGTGAGAAAGATTTTGCTTCGAGACAGTGATTTAACATTAAGTAAGGCCATTGAAATTTGTCAGATATACAAGTTTACAGAAAGGCACGCAAGTATGCTTACAAATGAGAGACCAAGCTTTCCAGTACTTTTTACAGCTAATGTAGATAGTATGCAGCACAAGGTTAAAAGATACAGCCCAAGAGTGTGCAACTCCAGTAAAACCCAGAGGATGCTCAGTGAAGCAAAAAGGGCTCATGGTTGCTTCCATCTCCAGTACTAACCATAAACCAGTGAGGCTAGCTACAGTACCAAACCTCATAGTCAACTGTCATAATTGTGGTGAAAATCATGAACCCAACAAGAGAAGTGCTTAGCTTTTGGTCAACAGTGCAATTCTTGCAATAAGTGGAATCATTTCAAAAGATTTTGTAAATCGTACAGGGCACATTCTTTTATTAAAAAAGTGCATACAAAGAGGCAAGTTGATCAGTTTAGAAAGCTGCGACCCCACATTTTATGTTGGTGTGTCTGTGCTTGGTGAACAGTCAGTGCAGTAGATTTTGGCAAAGAATGAAATCTTTTGTACTGTTCAGATTAATGGGAGTCCCATAGTGCTCAAAGTAGATACCGGCTCAAGTGCAATGTTATGTCAGCAGAAGCATTTGCTAGTGTCAAAACTGCAGAACAACTTGACAAAGAGTGCAAAGCTTTTTGCTTATGGTGGTGAAGAAATTCAAACCGAAGGCTCAGTAGTCTCATGTTACTTTGCTGGGAACAGCTATGACTTGCAATTTTACGTAGTCAACAGACACTTGCAGTCATTATTAGGCCTCAGAGACAGTTTGAAAATGGGACTGCTTTCATTTATCAAAGAAGTCCACCATGTAAGACGTTCTTCGTGTTTCACTGTTGCAGTCATTACATTTGGGTTATCTGCTTGCAGTAGCCCTCAGTCGGACTGATTAACAAAGTCTTGAGTCCTGCGTCGGTTGCTGTCTCTTCTTCCATTACTTCAAGTCGTCAGGGGTATAAAACATGCAGCCGACGCCATTACATCAGTCTTTCTTGCTGTGCGGTGCCTGAAGCAGAAGCAGTTTGCAAGTGCCGGTTGGCCGACTCCTGAAATTTTCATTTTCGAGTTTCAGAACCAAAGTCTTCAACTAAAGCTAAGTACCCCATTGGGGAAACTTTTTCTTGCTCCTTACCGATGTCAGTAAAAGTTAATAATTGCATTTCTTGTGGAAGGCAAATACCTCACAAAGATTTTCATTCGTACTGTATTCCTTGCCTAGGCCCTGACCACGACGTACCTTGTTGTCGGTTTTGTGCCTTATTTAATCAACACACTGTCCGTCGTCTGTATATTTTCGCTTCTAAATATTTTGGTTCTCAGTTCAATTATCCAGAAATGTCATCGGTTAGCCATCCGACTACCGGAATTCCGAAAAAGCGCAAAGATAAAGACAGAGACAGGCTGCCTAGGTCCAAAGCTGCCGACGAAGCTTCTCCTAAACCAGTCGCCAGTTGGCGGGTACTCAGTGAGGTGCTTTCGCAGCCCCTGATACCCACTACTTCTGATTCGCAGGCCTTTACTGAGACCCATTCGGAGTCCGGCATGCCGCGAGACGCGTCAACTGTGGAACCTGCAGATGTCTCTACCTTGGATGGGTCCGGAGCTACTGTGCCGGCACCAGCTTCTAAGGGTGTATTCAGGCCTACTGACTTGCATATTAAACCGATGCCTCATTCTTCAAGGCCTAAACCTCGAACCATGCCTAAGAAACCGATGCCTAGGCCGCATGCACAGGCTTATATGCCTAAAAATCAAATGATAAGAATGGCTGAAGATCTTATAACTCTAATCAGGAAAAGCCAACCACCCCCTTCTAAGAGACCTAGGACTGAATTTGTTTATGAATCTTTTGACCAGGATTCTGATATTTTTTCTGATTCTTCTGATGATCTGGATTTACCCTTATCTACTTGTGAGGATTCTGATGCAGAGGACTCTATTCCCTCTGCTTCCCCTTAAGAGGATTTTTCTTTTGGTGAAAACTTGCACACTTTAAGGGAACATTTTCCAAAAAGAGGCTTAGGGATTTCTTACTTCTGCCTCAGCATAGGCCTTTAGCTATACCTCCTGTACTAGACATTGTTGATGATGCCTTTTCGGAATCTAGTTTGACCCCGGATTCTTTGCCTCCTGCTCCCAGAAAACCTGATAGATATTACAGGGTCCCTGATTCTCACAAGTTCCTTTTTAAAAATCCTATTGCGGATCCAGAGACTATTTCACAGTGACTCAAGGGCATTAAGGCTTCTACTGCTAAAAATCCTACCCCCTCTGATAGAGACTCCAGGGCGCTGGATAGATGTGGTAAGAAGGTTTACACTTCTGCAACCTTGGCCATTAGGGCCCTAAACTGTCAGTTTCATATATTGAAGTATCAACAACATGTTATTGGATTGTTTAAACAGAAAATTATGTTGATTCCTGACTGTGCTGAAAATAAAGAATTACAGGATTTAATGCATTCTGTTGAACAGGTTGGAGAACGTACTTTGCAATGTGGATTAGAGGACTCTTGCAGGGCTGCTGTCACTGGGTCTGTTCTCAGAAGGCATGCTTGGCTTAAGGAGCAATCTTTGCCTGATCATGTTAAAGCTAAACTGTTGGATGCTCCCTTAAATCAGGACCTCCTGTTTGGCAACAAAGCTGAGGAAGTTCTTAAAAGGATGGAAGATAAAGTTAAATCTATGCAAACAGTCAAAGATTTCTTACAAGTTAAGCCTCCAAGATTTAGTAGGCATTGACCCTCTAAGAATTGGTCCTTTCCAGCCCCTTCCAGGTCTTTAGTCCAAACCCAGGCGCAGCAGAAACCCCAGGTTTCAGTCCCAGTGTACTCTCAAGACTAAGCAGTGGGGTGCTTCCAGATCCAAATCTGGGAGTAGTAGGACTCCTCCCTGTGGAAAACTGTCTCATTGACTTTCTCTTAAAACTTCCAAGCACTTCTCAACTGAATGCTCCTTTAGGCAGAAAGATTGGTCTGCAGGCCAAAAACTGTGAACTCATTACCCAGGACAAATGGGTCTTAAATATAGTGTCCCAAGGATACAGGTTTCACTTCCACACGTTACCAACACCAAGGGGGTGGCCAGATCTACCCTCCAAATCAGTGGGCAGAGCCCCAAGAGCAAATACTTTCTCTCTTAAACATGGGGGCTATTCATCTGGTACCAGAAGAGGAAAAGGGACAAGGTTTCTATTCGAGACTTTTCCTGGTACCCAGAAAAGACAATTCATGGCGTCCTATCCTGGACCTTTCTATTCTAAACACCTTTTTGGTGATTCCAAAATTCAAGATACTGACTCTTTACCAGTTGCTTTCTATGCTAGGCAAAGATGCTTGGTTGGCAACACTAGATTTAAAAGAAGTATACCTGCACATCTCTATCAGGGAATCTTGCAGAAGATATCTACGCTTCAAAGCAGGCTACATGCACTATCAGTTCTCTGCACTGCCCTTTGGCTTATCTACTGCTCCCAGGGTATTCACAAAGTACCTAGCTCCAGTCATTGCATTTTGCAGGCAAAGAAATATTCAATTGTACCCATACCTGGACGATTGTCTAATTCAGGCAGAAAGCCAGGACATACTTTTGAATCATCTGGTCTTTGTACAAAGGGTGCTGACTTGTTTGGGGTACACCATAAACGAAAAGAAATCTCATCTGGTACCCTGTCAACAAATTGTATTCCTGGGAGCAAGCTTGAATACAACTTCCCAGATGGCTTTCCTCACTCCAGAAAAATAAATTCATTTGACAACCTACTTCAAACAAGTGGCCACAAAAACTCTGCTATCTGCAAAGCAAGTACTGCAAGCCTTGAGGTTCATGGCCTCCTACATTCTTCTAATTCCATATGCAAGATTGCGTATGAGGAAACTACAATGGTGTCTAAAAAGCCTATGGTGTCAACATTCTCAGGATCTAGAAGCAATGATTCCTATCATACCTTGCCTACGCCTAGAGTTCCTTTGGTGGGCAGAGGCCTGCCACCAAAACAAGGGATTACACTTCACGCTACCCCCTGCTGCCCAAACCCTAACAACAGACGCATCAGACTGTGCATGGGGGGCTCGCCTGGCAGGGAAGTGCATTCAGGGCAAATGGAATCCAAGCCAAATGCACCTGCATATCAATCAAAAATAAATGTTAGCTGTACAGAATGCTCTGACAGCCTTTGAAGGACCACATTCTTCCAGGACAACTAATGGTAAAGATGGACAACACCACTGTTATGTGGTACATAAACAAGCAGTGGGGTACACATTCTTACCCCTCTGCAGACTAGCCATGGCATTGTGGTACATAGCCTTGAGGTACCAAGTGAATCTACAAGCGCAATTCCTGCCAGGAAAACTAAATACACTGGCAGACGGACTAAGCAGAAAACTCATGGACCCACACGAGTGGAAACTGGAGCCAAGGATTTTCAACATGTTGACAAGTGAATGGGGGAGCCCAGATATACACCTGATGTTCATCGTGTTACCTTGCTGCAGTCATCACACTTGGGTTATCCTGCCGTCAGGCGGTCCCGCAGTCGGCCCGAATTCCAAAGTCTTGGTCCGGTGTCTGTTCCTGTCGCTTCTTCCCTGACATCAGTGTGTCAGGGGTATATAAGAGGCATCCAACGCCATTTTCTTCAGTCTTTCTTGCTGCGCGGTGCCCGAAGCAGAAGCAGTTCGGAAGTGCCGGTCGGCCGACACCTTTGATTTTCGATTTGAATTTCAGTCCGAAGTCTTCAATAAAGCTAAGTACCCCGTTGGAGAACATTTTCTTGCCTCAGTCCGATGTCAGAAAAAGTTAACAATTGCATTTCTTGTGGGAAGCAAATACCTCATAAGGACTTCCATTCCTATTGTATTCCTTGCCTAGGCCCAGACCACGACGTCACAGGTTGTCGGTTTTGCGCTAGGTTTAATAAACGCACTATCAAATGCCGTTTTGACTTTGCACGGCATTACTTAGGTAGGAAATTCAATTATATCATGCCGTCAGAGCAGCCGATGACCGCAATTCATAAAAAACGTAAGGATAAGGACAGGCAGCCTAGGAATAAGCCAGACCCCGAGGCCTCAGCTTGGCCTGTCGCCGGTTCTCCAGTTTTCAGTGAGGCACCTACGCAGCCCCTGACGATCGCAGAGCTGGAACCCCAGACAGCTGCCGACTCCCAAGCGCAGTCTACTAGGCCAACGCAGCCATCTACCGACACCGGTGCAGAGGAAACACCTTCGGTTGCAGAAGGTGTCTTCAGACCGACTACACTCACCATTAAATCTTATGCTAAGCTTAAAACTCCTTTAAAACCTAAGAAAACTGTTCATCAGTCTACAGGTCAAGGCCCCATGCCTAAGAAACAGATGCTTAAGATGGCTAAATATTTAATTACCCTTATCAGGGGTTCCCATCCCCCTCCTGATAAAAGACCAAGACAAGAGGAGGATTATGCATCCTCTGACCAGGTTTCTCTCTCCTCAGATTCTTCTGAGGAACAGGACTACACCTTTCCACCTTATGAGGACTCTAATGCTGAAGACTCTATTCCCTCAGCATCTCCCCCTGAAGACTACTCCTTTGGGGAAACATTACATACCATGAGGGAACATTTCCACTGGGAAGGCCAGGATTATTCAAATTCTAAGAAAAGGCTCAGAGAGTTCCTTTTATTATCCCAGCACAGACCTCTTGTTATCCCTCCTGTTTTAGATATTGTGGATGATGTCTACTTGGAGTCTAGTTTAAATCCAGACTCTCTACCTCCTGCTCCAGCCAAACCAGACAGATACTACAGAGTACCTGACTTACACAAATTCCTTTATAAAAGCCCTGTAACTGACCCAGAAAGCATATCCCAGGGTCCTAAGGGAGCAAAGGCTTCTATGGCTAAAAATCCTGTGCCCTCTGAAAGAGATTCCAGAGCCCTAGATAGATGGGGAAAGAAAATATACACCTCTGCAAATCTGGCTATGAGAGCATTAAATTGCCAGTTTCACATGTTGAAATATCAACAATTCCTGATGTCCCAGTTAAAACAAAAAATGAGCACACACACAGAACAGCCTGAATTCAAGGAAATGCAGGATCTGTTGCATGCAGCTGAACAGGTGGGCAAGCATACTTTACAATGCGGATTTGATTCACTGGAAGCTTCCTGTAGAGCAGCTGTTACTGGCTCTGTCATTCGTAGACATGCTTGGTTAAAAGAGCAAACCCTCCCTGACCATGTTAAAGCAAAATTATTAGATGCACCTTTACAACAGGATGTATTATGTGGTTTCAAAGCAGAAGAGGTTTTAAAGAAAATGGAGAATAAGGCTAAATCTATGCAAACGGTCAAGGATTTTTTGCAGGTACAACCACCTCGCTTCAGCAGAAATTGGCCAACAAAAAACTGGTCCTTTCCAGCTTCAGACAGATCACAGAGGGGCAAATACAGACGCCCAAGGGGCAGAGGTCAGTCACAGGGCCTTTACAAACCTCGCCAATGGGGTTCTGTTACCCAGAAAGGAGAAGACAGAGGCCCCAAGCTAGCAGAAGGCAGACACAATGACTCTATCCTCAAATTACCAAGCAAATCTCTCCTTGCAACACCCTTGGGAGGAAAACTAGCATTTTTTGCAGACAACTGGCACACCATCACAAAAGACAAATGAGTTCTAAACATTGTCTCTCAAGGATACAGATTCCACTTTCATACCTCACCAAGGATCAAAGGAATGCCAAACCTGCCACCAAATCAATGGGCAGAGGCACAAAAACAAATTACAGCTCTCATGACCATGAGAGCCATTCAACAGGTACCTACACAGGAGCAGGGACAAGGATTTTACTCAAGACTGTTCCTAGTTCCAAGAAAGGACAAAGCATGGAGACCCATTCTGGATCTTTCAATTCTGAACACCTATCTGCAAGTACCAAAATTCAAGATGCTAACACTACAGCAGCTTTTTCCCATGCTGGGCAAGAATGCTTGGCTAGTCACTTTGGACCTCAAGGAGGCATACCTGCATGTCCGTATCAGACAAAATTGCAGAAGATACCTCTGCTTCATTGCAGGTTCAACGCATTATCAATTCTCTGCCCTGCCCTTTGGCTTATCTGCTGCGCCTAGGGTCTTCACAAAATGCCTGGCACCAGTAATTGCATACTGCAGACAAAGAGGAATTCAAATATATCCATACCTGGACGAATGTCTTATTCAAGCAGAAAGCAAGGACATTCTTTACAGCATCAGGTATTTGTCAAACACCTTCTAAGTTGCCTAGGGTACACAGTAAAAGAAAAGAAATCAAAACTAGTGCCCTGGAAGTAGTCAACATGCTTAAAGAAAAGGGATTAATATATTGGCATCAATTGCTAAACTCTGGAAAACCTCTGACAATAGACCAGATTAAACAGAAATTAAATATGGAAGATAGTTCGTGGTTACATGTACAAGAATTAAGACAGTATATATTAAGCAAACAAGAAACAATGCAACCATCAATAAGACAAAATGTTCCTAACCTTATAGAACATATAATATTACTAACGAATCAACCCATTACTGGAAAGGGATACTTGTCTATTTATAAAACAAACAAAAAAATAAAAATGCATAATGACAAAATATGGAATTATAGATCAGTTAATGGACATGTGCCAAATGACAGAGATAAAAAACTAATTCTTCTCTCTCCAAAGCAGACATCACTTTCATTTCATTGGAGACTTTTTACATGGCAATTCATACACAGATCTTATGTAACCCCTCATAAAATGGAACCTATGTTTAAGAAAAATATTGGCTGCTGGAGATGTGATTTATCAATAAAAGCAGACTGGCAACATATGTTCTACGAATGCCATTTGATTAAACCATATTGGGATAAAATAAATTATTTTCTGCAAATGGTATTCAATGATAAATTCCAGATTTCCAAATCTATTATTTTGTTTAATGCACCTGTACCCGACTGTGTGCCAAGAACAAAATATGTAATATTATGGACTCTCCTAGCTATTGCAAGGAAGAACATTACATCAAACTGGAAATCCAAAGCTTCTCCAACTTTTAAGCAATTCATGAATATGGTGTCAGCAGTATTGCAATTGGAAATGAACACTATTAAAGGAAGAACTGAAAGAACTACATCATTATACGTAGCATGGCAAAAAGTAACTGAAATACTGGAGAATAATGACTGCAGCAGATTATAATCAGGAAACAATTGTATAGAAAGTCAATTATATGTCAACAATAGACACCCTTGTAAATACTTTATTTTGGTTTTAATGTTTGATATCTGTTTAGAGGTTTTAGCCTACCTTTTTAAATAATTTGTAAATACTTCATTGTCATAAATAACCTGCATTCATGTTTTCTTGTTTTTGGAAATTAATAAAAATATTAAAAAAAAAAAAAAAAAAAACTAGTGCCCTCACAAAACATAACATTCCTGGGTGCCAGCTTGAATACAACGACCCAGATGGCTTATCTCACGCCAGACAAACAACAACAGCTGTTTCAATATTTCAAAATAATGGCAACAAAGACCCAACTCCCTTCAAGAAAAATTCTGCAGGCCTTGGGATTCATGGCATCTTGCATACTACTAATACCATTTGCAAAACTGCATATGAGGAAATTACAATGGTACCTGAAAAGTGTATGGACTCAGCACAGGCACAGCTTGGAAACAATGATTCCACTCATTCCCTGCCTTCAACAGGAGTTTCTATGGTGGGCACAGGCATGTCACCTCAACAAGGGTCAGCCTTTCACCTTACCCACAGCCAGGCAAACTATGACAATAGATGCATTGGACTATGCCTGGGGAGCACACATGGCAGGACAGTGCATTCAGGGCAAATGGACTACAGATCAGAGACACCTGCATATCAATCAAAAAGAAATGCTAGCAGTGCAGAATGCCCTAACAGCTTTCAAGGACCTTATACACCCAGGACAACTACTAATAAGGACAGACAACACCACAGTTATGTGGTACATAAACAAGTAAGGGGGCACACATTCCTACCCTCTATGCAGACAAGTAATGACCATGTGGAACACTGCACTGTCTTACCAGGTTCAATTACAAGCACAATTCCTGCCAGGAAAGAAAAATACATTGGCAGACGACCTAAGCAGAAACATCGTGGATCCACACGAATGGAGACTAGATCCACATGTATTTGCAATGATAGCTCAAAAATGGGAATGCCCAGACATAGATCTGTTTGCAAGCCCCCACAACCACCAACTTCAAAAGTTTTGCACAAGGACCTTCCATCCACTAGCTTGGAAAGTGGATGCTGTCTCATTCAGTTGGAAAACATTAACAGTGTATGCCTTACCTCCACTGCCTCTTCTAGTAAAGGTACTGCTGAAAGTCAGATTAGAGAGGCCACAAATGATTCTCGTTGCACCAGACTGGCCACGCCAACATTGGTATCCAATTTTAAGGAACATGGCCCAGGGCCCACCATGGATTTTGCCACAAATTCCTCACCTGCTCACCCAGCGAGACAATCTGATTCTACACAGCCAACTCAAGACTTTAAACCTGGCTGCATGGCAAATTACCTAAACAACCAGCCAACACCTATATACAAAGCTGTTATGGATGTCATTCTGGAGGCCAGGAGGCCCAGCACCAGGAAAACCTATTCAGACAAATGGAAAAGATTTTGCTCCTGGAACCAGGCTAAAGGCCTAAATCCCCTGAAGCCGAACATTCCTCAGATTCTACAATATTTAACTGAGATGTTACACAAAGGACTTTCCTTTTCATCTATTAAGATCCACGCCTCAGCAATTTCAGCTCATTACAGCACGGATCCTCCTTTATTTTCACATCCACTCCTAAGACAGTACCTCAGAGGGGCTAAGAACTTAAGACCGCCAAGGAGAGCTCCAACACCTACTTGGGATCTCAACTTTGTCCTGGAAAAGCTTACACTGCCGCCCTTTGAACCAGCTTTTTCAACTGATTTAAAATTTCTTTCATGGAAAACTGCTCTACTACTAGCAATAACCTCAGCTAGAAGAGTCTCAGAGCTGCAGGCATTAATGGCAGTGGAACCTTTCCTCATTTTTCATCAAGACAGAGTTTCTCTACGAACTAATCCTTCCTTTATGCCAAAGGTGGTATCCAGTGTGGCCCTAACCCAAACCATTCACTTGCCCACCTTCTTCCCAAATCCCCAGAACAAAGGAGAAAGACTCCTGCACTCTTTGGACATTCACAGGCAATTACGTTACTACTTGGATAAAACTAAGGCTTTCAGAAAAACTGACCAGCTCTTTGTAGCCTATGCTACAGGATCACAAGGAAAAGCTATCTCAAAACAGACCATTTCTAAATGGATAGGACATTGCATACATTTCTGCTACACACATCATAGGAAACCAGTACCTGCTAACATTAGGTCCCACTCCACCAGGGCTACAGCTACATCAGCAGCCTTTCTCAGGGGAGTGCCAACCAAGGATATTCTGGAAGGTGCTACTTGGAGTTCAGTGCACACCTTCACCAAACACTATCACTTACCTCTTTACTCTAAGACTAGAGCTGGTTTTGCCACTGCAGTTTTGCAGGGCCTACTAGCTTCTTCTAACACTCTTTGACTCCACCTCCCCTCCTTAGCCTTGGGCTTCAACCCAAGTGTGGTGACTGCAGCAGGGTAACACGATGAACATAGTACAGTTTTGTACCTACCATAAATGTAGATGTTTGAGTGTTCACCCTGCTGCAGTCCAGGTTACCCTCCCTCCATCCCCTCTGAACTTGCTGAACTTATCTCTACCAGTTTATCCTATACTACCTCTCTGGTGTATTTGCTTGTACCTAAGGGTTTTGTTTTATTTTTATATAGCCATATGATATATATATATATATATATATATATATATATATATATATATATATATATTTTTTGCCTACCTTTTGGGGGCACCTGACATCTGGGACAAGAAAAACTGAAGAAAATGGCATCAGATGCCTCTTATATACCCCTGACGCACTGACGTCAAGGAAGAAGCGACAGCAACCGATGCCGGACCAAGACTTTGGAATTCGGGCCGACTGCGGGACCGCCTGATGGCAGGATAACCCAAGTGTGATGACTGCAGCAGGGTGAACACTCTAACATCTACATTTATGGTAGATACAAAACTGTACTTTTGCCTCCCCCCAGAACTATCAATTGGACAAATTTTGCACAAGGATTCCCCACAAACAAGCTTGGAAAGTGGATGCTCGCACAAGGATTCCCCACAAACAAGCTTGGAAAGTGGATGCTCTGTCCTTCAGCTGGAAAAACCTATCAGTTTATGCCTTTCCTCCTCTGCTTCTGCTCTCCAAAGTACTACTAAAGATCAAACAGGACAAGCCAAGGATGATTTTGATTGCACCAGACTAGCCACGCCAACACTGGTACCCCCTCTTGCGCAGTGTGTCATGGTCGGCCCCTTGGCACCTGCCTCAGACTCCTTCCCTGCTGTCTCAACAGGAGATCCAGGTTCTACTCCCTCAGCTTCAAACACTGAACCTAGCAGCCTGGCTAATTACCTAATCTCTTCTTTCCCTTCCCTCAGTAAACCAGTGATGGATATCATTTTAGAGGCAAGGAGGTCTAGTACTAGAAATTCTTATGCTGCAAAATGGAAAAGTCTGTGCCTGGAACCAATCTCAAGGGTGGAGCACAGCAGCGCCAAATTTACCTCAAATTCTACAATATTTAACTGAGATGCTTCACAAGGGCTTGTCCTTTTCCTCCATCAAAATTCACACCTCAGCCATTTCAGCTCATTATAACACAGAACCTCCCCTCTTTTCTCACCCACTGCTCAAGCAGTTCCTCAGAGAGGCCAAGAATTTAAGGCCACCCAGGAGAGCTCCAACTCCAGCCTGGGACCTTAACTTTGTTTTAGAGAAACTCACTCTTCCTCCTTTCAAGCCAGCTGCTACTGCAGAGTTAAAATTTCTTTCTTGGAAAACAGCATTCCTTTTAGCAATCACTTCAGTAAGAAGGGTATCTGAATTACAGGCCCTTATGGTAGTGGAGCCTTTCATCATCTTTTATGCGGACAGGGTGTCCCTCAGAACCAGTCCCTCCTTCATGCCCAAGGTGGTATCCAGTGTGGCTCTTGATCAGTCCATTCATTTGCCAACTTTCTTTCCTAATCCACAGAACAAAGTGGAACGGATACTGCACTCCTTAGATGTGCACAGACAACTTAGATTCTACTTGGACAGGACCAAACCTCAAAGGAAATCTGAACTACTGGTGGCATTTGCTGCAGGGACAGAGGGGAAGGCTATTTCAAAGCAAACCATTTCTATATGGATAGGCCATTGCATTCATTTCTGCTATAAGCACCATGGAAAACCTATCCCACGGGGCATCAGACCCCACAGCCTTGCTCAGAGGCATCCCTACCAGGGATACCCTAGAAGCTGCTACCTGGAGTTCTGTACATACTTTCACCAAGCATTATCATTTACCAATCTTCACTAAATCCAGAGCTGGCTTTGCCACTGCAGTCTTGCAGGCCCTTATAGCTGGTCCTAATGCTATTTAAATTCCTCCTCCCAACCTTAGCTTTGGGAATCTACCCAAATGTAATGATTGCAACAGTGAAACACGAAGAACATAGTACAGTTTTGTGCACTTACCATAAATGTGGATGTTCGTGTGTATTCACTGTTGGATTCCTGGTTACCCTCCCTCCAGCCCCCTGACTTATTTTGGCTATACCTCTACTTTCCTTTAAAATGCTTAAAAGCTTTTTGGTGTATTTGCTTTTTTGTTGGAGGTATAACCTTGTTTTTTTTATATATATTTAATTGCTTCCCATTAGGGGGGCACCTGACATCTGGGGCAAGACAAACTGATGTAATGGCATCGGCTGCATGTTTTATACCCCTGATGACCTGACGTCATGGAAGAATAGACTGCAACCGACGCAGGACCCAAGACTTTGTTAATCAGGCCGACTGAGGGCTACTGCAAGCATATAACCCAAATGTAATGACTGCAACAGTGAATACACTCGAACATCTACATTTATGGTAAGTGTACTCAACTGTACGTTTGAATGACAACAGTTTAAATTTCGCCCAGTTATCAGACCAGCACAGAAAGTTCCAGTAGTTATACAAAACAGAGTCAAAGCCGAGCTAGACAAAATGTTGCAACTAGGAGTAATTTGTCCAATAGAAGAACCAACTGAATGGGTATCTTCCATGGTAGTAACTCATCAGAAAAGCTCAGATGATGTTAGAGTATGTATTGATACCAGAGACTTGAACAAAGCATTAAAAAGGCCTCATCATTCTATGCGCACAGTCAAGGAGGTTGCTGCTGTCATGCCAGATACCACTATGCAAAGAGTTCATTTTGGCAAATTTTGCATGATCATAAATCTTCCTTGCTAACCACGTTTGGTACACCATTCAGGAGGTACAGATTTCTGAGAATGCCATTTGGAATAAATTTTGCCGGTGAAGTCTTTCGGCGTGCAATGAAACTAATTTTTTCTGTCTATCCATGTGCTATTTTAGTAGATGATATTCTAGTAGGAGGCAACGGTGACGTCAAACATGATAGAAGCCTCAAGAAAGTTCTGGAAAGACCACGTGAAGTGAATCTTAAGCGAAATCCTCAGAAGTGCAAATTCAGGATACGAGAAGTTACTTATGTTGGCCATTTGTGTACCATTTCAGGCGTATGACCAGATCCTTCCAAGCAAACAGCAATTGTCAAGATGACAGCTCCAGATAATGTCCATACCCTACAATGTTTTCTTGGCATGGTCAGTTATTTAGGCAAGTTCATTCCAGATTTAAGCCAACTTTCAGCACCGCTAAGAGAGCTAACAAGCAAAGATGTAACCTGGTCATGGTCAGAGCAACACCAAAAAGTTTTTGATGTCCTGAAACAGAAGATTGCCAATCCACCAACTCTATGATTATATTTCTGGTCAACCTCTCCAGATCGAAACTGACTACCAACCTGTAGTCACTATATTGAGAAAGCCTATGAACACTGCTACTGTCAGATTGCAACCCATGATGCTGAAATTGCACAAGTACAATTTCAGTCTTGTTTACACAAAAGGCAAACTTCTTTATCTTGCTGATACCTTATCCAGATGGCCTAGAAAAAACACAGAACAGCATAACAATGAACAGTGTGATTTCAAGGTCATGGAAGTGAGAAATTGTAATTCCATATATTTTGATGAGCTTAAAACTCACACAGCTTCAGATCCAGTTCCCCAGAAGCTAAACTTCTTTATCAGTCAAGGATGGCCTTCAAAACAATCTTGTTTACCAGTATAAGTGCAGCAGTATTTTCCATACAGAGATGAGATTTTGTCAGACAATGGTATCATCATGAAAGGTCCAAAAGTGATTGTTCCAAAATCCTTACAACAAGAATACATTATGATCTTGCATCGTGACCCCCAGGAACTGACTGTATCAAAAGAAGTGTGAGAGGACTAGTATTTTTGCGTTCTATGTCAAGAGATATCGAGGAAGTACTTTCATCTTGTTCAGTATGTAGTAGTACAAAACCGCATCAGCAAAAAGAACCACTTCATTTAAGCCAGATTCCAGAACTACCTTGGTAGACAGTAGCCACTGATATCTTTGAGTGGAATGGTCAGCATTGTTTGGTGTTAGTAGACTCTTATTCATATTGGTTTGAGATTGACATACTTCCTAACCTAACATCCAGTACTGTCATTACTAAGGTGAAAAGGCATTTTTTTGTCAGTGGTAGTAAGCACAGAGTTATTTCTGACAGTGGTGTACAGTTTACAAGTTAGCAGTTCAGACAGTTTGCAGAAGCGTGGGACTTTGTTCATATTACGAGTAGTCCTGAATACCCACAGTCAAACAGCTTGGCTGAATGTGCAGTTCAGAGTGCAAAATAGCTGTTAAGAGAAATCCAAACATGACAATACCAATGTTTTTCCAAACTTGTTAAATCTCAGAAACATTCCTCATGATAATCATCTTGGTTACCTGCCCAGAGACTTGTGTCAAGACAAACCAGAACCACATTACCAATCAGCAGCAATTTTTTGGTTCCATCTACTAAAAACAATAAAGTGAAAGCCCAACTGTTGAAAAAGCATTTGTCCCTACTGTGATAAGACCAGCAAACTGCTCAGTTCATTAAAAGAAGGGGAGATAGTGAGGATGCAGGCATCAAAAGGTTTTGATCTCATCAGATTTGTGAAAAGTTTGTGTCAAGAGACAAGATCGTACATTGTGGAATCACAAGGAATGGAATTCAGACAAAATCAGAAACATTTAATCTGATGTTGTAAATCTTTACATAATCCTTGACTGTGGGCTCGTTCCGAGCCTCGGAACTGACTCTGCTGTTATTCCAGCTTGCGCCTTCCAAAACCTCTCGAGCTGTACTCTATCCATAATGCTCCTTATCAAATCATCTCAGATCTCTTTCTGATCTGGGTCCAGAATCCATGGATGGTGAATCAAGTGAGGCCATTGAAAGGGGAACCAAATTTGCCTGGACCAGAAGGGAGCAATGAGAATCACTTTGCTTCACAACTTTTGGGCTTTCTTTAGGAAGAGGGGTATGAGAGGAAATGGGCAAAAGGCATAAAGAAGACCGGAGGCCAATCAAGAAGGAGAGTGTCTCTCAGGGACTACCCCTGAGAGGAGATTAGGGCAAAGTAGCTGATGCACTTGGTGTTTGTTGGGGAGTCAAAGAGATCGCAGCAAGCCTGGCCCCATCGGTGAAAGATTTCCTTTGGCACTTTGGGATTGAGAGACCACTCGTGAGAAGGTAGAATGTGTCTGCTCAGCTTGTCCGTTATCATGCTGGAACCCCCGGGATATACATTGCCACAAGAAAGCGATTGGAAGATATCACTCATTGCCACACTCTGAAAGCTTCTTTGCAAAGGGGCTAGGATTTGGTTACACCCTGTTTGTTGATGTCCATACCACTGACATGTTGTCTGACTAGATCTCAGCTATTCCCAGAGGAAGAGCAGATTGAAAGGCTTGCAATGCTAGGAGCACTGCTCTCATTTCCAGGACATTGATGTGCAAGTTGGCCTGTTGTGGAGACCAAGTGCCTTGGACTGTTCTTTCTAGATAATGCTCCCGCCACCCTGTCTGCGAGGCGACCGTGGTCACTATGGCCTTGGGTTGCGGGAAAACAAAGGGACGGCCCATTAGGATTTCTTTGGACTACATCCACCAGGATAGATTCTTTTTGCAACATCCTGTTACTAAGATCACGTGAGTCATCAGATGAGACAGAATGGACCACTGGGTGGCAAGAAGCCATTGAAGTATCCTCATATGAAATCTTGCCAAG
This sequence comes from Protopterus annectens, assembly GCF_019279795.1. Classification (NCBI taxonomy): domain Eukaryota; kingdom Metazoa; phylum Chordata; order Ceratodontiformes; family Protopteridae; genus Protopterus; species Protopterus annectens. The sequence continues at coordinate 549,508,130 of NC_056741.1, read as the reverse complement.
GGAACTAAGGTGATGGCCGTTGCCATAGATCCTAGGGCTTGAAGAACAAGTAGAGTGCACACCTTATTTTTTACTAGAATGAGCTGTACTTGAGACCTTATCTTTTGGAGCCTGTGAAAGGGTAGAGAAGCTATACACAAAACTGTGTTGAAGTGGGCTGCTATGAATTCTAGTTCCTGAGTGGCAGACAGCTGTGACTTTTCACTTTTGACTGTTATGCCTAGGGCACTGAACAAGTGTATGATGAAGTCTGTGGCTTGAAGCAGTAGATGCCTGGTAGAAGCGATGAGGAGCTAGTCGTCTAGGTAAGGAAATACCTGGAATCCGTGTAGTCTCATGTGAGCCGTGACTGCTGCCAAGCATTTGGTGCACACTCTGGGGGCTGTGGTGAGGCCAAAGGACAGCACTCTGAACTGATAATGACTGGCCCTTAGCTGAAAGTGGAGATACCGTCTTGAGCATTTGCCCATCTTTATGTGGTAATACTATCTTGAAGGTCTGTAGAGGACATCCAATCATTTTGCCCCAGAAAGAGGAGAATAGACTGAACCATGACCATCTGGAATTTTGTCTGCTGAACAAACGTGTTCAGAAGGCTGAGGTCCAGTATCTGCCTCCAGTCCCCCATCTTCTTTGGCACTAAAAAGAACCTGGAGTAAATCCTGATCCTGTCCGGTCTGGTGGGACTTCTTGGATGACTTTTTTCTAGCAGCTTTTGAACCTCTATGGCTTCTTGATCTCTCTGATTGGGTGGAACACTGGGGATTTTTTTCAGTGATCTCAGGAGAAGGGTGAAAGGGTTATGATAGCCTCTGGTAATAATTCTCTGCACTCAGGTATTGGAGGTTATTTGTCACCAGGCTGTCGAGTGCACTGAGAGTCTTCCCCTGACTTTTTCCAGAGGTAAGCAATCGGATCTCCTTTCAGAGGTGCTGGTAGGGTTTTCCAGAGAAAGAGTCTCTGAAACCCTGGTTTTGTGAGCCACCTCTGCCTCACGTGATTGTCTTCTGTCTGATCTCCCCCGTCTGCCCTGAGGGGTGCCACCGGCATGTGTCCTGGAAAGGCCCCTGGGACTTTTTGAACTACATCTTTCCACTCCTCTGATTCCTGGAGTAGGATTGCTGAGAAGTAGAAAAACGAATGCCTACAGCAGACAGGGTCTTTCCATACTTTTCACATCTGGCTAGTTTGTCCTTCACCTTGAGGCTGAACAAAGATGATCCGTCAAAAGAAGCATTGACAAAGGAAGAGTTGAAGGGCTCTGTGAATTCACACAAACTTATCCAGGCATGGCGCATTATGGCAGCGCTGGAACCCGCTGCTCTGGTCATGCCTTCAGCTGTTGTTTTGTGTGTAATAAGCCACATGGATGAGTTTGATATAGACTCCACAGTGGCTAGCTGAGAGGTGGCCTTATCCTGCACCTTACCTTGTTAGACACCATTGAGAGTATCTGATGTCTCCTTAATCAGATCTCTCTGGAGTCTAGTAAAGTCTGCCATAAAGTTCAAGGACCTGAGTGCGAAGGTCGATGAAGCATAGACCCGCTTTCCAAATCTGTCCATCATCCTAGACTCCTGGTTAGGAGGATGTACAGTATGACATCTACTGCTAAACCCTTGGCCCAGTATTGGTGGTCCTCCGGCAGTACTGGGCCACCAGTACTGGTGGTCCTATGGCAGAGAGAATTTTGTCTGGTCTCCAGGGAATAGGCTCTATGGAGTCAGGGACCTTCCAAGCCTTCTGCACGATCAGCTTAATAAGATCATCAGGTGGGGTCAGCCAGGAAGTAGATGGTCGAGCACCGAATGCTTGCAAGTACACAGATTCCTCTAACGTCGGGTCTTGGGGCTTCGAGTTACCCCTCTGCTTTAGGATCTCTAGGTTGTCTCCAAATAAGACATCTTCAAGGGATGACCAGGGATGTTCTTCCCCTCTATCGAAGTCTGTGTCCTCGGTGACAGATTCTTCTGGGGAATCTACCTGCTTCCTCTTGCACATCTTCTTAGTGAAGGGGAGTCCTCAGCGGGAATCTCTGAGGAAGACTGCCAAGAAGAGGGACCCTGTATAGGGGTAACTTGAAGCTTTGGTGCTCGCTGTCCTGTCATGGATGTTGGTGTCAGCTCTGGACCAGAAGATATGGTAATGTGACACTCTGATGTAGGAGGAGCCAGCTGAAAGCCTGCAGAGGCTAAAGCTCTCTCCATAACCTGAAAGGCAGGACCCTCCAAAGAGGAGTGGGAGCCCAGAAATGAGAAAGACCACCTCGAAACCAAGGTCACACCATGCTCCCAGAGTCCATACTCAGAAGCAGGAGCCGACGAAGGACTCGCAACCAACAAAGTCTTGAAAGCCAAGGTTGGCTCCACATTAAAAGAAAAAGGGAGCCGATCCGAGACCCTCAGAACCAGCAGCTGAGTTTCAGACCCAAGAATCTGTAATTTCCAAGTAGGGAACCAAAGAAGTCAGAGCAACATCCAGTGCCAAGGTAGGGATGCCTAACGGCACCGGAACAGCAGCTGGTACCAGGGGGATCGAAGTGCTGGCTCTGAAGCTCCGGTGGATGTCAGAAGAGGAGATAGTGTAGGAGTCCTTGGAGAAAATACCCCAACTCCAGGAGGGATAGGGGCTTGAGAAGGTGCAGGAATACCACTGGCCGCCAACAGCTGATCCACCAATCTCATGACGTCTACCTCAGAGAGACTCATGCAGGATCGAACTTATAATCCTGAAGGAGACTTGCATCATTTCAGAAAGAGACTGGGCAACTGGCCCGCAAAAGGGTCTATGGAAGATGAATATTTCATGCCGGGCAAAAGATTCAGTCTGGTTTCAGCACTGAGGGGGTGGGCCGAGCCTGCTGAGGTGCTGTTGGAGAAGTCGGCACCAAGCCGGAAACTAAAGATGCCAGTGCTGATGCTGGTGCCAAAGGCACTGTAGTAGCAGTAGTCTGTGCCAAAGATTCTTGAAGCTATAGCTTCAGTACCTTTGCTTTCAGTTCCATGGAGGTAGTCGGAACCATGGCCTTATGTTTTTGTGCCACCGGTGCAGTGGGAGACACAGGTACCAAGTGGCTCTTCTTTTTGAGATGGTCTGATTTTGGAGGGGAATCAGACTTGGACAAAGATTCACTAAAAGTAATTTTCAACAATATCTTCAAAATTAGGTTATTCCAATGCTTGACCAAGACTCAGTTACTAAAGCCCTGGCAGATGTTGGCCATCTTTCTTCCACAGTCTTGGCACTGTTTAAATCCAGAAGTGCCTTTTTGCTTTTCCACCATTTTAAAAATTAATGTCTAAAGATAACAAGCTAAACACACACACACACACACACACACACACACACACACACACACACACACACACACACACGTGGAAAGGTCTACCAACGATGGTAGTGGAGAAATACCAAAAGAGTAGTATAAGAGAAAGAAGGAAAGGGAGTACCAACGATGGTACTAAGAAAAGGCGGAGAAGGGTTACCAACAATGGCAACAGAGATTACCAGAGGTATGGATAGGCTATTGAAACATATACAGCAGACAAAATTATAAGGTATAATTTAGAATATATATATATATATATATATATATATATATATATATATATATATAAAATGCATATATGTATTTGTATATATAATATATGTCTGTGTGTGTGTGTGTGAGACACGAAAATACAAGGAATTAGCTCAATAAAGGAATTTTTAAAGACTTAGCTGAGAGCAACAGCAGATGGGTCTTGCTAACAGAGCCGCAAACTCAATCTGAGTTAATGGAGAGAAGGGCATTATAGGTAGAATCTTAGCTTGAGAATTGTTTTGGCTGGCATGAGTTGTATAATGGCCGAGCCAGTTCTGAAGATTGAAACTAACTCCCATTCATCAAGAGTGAACAAAGAGCGACAGCACAGATGGAACGTTATGGTGGGTACATAACTTCTTTTTAAGCAAACTATAAGCTAGATTTTTCTAATTTCTCTTTTCTGACTATCATCTCTTTTTTTCTGTATTACCTGCTCCTCTCTTTGACAGTTTAGCTTGTGTGTGCATATGTTTTCTCTTTTATCTAAGTTAGGTAGTTTTTATCAAGTACCGTCATTGGTACGTTTCTCCCTTTTACCTTTGGGAATTCTTGAATACCATGGTATTTCCTTAATGTTTGCCTTTACTTAGTTTAAAAAAAAAAGTCCTTTCTTGTCTGACTTGTTAGTACAATTGGTTATTTTGTGTATGTGTGTGTGTGTTTGTATCGTAGCCTTTGTCTTTTTTGTAGTGGCCAGCAAACCCTCCAAAGGCACATCTGGGTTCAAGAGGTGTCAAAAATACAACAGGAATATGCCAAATTCAGATGGACACACTCTTTGTGTATATTGTCTTGGTGTGATCCATCTACAAGAGGACTGAGCAATCTGTCACAACTTCAGCCACAGGACTCAGATTGAACATAAAAATAAGTTATTTTTGAAAGGTTTGCTTAAGGTTGGACTTTGACGAGGCCTTATCTAGTCCAAAAACTTAAGCCAGTTCATCATCTTGTTCATCTTCCAAATCAAAGAAAAGAAGTCAGTCGGTTCTGACACCTTCTTCGGAACTACCAACTAAGTTTGCCAAGTCTCCCTCGGTGCCGATGGCCTCCTCGGAAAAGGTGGGACAAAATATTCGTTCCTTGGTGCTAGCAGTGCCTGTTTCTGCACAGACTTCTTCATCTCCAATGTCTTCAGTACCGACTTCAACTAAAGACACTTCTCCTTTGATTCCAACCAAGAGTATGAATCCAAAGGATCCTTCACTTATATTTGTACCACATACCAGATATTCTCCCTCAGTAGATCCTTTTGTGGACCATCTTCCCAGTTTCTTTTTAGAGACACATCCACCAAAGTCTCCATCACCTTCCTCAGTTCAGTCCATCAAGAGTTTGTCTGAATCTGACATTATGAGAATGGTGGATTAGCTCCTTATGGTGAGGGGATTACCCCCTTTCTTGGTTCCTAGCAATGTTAGCTCTGGAACCTTACCCTCTTCGACACCACTGCTTATTCCTCCCTCGACTCCACCTGAGTTTTCAGATCCCTTGGTACCAACTGTCCCGGCTTCGACTGCTTCGGTGTCAGTCAGAGCCTGTTTTCCAGCACTGATAGCTACCCTGAGTTCTTCGGGGATCTTGGACCTGGAGACCTCTCGGAGTCGAGGCTTCATTGCCTGTTCCGAGGGGTGGGGTTTGACTTCGATTTTTTCAGAGCCGTCCATGACCCTCGGTGCTTCGATATATGTAAGCTTGACTTTGTCCTCGTTGGCAGCCACCTCATTGTGGGGTGAGACCACGGTTCCAAAGAAGTCTATTTCAATTCTGGGCTCCCATCCCTCTACGGGGGGGTGGGGGTGGGGGTGGGCTGCCTTCCAGGCCATGGAGAGGGCCTTGTCCATGGAGGACAAACAGTCTATGCCATCTCTGTTGGTCTAAACATCTTTTCCATCCCCTCTACCAGAGCTTCCTCCATTCTCTTACCTGGGGCAGAGGGCACTAAAGTCTCAGGATTGAACCAAATTGGTTATGTCATCTTCAGAACTCCCCACCAAAGAGGTGCCATCACAGAGAAAGTGCAACAGGAAGTCCTTGGGCTCCCTTGAAGATTCCTTCACAAAAGATACCGATTTCAATGAGGGGGAAGGTTCCTCCAAGTCACCCCCCTGCAAATGTTTTCTTTGGGGACATTCAAGAAATTCTTAAACAGAGGGGTGGCTGGAATACCCTCCAACCTTTCTCGGAGGAATTGGTATACCTAGAGTCTTTTTGTGCCCAGCCCTCTACCCATTGCATCTCTCCTCCCACTGATGATCTTATTAAGTTGATCAGCAGGCTTGGAAGTTACCTGACTCTAGCCGATCCTAAGGAGACCTGACTGTATCCTCTCTGCCCCTCAAAATCAACAACACATGGGCCAAAGGAATTCCTGAGGATGCCATAATGGTAGTGGCAGCCACAAGAAAGGAACTTGCTGACGAAAGGCCTACTATCCATCCTCCTAACAAAGAGTCTAGGACAATGGATAGATTTGAGAAACATGTATACACTTCATTGACCTTCATTCTCAGTCCCTTGAATTACATGGCACATTTTACAAGGCTTCAAAGAGATCAGATTAAAGACCTGTCAGATACTCTTTTGGGAGTAGTAGCTGAAGGGGTTTGAGACAAAGTGGCTTCTCAGCTCGCCACCTTAGACTCTATCTCCAACTCGTCCATGTGGCTAAATGCTCATGCTGCCGAAGAGACAAGAGCAGCAGGTTCAGACATAGTGATCACGAGACGCACCTGGATGTGGTTATGTGATTTTGTGGAGCTATTTAAGTCTTCTTTCATCAACTCTCTGTTTGACGGAACTTCCCTGTTTGTTCCCAAGGTTAGAGAGACTAGTCAAATGTGAGAAAGATGGGAAGACCCTTTCTGCCTTGGGTGTATGCTTTTCCACTCCTCAGTGATCTTATTCCAGGAACCAGAGAAGTGGGAGCTATGGTTCAAAAAGTCCCAAGGACCTTTCCAGGACTGACATGGCAATGACTTCCCCCGGGGCAGAGGGGTGGTAATAATGGAAGACACCACTCAAGATCCAGAAGTGGCCCGCAGAATCAGGGTTCCAGGGACTCTTTTCCTGGTAACTCCTATCAGTGCTCCTGAAAGGTGACCCAATTGCCTTCCTCTGGAGGAAGTAGGGGGCAATTATCCTTGCACCAATATGCCTGGCTAAGGATAACAGTGGACAAATGGGTGCAGAGGATTATAACCAGAGGTTAAAACATCCCTTTTTCAGAAGAATCAAAAAAGACTAGAAACAATCCTGGAAGTTCCATCCAGTCACAGGGATGCAGCAGTCTTGGAAATCCAAAAACTGCTCAACAAAAGTCATCCAAGCAGCCCCATCAGACCAAAGAGGCTCCAGGATTTACTCAAGATTTTTTTTATTGACAAAGAAAACGGGACTGGAAACCAATTTTGGATCTCAGTCAGTTGAACAAATCTGTTCAACAAACCAAATTCCAGATGGTTTCAGTTCTGTCTGTACTTACGTTCCTGGAAAAAGATGATTGGATGTGCTCAGTAGATCTTCAGGATGCGTATTACCATATAAAAATGAACAAGCGGTCCAGAAGATTCCTGTTCTTCTGGCTGGGAGCAAGTCACTATCAGTTCAGAGCCCTGTCCTTTGGTCTCATCACAGCCCCCAGGGTGTTCACCAAATACATAGCAGTGGTAGCAGCTCGCCTCAGACTGCTAGGATTCTGGGTGTTTCCATACATATCTAGATGACTGGCTCCTTACCGCTCCCACCAGGCGTTAACTTGTAAAGGCATGAGATTGTACTCTTCTCATTTGTTTAGGCTTGGGATTCACTATAAACTATGAAAAATCCCATTTAGAACTTTCCCAGCAGCTGGAATTCATTGGAGCTATGCTCGACACAGTCACCGGCATTACATCTCTTCCCCAAGAAAGACTTCAAAGTATCAGATCACAAGTGAGCCAGATCATTTGCAGCAAGAAAGTAACAGAGAGACTCATTTTAGGGTCAATGGCAGCCTCTATCACTCTAGATGTACTTCGTCTTTCACTGTTGCAGTCATCACTTGTGGGTTATCCCTGCTGGGTAGCCCTCAGTCGGTCCGAAAACCAGTCAAGCTTTTCCCCTGCGCCAGCTGCAGTTGCTTGTGGACTGACGTCAGGTCATCAGTGGTATAAAGGAGAGCAGCCGGTGCCATTACATCAGTCTTTCTTGCCATGGAGCCCAAAGCAAAAGCAGTTTGAATGTGTGCTGGTCGGTCATTGCCAGAGTGGAAGTTGAATTTGAAAATGACTAAAGCTAAGTAGCCCATTGAGGACCTTTTCTTGCACTAACCGATGTCCAAAAAAGTCAATAATTGTCTCCGCTTTGGAAAACAAATACCACACTGAGACTTCCATACCTTGTACGTTACTTGTTTAGGCCCAGACCACGATGTCCCCCGTTTTTCATTCTGCGCACTTTTCAATTCAAGGACTATTCGCCGTAGAGCTGAATTTGTAGCCAGGCATTTCCGAAGTAGTTATTCGCATTACGAAATGGCATCCATTGGTCAGCAGTCTGTGGATATTCCCAAAAAATGAAAAGATAGAGAAAGGGACAGATCACACAAACTTAAGCCTTCAGACAACCCGTCCCAGAAGCAAGTGATTAGTTCTCAGGAATTCAGTGAAGCACATTCGCAGCCCCTGATGCCCAACTCGCTTCCTTCGCAGGCCTCTACCCGAGACCCTTTCGGAGTCCGGTATGTCGCCGGGGAATGCTTCATCATCCGATCCCACGGTTGTCTCTGCTTCAGTTGGGTCTGGAACTGCTACGCAGACTCCGGCTTCCAAGGAGGTTCTTCGCACAACCGATTCAAGGCAAAAAACATCTTTGCCTCCGACTACCGCATCCCAACGACAAATGGATTTACCAAGGTCTAAAAGCAAGACCACCCGAAGAAAACAGTTACTAGTTGCCATCTTACTTCTCCTCCACTGCCTCAGACACAGTTACTGAAAATGGAGGAGGACCTCATCACTTTCATCAGGGGTAGCCATACCACTCCTTCTAAAGGAAAGAGGGATACTTCCCCTGAAGTTCACATAGAGCCAGATTCTGAACTTTCAGACTACCTTGTTTCAGATGAGGAACAACATCCTCTCACCTCCTTTGAGGATTCTGATGCAGAGGAATCTATTCCTTCTGTCCCCCCCCCCCCCCCGAGGATCTTTCATTTGGGGAAACCCTGCACACTCTCAGCATTTTCACTGGGAAGTCCAAGATTATCCTCCGTCTAAGTAAAGACTAAGAGAGTTTCTAGATCTTCCTCAGCACAGACCCTTGGCCATCCCTCCTATTCTGGACATGGTGTATGATGTTTTCATTGAATCTAGCCTCACCCCTACACTCTACCCCCTGCTCCTAGAAAACCTGACAGGTACTACAGGGTGCCTGATTCACATAAGTACTTGTTTAAAAACCCTGCAGCAGACCCAGAGGTAATCACACAAGGGCCCAAAGGGGCCAAGGCTAGCTCATCTAAAAACCCAATTGCCTCTGAGAAGGACTCAAGAGCTGTGGACAGATGGGGTAAGAAAGTGTACACCTCCACAACCTTGGCTGTTAGAGCTCTTAACTGCCTGTTCCATATGCTAAAATATCAACAGCACACCTTGGAACTTATGAAACAAAAACTTTCATCTTTACCTGAAACTATTACTTCCAAAAAGTTAGTAGATCTTCTGCACTCTACTTCTCAAGTAGCTAAACATTCCCTGCACTGTGGATTTGATTCCCAATGTGGCAGGTTCAGTCATTAGGAGGCATGCATGGCTAAAAGAACAGCCACTGCCTGATCATGTAAAATCAAAGCTACTTGATGCCCCCTGGATAAAGACTGCTTGTTTGGATCAGAAGCAGAGGAGGTCATCAAAAAGATGGAGGATAAAGCTAAATCTATGCAAACAGTAAAGGACTTTCCTCCAAGTTCAACCTCCCAGATTCAGCAGAAACTTTCCCTATAAGCACTGGTCTTTCCCAGCCCCCTATAGATATGCTCAAGGGAGGCCTCGCAGGGACAGACCAGTTAGACCACAAAACCAAGGCCAGCGAAGAACTAAGCAGTGGCCCTCCACCACTCCCACAGCAGGGAGTTCTAAGTCCACTCACTACTCTTAAGAACATGCAATGACTCCCACTCCCCCTCCCATCAGAGGTTAGGAGGAAAGCTATCCCTTTACAAACAAACCTGGCTGTCTGTAACAAAGGACTAATGGGTGTTAAAAATCATTTTTCAGGGCTACAAATTTACCTTTCAACAGGTCCCAGCCTTAACAGGTTACCAGAATCTACCTACAAGTCAGGGGGCAGAAGCATTAAAACAAGTGCACATACTCCATGCTCAAGGGGCAGTGAAGCCATACTCCTGCTCAAGGGGCAGTGGAGCCTGTGTCACAGGAGCAAGCAGGAAAAGGTTTTTACTCTAGATTGTTCCTAGTGCCAAGAAAAGAACGCACATGGTGAACCATCCTCGACCTGTCCACTCTAAACACCTTCCTAGAGGTCCCAAAATTCAAAATGCTAACTCTTCAAAAACTTTTACCAGTGCTGGGCAAAACTGCATGGCTAGCCATCCTAGACCTAAAGGATGCCTACCTTCATATACCCATAAGGGAGTCTTGCAGAAAATACATATGCTTCAGACCAGGTTCACAACACTTTCAGTTCTCTGCGCTACCCTCTGGCTTATCTATGACTCCCAGGGTCTTCACAGAATGCCTGGCCCCAGTGGTTGCCTTCTGCAGACAGCAAAACATCCAGATTTACCCTTATCTGGATGACTGCCTATTCCAGGCAATCAACAAAGAGAAGTTACTACAGGACCTGCTCTTTGTACAAACAACCCTAACCTCTCTAGGGTTCACTATCAACAGGAAAAAAATCAAATCTAAACCCCTCCAGGCAGATCACCTTCTTGGGCGCACTCCTGGACAGCCTCCCAAACAGCCTTCCTCTCACCAGAAAAATCATGCTTTCTGCCAAATCACTTCTCCTAGTTAGCTCTCAGAAAAAAACTCACAGCAAGGAAAATTCAGCAAGCACTGAGTTACATGTCATCCTGCATTCTGATGATTCCCCTGGCCAGGCTGCACATGAGGAAACTCCAGTGGTACCTAAAGAACCTTTGGTGCTAACACTCTCTATCTATGGAGACCACTCTCCACCTCATTCCATGCTTAAGGAACGGGTTTCTTTGGTGGGCAGAGGACTGCACTCAGAACAAGGGCCTTCGGGGGGGGGGGGGAGCCTAGATGGCCAACTGGTAATAGCTTTTTTCTTGAGCTCTACATCAGCTACTAAGAAACAGGAAAATTATTACTTTAAAATTCTGTCACTAGCTCTTTAAAGTTATACAATCTATTTGGGAATATACAGTCTACTAGATTCTCAACTTTGGAGTCTTTTCTTAAAAAATTTCCTGTCAAAACTAATGATTATACAACTGAACAGAGATGAGCAACTCAAAATCTTCACATGCTGATTCCACATTAAGGAAGGAGATCCAGTCTATCTCTACCACTCTCCAGGAATTGTCTCTAAAAATGGATATATTTACTGACAACCTTGAAACTTTAAAGATGAACTGTCAACAACAAACTGATGTTCTGCAGGAAATACTCCAGCAGCAACATCCCCAAATTCTGAACATTGAAACTTCACTGAATAACATAGACAAAAGACTTAAAGAAGATGAAACCCACTGTAAGACCATACTGCCACAAAATAACTAGCTGTTAAATAAAGTAGACGACATTGAAAACAGAGAGAGGAGAACAAATATTAGAAGTTTTGGTCTCCCTGAAAAAACAGAAGGAGAAGATATTTCCTTCCTAAATTCTTCGCTACCTGAATTCTTGGACTTAAAAAGAAGGTATGTCCTACGGGATCGAGAGAGCACATAGAGCCATAGGGAAACCTATTTCTTCTTCCCCTAATGCTTCTCCAAGATCTATCGTAGTGAAGTTTCTATCCTTTTTAGATAAAGAACTTATTCTGAGAACAGCTTGGAGGAAAAGTCCCTTGTCCTTCAAAGGAAACCAAATAAGGCTAGACAATGATTATTCCACAAGAGTGCTGGAAATGAGGAAAAAGCTCTTGGCCATTGGTAAGGCTTTTAAAGCAAAATAAAATTAAAGCACAACTAGTCTATCCAGCCAAAATCAAAATCTATCATCAGAATGAGATGAGATCTTTCAACAATGTAGAAGAAGCTGTATCTTTTATTCAAAACAATAACATCATCACAGTCCCAGAAGGTATGGACTGGACACCATCTGTGACCCCTAAAAGATCATCTGAGAAAAACAACTGGACAGATGTAAGAAAGAAGAAAATGAAAACTGGAGTCAGTCACTGGACTTCCTAATTCTCTTGAAAAGATCAAGCTAAGTTATAAAATGTTTATGGATACCTCGACCTAAAGAAGTATGTATCATTACTTTACTTATCTTACATATGTCTTTACAAAACTTGCAATTTAAAATTAATAATGCTATATTCCTATTAGATACAATTGCTAGTGATGCCCAACATATATGACTAGATGAATTCTGCACACGTGTTCATTTGCTTACTGAATTGTCTTTCCTTTTTTTTTTTTTTTTTGACTTAAGCAAGAGGGAAGTGGGGTAGGAGGATGTTTGAAACAGGTAATTTTGTAGCTGTCTGCTTGTTTGGTAGTCTGAAGTGGAAAATTTCAGTGTTTGATTTTGGGTACGCAACGCAAGGAACTCTTGGTGTATTTTATTTATTTGGGTTTTTTTTTTAAATGTTATGGTATTTTTTTTTTGATCCCATTTACAGCTTAGCGTTTTAACATTCTAAATGGTCTTTTCTCTCTTTCATGAGAAAGTAATCACGAGCACTGCACTGAAATCGAAAGTTGTTTCTACCCTCTTTTTTCACTCAAGCCCTCTCGTGCCTGTCTGTAAACTGAGCTTTGTTTAACATTAAGAAGCTTGTCTGAATTGCCTTTGCATACTGTGTCAAAAATCCGTGGTCAGCTATACGAGTGTTGCTGACATGAAACAGGGATTTTCTTTGTCTGTCTTGCTGATTAACAGCCTGTAGTTACTTGAACGTAATACCAATAAATCATTAAACTAAATGTTAGAAACCATGATAATTATTAACTTGATTCAAGTAAAATAAACTCGAAAATGGCTTCCATAGTTACCAAGGTGGGACTATGTAAATGGCGATGGCATCACTGCTACATTATAAATCTCCTCGAGTGCTTGGGAAGTATTCTGACAGGCTGCAATCACACATACAGTATTATAAAATCCACAGTCAGCTTTTAAAACATTGGCTTCACATACCTATAATACCAACAGAAATATCAGTTAAATATTTCCCTAACAATCGTATTTCAGAATACTTTGTAATTTATATGAATATTAAGTTGATTATCTCCTTTCAGTAGAAGGAAAGAGAAACTTAGGACTACAAAAAAAAACAGTTCATCAACAGCTCCTAGCTTTAATGTCCTATGCTAATTGATAGACTAATTTATTCAACAGTGATGGAACTGCTCCTTATCAGTATCATTCTAGTACAGGATACAAAGTTCAAGCTTATCCCTTTTATGGAAATATTACTGTAGGAGTATCAAAATTACTTATTTAGTACTAACAATATCAGAAATAAATCTGCACATATTGACAGCTGGACATTCATTCACCACCTGAAATAATAGCGAACAGTGACTCTCAAATAAGCCACTACATTCTGTATAAAATGTTATTCCTTGAATTGGCATAACAGCACCCCAATAGGTGATTTGCTGTCTGTTCGGACATACACTATATGAGATCCCTAGACACTCACCTAAACAAGATCTCATTTCTTCCAGAAAGTCACATTATATTACTAAATCCAATCCACTTACCAAAGATCACGCTTTACTAAACTGGCTGCTTACTAATGCCCCTGTGAGAATATCTGCACTAAAGGCTTTCCCACCTTACTGTGACCATTGTATCATAACCATCAAAAAAAGAAAAAAAAAAAAGAAAAAAAAAAACACATATCTAAAAAGGTAACTTGGCCGGAACACCATTTGTGCAGACCTAACAATAAAAGCTCCAATGTCTTATTTGCTTAGATGTGTTACAGTAGTTGATGTAGACTAATTGGCATCAGTGAAATTTATAAAGAAAAAAAATGCAAAGAAAGATTTCAGAAGTCACAATATCCTAAGTCAGATGTGAATTATTTGAAATGTTTTTTTTTTTTTAATTTGCAAATGAATATTGACCATTATAAGGTAGCAGAGTCTGCTCATTGTGTAAATGGCAGTCAGTAGTAAAGACTGTTTATACAGTGTGTGCAATTTATTTTAATTAAAGTAGTAGTCTGATAAAGCTATACATTTTGCAGCAAAGTATAATGTTTTGTTCTCAACTAAACATGCCAAGTATACACATCTGTCATCAGTCCTGGATGTCGAGGAAATAATTAGTAGAATATAACATAAATATTTAGTTACAAATGGCTCTAACACATCTAAACTACCCATGCTTAAAATCTCTCAGTGGGTTAAATGGAAAGGACAGTCATAGAGAGCATATAAAATCATTTACTAGTATCATCACTTCACATTTGGACTCAGGCTGTCTCAGTTTTAATTTGTGATATTTACTCCATTTGGTATAACTATGCTGTACTTTACAAAGGAGCCATTGTGGAAATATACATTACAACTGTTATAAGGGCAGGCCCATGAGGCACAAATATTTAAGATATTGATAAATTTCTGCTTAACCATGTTCATTGATGTTACTGTTAATCTCCTTCCTGCAGTTGGTATATAAAAAAGTTAATCTGTTTTCAAAATGTTAAAGCCCTAGAGGGTTATGAACATGTATATGTGTGTGTATGTGTATATATATATATATATATATATATATATATGTATGTATGTATATAAAAGGAAACAACTACTGTGACGAGAACAAAGTTTATACACAAACACAGTATTATTGTAATTAACTAGGTCACCAAGGCTGACCTGGGTAAAAGGTTGAAGTCCAAGTATGTTATAGCAAAAGACTCGCTATGCAGTGTTCAGATATTCAAATGAATATATAAGAAATGTAATGATAATGCTAAGGATCATATAGCAAATGTTTCTTTTCATTAAAAGGAAACTGAAAGGGGAATAGAAAGAGGAAATAAACAAAGAGGAAAGAGAGAAATATGTATGTACAAAAAGAGGGAAAAAGGTGAAGGAAGGAAAAAAGAAAAAAAAGAAGGGTTTTGCTTGATTAAGTAATGAATCTTACATTTAAATGTGTTTGATATTGTTAACTCTACCAAATTTAACCTCACAATAGTAAAGACTACTCAATTGTTGATGTATTATTAAGACATGCTTCTTTATATAAAACTTTGCATAATTTGTTAGAAAGTAAATTTATATTTATTAGTTATTGTTGGAATCTTTCCATGGCTATATGAACTTTTTGAGTTTGTGATAAATAGGAACTGCTTGGGTAGTATCTCCTCTGTCAACCATCACCATTTGTAAATATACATTCCATTTCCATATGCCCTGATCATGTTTATATTATGGTAATATTGTTACTATCTAGTAGCAATAAGGAAATATGTGAAATTACTATACAGAGGAGTGACAATCACATAATACCTCATAGTAAGAGAAATGCTTTGGCAATTAGTTACATGTAATTTTTATTACTATAAATACTTTCAGTGCTGATCTAATACTGTATTGATTTATCCTGATTAATACTGTTATGTTTATCTTTAAATTACTGAAAATCTTACATATCCAGATGCTCTTGACACTTTAATTGATAAATATTATCTATACATGCTTATTATCAAATTGTTAATTCTTCACTTATATAACAATTCATAGGTTCATAGGTTAATACTAAGCTAGCTGCCCTTGTGAGCCATTTTAAGCTTAGCCAATTATCCCTTGTGAGACTCAAACCCTGCACCTTGTGTTTATAAGGCAAACACCTTAACCATTAGGCCATCCTCCCAATTCATACAGAAATGAGGATATGTATTTCTTAATCAAACAAAGGCTTATTAGTGAGATTTAATTGTACTAGTTAATATCAAACTATATATTACATCAATATATTGATGTTCGTTCATGTCAATTAATCTACAGAACTTCATAAAATGTATACTCTGGAGCCTCAAGCTGGGCAAATTCATTCCAAAAATTGGAAGTGATGGTTAATCTGACTTTTTTTTTCCTGTCAGATTGGGAATGTTTTACATTCCACATCAGTTAATGGATTTACTGATTGTTAAAAGTTTAGCTTTAAATATTTCTTCTTTTTTAGGCCTCAGTCTGATATTAAATTGTATTTTACATTGGGAAACAACACCTTATTGCTTAAATATAATTCTTCCAAGAAGGGTGTGCAAATCTTAAATATTATGATTACTTTGTTATCACATTTATTATACTTTAAAACATTAAATAAATAAGATGGATTTGATTTTTCTTTCCTTAAACGTTAATTGATTAAATAATCCAGGGGAAAAGACTCAACCAATTAAAATATTTGAAATTAAATAAAGCACAAGTAATATTCTTACAAGAAACCCACTTCAAAATAAATGATAGTTTTAGCTGGAACCCGAACGAATACTTAGAACTATCCAACTCCTCATTTACCAAAAAGACCAGAGGTGTTCTAACACTGTGGAGGAAAAGTATTATCTCTCCTCACATTTTGTATAATTATGAAGATAAGGAAGGACTCTTATCTATTATAATAATAAAATTTAGAAATAGAATTTGGACACTGGTCAATGTCTATTGGTTTCCGGGAATTGGGGTAACAACAATTAAAAAGCACTTAGAACTCATCACTAACAATTCTAAGGGTAGTTTGATTATAGGAGGAGATTTTAATTGTTTACTGAATGACTCAGAAACTACTAATAAGAGACCTTTTCGTATTACTCCTATAGGGAAAAATCTTAAAAAATGGGTAGCTAACTTAGTTATTTGATTTATTTTATCTTAGAAATGATAATTCATTAGAATTTTCCCACTGTAATTTTTAGATATAGGACTCAAACCAGAATTGATAAAGTATTTATATCCCAAGATCTAAAAACAAAAATATCATGCTTTACAATAGTCCCATGCCCTATGTCTGATCATAATGCACTTATTTTTAATTTTCAAACTGATTTTAAAAAATTATCTTTCACTAAAAGAATACCAGCATATATTACTAAATTGAAACAGTTCAAACCTTGGCTTGATACAGAGATAGAATTCTTCTTGGATACATATTTATCCAGCAAAGTAAATGTAGTAATACTTTGGGATTCATTGAAAGCCTACTTGTATGGCAAAATTATCGCATGGTTTAATAATAAAATGAAGGAATGGGAGTCAGAATTATCTAATATACAGAAACAAATTGTATTAATTAATAAAGATAATACTAGAACCGTTCCACATAAGAAAAAAGAAATTGTATCCTTAAACAAAAAATATAATGACATTTTAACTCATAAAACCAACTTGGCCTAGAAAAATTAAGATTAAATTCTTTCTTTGTATCTCCAAAATACATGCGTAATTTAACATTGAAAGTGGAAAGAAACTTTATTGAAAATAATATTGTGAGTATATTCCATGAAGGGAGAAATAATAAAAAAGTTTCTGATATTGGTGATATTTTGGATGCTTTTAAGTATCACTTCTCGGGACAGTACAAAACAAAGACATTCAACATGAATTCTCAGAACACAGCTTGAACTTCCCGGTATTTAAGTATCTACCAGAGACTTTGATTAATGAGATTCAGAAACAAATCTCTCTAAAGGAAATTATTGGGAAAATTCAGGAAAGCAAAAATAATAAATCACCGGGTATTGATGGTATTATTAATGAAATATATAAGCTTCTGCCACCTTCTGCTATATCACTCTTACATAAAGCCCTAAATGAATCTTATTTAGAAGGTAGAATTCCTCCCTCGTAGTGATACTCATTAATTACTCCTATATTAAAAGAAAATAAAGACTCCCATTTATGCAAATTATATGGACCGATTTCTCTGATTAACAATGATTATATACTATTAATGTCTATATTAGTTAACAGATTAAGAAATCGTTAAGTCATCTCATTTCAGAGGACCAAACGGGATTCATTTATAACAGACAAACTCAAGATAATATTCAAAGAATTATAACTACTATAGATATTCTAAATAGAGACAAACATGAGGCTCTTATAATCACTCTTGATATTGAGAAAGCCTTTGATTCATTAAACTGGAATTATCTTTTTAAAATTCTAGAATTATATAAATTCCCCACTCAATTCATTACTTTTATAAAAAATATTTATTATAATAATTTAGCTTATGTAAAATTAGGTCCATTTGTATCAGAGTCAATTAAAATTACTAAAGGTACCAAACAGGGATGCCCAATGTCTCCGATTTTATTCGCTTTAGCAATAGAACCTCTTTCTTTGGCAATTCAGTCAGATCCTAAAATTATAGGCCTAAATATAAATAATCAATTTAATTCCAAGATAATGTTATTTGCAGATGATATCTTGCTTACTTTAATAAATTCCGAAGAATCCTTACAAGAATTAGATATGCTAGTCAAAAAATTTTACTATATTTCTGGCCTTAAAATTAGTAGTTCTAAATCTAATCACATACTCTTGAATAAAAAAAATTCTAATGATAATACTAATTCAACCAATAATGAAATAATTGGGAAACAGGTTTCTTCTTTGAAGTATCTAGGGATTGACCTATGTGAAAATATAGACCTAACTTTAAACACAAACTATAAAAACATTATAAACTCACTAAAAACTCTCACAGAGACATGGAATAAATTGCATCTAAAATTTGAAGATAGATTACAATTAATTAAAATGATCTTATTGCCAAAAATAAATTACATAGCTCTTTCTATTTCTGTATCACCCAGTAAAAAACTTTTAAAAGAAATAAACAAAACTCTATTAAAATTTTTATGGTACCCCAAAAAATAGAATAGCTCTAACCAATCATATCAGACCATAGGAGCTTGCAGGAATAATTTTTCCAGATTTAGAATCATATATCAAAGCCTCTAACCTAAAAACAATATTAAATTGGATAGATCCCAAATACTCTTCGGCTTGGAAAATGCTACATACAAGTATCATCCTAAATGAAAATAAACTAATACAAATTACAATTAATTGAATTAAGTAACAAGCTTTGGTATGTACTTTGTATTAATATACAGTATAATACTATTAAATTCACTAATCTAGATTACTTAAATTGTATTTATAAGTCCTTTAGAAGCTTTGTAAATAACAATATTGACATTAAAATATGGATCCAGCTTCTATTCCCCTTTAAAGCTACAAAAACTTTTTTGATAATATTAGTTTAGATACACTCAGCTATTGGGAAAGGAAAAAATTTACATGCTGGTTACATTGTACAAAATATTTAGTTACCATAGATACACAAATTCTGATCAAAAGAATATGATCTACCATCATCAGACTGGCTAGTTCTAAGTAGTCTGCTTCCATTTACTCAAGACTTATGCAGAACAATACAGAGTTCTTCCTTTAGTTCTCCACCTAAATGCATAACTCTTATGAATGAAATACTTCATGGTGAAACTTATGAATGAAATACTTCATGGTGAATTCCATCGGAAAAATTTAATTTCAAAAACTTATAAAATTATTATTACTTATAAGACTACTCCTAATCAGAGGTTTTGGGATTTTATCACTAAAGATTGCACATTGTCCCTAACTTCTGCGAATAAATTTTACATTCTCTTAAACTAACCTCTAACTTACAAATATGGAAAATTTTCTCATGGAAATTTTTGCATAGAGGTTTTTACACGCCTAGTAAGATTGCTAAATTTGGCTCCTCGAAGCAGGAGATGTGTTGGAGGTGTTCTTTAAAATGCAAAGCCGATTGATCTCATATCTTTTATGATTGTTCTTGCATTAAGAAATTTTGGAATGATGAAAATTTTCTCCAAACCATCTTTACTGATTCCTTTATATTATCAAAGTCATTAATTTTTCTTAATGTAAATGAATCTATTGTATTGAATAACAAAAATGAGCATCTTCTTTGGACAATTCTAGCAGTAGCCAAAAAATGTATTACAAGAAGATGGAAGTCATCCTCCATTCCAACCTTACAAGATTTCAAGATCCTCCTGGTTGAAGTAACTTCAGTGGAAATAAAAGTTAAAGAAGCAAGAATATATCCCAGAAAATGGACTAACAACCCCTGGACAGAAGTTTCATCCCTTATTCAGTCATTGAACTTAGATTTGTCTCCATCAAATTAGTCATATTGAAAGTATGTAAGAATGAATATTGTACCCTTCATTACATTTATAACATTTTATACAGTGCTTGAGGCCTTTGTAAAATTCTTCACCTACCTTCCTCAAGGCCAGACTATTACTACAGATGCCTCAGACCTAGCTTGGGCGCTCATTTAGACAACCGGTGCACCCAAGGATCTTGGGACCTCGGGCACCCTCACTGGCACATCAGCCTAAAGGAAATGATGGCAGTTCACAAGGCTATCACATCCTTCCAAGATCATCTAAACCCAGGAGTCCTCCTCATAAAAACAGACAATACCACAGTCATGTGGTACATCAACAGGCAGGGGGGAACACACTTCTACCCTCTGTGCTGATTAGCCATGAGCCTCTGGCAGACAACCTCCTCCATGGGCCTACACCCGGTAGCCCAGTACATCCCAGGAGTAAACAACACCCTAGCAGACCATTTAAGCAGAAACTACTTAGACCCACATGAGTGGAAACTCCAAAAGGTGACATTCCTCCAAATCACCCAGGCCTGGGGAACACCAGAGGTGGACCTCTTCACCTCACAACACAACAATCAGCTGATCAGGTTCTGCACCAGGGAGTTCCACCCCCTGGCTTGGAAAGTGGATGCTCTCTCATTCCAGTGTACCAAGCTCTTCATTTATGCATCCCCCCACCCTTACTCCCAAAGGTACTGCTCAAAAGAAGGCAGGAAGGACCAAAAGCCATCTTTATAGCACCAGATTGGCCCAGACAACATTGGTACCCCTTGCTGCTCAGCCTGACCAAGGAGCCTTACATGCTCCTGCTTTTAACTGCAGACGACCTGACACAAGCCAGAGGGGAGATTCTGCATCCAAACCTGCACACTCTCAACTTTCTGCATGGCTTATCCCCCAGGGACTGGGGATAACCCACAGTTGAGAAAGTAGATCCTAGACATTATTAAGGAAGCCAGAAGGCCCAGCACCAGGAAATCTTACGCAGAGAAATGGAAAAGTTTCAACTCCTGGTGCTTATCAAAAGGTCACAGCAGCTCCCAGCCATCCCTCCCACTTATTCTGGACTACCTAACGGAGCTACTTAACAAGGGCCTCTCCTTTTCCTCCATTAAAATCCATGTCTCAGCCATTTCAGCACACTTTTATGCTGAACAGTCTGTCTTCTCTCATCCTTTGATTAAACAATTCCTCAGAGGTGTATCTAACATTAGGCCCCCTAGAAGGGCACCCACTCCAGCCTGGGACCTGAACTATGTCTTAGAAAATCTGACATTGCCTCCCTTCAAACCAGCTGGATCAGCAGATTTAAAACACCTTTCCTGGAAGACTGCCTTCCTCTTGGTTATTACTTCAGCTAAGAGGGTGTCAGAACATCAAGCACTCATGGCCACTGAACCCTTCATTATCTTCCATGCAGACAGGGTGTCTCTCAGGAATAATCTCTCATTCATGCCAAAGGTAGTATCAGATGTGACCGTAAACCAGGCTATACATCTCCCCACCTTTTTTCCAAAACCTCAGAATAAAGGGGAGAGAATTCTGCACACACTGGATGTGCACAGACAGTTAAGATACTACCTGGACAGAACAAAGTCCATTAGGAAGATGGATCATATTGGTTGGCTTCGCCCCAGGAAACGGGGGGAAGCCTATCTCCAAACAGACCATTTCAAAATGGATATCTCACTGCATACAATTCTTTTACACTTTCCATGGAAAAGCTCCTCCTAAAGCTATTAGAACACATTCCACTAGGGCAGCCTCTGGTTCCACTGCCTTCCATAGAGGTGTACCCACCAGGGGCATCCTGGAAGCTGCCACTTGGACCTCGGTCCGCACCTTCACCAAACACTACCACCTGCCTCTGTTTTCCAGGGCTCGGGCAGGCTTTGCCTCTGCAGTCCTACAAGGCATGCTAGCTCAGTCCTAGGAATTTCATTTTTCCATCCTCCCCTTCCTCAGCTTTGAGAATCCTCGCACAAGTGATGACTGCAACAGTGAAACACGAGGAACATAGTACAGTTGTGTACACTTACCATAAATGCAGATGTTCAAGTGTATTCACTGTTGCAGTCCTATTTTCCCCTCCCACCTTCCCCCTTAATCTTATCCTTTTTGGAGATTAACCATCATTGTTGTGGCCTTGGACCACCAGGGGCTCTTTAAAACATATCCTTCAAGGGGCTTCTACAGGTTAGGGCAAGAAAAACTGATGTAATGGCGTCGGCTGCTGTCCTTTATACCACTGATGACTTGACGTCAGTCCACAGGTGACGGCCACCGGCGCAGGGGGAAAATCTTGACTTTGGTATTCTGGCTGGCCGAGGGCTACCCAGCAGGAATAACCCACAAGTGATGACTGCAACAGTGAATACACTCGAACATCTACATTTATGGTAAGTGTACACACCTGTACTTTCCCCTGGCCAGCTATCAGATGCAAATTCTTCAATGGCTTCTGGGCTCCCATTGGTCTTTATTGAATCAACCAGTGCCCCATCTGATTGTGACCACCATTCGATGCATGGAAGACCTGAGTTGGTGACTTCACTCCAATGAAATCTTGTCGGGCTGTCCCTTTGTCCTTCCTCAACCCCAAGCCATAGTGACCACAGACGTGTCCCAGATGGAGGGGCGGCATTATCTGGGAAAGACCGTCCAAGGCACTTGGGTCCCAGCTGGAGGTCAATTTGCCTGTCAGTGTCCTAGAGATGAGGGCATTGTTCTTAGCATTGCAGGCATTTTAAGATACCCTCCCCTTGGGAACAATTGCAGTTCAAACAGACAATATGTCAGTAGTTTGGTACATCAACAAGCAAGGAGGAACCAGATCTTACCCTTTTTGACGAAGCACTCAGAATGTGGCAATGGGCAATTTCTTCCGACTGCTTTTTAATGGCACTGCACATTCCGGGCAGCTTCAACATGATTGTGGACAAACTGAACAGATCCATCCTCATGCCTCACGAGTGTTCTCTTCATCCAGTGGTGGCAGACAAGATATTCTGCCTTTGGAGCCAACCTTGCTGCCTTCCCTCTGAACAATTGCAGCAATTACTTTGTCTTTATCCCTCCCACTGGGGGAGTCAACCAGAGACACTGTCCTTCACTATTGCCCCCCCCCCCCGGTCTATTGTACACCTTTCCTCCGGTTCCCCTAAGAACAGGATAGTCCTCATCGGCCCATTCTGGCCTCAACAGATCTGGTTTCCATTCCTATGGTGTCGTCTGTTTTGGGAATTCTGGGTATTGGACCCATCTCCAGACCTATTGTCTGAACTGGAGAGACTGGTTCATCCCAGTCTACAGCATCTGAAGCTCACTACGTGGCTTCTCCGGTTCCCATGATCGCTAGGCATCTCTCTCTCACCTTCCTGGTCCAGCGCATCATTCTGGCCCACCACAAACCTTCAAATTTCTAGAAATTGTATTGACTAAAAATGTTTTTATTTTTGAGAACTAACCTTGTCTACAAGTTGCAGGTGTTGCTATGGGTACTCCCATGGCCAACACCTATGCAAACTTGGTTCTAAATCAGTGGGAGAGTGAATTTATTTATAGTGAAAAAAATGTTATATAAACGTTTTGTGGATGACTGCTTCTTAATTTGGAATGTAAGTCTGGATTTGTTGGATGTTTTTGTTCAATATCGTGACAATTCTACACTTTTTAAAATTTAAGATGACTTGTTCAGCTTTTTCTATTGCTTACTTAGATGTTAGATTAGGTAAAAAAGGAAGTACCTTAGATACTAGCATTTACAAAAAGGAGGAAGTGCATGCAAATCGATATACACATGGTATGCACGCTCCACATATTTTTAATGGGACAATATGGCTAAACCTTTTTTTAAGGGTAGTAATTGTCAGAATAATGCTCCACGTGTGACATGATAATACAATTAGATATACAACTACTTATAATAGAAGAACTGATCAAGTTAGATATACAATTTGAAAAAAATGCAATATTCTACAGGCTGTGTCTGAATTCGAGCATCTATTAGGTGATAAACCTAGATTTGCTTATAGAAACTGTAAGAACTTAGAGAAGATTGTTATAAAGATTTTCAGTAAACTTATGATAGACTGATTACCAATACGTTTGGAACACTTCCCTGCCATTACTGTAGTTGTTGTAAAGATATTGTTTCAAACAATACTTTCACTCACCTGGTAAGCAACAGACCATTTACTTTCCATTGCTATGTCTCATGTAACACTACTTATGTTGCTTATCTTGGGACATGCACAAAATGTTCTTGCTTCTATGTTGGGAAGTGCAGTCATAAATTTAAAGATCATATGATTGAGCATAAGTCAGATATATGTAGGAAGATTTTAACTAATGCATTAAGTAAACACATCTCAGATACTGATGAAACTCATGAGTTTACGTTTAGAGTAATAGATGTAGTACACAGGCAAATCAGGGGTGGTGATCTTAACAATGCCTTAGAATGTAGCGAATATAGTTGGTTTTTAAGATTAAGGGCTGACCAGAAACCTGGTTTGAATAGTGCAGTTAGTATCAAACTGGTTTTAGTTAAGAAACAAAGACTACTTCATTGATTTATATCTGTTGTATATTTTTATTTTTATGTCTCTTTTCATTAATGCATTTTAATTACTTATTGTTAGATTTTTATTGGATGGCTGTTGTTGTGTGCTTATTTTTGTATTATTTAAACTGGATTACCTTTTAGAATTGTTAGCACTGATGAATGTCTTTTTTACCTGAAAGCTTTACATTCTTTTGGTATTTGAATAAGCAGTTTGGCGTTTCTTTAGTCAGAGTTTTTGTTCTATACACCACCACAAACCTTCAACAAGGAAATTATGTTATAACAAGTGGCTAAAGTTTACTAAATGGTCACTAGACTATAATCTTGACTCATATTCAGTGTCTGTTGATAAAGTTCTAGACTTTTTGGCTTCACTCTGAGGCAGGCACATCAGCCTCTACTGTTCGAGTGCACCTTGCTGTGATATCTGACTTCCATGTTGGTTTAAATGGCTCGTCCCTTATGTCACATAAACTTTGCAACGCCTTTTTGAAAGGAACCTTAATGCTCAGACCTCCATTTAAGGATCCATCTGCACCATGGGATTTCAATTTGATATTTCTGATCTTCCAGACTCAGAAGGGAAGTCTTCTGCCCTGTCTTTGTTAGGGACTTCCTCCCAAATGTCTTGTTTGTCAACCCTTTGAGACTTTAAGCAAGTTGTGACTTAAAATTCCTGTCCTGGAAGACCTTATTTTGGTAGCTGTCACTTCTGCCAGAAGAATATCTGAAATACAGGCCTTATCCTGTAACCCCCTTACCTTATCTTTCATAAGGACAGTGTCTCCCTCTGGACAAACCCCTCTTTTTTACCAAAGGTTGTTTCTGAGGCAAATATCAGTCAGACCATACAACTCCCAGTCTTTTTTCCCAATTTTTCCAATAAAGGAGTGTACTGTAGAAGAAGTTCCTATTACAATTATTGAATGCCGTTTGAGGTCTGCGAGTTCTACATAAGTCGGATGTCCCCTTAAATAAAATGCAGAAAACTAAACATATTACTCTAGCTCCTAAGGACCCACAGAGTGAATGGCAAAATTTCACTCAGAGGTTGTTTAATAATTTGATGGCTTTAAAAACCTCCTCATGGTGTTTCTGTTCCAGCTCCTCTTTGGTCCTCTACTCCCCTTAAAAGACCCAGGGGAGCAGAATTCCTCTGAAGAGGAGGTGGATTCAGATGAGGAATGCCTTGCCTACTCCTCTCAGATTCCCTCTCCTTTAGGTTATGGGACTGAGGAAGAGGAATCTACTAGTCCTTGTGCTCCTTTTGAGGAAATTTATTTTGAGGACACACTCTCTAGAATGATGGAGTTTTTTTTTTTTAAATGGGATTGTGGTCAGGTTTTTGAAGTGCAGAAAAGGTATTATGAGCTCCTACAGATGGACTCTCCCATGCCTTCTGCTGTTTCCTGTTCTGGCTGCACTATTGGATGCCTTTTCTAATGATTCTTATGCTCCTGACTCCCAGCCCACTGCTCCCAAGAAACCTGATAGGTTCTGTAGGGTGCTTGAGGACTGTAAATTTCTTTATAATTGCCCTTATGCTGACTCTTTGGTGGTGAGTATGTCTTCTGAAAAGACGTCTCAATTACTTCTTTCTCCAAAGTTATTGCCTTCTGACAAAGATAGCAGAACTGTGGAAAGGTTGGGGAAAAAGGTTTACACCTCTGCTACTTTAGCTTTTAGGACTGTAAGTTATCAGACTCATATGTCCAGGTACATGTTGACTTTCCTTTCCCAGACTTGTCAGATAATTTCTGATCTTCCAGACTCTGAAGGTAAGTCTTCTGTCCTTTCTTTGTTAGGGACTTCCCAAATGACTCATCATTCCATCAAGTGTAGTTATGATGCAGCAGATGCTTCCTCTAGGGACTTTGGGTCTGTGATCTTGGCTTCGGCTTCAACCTTTGCCTGATGATATTAAGGCTAAGTTGATGGATGCTCCTCTGCATAATAAAAACCTGTTCGGCGAAGCTGCTACTGATTTGTTTAAGTCCCTTCAAGATAAGGGCAAAGCTTTACAAAAACTTAAACATGTTTTTTTACTCCTTTACCTAAGTTTGAGAGAAATTATCCCAATAAGCTAGCCTTTGTTCATAAAGGGCAAGATAGGTGGGAAGCGGGCTTCTCCTGCTAAAGCTACTCAGACTTCTGTGCTCCAGAAGTCTCCTTTTCCTGATAAACAAAGTACTGTCTGACAATCCTTTTCTTCCCAGCTACATTCCTCTTTCTCTTCGCCTTTCTCTATCTCTCCCTGTTTGGTTAAAGATTACTCAGGACTCCTGGGTTATGTCCAATATCTGTCAAGGGTATTTCATGGTCTGGAAATGTCTTCCCCCTTTTATGGGAATTCCTCAGCCCCTTCAGGAACAGCTGTCCTTTCAAGGGGTGCTTTGGGATCCCTTGACTCAGGGTACTATTCAAGAATTTCCTATTTCCCAAAGGGGGAGGGGGTTTTACTCCAGAATGTTCCTAGTACCTAGGAAAGAGGGTACGTGGAGACCAATTTTAGACTTTTCTCATCTAAATACTTTTCTGAAGGTTCCCTCTTTTTAAATGTTGTCCCTTCAGACTTTGTTCCTTCTTTTACTTCCTCAGGTGTACATGGTGTCTCTGGATCTCAAGGATGCTTATCTGCACATCCCAATTCATCCCCTTTTCAAGAAGTTTTTACGTTTCTCTATTGCTTCCTGGCATTTTCAGTTCTCGGCTATGCCCTTTGGTCTTTCTACTGCCTTAGTAGCATTCACCAAATGCTTTGCTCATGTGATTGTTTTTTGCAGGCTAAGGGGGATCCAAGTCTTTCCCTACTTGGACAATCTCCTTTTTCAGGCATTCTCTCCAGAGATCTTGTTGCAAAGTCTTCACCTTGCAGTCTCCCTTCTGCAGTCCCTGGGGTTCACTGTACATTTCAAAAAATCCTTTCTGACTCCTCAGTCTTTCTGGGGTGCAGGATCCAGCTCTTCCCTGGCATCCCTGCCTCCTCCCAATGTCCTAAGTCTCATTTCCTTTTTTCCATCCCTTCTTCCTTTGACCTCAGTAACAACAAGTTAATTTCTGAGAGCTCTGGGGTTCATGGTCTCCACTATTCCTGTAGTCCCTTTTGCCAAACTCCACATGAAAAAACTTCAGTGGTTTCTAAAGTCAGTTTGGCTTCAGCATTCTAATTCCCTCAATTTTTTTAGTTATTCATCTTCCATATCTCAAGCAGGAACTTCACTGGTGGATTCAGCAGTTGACTCTCAATCCAGGGCTCCCTTTTTATCCACCTCTTCCCTCTCAGGAGTTGTTCATAGATGTCTCAGACATGGAATGGAGAGCAGCT
Organism: Protopterus annectens; assembly: GCF_019279795.1. Lineage (NCBI taxonomy): Eukaryota > Metazoa > Chordata > Ceratodontiformes > Protopteridae > Protopterus > Protopterus annectens. The sequence goes on along the minus strand of NC_056741.1, from coordinate 549,480,285 downwards.
TTTGGCTTCCAAAAGGTGCAGGGAGTCTGATTGCCTCATCAACCGAAAAACCACATCAACGTGAAGGAGGTGAGAGTTTTTTTTCTGGCTCTTCAGCCCTTTCCTCCTATTTTCTCTCCAAGACCTCTCTAGGTGTTTACAGACAACACCACAGTGATGTGGTAGGTCAACAAACGGGGGTAGGGAGGTTTGGTCTTATCATCTTTTCCAGTTGGCTGCCCCTAGTGTGGAAACTATCCAATATCAAGTGACTCTTCAGGCACTTTACATTCCCTCAGGACAAAACATTGTAGCAAACTCTCTGAGCAGGTCCATAACTCAATTTTGTGAATGGATGCATCACAGAGATGTGTTTCTGGACATTGTCCACCTGTGGGGTACTCCATAAGTAGATCTTTTTGCCTCCCATCTGAACAGACAGCTTCATCTATTTTGTGCTAGAGTCCCAGGTCCTCTGGTATGGAAGGTGGACATCCTCTGTTTTTCTTGGAAGGGGGTGTTTCATTATGGTTTCCGTCCCCTTCCACTCATTCCAAAAGTCCTGTTCAAAATACAACAGGATGCTCCCAAAATCTTATTGGCGACTCCCTTGTAGCCGAGACAGCATTGGTCCCTCTTCTTCTGCATTTAGCCAAGGGCAATAATCACAAGTTACCTCACAGGGTGGGCGTACTCACGCAAGACAAGGAATCTCTCATCCATCCCTATCTGTCCACTCTTCAACTGACATTGTGGGTGATAGGATTTAGACTCCACGTAGAAACCTTTTCTCTGAGGGCATGCTTAAGGTCCTGCATGAGGCCAGGAAACCCAGTACTAGGAAGAGGTTTTCTGTGTGGTGTTTTTCTCATAACCTGGATCCACTTTCTGTGGATGTTCCTTTGGTTCTCTCCTGTGTGTGTGCATTGATCAATGCTGAGTTAGCTTGTTCCTCACTTAAGGCCCACATATCAGCTATTTCTGCTTGTCTGCCTTTATTACATCCTTTAGCCTCTAGATTTGAAGCCAAATAATTCCTTAAAGGCCTCCTTCATCTTAGGCCTGCCAGGAAGCCTGTTCCTCCTCCTTGGGATCTTAATTTTGTTTTAGAAAGTTTGACATAGGCTCCTTTTGATCCTGCAGCCTCATATTCCTTGCAGCATTGCTGTTGGAAGACTGTACTTTTTTAGCCCTTACTTCTGCAGGACAGGTATCTGAGCTTCAAGCCCTTATGGCTTGTCCTCCTTTTATAGTGTTTCATAAGGACAGGGTTTCCCTTCGTACTAATCCTTCTTTTATCCCCAAGGTGGTGAATGAGTTGTCTGTTAGTCAGTGTATTCATTTATTTGCCCACTTTTTTCCCTTCTCCGCAATCTGCCAGTGAGAAGTTGCTGCACACATCGGATGTGCATAATCAACTCAGATTTTATTTGGATAAGACTAAGACTTTTCGTAAATCTGATCAGCTCTGTTTCCTTTCATCCTAGATCCTTAGGATTGCCTGTATCCAAGGAAACTGTTTCTTTTTGAATTTTTAAACCCATTTCTTTTTGTTATTCCTTTCATGGTGAGAGCCTTTCTCCTTCTGCTAAGGCTCATTCTACTACAGCTTTGGCTTCTTTTGGTGCTTTATTCAAGGGTTTTGGATAATAACTCTATTATTGAGGCAGTTACCTGGACTTCTGTGCATACTTTTACCAAGCACTACAAGTTGGATGGATTTTCCAGAGCTAGAACTGGTTTTGCTAGGGCCATTCTTCATGGCTTCCTAGAGAGCTCTGTTGGTCCTGCCTCCTCCATTCTCTGCTTCCTGAGCTTTGGCACTCTCCCTACTGTAATGACTACTGCAACTGTGAAGTGGAAGGACATAGTACAGTTGTGTATAATCTTACAGTGATGGTAGATGTCCTCTCTTCACTGTTGCAGTATTCACTCCCTCGCTCCACCCCCTGGTCCATTTCTCTTCTGGATGTACTGATTACCTCTCTGTTCCTTGGACAGGCATTTCTACTGGGGCTCTCAGTTCTGAGGATGGTATGTCTGGATTTCACCGTTATGCCCCGTGGTATGCAAGGAGCATATTTGTGACATACAGTGTACCTTAAAGCAACCTAAAGGCTTTGGTATACTGGCCAGACTCGGGCCACCCTTGGCAGGGGATCCCTAGTGTAATGAAAACTGCAGCAGTGAAGAGAAGGACATCTACTGTTGCAGTAAGATTTTACACAGCTCCAACATCTTTTTCAAAAAGCATTATGTATTGCAATATGTCACAGCAAAACTATAAGCCAAAATTAGGGACAATTGTGGGGTACGCTGATAAGCGATCCAATACTCCTACTCATCTGTTCTCCATTGTAACTACCACATATCAGACAGGCATTTACATCATGACACACATGTATTAAAACAGTACCAGCAGCAAAAGCAATGCTACCATACTCCAGACAGGGCACTCAGTGTGCTGACAAACACAAAGCAATGTATAGTTACCAATAAACCAATGATGAAATCGCTAAGGCCACACTGAGCACAGTTTTACTCTTAATCTCTCTATTTCATAATGCATAACATTCACACCACTTCTACAAAGGCACACCTCCACTCCCCACAAACACACAGCCACCCACACCCACACAACATACCAGTTAACTTTGAGGATTTTCCCACTTCTCTGCAAAAAACTGCTGTAATGGCTTTGGTAAGTGAAAAAAGTTGATGGATGTCAGCTCAGGACTCCTGTATCAACCTATTGGAGCCAGCCCACTGCACTTACACAAGTGTACCCCCTCAGCAAGGCAGCAAGTAGATGTCAGTACATATTTGCTCTGTAGTTCTTTTACACCACACACAGAGACAGACACACACACACAGAGACAGACACACACACACAGAGACAGACACACACACAGAGAGACAGACACACACACACACACAGAGACAGACACACACACACACAGAGAGACAGACACACACACACACACAGAGACAGACACACACACACACAGAGACAGACACACACACACACAGAGACAGACAGACGCACACACACACACACACAGACAGACGCACACACACACACACACAGACAGACGCACACACACACACAGACAGACGCACACACACACACAGACAGACGCACACACACACACAGACAGACGCACACAGAGACAGACGCACACAGAGACAGACGCACACAGAGACAGACGCACACAGAGACAGACGCACACAGAGACAGACGCACACAGAGACAGACGCACGCACACACAGACGCACACAGAGACAGACGCACGCACACACAGACGCACACAGAGACAGACGCACGCACACACAGACGCACGCACACACAGACGCACGCACACACAGACGCACGCACACACAGACACAAGATCCATGGTTAATACTGGAAAATCTATTTGTTGTTCAGATAGCTATACTGTATGAAAGTGTGAAAGACACGCTGTTCAGATGTGAGCAAGAAGGAAAGCCCTTGTTTGAAGTAGGAATACAGATGTTCTTAGTGTTTCACTGTTACAATCATTACATTTGGGTTAACTGATTGCAGGTAGCCCTCAGTCGGCCTGATTAACAAAGTCTTGGGTCCTGTGTCGGTTGCTGTCCCTTCTTCCATGACGTCAGGTCGTCAGGGGTATAAAAGATGCAGCCAACACCATTACACCAGTCTTTCTTGCCGTGCGATGCCCGAAGCAAAAGCAGTTCGCAAGTGCCGGTCGGCCGACTCTTGAAATTTTTGCTTTCGAGTTTCAGAACCGAAGTCTTCAACTAAAGCTAAGTACCCCGTTGGGGAAACTTTTTCTTCCTCCTTACCGATGTCAATAAAAGTTAATAATTGCATTACTTGTGGAAAGCAAATACCTCATAAAGATTTTCATTCGTACTGTATTCCTTGCCTATAGGGCGGCCGTGGTGGTGCAGCAGTTAGCATTGCCGCCTCACACAAGAGGTTCTCCGGTTCGATCGTCGACTGGGGTGCCTTCTGTGCGGAGTCTGCATGTCCTCCCTGTGGTCACGTGGGTTTCCTCCGGGTGCTCCGGTTTCCTCCCACATCCCAAAGTCATGCTGTAGGTGGATTGGATACTCTAAATTGGCCGTAGGTGCGAGTGTGTGCATGTGTGTGCCTTCTGTGGAAGGTTGGGCACTGGGCTGGCAACTCGACAGTGTAAAAACTCCACTGCCAATCATGAACGGACAGGTGATCCGCTGTGGTGACCCCTAACCGGGAGAAGCCGAAAGAAGAAGAAGAAGATGACTGTATTCCTTGCCTAGGCCCTGACCACGACGTACCTTGCTGTTGGTTTTGTGCTTTATTTAATCGGCACACTATCCGTCATCGGTATATTTTCGTCTCTAAATATTTCGGTTCTCGGTTTAATTATCCAGAAATGTCATCGGTTAGCCATCTGACTGCCGGGATTCCAAAAAAACGCAAAGATAAAGACAGAGACAGGCCGCCAAGGTCCAAAACTGCCGACAACGCTTCTCCTAAGCCAGTCGCCAGTTTGCCATTACTAAGTGAGGTGCTTTCGCAGCCCCTGGGATACCCACAACTTCTGATTTGCAGGCCTCTACTGAGACCCATTCAGAGTCTGGTATGCCGCGAGATTCTTCAACTATGGAACCCGCAGGTGTCTCTACCTTGGATGGGTCCAGAGCCGCTGTGCAGGCACCGGCTTCTGAGGGTATATTCAGGCCTACGGACTTGCATATTAAACCGACGCGCCCTTCTTTACTTAGGCCTAAATCCCAATCCATGACTAAAAAAACGACACCCAGGCCACATGCTCAGGCCTCTATGCCTAAAAAACAAATGATAAGAATGGCTAAAGATCTAATAACTCTAATCAGGGGTAGCCAACCCCCCCCCCTTCTAAGAGGCCTAATACTGAAGTTGATTATTATGAATCATCTGATCAGGATTCTGTTTTTTCTGATTCTTCTGATGATCTGGATTTGCCCTTATCTACTTATGAAGATTCTGATGCAGAGGACTCCATTCCCTCTGCTTCCCCTCCTGAGGATTTTTCTTTTGGGAGCATTTCCACTGGGAAAGCCAGGATTTTTCTGATTCAAAAAAGAGGCTTAGGGATTTCCTTCTCCTCCCTCAGCATAGGCCTTTAGCTATTCCTCCTGTACTAGACATTGTTGATGATGCTTTTTCAGAATCTAGTTTGGCCCCTGATTCCTTGCCTCCTGCTCCCAGAAAACCTGACAGATGCTACAGGATCCCTGAGTCCCACAAGTTCCTTTTCAAAAATTCTATTGCAGATCCAGAGACTATATCACAGGGGCCCAGGGGCATTAAGGCTTCTACTGCTAAAAATCCTACCCCTTCTGATAGAGATGGATAGATGGAGTAAGAAGGTTTACACTTCTGCAACCTTGGCCATTAGGGCTTTAAACTGCCAGTTTCATGTTAAAGTATCAGCAACATGTTATTGGACTGCTTAAACAGAAAATGATGATTCCTGACTGTGTGGAAAATAAAGAACTAAAGGATTTAATGCATTCTGCTGAACAAGTTGGAAAAGAAACTTTGCAAGGTGGTTTTGATTCATTAGAGGCCTCTTGCAGGGCTGCTGTTACTGGGTCTGTGCTCAGAAGGCATGCTTGGCTTAAGGAGCAATCTTTGCCTGATCATGTTAAAGCTAAATTGTTGGATGCTCCTTTAAATCAGGACCGCCTGTTTGGCAACAAGGCTGAGGAAGCTCTTAAAAAGATGGAAGATAAAGGTAAATTTATGCAAACTGTTTAATATTTTTTAGAAGTTCATTCTCCAAGATTTAGTAGGCATTGGCCCTCTAAGAAATGGTCCTTTCCAGCCCCTTCCAGGTCTTCTCAAGCCAAACCCAGACACAGCAAAAACCCCAGGTTTCAATCCCAGGGGACACACAGAATTAAGCAGTGAGGGGCCTCCACTTCCAAATCTGGGAATAATAAGACTCCCCCTATGGTAAACTGTCTCAATGACTTCCTTTTAAAATTTCCAAGCACTTATCAACTGACTGCCCCTTTGGGAGGAAAGATTGCTCTTCATGCAAAGAATTGGGAACTCATTACCAAGGACAAATGGGTTTTAAATATAGTGTCCCAGGGATACAGATTTCACTTCCACACGTTGCCAACACCAAGTGGGTGGCTGGACCTACCCCCAAATCAGTGGGCAGAGGCCCAAAATCAAGTACTTTCTTCTCTCTTAAGCATGAGGGCTATTCAACTGGTACCAGAAGAGGAAAAGGGACAAGGTTTCTACTCTCGACTTCTCCTGGTACCCAGAAAAGACAATTCATGGCGTCCTATCCTGGGCATGTCTACTCTAAACACCTTTTTGGAGATTCCAAAATTCAAGATGCTGACTCTTCACCAATTACTTCCTATGCTAGGCAAAGATGCCTGGTTGGCAACACTAGATTTAAAAGAAGCATACCTCCACATCCCAATCAGGGAATCTTGCAGAAGATACCTACGCGTCAAAGCAGGCTACACGCACTATCAGTTCTCTGCACTGCCCATTGCTTATCTACTGCACCCAGGGTATTCACAAAGCGCCTAGCTCCAGTTATTGCATTTTGTAGGCTAATAAATATTCAAATATACCCATACCTGGACGATTGTCTAATTCAGGCAGAATACCAGGACATACTTTTGAATCATCTGGCCTTTGTAAAAAGGGTTCTAACTTGTCTGGGGTACACCATAAACGAAAAGAAATCACACCTGATACCCTGTCAACAAATTATATTCCTGGGAGCAAGCTTGAATACATCTTCCCAGATGGCTTACCTCACGCCAGAGAAACAAATTCATTTGACAACCTACTTCAAACAAGTGGCCACAAAAACCCTGCTGTCTGCAAGACAAATACTTCAAGCCTTGGGGTTCATGGCCTCCTACATTCTTCTAATTCCATATGTAAGACTGCATATGAGGAAACTACAGTGGTATCTAAAAAGCCTATGGTGTCAATATTCTCAAGACCAAAAAACAATGATTCCTGTCATACCTTGCTTACGCCTAGAGTTGCTTTGGTGGGCAGAGGCCTGCCACCAAAACAAGGGGCTACCTTTTACACCACCCCCTGCCGCCCAAACCCTAACAACAGATACATCAGACTATGCATGGGGGGCTCACCTGGCAGGGAAGTGCATTCAGGGCAAATGGAACCCAAGTCAAATGCACCTGCATATCAATCAAAAAAAATGTTAGCTGTACAGAATGCTCTGACAGCCTTCAAGGACCACATTCTTCCAGGACAACTAATGGTAAAGATGGACAACACCACTGTTATGTGGTACATAAACAAGCAGGGGGGTACACATTCTTACCCCCTCTGCAGACTAGCCATGGCATTGTGGAACACAGCCTTGAGCTACCAAGTGCACCTACAAGCTCAATTCCTGCTAGGAAAATTAAATACACTGGCAGACGGACTAAGCAGAATCCTCATGGACCCACACAAGTGGAAACTGGAACCAAGGATTTTCAACAAGTTGACAAGCAAATGGAGGAGCCCAGATATAGACCTGTTTGCCTCTCCCCAGAACTACCAATTGGACAAATTTTGCATAAGGACTCCCCGCAAACAAGCCTGGAAAGTGGATGCTCTGTCCTTCAGCTGGAAAAACCTATCAGTCTATGCATCCCCCCTCTGCCTCTGCTCTCCAAAGTACTACTAAAAATCAAACAGAACAAACCAAGGATAATTTGGTTACTCCAGACTGGCCGCGCCAACATTGGTACCCCCTCCTGCGCAGTGTGTCTCGGTTATCTACATGGTACCTGCCTCAGACTCCTTCCCTGCTGTCTCAGCAGGAGAACCAGATTCTGCACCCTCAGCTTCTAACACTGAACCTTGCAGCCTGGCTAATTACTTAGTCTCTCCTTTACCATCCCTCAGCAAACCTGTGATGGATATCATTTTAGAGGCAAGGAGGCCTAGTACTAGAAAATCTTATGCTGAAAAATGGAAAAGATTCTGTGCCTGCAACCAATCTCAAGGGATGAGCACAGCAGCAATCAATTTACCTCAGATTGTACAATAACTTACTGAGATGCTTCACAGGGGCCTGTCTTTTTCCTCCATTAAAATCCATGCCTCAGCCGTTTCAGCTCATTATAACACAGAACCTCTCCTCTTCTGTCATCCACTGCTCAAGCAGTTCCTCAGTGGGGCCAAAGGTTTGAGACCACCCAGGAGAGCACCAACCTCAGCCTGGGACCTTAACTTTGTCTTTGAGAAACGCACTCTACGTCCTTTCGAGCCAGCTGCTATTGCAGACTTAAAATTTCTTTCTTGGAAAACACTTTCCTTTTAGCAATCACTTCAGCTAGAAGGGTATCTGAATTACAGGCCCTTATGGCAGTGGAGCCTTTCATCATCTTTCATGCGGACAGGGCATCCCTCAGAACTGATCCATCCTTCATGCCCAAGTTGGTATCCAGTGTGGCTCTTAATCAGTCCATTCATTTGCCAACCTTCTTTCCCAATACACATAAAGGGGAATGGATACTGCATTCCTTAGATGTTCACAGACAACTTAGATTCTACTTGGACAGGACTAAACCTCAAAGGAAATCTGAACAACTGCTGGTGGCATTTGCTGTAGGGGCAGAGGGGAAGGCTATTTCAAAGCAAACCATTTCAAAATAGATAAGCCATTGCATTCATTTCTGCTGTAAACACCTTGGAAAACCTATCCCCCAGGAGATCAGACCTCACTCCACCAGGGCTGCATCTACCTCTACAGCCTTTCTCAGAGGCGTCCCTACCAGGGACATCCAGGAAGCTGCTACCTGGAGTTCTGTACATACTTTCACCAAGCATTATCATTTGCCAATTTTCTCTAAATCCAGAGCTGGCATTGCCACTGCAGTCTTGCAGGGCCTTATAGCTGGCCATAATGCTATCTAAATTCCTCCTCCTAACCATAGCTTTGGGAATCTACCCAAATGTAATGACTGCAACAGTGAATCACGAAGAACATAGTACAGTTGTGTACACTTACCATAAATGTAGATGTTTGAGTGTATTCACTGTTGCAGTCGTGGTTACCCTCCCTCCAGCCCCCTAACTTCTTTTGGCTATACCTCTACTTTCCTTTACTATGCTTAAAAGTCTTTTTGGTGTATTTGCTTTTTTGTTGGAGGTATATCTTTGTACTTTTATATTTAATTGCTTCCCATTACGGGGGCACCTGACATTTGGGGCAAGAAAAACTGATGTAATGGCGTCGGCTGCATCTTTTATACCCCTGATGACCTGACGTCATGGAAGAAGGGACAGCAACCGACACAGGACCCAAGACCAATCAGGCCGACTGAGGGCTACCTGCAAGCAGATAACCCAAATGTAATAACTGCAACAGTGAATACACTCTAACATCTACATTTATGGTAAGTGTACACACCTGTACTTTTTCTACCCCTCAAAGGCCCTTTTCCTGGAATCAATGAGGAGGTAGAAAGATGTAATTGCGCAAATCCTAGGGTCCTTTTCGGGACTCACGAGGAGGTAGTTCTCCCAGAGGCAGAGGAGGGAACTCTAACGGAAGATGCCATGCCTGCAAAATCAGGGTTTCCAGGATTCCTTCTTGGACAAACCCTACCAGCGCTCCTGAAAGACAGCCCAACTGTTGCTCTCTGGAGGCAGTCGGGGTCCTGGGTGCAGAGAATTACATCCAGAGGTTATATCGTACCATTTCCCCAAAGTCCCCCACAAGAATGAAAAGAATCCCCAGTGTTCCACCCAGTCAGAAGGAGATGGCAGCAGTAGAAACAGAAAAGTTGCTCAGAAATAGTCATCCAGAAGGTCCCCCAGACCAGACAGGATTCAGAACCTACTGAAGATTCTTCTTAATACCAGAGAAGACAGGGGACTTGAGACACATGCTGGATCTCAGCAAGCTAAACCAGTTTATGAAATATTCAAGATTCCGGATGGTTGTGGTTCAGTCCATTTTGCCCCTACTGTGGATGATTGGATGTGCTAATTAGATCCTCAGTATGCATATTGTCACATCAAAATGAACAGGTGCTCCAGAAGTTATCTGTTTTTCTAGCTGAGAGCCAGTCATTACCAGTTCAGAGAGCACTGCCTTTTGGTCTCATCACAGCTAGGGTCTTCACCAAATGTGTGGTATTGGTAGCAGCTCACCTGAGACTGCTGGGATTCAGAGTGTTTCTGTACCTAGACAACTGGCTGCTAACTGCACCAACCAGGCATCTTCTCCTACAGGCAAGGGACTACTTGTTCCAGATGTGTCTTCACCAAGGCATTACAGTCAGTTACAGCAAATCACAACTCACACCTATGCAGAGTCTGGAGATGTTCTTTGTGTTTCACTGTTGCAGTCATTACATTTGGGTTATCTGCTTGCAGGTAGCCCTCAGCCGGCTTGATTATCAAAGTCTTGAGTCCTGCGTTGGTTGCTGTCTCTTCTTCCATGACGTCAGGTAGTCAGGAGTATAAAGCATGCAGCCAACGCCATTACATCAGTCTTTCTTGCCGTGCGGTGCCAGAAGCAGAAGCAGTTCGCATGTACCGGTCGGCCGACTCCTGAAATTTTCATTTTTGGGTTTCAAAACCGAAGTCTTCAAAAAAGCTAAGTACCCCGTTGGGGATCCTTTTTCTTGCTCTTAACCGATGACAGTAAAAGTTAACAATGGTATTACTTATGGAAAGCAAATACCTCATAAAGATTTTCATTCGTACTGCATTCTTGGCTTAGGCCCAGACCACAATGTCCCTCGCTGTTGGTATTGTGCCTTATTCAATCCTCAAACTATTCGTCGCCGGTTCATTTTTGCATCAAACTGTTTTGGTACTCGGTTTAATTATCCAGAAATGGCTTCGGTAAGCCATCCGACTACCGACATTCCGAAAAAATGTAAAGATAAAGACGGAAACTGGCCGCATAGGTCCAAAGCTGCCGACAGCGCTTCTGTTAAGCTAGTCGCCAGTTCGCCGGTACTCAGTGAGGTGCTTTCGCAGCTCCTGATACCCGCTACTTCAGATTCGCAGGCCTCTACTGAGACCCATTCGGAGTCCGGTATGCTGCGAGATGCTTCTTCGACTATGGAACCTGCGTATGTCTCTACCTTGGATGGGTCCAGAGCTGCTGTGCAGGCACCGGCTTCTGAGGGTGTATTCAGGCCTACTGACTTGCATATCAAACCGACGCCATCTTCTTCTTCAAGGCCTAAAACTCGATCCATGCCTAGAAAATCGACGTCCAAACAGCGTGGTCAGGCCCATATGCCTAAAAAACAAATGATAAGAATGGCTGAAGACTTTATTACTCTAATTAGGGGATGCCAGCCTTCTCCCTCTAAGAGACCTAGAACTGATTTTCCTACTGCTTCTTCTGATCAGGATTCTGAAATTTCTGTTTCTTCTGATGACCAGGATTTGCCGTTATCTACCTATGAGGAGTCTGATGCAGAGGACTCCATACCCTTTGCTTCCCTTCCAGAAGATTTCTCTTTTGGTCAAACTTTGCACACTCTTAGGGAGCATTTCTGCTGGGAAAGCCAGGATTACTGTGACTCCAAAAAGAGGCGTAGGGAATTCTTACTCCTACCTCAACACAGGCCTTTAGCTATCCCAGTACTCCTGTACTGGACATTGTAGATGATGCCTTCTTGGAATCTAGCCTGGCCCCAGACACTTTACCTCCGGCTCCCAGGTATTACAGAGTACCTGACTTTCACAAGTTCCTCTTTAAGAATCCTACTGTGGACCCAGAGACCATTTCACAGGGACCCAAAGGCATTAAGGCTACTACTGTCAAAAACCCTACCCCCTCTGATAGAGATTCCAGGGCCCTGGACTGGTGGGGCAAAAAGGTATACACTTCTGCTACTTTGGCCATTAGGGCTTTAAACTGCCAGTATCATATGTTAAAGTATCAGCAGGACATTACTGGATTATTTAAACAGAAAATGATGTAGATTCCTGACTGTGCTGAAGATAAAGAATTACATGATTTATTGCTTTCTGCTGAACAAGTTGGTAAACATACTTTGCAATGTTGTTTTGACTCCTTAGAGGTATCTTGCAGGGCTGCTGTCACTGGGTCTGTTCTTAGAAGGCATGTTTGGCTTAAGGAGCAAACTTTGCCAGATCATGTTAAAGCTAAACTACTGGATGCTCCCTTAAACCAAGACCGCCTGTTTGGCACCAAATCAGAAGAATTCCTTAAGATGGAGGAAAAAGCTAAATTTATGCAAACTGTTAAAGATTTCCTGCAAGTACAGCCTCCCAGATTTAGTAGGCATTGGCCTTCTAAGAATTGGTCCTTTCCTGTCTCTTCCAGGCCTTCTCAGTCCAAACCCAGGAACAGCAGATCACCTAGGCTGCAGTCTCAAGGTACTCACAGGCCTAAGCAGTGGGGGGCTCCCACTTCCAAAGCTGGAAGTAGTAAAACACCCCCCTATGGTAAACTGTCTCAATGACTTAACCTTAAACCTTCCAAGCCCTGCTCAACTGACTGCTCCTTTAGGGGGAAAGATTGCCCTGCATGCAAAAAACTGGGAACTCATTACCGAAGACAAATGCGTTTTAAATATAGTTTCCCAAGGATACATATTCCACTTCCACACCTTACCAACCCCAAACGGTTGGCCAGACCTACCGCCAAATCAGTGGGCAGAGGCTCAACAGCAGGTTCTGTCTCTTCTAAGAATCAGGGCTATTCAACCCTTCCCAGCAGAAGAATGGGGACAAGGTTTTTACTCAAGACTTTTCCTGACCCCGGAAAAGAGAACTCCTGGCACTCCATCCTGGGACCTTAACTTTGTATTGGAAAAGCTCACTCTACCTCCTTTTGAGCCAGCTGCAACTGCAGACTTAAAATTTCTTTCCTGGAAAACAGCCTTCCTTTTAGCAATCATTTCAGCTAGAAGGATATCTGAATTACAGGCCCTTATGGCAGTGAAGCCTTTCATCATCTTTCATGTAGACAGGGTGTCACTCAGGACCAATCCATCTTTCATGCCCGAGGTGGTATCCAGTGTGGCTCTTAATCAGTCCATTAATTTGCCAACTTTCTTTTCTAATCCACAGAACAAAGGAGAACGAATACTGCATTCTTTGGATGTGCACAGACAACTTAGATTTTATTTGGACAGGACTAAGCCTCTCAGGAAAACTGAACCGCTGCTAGTTGTCTTTGCTGGAGGGGCATAGGAGAATGCCATTTCAAAGCAAACCATTTCTAAGTGGATAGGCCACTGCATTCATTTCTGCTGTAAGCACCATGGAAAACCTACCCCACAGGGGATAAGATCACATTCCACCAGGGCTGCATCTACTTCAACAGCCCTTCTCAGAGGTGTTCCTACCAGGGACATCCTAGAAGCTGCTACCTGGAGTTCTGTACATACCTTCACCAAGCATTACCACTTGCCACTTTTTTCTAAATCCAGAGCTGGTTTTGCCACTGCAGTCTTGCAGGGCCTAATAGCTAGTCCTAATGCTCTCTAATTGCCTCCTCCCTTCCTTAGCTTTGGGAATATATCCGGATGTAATGACTGCAACAGTTAAACACAAAGAACATAGTTCAGTTGTGTACACTTACCATAAGTGTAGATGTTCGAGTGTATTCACTGTTGCAGTCCTGGTTAGCGTCCCACCAGCCCCCTGACTTCTATTGCCTATACCTCTCTTCTTGTTTACTGTATTTAAGCTTTCTGGTGTATTTGCTTTTTGTTAGAGGTGTAACCTTGTATATAATTGCTTCCCATTATGGGGGCACCTGACATCTGGGGCAAGAAAAACTGATGTAATGGTGTCGGCTGCATGCTTTATACCCCTAACTACCTGACATCACGGAAGAAGAGACAGCAACCTACGCAGGACCCAAGACTTTGATAATCAGGCCGGCTGAGGGCTACCTGCAAGCAGATAACCCAAATGTAATGACTGCAACAGTGAATACACTAGAACATCTACATTTATGGTAAGTGTACACAACTGTACTTTCTTAGGTACTCATCTAGACACCGTCAATCAGATAACCTCTCTTCCTCTCACTCGTATGCAGACATTCAGATCCCAGGTCAAGAAAGTAATCCTGCATTCTTCTCTTCTAGCATGAATAATCTTACAAGTCCTTGGGATCCATAGCAGCAGCTGTCACCTTACTCCTTTTAGCCAGGTTTCACATGGGAACTCTGCAATGGCCCTGTCAGTGCAGTGGTCCATTCTTCAGCAGCTTTTATCCACCCTAGTCATGATCACTTAAGCTTGCTAAAAGTATCTTCTTTGGTGGTTTCACTCGAAGTTTCCCAAGGTCAACTATTTGTTCTCCCTCCCACACCCATGGTGACCACGGATGCCTCCCTGCGGGGGTGGAGGGGCACTACTTTTGATGGGCAGTCCAATGTATGTGGTCCCCAGAAGAGGCCAAGACACATGTCAGTGTCCTTGAAATGAGAGTATTCCTCTTAGTGTTGCAGGCCTTTCAAGACTCTCCTCCGGGGCTGTTCCTGTTCGGACAGTGAATATGTCTGTAGTCTGGTACATCAACAAACAAGGAGGAACCAGATCTTACCCGCTATGTCGAGAAGCATTGAGAATGTGGCAAAGGGCAGTTTCTTCTAGCTGTTTTCTCATAGCAATGCACATACCAGGGAAAGCCAACATGATTGCAGATAAACTAAGCAGGTTTATTCTGATGCCTCACAAGTGGTCTCTCAGTGTCAAAGTGGAGGAGAGATGTTTCTGTCGATGAGGCCACCCATGCTTCCATCTTTTCGCTTGTCCCCTCAGCAACAAATGTGGCAGGTTCTTTGTCCTGATCCCTCCAAAGGGAGGAGTCATCAAGAGATGCTCTAGTCCTTCTGGTCTTCGCTATGCTTACCCCTACCCCACACCCCCGTTACCTCACATTCCCGAATTTTTGCAGAAAGCATACCAGTTAAAGAGCACAGTTATCCTCATCGCACCCTTTTGACCTCATCAAAATTTGGTTCCCCTTCCTCTGGCCTCACCTTTTGCATCCACCCTGGATACTGGATCCCAATCCAGACCTTCTGTCTCACCCAGCAAGACTTGACTCATCTGGACTTAACAGGCCTCAAACTGACAGCATGATTTCTTCAGTTCCACTGATTGCTAGAAAGTCCAGGCTGTCCTCCCCAGTTCATCGTATTTTGTTATCTACTCAAAAACCTTCTGCTGGAAAGATTTACAAAATTAAATGGAAGAGATTTCTGTTATGGGCTCTTAAGAAGGATGTGAACCCCTTTTCTGCCCCCATACCAGTGGGACTTGATTTTTTAGCTTCAATTTTTAATAAAGGGGCTAGCTTTTCTACTGTTAAGGTCCAGTTAGCTGCCATTTCAAACTTTCACTCAAGTGAAAATAATTCTTCCTTAGCTTCTTCTATATTATTCAAAGCTTTTCTCAAAATAATTTTTTACTTGGACCTCCTCTAAAGGATCCTGAGATTTAATTATTGTGCGTTAAGCTCTGACTCAAGACCCCTTTGAACCCTCAGTCAGGTCAGACCTTAAGTTTTTGTCTTGGAAAACCATTTTCTAGTCACTATTGTATCACTTAGATGAGTATCTGAACTACAGGCGTTATCTTCCAAATTTACCTGTTTTTCCACAAAGACAGGGTTTCCTTACAGACCAGCACATCTTTTTTGTATAAGGTAGCTTCTGAGTCTGGTATCAACCAGGATGTTCTTTGTGTTTTACTGTTGCAGTCATCACATTTGGGTTATCCCTGCCAGGGTAGCCCTCAGTCGGCCCAAATACCAGAGGAGTAGTATTTCTGCCTTGGTTGCTTTCGCTCTGGGACTGACGTCAGGTCGTCAGTGGTATAAAATCAGGCAGCCGACGCCATTACATCAGTCTTTCTTGCCGAGGACCCCGAAGCAGAAACAGTTCGCACGAGTGCCGGTCGGCCGCTACCTGAGTTTTTCATTTCCAGACTGAAGTTGAAGTCTTCTAAAGCTAAGTACCCCGTTGGGGATCCTTTTTTCATGCTTTAACCAATGTCAGAAAAAGTTAACAATTGTCTCACCTGTGGAAAGCAAATACCACACAGAGACTTTCATTCTTACTGCGTCACCTGTTTAGGCCCAGACCACGGCATCCCCTTCTGTCACTTTTGTGCTTTGCTCAAGGGCAGAACTATACATCATCGGGCCCTTATTGTAGCTAGATATTTTCGCTCTCAGTCCTCGAATTCCAGTATGGCTTTAGTAAGCCATCCGACAACCAATCTTCCAAAAAAATGTAAGGATAAAGACAGAGACTGACCGCATAGGTCCAAAACTACCAACAACGCTTCCGTTAAGCTAGTCGTCAGTCCTCCGGTCCTCAGTGAGGCACTTTTGCAGCCTCTGATGCCCGCTTCTGTGGATTTGCAGGCCACTACTGAAACCCTTTCTGAGTCCAGTATACCGCAAGACTTTTCTTCGACTAAGGATCCTGCGGATGTCTCTACCTTGGATGGGTCCGTAGCTGCTGAGCAGGCACCTGTTTCCGAGGAAGTACTTCGCACTACCAATACTCGACACAGACCAATGACTTCTTTTGCATCTTCAGTTCTTTCGAAAACAACCGAGTTTCTAAGGCCCAGGGAATGAACCACACTGGAAAAAAAACGACGACCCAAGCTCATGCACTGGTTTCCTTGCCTCAGTCTCAAATGCTTAAAATGGCGGAAAAACTTATGTTTATCAGGGGAAGCCAGGCTACCCCTTCTAAAAGAAAGAGACTTGTCCCCAGTAGTTTTATCTGAACAGGAGTCCGATGACTCTGAAGCATCTGAATATGAAGATATGCAACCCCTCTCTGCTTATGAGGACTCTGATGCAGAGGAATCCATCCCTTCAGCCTCTCCACCCGAGGATTTTTCCTTTGGGGAAACGCTACATACTTTAAGGGAGCATTTCCAATGGGAATGTCAGGACTATCCTCCCTCAAAAAAGAGACTAGGGGAATTCTTAGATCTTCCACAGCACAGACCTCTGGCCATTCCTCCTGTCCTGGATGTTGTGGATGATGTTTTTATGGAATCCAGTCTGACCCCTAACACCCTCCCTCCTGCTCCCAGGAAACCTGACAGGTATTACAGAGTCCCTGACTCTCACTAATTTCTTTTCAAAAATCTTACTGCTGACCCCGAGGTCATCTGTCAAGGACCGAAAGGAATCAAAGCAACTTCACCTAAGAATCCCACCCCCTCAGACAGGGATTCCCAAGCATTAGACAGATGGGGTAAAAAAGTATACACCACTGCTATTCTTGCTGTTAGAGCATTAAATTGTCAGTTCCATATGCTGAAATATCAGCAACATACCATGGAACTCCTCAAACAAAAAATGTCATCTTTCCCTACTTGTGCAGAAAATAAGAGTTACAAGAGTTAATGCATTCTGCAAGTCAAGTAACTAAGCACTCCTTACATTGTGGTTTTGGTGCCCTAGAAGCATCTTGCAGGGCAGCAGTCACTGGTTCTGTCCTTAGAAGGCATGCTTGGCTTAAGGAACAGACCTTGCCAAGCTATGTCAAATCAAAATTATTGGATGCCCCCTTGCACAAATACAACTTATTTACCACCAAGGCAGAAGAGGTCTTAAAAAAGATGGAAGAAAAAGCTAAATCTATGCAGACAGTTAAAGACTTCCTACAGGTCCAGCCACCGAGGTTCAGTAGGCATTGCCCCTCCAGATACTGGTCCTTTCCTACCCCCTCCAGGTCAGCTCAGCCCAGACCCGGGGGAAGCAGACCCCCCCCCCCCAGACAACATCCCCTGGGAATGCAGATATTTAAGCAATGGAGTTCCTCCTCTTCAAAACCAAGGTGTGAAAAGCCACCCCCTTATGGTAAGAGCTCACAATGACTTTACACTTCCACCCCCTCCTTTTGCCCACCTGCTCTTGCTCCTAGGCGGAAAACTCTCCTTCCACGCAAGCATATGGGCCACCATTACCAACGACCGCTGGGTTCTCAACATAGTATCCCAGGGATACAAATTTTATTTCCACACTCTGCGCTTCCCTTTGGCTTATCCACTGCTCCCAGAGTTTTCACAAAATGTCTGGTTCCCGCCATTGCTTTTTGCAGACAAAGAAATATTCAAATTTACCCATACTTAGACGACTGCCTGAGTCAGGCAAACAGTCAGGAAAAGCTGCTAAAGCACCTGACCTTTGTAAAGGACCTACTGACCTCCCTGGGGTATACTATCAATGAAAAGAAATCCAAACTAGTTCCCACACAAAAAGTTGTATTCCTGGGAGCAAGCCTGGACACAGCATCCCAGATGGCATGCCTTACTCCAGGAAAACAAGCCTACCTGACAGCTTATTCTCTCAGCTACCACCAGGACCCAGTTATCCGCAAGGAAAATCCTGCAAGCTCTACGGTTCATGGCTTCTTACATTCTACTTATTCCGTATGCCAGACTGCATATGAAGAAACTACAGTGGTACCTAAAAAGTCTTTGGTGTCAGCACTCTCAAGACCTGGAAACTCTTAGACCAATGATACCTTTTTCTAAGGAAAGATTTTCTTTGGTGGGCAGCAGCATGCTACTACAACAAGGGACTCCCCTTCTCAAAACCCCATGCTGCAAAGACCCTCACCACAGGCGCATCAGACTATGACTGGGGTGCACACCTGGACGGCAGGTGCATTCAGGGCCAATGGAATCCAAATCAAATACATCTACACATCAACCAAAAAGAGATGTCAGCTGTTCATCACACCCTGACAGCTTTCAGACCCCTACTATATCAACAAGCAGGGAGGGAATCACACTTATCCTCTATGCAGGCTCGCCATGACCCTTTGGCACATGGCCTCAGCCATGCAACTACACCTGTTAGCACAATTCCTGCCAGGCTCTCTAAACCCTCTGGAAGACAACTTAAGCAGAAACCTGCTAGACCCACATGAGTGGCAGCTAGATCAAAGAACCTTCACCCTTGTAACTCAGAAATGGGGCACCCCGAAGGTCGACCTCTTTGCCTCCCACTCCAACCATCAGCTCAGCAAATTCTGCACCAGGGAACCTCACAGCAAGGCCTGAAAAGTGGGTGCTCTGTCCTTCCAGTAGGTAGACCTCTCGATCTATGCATTTCCCCCTCTACCACTCCTTTCAAGGGGACTGCTCAAAATAAGGGAGGAAAGGCGCAGACTGGCCATACCAGCACTGGTACCCACTGCTGCGAAGCCAGTCACCCCTGCCACCATGGCACCTACCTCAGATCCCAACACTCCTGACCCAGAGGAATGGAGAATTCATGCATCTCCAGTTGCAGACCTCAATCTGGCAGCCTGGCTTATTCCCTGACCTCTCTTCAAGCTGCCAGTCTAAGCAAACAAGTTCTAGATGTTATACGTGAGGCCAAACGCCCCAGCACTGAAAATCTTATGCTGATAAGTGGAAAAGGTTTTGCACCTGGATCCAGGCTAAGGGAGGTGGAACAGCACAGCCCTTCCTACCTCTCATCCTGGATTACCTGGCAGACCTACTACACTGGGGTCTATCCTTCTCTTCTATTAAAATTCATGCCTCTGCCATCTCTGTTCATTTCAGCACCTCTTTTCTCACACCCTCTCATCAAACAGTTCCTAAGAAGAGCTAACAACTTGAGGCCACCCAGAAGAGCTCCTAACCCAGCTTGGGACCTAAACTTTGTGTTGGAAAAGCACACCCTGCCCCCCTTTGAACCTACAGCTTCAGCAGTGTTAAAATTTCTCTCATGGAAGCCAGCCTTGCTTCTGACCATCACTTCAGATAGAAGAGTATCAGAGCTACAAGCACTTATGGCTGTAGCGCCCTTCAACATTTTCCATGCTGACAGGGTCTCCCTCAGGACTAACCCATCCTTCATGCCAAAAGTGGTGTCCAGTGTGGCTCTCAACCAATCCATTCATTTACCCACCTTTTTCCCTAACCCACAAAAGAAGGGGTAAAGGATTCTCTACTCTCTAGATGTGCACAGACAGCTCAGATTCTACCTAGACAGAACTAAATCTTTTAGAAAAACGTCAATTGCTAGTCAGTTTCGCTGCAGGAACAGAGGGCAAGGCCATATCCAAACAGTCTCTAAATGGATAGCACATTGCATCCATTTCTGCTACAAACAGCATGGGAAACCTCCCCCCAAGGGGGTCAGAACACATTCCACCAGAGCAACCTCCACCTCTGCAGCTTTGCTTAGAGGGGTCCCCACCAGGGACACCCTAGAGGCTGCAACATGGACATCTGTTCATACCTTCACTAAGCATTACCACCTGCCTGTTTTCTCCAAATCCAGGGCAGGCTTTGCCACCGCAGTCTTACAGGGCATCCTAGCCAGCCCCCAGTCTTCTTGACTGCTTCCACCCTTTTATTCAGCTTTGGGAATCAATCCAAATGTGATGACTGCAACAGTGAAACACAAAGGACATAGTACAATTGTGTACACTTACTGTAAATGTAGATGTTCGTGTGTATTCACTGTTGCAGTCCTGGTTTCCCTCCCTTCACCCCCCTTGTCTCTCTCTCTCTCGCTCTCTCTCTCTCTCTCTCTCCTTACAAGGAATTTTTGGTATTTGCTTTCTACTGGTGCTGTTCTTTCACCATTACCTAGCTACCTATTGGGGGCTCCTGGCAGTTAGGGGAAGAAAAACTGATGTAATGGCGTCGGCTGCCTGATTTTATACCACTGACTACCTGACGTCAGTCTTGGAGCGACAGCAACTAACACAGAAATACTAAGCCTCTGGTATTCAGCCGACTGAGGGCTACACTGGCAAGGATAACCTAAATGTGATGACTGCAATAGTGAATCCACACGAACATCTACATTTATGGTAAGTGTACACAACTGTACTTGTTAACCTTCCGGTTTCTTTCCAGATTTTTCAAACAAGGGAGAACAGATGCTCACATCTTTTGGTGTATCCTGACAACTTTGTTTTTTATCTCCATAGAAACAGATTTCTGCAAGACAGGCCATTTGCTTGTATCCTTCTCACCTAACATATCGGGCAAGTCATTTTCTGAAGTTACACTAGCCAAATGGTTAACCAAGTGTATCTGCTTTGTCTGTAGTAAAAAATGATTGTCATTGCCTAAGCTTCCTAGAGCCTATTCCACAAGATTTGTAGCTGCATCCTCAGCTTTTTAGTCAAGAGCTTCCTAGATGTCATTTGTGCAGATGCTACTTGTTACAAATTGGATGTGGTTTCTAGGAACAGAGCTGCCTGTGGCTCTGCAGTACTCTGAAATATCCTGCCATGCGGACCACCCGAAGTTCATCTGGCTGGAGACTCTGTCCTGTCAGTTGAGAATGAACGAAAATGACAACATCAGATAAAAAAGTTATGTATTGACTGTAATGTTACATCATTATTGTCCATTTTTATTCTTCTTCAACTTCCCTCCCTCCTAGCTCCCTTCCTTTTGCTCCTGCATAGGCCTAAGGGTATCACTTTGGGAACTGTTGTTCCTTGTTTGAGCTTCAGCTCTTTTTCTTATTCTGTACTTTCTTGGACTCTCATAGGGTACTATCCATTGATTCCTGCGTGCAGCAAACTGAGGTATTTTAGGTTGGCAGGCATTATGGGTAAAGGGGGGAGCTCAATAGTTTTTGGATCCAAGAATCTGGAAGAAGTGGCCGAGTGAGATCCAAGACCCATCAGTTGAGGAAGAATGAAAATGAACACAGCTGTAACTGGTGTGTACATAACTTATTTTTCTAGGAGTATATTTCACTGTTATTTATAGTGTGCAGTCAAGAGTAGTGATGTTGGAGTCATTAGATAGCCAATACATTACTATTACATGGTCAAAGAATAGACACCTTCTTTTGCTGATGCCCTCATTCAGAGGTCTGTTCTTGTCCTTTGTGTCTTTTTGACCTGTTTATGCCCAGCAGGATATTTCATTGCCATTGCAGCAGGTCTGTAGTCCTCCTTTGTATGGGCTATACAGTAGAGCTTAGACACAGTAGTCATTATCTGTTACATGTAGGGATCCCTTCATCAGTGATAGGATGTTAGTATACTGCTGAGTTCAGCTTTGTAACACATTTTTATTTTTGCATGGTACACATCCTTTCACAAATTTATTCTGCTGCTGTTTGATATAATTCATTGACATAAAAGACTTTTAAGAACAACCACACCCTACCTACATTTCCTTTTCCCAGAATTTATTTTCTTTCCTTCCACTGCCATATACAAAAAGGCATGACTTAGCTGTTAATTCCCCTCTGTGGCACCACTGTTTTATTCTGTTTCTTCAGTGCACACTATTTTGAGTTTGAGTAAAATGTCACAATATTTTTATGAATTTAGCATCCTGTCCCTTCCATGGTCTCACCCATCACATTTTAAGGTTTTGGCCAAGGAAAACCCCACAAAGCAATGTATTTGTACCTCTTTGTAGTTCTTTCACATCCATTTTGTTATGATTCTGTTGAGTCTGTTGTTATTCACTACTGCTGTTTTAGTGTGTACTGTCATTTACAGCTGCTTTCTTTCTTTACCCTAGGAAAAATCTGTCCTGCCTTTAGGAATTGTACAGCCCTTTTATTTTGTAGTCTCAGACTGAAGAAACATGGTAGCAGTGACAGAAACATACTGCTGACTTGAGGAGCTAAATGATTCTTGTATTTTTAATAAAAAATCTAAGTTAAACTTTTACATAGAAAAATGGGAATTGTGAGAACAATATATGCAGAGAAGGAATGAGGTTTAAGTAGCAGAATTTGAATGAGCCATGTAATGCTTAACTGACAATGACTGGATAGATTATAAGTGGTGTAATGTTTGCAACTACAGTTGTTTCAGTGGTGTCTGGGATGTATAATGTTTGCAACTAAAGTGGTATCAGTGTTTGTTTTTCATTATGTAAATGTAAGATTGCCTATGTCATAAGTGATAATTTAATGAAGATGTTTATTGAAAAAAAAGTCTAAGTTAAGCTTTAATTTTCAGTCTGCAGAAGAAACTGCAGTGTATTTAAAATATGACAAAGAAGTCAGACAAGAGAGTGCCACTGGAAGAAAGTTTCAGACGATCTGTCCAGAAATTCTTAAAGCTTGTAGTAATCTTGTGTTCTACCATTCTCTAAGTGCCATTCTATCTTTAAAAAGTGGTGACATGACAGAGTAGGCAAGAAAATGTCATCTTTCAAGGACTCAGATTACATTATGGGAAAAATTAAGCACAATTTAAAAAAGGGAAAGAAAAAGCCATTTTTGTATACCTACTTCCATCAGGGCATTTTGGATTACAACAAAATACTTAGTAATGATTACCTGGAGTTCCACAGAAACAAATATATTTATTTTTATTCAGTTTTTGGACATACTGACCCACTAAGGACCCTGGAGTATTTATTTAAGTTGTTTTGCCTCAGGTTTATAATGATACAGTTTCTTTTTTTTTTCGGATACACCTCTTTCAAAGTTAAGTTTAAATGCATGAAACAAACTTCATTTCACACACACAAAAAAAGAGTATGCTTGCATCTTTATGTATGTGAACACTTTTTTTTAAACAATAGTTTATTTTGCAGCATTAAAAAATATGTACATTTAATGTTTGCTTCTGAACGTAGAAGACTTAACATACAAAGCTGTTAATGAGCAGGCAGGAGGTCCTTACATCACTGTGGCTGTCCAGCTCTAATGATGCTGAATTAATGTGTGCAAGTAATTGTGTGTTAGTTATGTGATTGCCAATAAACCATACTATTAAATTAATATTTTGGCAAAAAACTAATGCTTAGTTGGCTATCTTTTTTCCAAACTGTTAATTTAACAGTTTGGTAGTTATGTGGCTACACAATTACTTACTGCCGCTAAGCCAGTATAAGTGGCCACTGAGAGTAGCTTAAGTGCTTCCTGCCTGCCCATTAATATTAATCCCATAAATAAATATGGCTTTGTATGTTACGTCTTTTGTGTTCAGAAGCAATTTTTAAAATACTTTTTACAACAAAAAAAAAAAGCCTTTGTTTTTTGCATAAAAAAAGTGTTTGCATGCAGGGAGCATAAAGCCCTCCAAATCCCTGCCTTGTGCAGCCATCATCAGTCTTAGTTAGTAGTGAATGTAGATGTACGAATCCAAGTGAAACTGAGAAGAAGACATTTGGCCAGTTTCCGGAAGAGTTGCTGTCTGTGTAAGTGACTTAATTTTGTGTAAGGCCTATCTATAAACATGCTTTATACCAGGGGCCAGATTCTAAAAGACTTAGTCTCATTTTAAGTGGTCACTTACACTGAGAGCAACTCTTTCAGAATTTGGCCCATTGTGTGCATTAAATAAATAAAGGAATCTGTGCTGGTCTGCCGTTGTGCATTACAGAATTGCCTTGCACTGCCCCACATTTGAGAGTTATGTGAGGTCTTGATTATGGGAGCACCAACTTTAAATAAATATAGCACCATATGAATGAAGCTGGTGATCATTTGAGCAGGGCAACCTTGTAAATAAGAAAAGCTCTTTAGTTACTATGCTTTGAAAGATTTAAACTCTCTCTCTCTCTATATGTATATATGTATATATATATATATATATATATATATATATATATATATATATATATATATATATACATATATACATATACATATACATACATACACGTGTACACACACACACACACACACACATATATATATATATATATATATATATATATATATATATATATAAAATACATATACATACATACACATATGTGTGCATACATATATATATATATGTATATATATATATATATATATATATATATATATATATATATATAGGAGTACATATATGTATATGTGTATATACCTATATATATATATATATATATATATATATATATATATATATATATATATATATATATATATATATATATATATATATATATATATACATATATATGTGTATATATATATATATATATATATATATATATATATATATATATATAGAGAGAGAGAGATATACATGTGTGTGTATGTATAAATATCTGTATATATATTATAAGTAGCACATTCTTAAATGACATCCATCTGCCTGTGTGTGCCCCTGTATGCTTTGTGTATCTGATAACTTGGGCAGAACATTGCATTTTGCATATTTTACAAAGATGAGTGAATGGCAAGCCTGGTAGGTACAGCTTTTTGTATGTGGAAAATATAATTTCTTCTCAGTTTTTACCCGAATGTCCTATATTTAGTAGCAGTGCTTTTTGGGAATAGTGGCTAGTAGGGTTTCTAAAGGATTGGTTGGCAGTGGAAGTAGTGAACTAATTAAATGGTGTTTCAGTAATCCTTTGAAGAAGGTGTAGAAAATAGCTATAGGAGAAATTTTATGACATCTTTAATGAAAATTCTGTAGTAGCAAGGGTACCAAAGTAACCTCTGCATTGGCCGTATGGTTGCAAATCAAAACTGAAAATAGCACATCAAGTGTTATATTACCCAAGCCAAAGAAGGACATACTAGACCCATGTCAATTATTATAAAATCTTATAGGCATGAAACAAAATATGATGTTTTGATTAGAACTTTCCAGGAACAGGCACAAAACATTAAAGCTGTAGAGACTGTTGATCAGGGTAGTTTTATAAGAATTCTAAAACATGTCAGTGAAATATTTCACACTAATAAGACTGCATAGGAGAAAAAAAATAAGTAGAGCTAGGTTATTTCTGAATCCACAAAACACAGTGCTTTGGGAAAAAAAGGTACCACAAGAGGTTTAGAAGATACTTGCAAGTAAAGGGATAATATGTATATAAACCAGCTGGAAGCCTCTTACTGAAAGTATGAAACAGCACCGGCAGTCGCAGAATCAAAACAGTGGACTATAGGTGACCGGTTTGCAAAACGTTTTTTTTTTCGGGGGGGGGGGGGTTAGATCACACAACAGAAAGTACATGTATATATTTTATTTGAAATGCATACAAGTGAACCTCCAATGAAATATTAAAGCATAAAGCATCTAAGAGCAGGAAACAAAAAGCTCTGCTTGCCCAATGCTTAAATTATGGAATGGATGGCTGAATTTACAGTTTCCTGTGGGGGCGGGGGGGGGGGGTCAAGGGCAAGTCCTCAGGAGGCACTTTTGTTATTAGGTTGTGTGACCTCTGGGAGAGAACAGATGCACAACAAAGTTATAATTTCAATCTTGTCTTTGCACAACTTCTGAGAAAGAAGTGAAAAAGCACAGTAAGCATAAACACAGCCTCCTTGTTTATACTTTTTTACTTTATGCAGATTCTGACTTTTCAAGTTGCTGTTTGTCATTCTAACACTAGTATGCAGTGAAACATTAAGATTATTGTTACCATAAACAACAGAAACTGTTTTATTTTTGTACGTTTTTTATGAAGCATACGAAAAGAAAATTGTAATGTAAGAATGGAGTAGTTTACTGGATTTTAGACCCACCCATATACATAGGTGTGTGTAAACAATTACATATGCTCATATGCCTTTAAACATGGGTAAAGCAAGGAGTAGAGTGTTGCTTAGAGAAGGAGGAAGTGAAGTTACTGGACTTGGGTGTAGGATGCTTGATTCCGCTATAATCCAATGAATGCCATGACCTCTAAATGTGAGTTGAGCATATGAAAAGTGATATACACGTTTTGAAAGTGCATGTCTGTGTGGGGCAGATGTACCTCCTCCCAGGAGTTTCTCCCCCAGCATTCCCAAATTTAACATTATCAACTTGTGAGTAGGTTCTTCATGTGCATCTCTGTTGCAATCATAACGTTAGGGTATTTTACTGCAGGCTGAAGTATGACAGCTGATCAGACTTTTGTTTTCCCGCTTTTCTGAACTAGAATAGTCCAGTCTTCAGATTTTGCTGATCTCTGGGCTTTGTCTTAGTTCCTGTGCTATCCATATCCTTATTTGGATAAGGGGAAGCTTCTTTGTTCACCAGTGGGAGTGGGGAGCACTGAGCAACCTATTTGTCCCTAGAGGATTGGTCCCAGCCCAGCAACTTGTAGTTTATTGGCCATTTTGGGTCAATTCCTGGCTCTTTTCAACCCCCTGCTATAAAGCCCGCTTTGTGCGCTTTTTCACTTGTAAAGACTCAGCACAGCTCCTCGTGGTGTCCTGCAGAGTTCTACAAGCAGCAGAGAGTGAAAGAGTGACTTTCCTGGATTTATAAGTATTTTTTCTGGCTTTCGCTTAAATTACTGCATCTCGACTGCATTTCGCTTAAAAAACAGCTCTGCATATTGTTTTTACTGTACTTGTGTTGAATTTATACTGTTAGCACTTTAAAAAGTTATTTTTGTTTAATTTAATTTTAGGCTAACACACTCAAGTGCGCTAGCCGTTTTATAGCATTTACTGTTTGTTACTGTATCTCTTTCTCCTTTCTCTGTAAAAAAAGAAAAAAAAACAAAAAAATATCCTTGTTTTCCCGCTTTTCTGAACTAGAATAGTCCAGTCTTCAGATTTTGCTGGGCTTTGTCTTAGTTCCTGTGCTATCCATATCCTTATTTGGATAAGAGGAAGTTTCTTTGTTCACCAGTGGGAGTGGGGAGCACTGAGCACTGAGCAACCTATTTGTCCCTAGAGGATTGGTCCCAGCCCAGCAACTTGTAGTTTATTGGCCATTTTGGGTCAATTCCTGGCTCTTTTCAACCCCCTGCTATAAAGCCCGCTTTTGCGCGCTTTAGCGCGAAGTTGCTCATAGAGCAGCATAGGGCAGCGCCAGTTAATCAAGTTTAAACTATTTCTGGCTCCGTAAAGTCTGCTCTTCAATTTTTTCCCTTAGAACTGTTCTACTTGCAATCTAAACAGCCTATACTCTATCTGAAAAGCTCAGCACTTGCTCCTAAAGCATATTTTATACAGGTAAAGCATTCTTAAACAAAAGAAAGTACTTCAGTCACCTAAATTCCCTTGAGTACCCATTTCCCTTTAGGTCCTTTGTGACTCAGTTACACAGCAATCTTTTTCACTATTTCTAGCATGTCGAAGGGTTAGTTGCTGGCGTCCTCTCCTGTTCAGCTGGTGAATCTGGGAATCTTGAGGCAATGTTACAATTGCCTCATGTACACAGACAACCCTGTCCTCCCAACAAATACAAATATATGCGAGAGATGCAACTATATAGCCAAACTGGAGGCTGAGCTCTCTCAATTCAGTACTGGCAAGACCAGTCAGGAGAATGTAACCACGCACACCACAAACCCAGTCTCACATAGAACTATCACAACTGCAAACCAAACACATATACACACAAAAACATACTCGGAGGCTCTGATTAAAAATCTACCAAAACAACAGAGGCCTCCAAAGCAGACACCCAAGCAACCGCCACCTCAAGACATAGCACATGCAACACACAGTTCACAAAGTCAGTGTGCTAAACAGTCACAGCCCTTAAGGCCAAACAACATGCCAGACACACTTGTAATAGGTGACTCCATAGTCAGACACACTGACGTCCCGCTCACCAGACTGAACAAGGAAAAGGTCACAGTAAGCTGCCTGTTGGGAGCTAGAATCCGCCACATAACACAAGCACTCAGGTCACTCCACAGCAAGTACAAATATGACTCAGTCATTGTACATGCCGGTGTGAACGACCTGAGACGTACCTCCCTGGACTACATGAAAAGAGACATAGAGGAGCTCTCTGATTATGTAGCCCAGGCCGGTATGACTCTGACCCTGAGCAGCATCTTACCCTCACCAAGAATGATGCCACAGTACAAAGACAAAATGATCAGTTTTAACAATTGGCTTAATTACTGGTGTCATTCTAAGGGGATCCAATGTCTGTCTGCTTGGGATGACATGCTTGACAAGCCACGCTGCTTCATGAGGGATGGCTTGCACCTGTCACCCTGGGCTTCGGATATTGGCCAAGGCTCTTGCCACCCCATAGTACCTTTTTAGGCAAGGCTCAAATGACAAACCTACCTCCCTAGAAAACACAAGTGGAAAAAAACTAAGGGTAATGCTGCTCAATGCCAGAAGTCTAAACCTCAAGATGCACGCCCTCGAAGCCCTCCTCAGTATGGAGAACATCGATGTCTGTGCAGTGACTGAAACCTGGTTCAAGGCTCCTGAGAGCACCCCAGCACTATCAGGTTTTACCTCGTATCATGCTTTCCGGCCCCAAAACTTGGACCGAACCACAAAAGGAGGGGGGGGAGTATCCATATTCATCAAAGATACCCACACCTCCAGGTTAGTGGCAACGCACGAAGCATTGGAAACCATCCAGGTGCAACTAACCATAGGCAAAACTGCCTTACAGTTTGTAGCATGCTACAGACCACCCTCTCAAACTCAGGAACCCCACACGGCCTTCCTGAAGACACTGGAGAGTATGAATGTCTCTCCAAATACCATCATATTGGGAGACTTCAACTGCCCAAACATAGATTGGGAACATTACTCAAGCCCCAACACCCTAGCCCAAAGGTTCCTAGAATTCATAAACTCAAATGCAATGGAACAACTAGTCACCATTCCCACAAGAGGAGACAATATACTAGACCTGATCATCACAAACATGGGAACAAAATGCTCCACACCGGAAGTATATCCCTCTTTGGTAAGATCAGACCATAAATTAATCTCACTGGAAATCCACATCCCGCCCATAACCCCTGCACAAAAGACCACAGTGAAGAACTTCTCAAAAGCCAACTTCACACTTCTTAAGACTGAAGTGGTATCCTTCAAGGCCCCTGGGCCAGTGGAAACCACAACCCACACTGCTGAATCCTTTGCAACTGCCTTCTATGGGCACCTTCAAGAATGCATGGATCATGCAATCCCAAATAAAACCAAGACCCATTCCCCCAAATGCAGGCGCCCGGTCTGGTGGACCCCAGCCATAAACAAACTTTACAACAGGAGGAGGAAGCTACTACATGACAGAGCAAAATCCCTAAAAGGGAAGGCATCTCTGATCAGTACTAGCAAAAAACTACAATCACTCATAAAATCATCCAAGGCCAACTTTGAGAGAAAAATCGCAAAAGACACAAAAGACAATCACAAGGCCTTCTTTAGCTATGTTAGAAACCTGGGTGGAAACTCCCATATATGCTCAGAGTTAGTCCAAAATGACACAAAATACACTGAACCCACTGACATTGCCAACATTCTGGCAGACAGGTTCAGTGCAAATTTCTCCTCCCCCCCCCCCCCCCAAAAGGAGAAATAACTATCCCAGCATAGTGTAGTCTCCCTAACATTTCAGATGCCCAGGTGAGAGCCGCCCTCTCTAAAGCTAAAGACACAGCATCAATGGGACCGGACGGTGTCCCGGGCTGTGTACTACATGAACTCCAAGAGGAACTAAACCCACACATAAGGCTGCTGTTTAATCTTAGCCTTACTACAGGATCACTCCAAAGAGTGGCGTACGGCAACAGTGGTCCCACTTCACAAAGGCGGTGCTTCTACGGACCCTGGAAATTACCGCCCCATAAGCTTGACGAGCCTGGTCTGCAAACCTATGGAGAGGATCATTATGGAACTCATGAACAAAGACATTGGGGACCTACAGACATTGGATCCTACCCAATTTGGCTTTGTCAAGGGCAGATCCTGCCTTTTGAACTTGGTCGACTTTCTTGAAACAGTCACAAAGGCCATTGATGAGGGTAAGGCAGTTCACACAGCCTACCTTGACCTTGCAAAAGCCTTTGACACAATACCCCACTCGGGCATCATAGACAAACTCACCAGCTTAAATGTAAACCCATATGTCACAAGATGGGTTGCAAACTGGCTCAAGGACAGAACTCACAGGGTCAGAGTTGCTGGAGCTATGTCAGACTCTAAGCCAGTCACAAGCGGTGTCCCACAGGGCTCAGTCCTGGGACCCCTCTTATTCGGCATTTATTTTTCTGAGGTACAGGCAAACATAGGAGGATTGTGGCTGACAAAGTTCGCAGATGACTGCAAACTGGGCGCCATAATTGATACTCCAGCGGACACAAACATCCTTCAGAGAGGCCTCATAGAACGGATAATTGGTGCCAGAGCCATGGCCTTAAGCTGAACGCCAAAAAATGTATAGTCATACACTTTGGGAAAAACAAGGTACCCACAAATTACCACATAGGTGGTAATCCATTAAGTACGGAAGAGGTAATCAGGGACCTAGGGACCCAGGTTGACAGTAACCTCTCATTTGACACTCACATTGCCAAAGTGGTTAGGAAGACCTTCTATATTGCCCACCTTATCATGAAGGGTTTCACATCTAGATCAAGAGAGGTCATTGTGCCCCTGAACTCTTCTCTTATCAGGCCAATGATTGAGTACAATGCCCCATTTGGGATGTATCTTACCCGACACCTGCAGCAGTTGGAAAGACCCCAAAAGTTCCTCACCAAGAGGATAAAGGGTCTTAAACATATGTCATATGCTGCCCGACTGAAAAAACTCCAGCTCTATTCAGTCGCATACCGCCTACTCAGAGGTGATCTGTGCCTGACGTACAAGGCCATGTCCAATCTGGAATTAATGGACATGCTCCACCTCAGAAAACCCAAATCCATCAGAGCCACGAGAGCAAGAGACTTAAACCTCAACACAGAAATAAATAGGACGTGCTGGAGGGACAGATTCATAACCCAGAGGCTCCTTACACTCTGGAACAGAATCCCAACCCATGTTAGGCAGAGCCCCTCACTAACTCTATTCAAGAGAAATCTTGACAAGTGGATGGGAGATCGTAGGTTTACCCCAGGGGTCATCTCTGTGTCGCTACTAGACAGAGGCACAGTAAACTAAACCCTAAAAGGGCGTAGTATTCTCATCCTAAGGGGTGGTGAAAGTCACACACACTCTGGCTAGGCTTATAAATGCCCTAGGGCAGATAGCCTAGTACGAACCTATGAACCTATGATGAGCACATTTCCCTCTTGGCTGGCCTGACATCACTTTCCCTCAGACATGTTCATATGCTTATTATAAAGGTGACTTACACCCATGCCACCTTTAGTTTTTTCTTGCTGCATTCGTTCATGTACAGTGTACAGTCATGCCACCTTTAGTTTTTCTTGCTGCATTCATTCATGTAGAGTGCAGTGTTCGGTACAGAGTGTGTGTTCACAAGTCTGTCAGTCCAATTATCCTGTTGGAGATCCTTCTGTTTCACTTTTTCTGTAGAGCTAATGTTCTTCGTGTTTCACTGTTGCAGTCATTACATTTGGGTAATCTGCTGGCAGGTTGCCCTCAGTCGGCCTGAATTCCAAAGTCTTGAGTCCTGCGTCGGTTGCTGTCTTCTCTTCCATGACATCAGGTCATCAGGGGTATAAAACATGCAGCCAACACCATTTTCTTTAGTCTTTCTTGCCGCACGGTGCCCGAAGGAGAAGAATTTTGCAAGTGCCGGTCGGCCAATTACTGAAATATTCGAGTTTGAGTTTCAGAACCGAAGTCTTCACTAAAGCTAAGTACCCCGTTTGGGAAACTGTTTTCTTGCTTTTTACCGATGTCAGAAAAAGTTAATAATTGTATTACTTGTGGGAAGCAAATGCCTCATAAGGATTTCCATTTATACTGTATTCCTTGCCTAGGCCCTGATCACAACGTGCCTGGCTGTCGGTTTTGTGCTAGATTTAACCAACGCACTATTAAGCGTTGGTATATTTTTGCATCAGAGTATTTTGGAAACAGATTTAACTACCCAGAAATGTCGTCAGATAGCAATCCGACTACCGGAGTACATAAAAAACGCAAAGAAAAGGACAGAGAAAGGCAGTCGAGATCCAAAACCGACGACGAAGCTTCTCCTAAGCCAGTTGCCGGTTCGCCGGTACTCAGTGAGGCGCTTTCGCACCCCTGATACCCATTACCTTCGAGTCGCAGGCCACTACCGACACCCATGTGGAGTCCGGCATGCCGCAAGATACTCAAGGTATTGAACTGACGGATGTATCTCCCTCAGATGGGTCTGGAGCCGCTGAGCAGGCACCGGCTTCTGAGGGTGTATTCAGACCTCAACATTTGTATATCAAACCGACGACAGCTGCAAAACCAAAGACAAAAGCAACTTCTAAAACTAAAAAACCGACGCATGAGCCACGTGCACAGGCCTCTATGCCTAAAAAACAGATGATCAATATGGCTGAAGACTTTATTACCTTGATCAGGGGTACCCATCCCTTCCAGATAAGAGGCCTAGGCAAGACACTGATTATGAATCTTTAGATCAGGTTTCTATTTCTTCTGATTCCTCTTTTGATCAGGAATTATCTATACCTCCCTATGAGGATTCTGATGCTGAGGAGTCTATTCCATCTGCATCTCCTCCTGAGGATTATTCATTTGGAGAAACCTTGCATGCTTTGCTGGAGCATTTTCAATGGGACAGTCAAGACTTCTCAGAATCAAAAAAGAGGCTCAGGGATTTCCTTCTTCTCCCTCAGCACAAGCCTTTAGCCTTTCCCCCTGTTTTAGACATTGTGGATGATGTGTTTTCAGAGTCAAGCTTGACCCCTGACTCCTTACCTTCAGCTCCCAATAAGCCTGATAGATATTACAGGGTCCCTGACTCACATAAACTTTTATTTAGAAGCCCTGCTGCTGATCCTGAAACTGTTTCACAGGGTCCAAGGGGAGTTACGGCCTCAACAGCAAAAAAATCCTACCCCCTCTGACAGAGATTCAAGGACACTAGACAGATAGGGAAAAAAGGTTTATACATCTGCAACCTTGGCAATCAGGGATTGCTGAAACAGAAAATGATGTTGATTTCAGAATGTGCAGAAAATAAAGAATTGCAGGAATTATTGCATGCAGCTGAACAAGTTGGAAAGCATACTTTGCAATGTGGTTTTGATTCCTTAGAGGCCTCCTGCAGGGCCGCAGTTACTGGATCTGTGATTAGGCATGCCTGGTTAAAGGAACAAAATTTGCCTGATCATGTTAAAGCTAAATTGCTAGATGCACCTTTACAGCATGATTCTCTGTTTGGTATTAAGGCAGAAGAGGTTTTAAAGAAAATGGAAGACAAAGCTAAGTCTATGCAAACTGTTAAAGACTTCTTACAAGTGCAGCCTCCTCCAAGATTCAGTAGACACTGGCCTACAAAATATTGGTCCTTTCCTGTGTCAGACAGAGGTCAAAGGGACAAATCCAGACGCCCTAAGGGTTCCAGATACCAGGTGCAAGATTCATACAAGTCAAAGCAATGGGGCGCTTCCACCTCCAAATCTGGAGGAGATAAAGAGCAAACCTACAGAAAGCAATCCCAATGACTTCCCTCTGCCTACACCAAGCACTTATCTTTTGGCAGCACCCACTGGGGGAAAATTAGCACTTTTTGCTCAAAATTGGCAGTTAATAACCCAGGACAAGTGGATACTAAACATCGTATCACAGGGATACAGATTCCATTTCCATACTCTGCCAATGGCAAATGGTTGGCCAGATCTGCCAAAAAATCAATGGGCAGAGGCACAGAAACAGGTTACAAATGGATATGGGGGCCATTCAGACAGTACCAGAACAGGAAAAAGGACAAGGTTTTTACTCAAGACTGTTCTTGGTATCCAGAAAGGACAATGCCTGGCGGCCAGTACTGGATTTATCGATTTTGAACACATACCTGAACATTCCAAAATTCAAAATGCTGACTTTGCAGCAGCTTCTGCCCATGCTGGGCAAGAATGCTTGGCTGGTGACTTTAGACCTAAAAGAGGCGTACCTGCATGTCCCAGTAAGACAATCGTGCAGAAGATACCTCAGATTCAAGGCTGGCTTAATGCATTACCAATTCTCTGCACTGCCCTTTGCCTTATCTACTGCGCCCAGGGTCTTTACAAAGTGCCTGACACCAGTAATTGCATTTTGCAGACAAAGAAGTTTACAGATATATCCTTACTTGGAAGACTGTCTCATTCAAGTAGAGAACAAGGACCCTCTTCTTCGACACCTGGCATTTGTGAAAAGGCTTCTAACATGCCTAGGGTACACAATAAACGAAAAGAAATCACAACTGGTACCCTCTCAAAAGATAACATTCCTGGGTGCAAGCTTGGATACAACTGCCCATATGGCTTACCTCACGCCAGACAAGCAAAGGCAACTGACTGCTTACTTCAACCTGATGGCAGCAAAAACCCAGTCTTCTGCAAGGCAAATTCTACAGGCTCTGGGCTTCATGACATCCTTCATCCTACTAATTCCATATGCAAGACTGCATGTGAGGAAACTTCAATGGTACTTAAAAAGTTTATGGAGTCAACATTCACACAATGTGGAAACAATGATTCCTCTCATTCACTGCCTACAACAGGAGTTTCTATGGTGGGCAAAGGCATGTCACCCAAACATGGGACTGCCCTTCACTCTACCCCCTGCCAGCCAAACCTTAACAACAGACGCATCAGCTTATGCCTGGGGGGCCCACATGGCAGGAATATGCATTCAGGGCTTATGGACACCAAAACAAATGCATCTTCATGTCAACCAGAAAGAGATAATAGCTGTTCAAAATGCCCTAACAGCCTTCAAGGACTTACTTCATCCAGGACAACTACTGATAAAGACGGACAACACCACAGTCATGTGGTATATAAACAAGCAAGGGGGCACACACCCATATCCCCTTTGAAGATTAGCCATGGAATGTGGGACACAGCTTTGACCTATCAAATACATCCTCAAGCTCAGTTCCTGCCAGGAAAACAAAACACTCTGGCAGACTATTTAAGCAGAAACCTTATGGATCCTCACGAGTGGAAACTAAATCCACAAGTCTTCAGCATGATAACAGAGAAATGGGGGAGCCCAGACATAGATCTATTTGCCTCTCCTCAAAATTATCAATTGAAAAGATTCTGCACAAGGACTTATCACAGACAAGCATGGAAAGTGGACGCCTTTTCTCCCCTGCCTCTTCTACCCAAGGTCCTCCTAAAAGTCAGACATGAGAAGCCAAAGTTGATATTAATTGCCCCGGACTGGCCCTGCCAATACTGGTACCCAATCCTAAGGAACTTGGCTCAATACCCAGCTTGGACCTTGCCTCAAAGACCACAACTACTGTCACAGCAAAACAATTAGATCCTGCACAATCAGCTACAGACTCTGAACCTGGCAGCATGGCTAATCATGTAGTCATACAAACAACACATCTCAGTAAAGCTGTGATGGATGTCATTTTGGAAGCCAGAAGGCCTAGTACCAGAAAATCTTACGCTGGAAAATGGAAGAGATTCTGTGCTTGGAACCAGGCACAAGGAATTGACACAGCTATACCAAATATTCCTCAGATTTTGCAATACTTAACTGAGATGCTGGACAAAGGCCTATCCTTTTCATCAATTAAAATTCATGCCTCTGCCATTTTTGCTCATTACAATACAGAGCCACCAATCTTTTCTCATCCTTTGTTAAGGCAGTACCTCAGAGGAGCCAAAAACTTAAGGCCTCCAAGGAGATCACCAATACCTGCATGGGACCTCAATTATGTCTTGGAAAAACTCACCCTGCTTCCTTTTGAGCCAGCCGCTAAAGCTGATATAAAGTTTTTATCTTGGAAAACAGCTCTGCTCCTAGCAATAACCTCTGCAAGACGAGTCTCAGAGCTACAGGCACTCATGGCTGTGGAACCCTTTATCATTTTTTATCCAGACAGGGTTTCCCTGAGGACAAACCCGACATTTATGCCTAAGGTAGTGTCCAGTGTGGCCCTTAACCAAGCTATTCATCTGCCTATTTTTTATCCAAACCCACAGAATAAGGGGGAGAGAATTCTGCATTCTTTGGACATACACAGACAGCTATGCTTCTACTTGAACAGAACCAAAGCTTTCAGAAAGACAGAGCAACTACTAGTGGCATATGCTGCAGGATCACAAGGAAAGGCTATCTCAAAGCAGACTATTTCTAAGTGGATAGGCCACTGAATTCGTTTTTGCTATTCACAACATGGCAAACCAGTGCCTAAGGGCACTAGGCCACATTCAACCAGAGCAGCAGCCACTTCAGCAGCCTTCCTCATGGGAGTACCAACCAAAGACATTTTAGAGGCTGCTACCTGGAGTTCAGTGCACACTTTACAAAGCACTATCATTTACTACTGTACTCTAAATCCAGGGCAGGCTTTGCCACTGCAGTTCTGCAGGGCCTCATAGCCGCTCCTAATGCTATATTAGCTCCAGCCTCCCAACCATAGCTTTGGGATTCAACCCAAGTGTAATGACTGCAACAGTGAAACACGAAGAACATAGGACAGTTGTGTACACTTACCATAAATGTAGATGTTCGAGTGTATTCACTGTTGCAGTCCAAGTTACCCACCCACCATCCCCCTTATCTTTGCTGGAACTTATCTGCACTTCTCTAATCTATACAACCTATGTGGTGTATTTGCTTGTAGATGAAGGTATAATATATTTTGGTGCATGCATGTTTTATTGGCATATTTTTAGCCTACCCTTTTGGGGGCACCTGACATCTGGGGCAAGAAAAACTGAAGAAAATGGCGTTGGCTGCATCTTTTATACCCCTGGCGCACTGACGTCAGGGAAGAGGTGACAGCAACCGACGCTAGAACTAGTCTTTGGAATTCAGGCCGCCTGAGGGTAGCCTGCCAGCAGGATTACCCAAGTGTAATGACTGCAACAGTGAATACACTCGAACATCTTCATTTATGGTAAGTGTACACAACTGTACTTTCCCGAGCACTGGAGTTGGTCTCCTCAGATGTTCATCGTGCATACAGCTGCAGTCATAACAGATGGGTTCTCCTGCCGTCAGGCAGGTCCTCGGTCGGCCGAATTCCAAAGTCTAGGTCCGGCGTCGGTTGTCGTCGCTTCTTCCCTGACGTCAGTGCGACAGGGGTATAAAAGAACCAGCCGACGCCATTTTTTCCAGTCTTTCTTGCCGCGCAGTGCCCGAAGCAGAAGCAGTTCGCAAGTGCCGGTCGGCCAGCTCCTGAGATTACGAAAATTTGGAAACCGAAGTCTTCTTAAAAGCTAAGTACCCTGTTGGGGAAACTTTTCTTGCCTCAGACCGATGTCAGACAAAGTTAATAATTGTATTTCTTGTGGGAAGCAAATACCGCAAAAGGATTTCCATTCCCTCTGTATACCTTGTTTAGGCCCAGACCACGACGTCTCGGTCTGTCGCTTCTGTGCTACATTCAACAAACGCACTATTAAGCGTCGGGTGGAGTTCGCCCAGCATTATTTTGGGAAAGCATTTAACTATACTATGTCGTCGGATATTCCGACTCTGGTTTTGTCTAAAAAACGCAAAGACAAGGACCGACACACGAGGTCCGCAGCCTCTACCGACACCACGCCAAAGCCGACTACACGTGGTCCGGTTCTCAGCGAGGCGCCTACGCAACCCCTGACTACCGACGACACTTCTTTGACAGTGTCTCCTGTGCCTGAGGTCGCAGGCTCCTTGGCCCACACCCCTACTACAGATACCGAAGCCACTCTTGGCGTTGAAACTCAGAATGTGGACAGGTCCACCTCCACTCAAGGTATTTTCAGACCTTTCTCTTCTTTCTCCATGAAGGCTTTCACAAAGTCTAAAGCAACCTTGCATTCTAAGAGACCTACTGCACAGGGCCCATCTCCAGGCCCCATGCCTAAGAAACAGATGCTTAAAATGGCTGAAGATTTAATTACTGTTATCAGAGGTTCTCAGCCCCCTCCGGACAAAAGGCCCAGAGTGGAGGAAGATTCCCCTTCCTCTGATCAGGGCTCCATTATTTCAGGACACTCTGATGATCAGGAACATTCTTACTCTCCTTTTGAAGACTCTGATGCGGAGGAGTCCATCCTTCTGTCTCACCTCCAGAGGATTATTCATTTGGGGAAACTTTGCATACCTTAAGGGGAACACTTCCACTGGGAAGGCCAAGATTATTCAGATTCAAAGAAAAGGCTCAGGGAATTTCTCTTGCTACCTCAGCACAGGCCTTTGGCTTATACCTCCTGTCTTGGACATCCTAGATGATGTTTACTCGGAGGCTTGCCTTAACCCGGACTCTCTACCCCCAGCTCCAGTTAAGCCAGACAGGTACTACAGGGTTCCTGACTCACACCAATTCCTATACAAAAGCCATGCTGCTGACCCAGAAACCATTTCACAGGGCCCCAAGGGAGTTAAGGCCTCCATTGCTAAAAATCCATTACCTTCCGAGAGAGACTCCAGATCCTTAGAAAGGTAGGGAAAAAAGGTATATACCTCGGCTACCTTATCCATGAGGGCCTTAAACTGTCAGTTTCATATGCTAAAATACCAACAGTTTTTGTTATCACAATTGAAAAGTAAAATGTCACAACCTGAACAACCAGACTTGAAGGAGTTGCAGGATTTGATGCATAGTGCAGAACAACTGGGTAAACATACCTTGCAATGTGGTTTTGATGCCCTAGAGGCCTCATGTAGAGCTGCTGTTACAGAATCAGTCATACGTAGACATGCCTGGCTTAAGGAATAAACCTTGCCTGATCATGTCAAAGCTAAACTACTAGATGCCCCTCTACAAAAGGATGTATTATTTGGTGCTAATGCTGAGGAGATATTAAGGAAAATGGAGGAAAAGGCTAAATCAATGCAAACTGTGAAAGATTTTCTACAGGTACAACCCCCACGTTTCAGTAGAAATTGGCCTTCCAAAAATTGGTCCTTTCCAGCCACGGACAGACCCCAGAGAGGTAGATACAGGCGCCCGAGGGGCAGAGGACAATCCCAAGGATCGTTTAGAGGCAGACAATGGCAAGCTCCTACACAAAGATGTGGTGAGGATACCTCGCAATCATTCAGAAAGCAAGCCCAATGACTTTCCCCTTTGCATGCCAAGCAGGATTCAAATGGCAGCACCCTTAGGAGGAAAACTGGCATTATTTTCAAAAAATTGGCATATTGTCACAACGGACAAATGGATCCTGGACATTATAAACAGAGGCTACAGATTCCATTTTCACACCCTTCCAAAAATGAGAGGCATGCCAAATCTGCCACACAATCAAAGGGCAGAGGCACAAAAACAAATTACAGATCTTATAGACATGAAAGCTATTCAAGAGGTACCTACGCACGAACAAGGTCAAGGTTTTTATTCCAGACTATTCCTGGTACCAAGGAAGGGAAAAGATTGGAGACCTATATTGGACCTATCCATCCGAAACACTTTTTTAATCGTACCAAAATTCAAGATGCTCACATTACAGCAGCTTCTTCCCATGCTGGGCAAGGAGTCTTGGCTGGTAACATTGGACCTGAAGGAGGCATACCTGCATTTCCCAATCAGACAAAATTGCAGAAGATACCTCAGATTTCTTGCAGGTTCAACCCATTATCAATTCTCTGCATTGCCCTTTGGCTTATCTACTGCGCCCAGAGTATTCACGAAATGCCTGGCATCAGTAATTGCCTACTGCAGACTTCAAGGGATACAGATGTACCCGTATTTGGACGACTGCCTGATCCAAGCGGAAAGCAAGCACATTCTTCTGAAACATCTGGCTTTTGTGATAAGGTTGTTGAATTCTCTGGGATACACAGTCAACAAAAAGAAATCAAGACTAATACCCTCTCAGAAAATAATTTTCCTGGGTGCCAACTTGGACACAAACACCCAGATGGCCTACCTCACGCCAGAGATGCAGGGGCAACTATCTCAATACTTCAAAGAACTAGCAAATTACAACAGGCTGACTGCAAGGAAAATCCTGCAGGCTCTGGGATTTATGGCATCTTGCCTCTTACTAATCCCATTTGCAAAGCTGCATTTGAGGAAACTTCAATGGTACCTGAAAAACCTATGGTCTCAACACAGCCGCAGTTTGGAAACAATAATACCACTAATTCCATGTCTACAAAAGGAATTTCTGTGGTGGGCTCAAGCATGCCAAACAAATACATGTCTCCCATTCAGCAAGCCTCAATCAAATCAAGTCATCACAACAGACGCCTCGGACTATGCCTGGGGGGCGCACATGGCAGATCGGTGCATTCAGGGCAAATGGTCCCAAAAAGAAAAGCACCTTCACATCAATCAAAAGGAAATGCTAGCAGTAACAAATGCTATTACAGCTTTCAAAGACCTTCTGCATCCAGGTCAACTATTGATAAGGACAGACAACACCACAGTAATGTGGTACATAAACAAACAGGGAGGAACACATTCATACCACCTGTGCAGGCTGGCCATGTCACTTTGGAACATGGCCCTGGAATTACAAATCGAACTTCAAGCACAGTATTTGCCAGGCAAGGAAAACACGCTGGCAGACAATCTAAGCAGGAATATGACAGATCCACACGAATGGAGGTTGCATCCAAAAATTTTTACAGAAATAATCCAAGCATGGGGAAGGCCAGACATAGATCTATTTGCCTCCCACAAAAATCACCCATTGACAAAATTCTGCTCAAGGATTTTCCATCCAAAGGCCTGGAAAGTGGACGCTCTCTCTTTCAGTTGGACAGCAATGACAGTTTATGCCTTCCTACCTCTTCCTCTGCTGCCCAAAGTTCTATTGAAAACCAGAGCAGACAGACCAAAGATGATTCTCATTGCTCCAGACTGGCCAAGACAACACTGGTATCCACTCCTGAGGAGCCTGACGCATTCCCCACCATGGCCCCTGCCTCTAATACCTATTCTCCTGACTCAGCACAGCTTCAAAACTCTTCACAGCCAGCTAAAAACTCTCAATCTAGCCGCATGGAAGATTCCTTAGCATCACAACAGACCCTACTCTCCAAGGAGGTGCAGGATGTTATTTTGGAGGCTAGAAGGCCATCAACTAGAAAAGCTTACTCCGCAAAATGGAAACGGTTTTGTGTCTAGAATGAGAAAAAGGGTCAGGATCCTGGAAAACTGAATTTACCTCAAATACTCCAGTACCTAGCTGAGCTGCTAAGCAGTGGACTTTCATTCTCCTCCATCAAAATCCATGCCTCAGCCATTTCTGCAG
Organism: Protopterus annectens; assembly: GCF_019279795.1. NCBI lineage: Eukaryota > Metazoa > Chordata > Ceratodontiformes > Protopteridae > Protopterus > Protopterus annectens. Next base: position 549,438,374 of record NC_056741.1, on the reverse strand, counting down.
AATACAACACTGATCCACCCTTATTCTCTCACCCTCTCTTAAGACAGTTCCTCAGAGGGGCTAAGAATCTAAGACCCCCAAGGAAACAACCAATACCTGCTTGTGATCTCAACTTCATTCTGGAAAAACTGACCTTGCCTCCCTTTGAGCCAGCTGCCTCATCAGATTTGCAATATTTATCCTGGAAAACAGCTTTCCTTCTGGCTATTACCTCAGCTCGTAGAGTTTCAGAACTACAAGCTCTCATGGCTGTGCAGCCTTTTATCATCTTCCATCAGGACAGAGTTTCCTTACGAACCAACCCGTCCTTTATGCCTAAAGTGGTATCCAAGGTAGCTTTGAATCAGGCCATACACTTACCTACCTTTTATCCTGACCCTCAAAACAAAGGGAAAAGATTACTACATTCCTTGGACATCCACAGACAACTGTGTTATTATTTGGACAGAACAAAGCCTTTCAGAAAATCAGAACAGCTCTTTGTGTCCTATGCTGTAGGAGCTCAAGGAAAGCCAATTTCCAAACAGACAATTTCAAAGTGGATAGCCCACTGCATACGCTTTTGCTATTCTTTTCATGGCAAAACTGTACCTACAGGCATCAGATCTCACTCCACAAGGGCCACAGCTACCTCCGCAGCTTTCCTCAGAGGTGTTCCTACCAAAGATATTTTGGAAGCAGCCACTTGGAGTTCTTTGCATACCTTCTCTAAGCACTACCACCTACCATTATACTCCAAAACTAGAGCTGGCTTTGCCACTGCAGTCTTGCAGGGCATCCTGGCTCCTCCTAGTTCCACCTAGTGCCTACCACCCCTTTCTATGCTTTGGGATTCTACCCATCTGTTATGACTGCAGCTGTATGCACGATGAACATAGTACAGTTTTGTACCTACCATAAATGTAGATGTTCGAGTGCTAATACAGCTGCAGTCCAGGTTTCCCTCCCTCCTTCCCCTCTTGGGACAGGCCTATTGGCAAACACCTCCACATACATCCTGATTGGAGTATTCTTTTATGGTGTATTTGCTTGCAACTACTGTATTTTGATTATATTGCATTGCTTTATTATATAAATTTATGTATTGCCTTCCTTCTGGCGGCACCTGACATCTGGGGCAAGAAAAACTGAAGAAAATGGCGTTGGCTGGTTCTTTTATACCCCTGTCGCACTGACGTCGGGGAAGAAGCGACGACAACTGATGCCGGACCTAGACTTTGGAATTCGGCCGACCGAGGACCCACCTGACGGCAGGAGAACCCATCTGTTATGACTGCAGCTGTATTAGCACTCGAACATCTACATTTATGGTAGGTACAAAACTGTACTTTCCACAGTCACCTATTTTTCAGTCAGTGGCTGGAAGTATCAAGTCCTCAACCCTGTCCTCTCGATCCTCCAGGAGCCTGTCTGATGACCATGTGGAGTGGGTGGTCAACAGGCTACTACGGACTCCGGCTCTAGCCAAGATTCTTTTGAATCCAGCCCAAGAGGAAGTGGAACAGACAACTGTCACTACCCCTTCTTCGGTTCCTCCTCCAACCCAAGTGACTTTGGAGCCGGAGTGCTTGGATGTGATTGAAGTGGACCATTGGGTCCGAGATCTGCCCTAGGTTCTTTGGCCCCGATTTCCACTCTGACCTCTTCAGTGCCATCATCTGTCGAAGGGTCTGGGAGCTGACACTCCCTCATCGGGTCCGAGGAGGAGAGTCGGGTCGGACTTTTGTCGAATCCGAATCTACCTCTCGGGGCTTCGGCGTGGGTGAGCTCGGCACCTACATCAGTCTTGGAGCCCACCTCCTTAGTGCGGGGGAAGTCTCCTGCTTCATGGAACCAGAGGCTCCTTCGGATCTGGGTCTTAGTACCTTCAAGGTCATAAGGAGTGTGCTGTCACCCCCAGACGGCTCCACTCTCGGATTCAAGCACTCTTCCTCCAAAAGTGCTGGTGCCTGCCTCTCTACCATCTCTCCCCCCTAGGGATAGAGAACTGATGCCCCCTGATGCCCCATTGAGTGAGACACACTCTTCTGTAACCTCCCCAGTAGACCCCTCCAGAGAGGTCCCTCGGAAGAGAACTTGTAAGAGGAAAGATCTAGACTCCCCTGAAGAGTCTGTTACTTTGGACACAGACTTAGATGAGTTGGAAGGGTCACCACGGTCACCCTCTGAGGATGTCTCTTTCACGGTCATCCTAGAAATCCTTAAGCAGAAGAGACGTGGCTGGAAGGCCATTAACCCATCTGAGGATTAGTCTGTGTACCTGGAGGCATTAGGTTCTCGACCCTCCACCTCTTGGGTGACTCCGCCTTTCGACCAGCTCCTTGACGTAGTCAGTCGAAAGGCGTGGGGCTGTCCAAATTCGGTGGAACCTGTTCCGAGGAGCCCCAACAAATTTATTACTGCCCCCTACAGTAAGGAATTTCTGTCAAAAGGTGTACCAGTAGATGCTGTGGTGGTGGCGGCGGCCACCAAGAAAGTATTGTCTGAGACTTCCTCATCTGTCCATCCTCCGTACAAAGAATCTCGAACAATGGACAGATATGAAAAGAGTATGTTTATAAGTAAGAGTACTGCTTTGTTTATAGACCTATCTAAAGCCTTTGATGTAGTGAACCATCAATTACTACTACAAATACTAGAACAATACTCACTCAACACAAAGACAGTACAGTGGTTCAAGTCCTACCTAGAAAACAGACAACAAGCTGTTCTCTGGGACAACAACCTCTCTACTCTTCTTCTTATTACTCTTCGGGTGCCACAAGGCTCTATCCTGGGACCCCTCCTCTTCTCTATCTTTATCAATGACCCACAGCTAAATATTCCACAATCTACCTGCATACAATATGCAGATGATTCCACATTAGTGTGTTCTGCCACCTTAGCATCCGAGCTCCAATCTCTCACCCAGTCAGTATTTACCTCAGTTGAAAAATGTTTTTTGCAATGTTGCCTTCTACTAAACGCCAAAAAAAACCAAGTTACTTGTTTTTACTCCTTCACAGAAGTCCCATCCAATAGACCTAACAGTCAAATCAAGCAATGGTACTGTAATTACACCTGATCCAACCACCAAGCTCTTAGGGGTAACTATAGTTCGCAATGTCAACTTTGACACACACATTAGCACTACAATTAAAACTGTTAACAGAAAACTGGGCTCACTGTACAAAAATAAAGTCCTTCCTTACCCCTGAAGCCAAAACTACCATTTCCCATACTCACCTGATGTCTACTCTCCTTTATGCTTCATCTATCTATACACATTTTTCCAAAACTAACCTAAACAAACTAGCAATTTCCTACAACAACATTGTCAGATTTGCCACTGGTTCAACATATAGAACTCATCACTGTTTAAACCTCAAACAACTAGGCTGGCTTGAACTCCAAAACCAGCTACTATTTCAGCAACTTAACTGTTACCCACAAGATTCTTTCACACCAATAGGACTCCTATTCATTGTAGCATTGCAACTCCTTATAGAAATCTCACTACCCTACACTCAGCAAATAAACTACAAATATCCACCCTGAAATCTCTCAATCAAGCCAGAGACTCCCTCTTTGCAAATTCTGTGGGTAAGAGTTGGAACAAACTCCCCAGCAACCTACAATTACTTCCATCCTTATCACTATTCAAACAGCAGCTAAAACTACGCCATAAAGAACATTGGTTATGCCCATGTACTAATCCAGATTAACAGCTGCCTGCTATCATATTTCCTTTCCCCCCTCTACTACCCACTAGAGCACAATCACATGTTATTCATTCATAGTCAATAATGTTGTTTTTATATTTCCTTCTAACTTCATTAAACTTACTCTTCTTTTTTCTATAATCACTCTCCACCTACTGATATTGTTCTACATCAGTGTTAACTCCTATGCTACCGCTGACACTTCACACTTCCTGATATTCTTCTATGTCTTTGTTAATACTTATGCTACCTACGACATTTCAAGCAAACCTTGTCTAACATAACAACCAGATGATACCTTTCACCCCCTCCACTCTTTTTTTCTTGTCCAAATATTGTTAATCATTATTCCTCTTGTATATACTGCACTTAATACTACTGGCTCGACACCCTAAATTTTCCTTCTCTAATCTTGGTTTTTACTTCTTTGCTAATCTCTCTTTCTCTAATGTTGTTTGTTACTTCTTTGCTAACCCAATCCTTCTTTAATCTTAATTTTTTTTCCTTGTACCATTATTGTTGTATTTTTTTATCTGTTTTCTATTGAAGCTACCTTAGTTTATTAATAGACACCCTTTAGCTATGAACTGCATTTATTCTTTGTAATAATTTACTGTTCACAATTTTTACTTTTATTTGCAATCCTGTTACATTACCTTATATTGGAGCTTGCATTAATTCTTTGTAATAATGTACTATTTACAATTTATTTTTATTTTTATTTGTAGTCCTGATACATTACCTTAATGTTGGAGCTTATCTCCCTGGGCCTCTACTGAAAATGGACATGTATCCAGTTAGACTAGCCCGGTCAACAAATGTAAAATAAATAAATAAATGTTCTCATCAGCGGTCTTTACTCTCAGGTCACTGCACTACTTGACTCATTTTACCAGACTTCATAGGGATCTCCTGAAGAAGTTAGGAGATACCCTTCAAGGTTCTGCAGCTGCAGGGGTCTCCGATAAGGTGACCGCTCAGCTTGCTACCTTAAATTCTATAGTCAACTCCTCTATGCGACTCATATCTTATGCAGCCAGTGGAGCGAGTAGGGCAGCAGGTGCAGAAATCTCCCTAAGGAGGCATTCCTGGATGCTCCTATGCGAGTTTGCTGAACCTTTCAAGTCTTCCTTTATAAACGCCCCTTTTGATGGCTTGTCCTTGTTTGGGCCTAAAGTAAAAGTGACTGACCAGATGCGAACAGCAAGGTAAGACTCTGTCTGCTGTGGGAATGCGTTTTTCTCTCTCCAAACTTTACCCCAAAGGTCAAAAGGGAGGAAAGACGTGGTTCCGTAAATCCCAAAGAGTTTTACCAGACGCACGTGGTGACTGTTCCCCCAGGGGCAGAGGGGAAAGCAATATGGGAGACACTGACCTCACAGCAGAGGGGGTCTGCAAACCCAGGGTGACAGAGGTACGTTCTCTGGTAGGCCTTTCCATCTCTCCTGAAAGTAGGCCCGCCTGTCCAGCTCTGGGAGCAGATTATCACTGTACCAAAAAGCCTGGCTAGATATTACACAAGACAAATGGGTACAGTCAATAATATCCAGAGGATACAGCATACCCTTCTCCTTCCCACCCCCACAACAAAGGTCAGTCCTGGACATTCCACCCAGTCAGTGGGATCAAGCAACCATAGAAGTTCAAAGGTTGCTAGAGAAAAGAGTCATTTAGAATGTCCCCGCAGACCAAACCGAATCCGGAACTTAGTCAAGGTTCTTTTTTGAAAAGTTTGCCTTGTTGCCATCACAGCATATTTCATTCACAGGTTACGTCCGTCATGGATATGGGGGCCATTCAGACAGTACCACAACAGGAAAAAGGACAAGGTTTTTACTCAAGACTGTTCTTGGTAACCAGAAAGGGCAATGCCTGGCGGCCAGGACTGGATTTATCGATTTTGAACACATACCTGGACATTCCAAAATTCAAAATGCTGACTTTGCAGCAGCTTCTGCTCATGCTGGGCAAGAATGCTTGGCTTGTGAATTTAGACCTAAAAGAGGCATACCTGCATGTCCCAGTAAGACAATCGTGCAGAAGATACCTCAGATTCAAGGCTGGCTTAATGCTGATAGGGGACATTCCTCACGAAAGAGTTAAAATGCTACGGCATCAAATATCCCTCTTACTCACTCAAAACAAGGTACAGGCAAAGTTTGTTTTAAAGTTACTGAGTACAGTGGCAGCAGCGATTACTCTAGTTCCCCTTGCATGCTTACACATGAGAGTCCTTCAGTGGCTACTTTTTGCCCAATGGTTCATGCAGGAGCTACCCATGTCCCACAAGATTATTATTATTACAGATTCCTGCAAGAGGGACCTGCGTTGGTGGCGTCAATCAACCCAGGTACTTCTGGGCAGACCGTTCCTCCCCCCACATTCAGTAGCTACAGTGACCACGGACACTTCCCAGATAGGGTGTAGGGGACATTATCTGGGAAAGACGGTCCAAGGAACTTGGCAGGACAGTGAATATCACTTGCACATTAATGTCCTAGAAATGAGAGCGGTGATATTGGCATTGCAAGTATTTCAGAACTGCCTTCACTAGGAACAATTGCAATCCTGATGGACAATATGTCAGTCGTGGTATATAAACAAACAAGGTGGAATCAGATCCTACCCTCTGTGTCGAGAGGCTCAGAGAGTATGGAAGTGGGCAGTCTCCTCCCAACGTTTTCTGATGACAATGCACATCCTGGGGAGATCCAACGTTATAGGGGACAAATTGAGCAGAGCTACTGTAGTGCCTCACGAGTGGTCCTTGAAACAGGAAACTGTGAATCAGATTTTTTTGCAGGTAGGGCCAGCCTTACTGGAACCTCTTTGCCACATCCATGAATGCCAAATGTAGCAACTACTTTGCCCTGATCCCCCCACTGGGGGAGTCACCAAGGGATGCACTTGTACACGATTGGCCCCCGGGTCTTCTTTAAGGTTTTCCACCTTTCCCCTTTAATCCCCAAAGTTTTACAGAAAGCCAAGTTATTGTGATGCAGGTTAATACTTATCACTCCGTATTGGCCTCATCAAATTTGGTTCCCTTTCCTTTGGCCTCATCTACAAGAAGAGCCCTGGATTCTGGACACAGTACCAGACCTTCTGACTCATCCATCACGGACTGTCCATCCCTCAATCCAAACCCTCAAACTGACAGCTTAGCTGCTCCGCTTCCAATCTTAGCCAGGCTTCCAGATATATCCCCTGCTGTAAAACACATTCTAGTCTCATCTCATAATACCACAACTAGGAAACTCCATGCGAGCAAGTGGAAAAGTTTTTCTTGTTGGGCCTCTGCAAATCACATTGACCCTTTCACAGCCCTTGTAGCATGCATTTTAGACTTCTTCGTAAAACTTTTTAATGAAGGAGCAGCAGCCAACATTCGAGTTCAACTAGCTGCCATATCGAACTATCACATTGGCAATTTGGGTTCAAAAATTATGTCTCACAGACTATGCAAGGCCTTTTTGAGAGGTATGTTTTTGTTAAGGCCTCCAATAAGAGAACCACCTCCTCCTTGGGACCTCAATTTGGTGCTGTCTACTTTGATCCTTCCACCACTTGAACCAGCTTTTTCCTGTCATCTAAAATTTCTAACCTGGAAACGGTCTTTTTGGCAGCCATTACTTTAGCTAGGAGGGTATCAGAACTTCAAACACTATCCATACACCCTCCTTGCTTAGTTTTCCATAAAGACAGAGTCTCCCTTAGAATTAATCCTTCATTCCTTCCCAAAGTTTGTTCTGAAACTAACTTAAATCAATCCATTGATCTACTTTTATCACTCATTACAAAGTAGACTTGTCTCCTGGAACAGGGCTTCTTTTGAGTCCACCTTGAAGTTTGATATTCTTCGTGTTTCACTGCTGCAGTCATTACATTTGGGTAATCTGCTGGGAGGTTGCCCTCAGTCGGCCTGAGCCACCCAAAAAAGAAGGTGCTAGGGACGCTGTCCCAACCAGAAAGAATGAAGGTGAGAGGACAACATAACATAAAGAAGTTATGTACTCACTGTAACATACCATGTTTGTTGTCCATCTCACCTTCATTTTTGCATCCAACCCTTCTTCCCCCATCCTTTGCTTCTGGAGGATCGAGAGGACTTTATTAGATGTAGAATTCATATTCTCTGATTCCCATCTTTGTCTTGCAGAGTATATGTCTGTAAATATATCTGGAATGTATGTATATGACTTCTATTCTATTTAGTAATTGCAAGCAAGATCTGGGTAATCTTCCCTAGGCATGATGGGGTAGGGTGTAGCCTTAAGCCAGTGGAAGCTCTCGAGCTTTAGTTAAATGCCGAGTCGGAACCGATAATCTGTTCCGAACCCAACCAGCAATAATGAAGGCGAGATGGACAACAAACATGGAATGTTATGGTGAGTGCATAACTTATTTTTTTCTCACATTTGCAGGTTAGCCATGCAGGTCTGTGATCAGACCATGCAGTACGTCACTCATGATATTCTCATACATAACCCCACAGGGGAATTTCATAGCATTTCAATTGAGCAGGACTTTTGTATGAGTAGAAGGTGCACAGAGAAACATTCCTAGACCTTATCAACAAATTCAGTCTCCCAAAAGTGGACTATTTTGCTTCTGTGCTGAGCAAACAGATGAGAAAGTTTTGCTGTGGAGTAAATTACATGCAAGCCTGCGCAGTGGGTCCCTGAACTGGATTTTTCTAACTTTTTATGTTTTTCTCCAGTTCCCTTTCTCCCCATGGTTATTCAAAAGATCAGGGAGGAAAGTGCACCTTTCTGACTCATGTAGCACTGTTTTCCCACATTGTACAGTTGTCAGAGGAGAAACCTTTATAGTTGCCAACCTTCTGGCTCAGTGGAGGGGATCTTTTATAGACCACAGCCTGTCCACTTTGAATCTGTCAGTTTGGTGAATAAAACTTTATTTCCATGAGGACACCTTTACTGTAAGGACATGCTAAAAGTTATGAGGGGCACTAGGAGACCCAAGTGCTAGGACATCATCATCAATAGCAAAATGGAACAGATTTACCCTCTGGTGTCAAAAGGTGGAAGCTACATCTTTAGCAGGGGGATGTATCTATGGATATTCATCTTGTTTCACTTTTGCAGGAATAACTCCTTGAAATTTCCTGCTGTGGAAGCCCTTGGCTGACATGAATACCAGAGACTTTAATCCCCTCCTCCTGGCTTGGTGGATGCCCTCCCCTCCGTTAGAACGTTAGGTTATAAGGGTTGTCAGCTGGCACCATATTTTCAGTTCTTTATTGTTGTCAAAGCTCGATTATACTTTGCAGTGTCGTCGGTTGGTTTGATGCCAAAACTTGGAACTGCAAAGATAAGTACCCCATTGGAGAATGATTTTGTCTTTCTCTTAGTCTAATTTCTTTTGGATGTCAATTGCTAAGTTGAATGTTTGCCTAGAATGTGGGAAACAGACCCCTCATTGCGACTTCCACACTTTGTCATTTTGTCTGGGCCCAGAGCACGATGTGCCTAACTGTCTGTCCTATTGTGTTTGTTTTAATTCCAGAATGATGACATGTAGGGTTAAGTCCTTAGAAAAATATCTAGACAATGAAAGGGAGCATTAGTGGCCTTCTCAAACTAGGGCGTCCATCAGTCAGGCTGAAATAACTTTTCTTCATTAGAAGGAGAAGCACCCAAAGTCATAAAGGGATCCAGATGACATTCGGAGGCTGTCTGATAGTCCACACAAACTTGTGATCATTGAAGGAGGAGAGATGCCTTTGCAGTCCCCGTTGTCAATGGAGTGTGTGGCTGAGAGCTGTAACAAGATCCTTTTGGAGTCCATTATGTTGCTGGCCAGTTCGACATACAATCAAGCTGAAGGACTCAGGGCATTAGGTGGGTCCAGGGTCACTCTGCATATCCCAGCTTCTGACTCCCATTCAGTCTGTATTGTAGGGAAGGGTGGTGTCCCCAGAGTTTCAGAGGAACTCTCAGCTGACCATTTGTAGACCATGGCCACTTGGCCTAGGCTGACAATATCCAGTGCCACTCCTAAGTTCAGGCCCAAGGCCAAACAAAAGAGGGATGTTCCCAGTCCAGGCCAAGCATAACTCTACATTGGTTAAACAGGACTATGCCCTGGAATTTTCCACATGCAAGTCACCATTGTCAGAATCCCTACCATATCCTAGCAAGCTGTAGGTCATCCTCCATGTCTCTAAAATCCTATAACACGTACTTAGACCTTCTGGAGACACTTACTATTAAACCAATTACCCTATTCATGGGAGACTTTAACTACCCCTCTATAGACTGGGAAACTTACACTGCTTAATACTTGCAAGCACAGTGATTCCTGAACTTTATTAACACAAAATGCCCTTGACCAGATAGTGCACACACCCACCAGAGGTTCAAACATACTACACATGGTAGTCAAAAATGTGGAAATGCACTATCGGGACACTTGAGCCTCAAAACAGGTTTTGTACCACAAGAATGGAGGACTGCAAAGGTTATCCAGCTTCACAAGAGTGGGCCATCAACTGATCCTGGAAACTACAGACCTGTTAGTCTGACTAGTGTAATGTGCAAAGCCATCTAAAGAATTATTATGGAAATGATCGACAAAGGCAACCTTCATATACTGGACCTAACCCAGTTTGGCTGTGTCAGGGGAATATCATGCTTACTAAACCTGGTGAACTTCTTTGAGAAGGTTACCAAGGCAACGCATGAGGGGAAAATGGTGCATATCACCTACCAGGACCTGGTTAAGGCATTTGGTAAAATGCCCCTCTCGGGTATATTTGACAAACTCACCGAACTGGGCATAAACTCCTACATAACTCTCTGGATTGCCAGCTGGCTCACAGACATGACCCAGGAAGTCAGGACTGGTGATGCCAACTCCACTAAGAGACCAGTCACCAGTGGGGTACTTCAGAGCTCCATGCTGGGACTGCTGCTATTTGGCATCTTCTTCTCAGAGGTAAAGGCTAATTTGAAGGGCCTTTGGCTGACCAAGTTTGCAGATAGCTGCAAACTGGGAGCCATCATAGATTCCACAGCAACACCAGACTGTAAAAGCACCAAAGTAGAGAATAGAACCACCAGCTAGTAATCCACAGGAAAATGTATTTAAAACACACTCTGACGTCTCAGCTCCACAAGCCTTCAAGGAGTATAACATTTACAAAAGGTTGCCTGCCTATATACACCTATCAATTATAAAATTAAACATAATTAATCGGTTTCAATAAAATGTTACACAAAAAACCTCCAGTTAATTTCATTGTTTAACCCCTTAGGGGACAGAGTACCAAACTTTAAAATATAAGTAGACTCTTTAAAAAGCCAATTTATTTTTTAATTCATTTTCATCACAATATGCATCATTTTTTCCAAAAACTGTACCTGTCAAACCATTAGTATTCCCATTATGAAATTTATTAAAGTGCACAGCTATTGCACTTTCCTCCCTTTTATTAACGATGTTCTAATAACCTGATTTTAAATGGTCTTTTTGTTTCTCCAATGTAGAACTTGTTACAAGGGCATTTTAAGGCATAAACAATGCCTTCAGTACTACAACAAAAACTATCTTTAGTTTCAAACAATAAACCATTAATTTTTCTAAAATATTGAACAATAAAATTACAATCCTTACACTTTTTGCAACCAATAGTTCCTAATTCTTTTACATTACTTTGTATTCCTATTGGGGGGCTACCAACTTAGTTTTCACTAATAAATCTCTTAAGGTTTCTACCCCTCCTAAATGACATGATAGGGGCCCCTAGTTTTTGCACAAATTAATCATTTATACTCCCAATAATACATTAATAATTTTTTAACTATAACACTAAAACTACTAAATGTAGTAGTAAAATATATATCATCCTGTTTTTGAATTCTATTATTATTTTATATCTTTGTGTACATCTAACAGTAGACTGTAAAATGTATTATTTTAAAAATTTATTCCAAAATTCTTCTAATAGTTCTTGATCAAAACCTCTCATTCTAAACATATTAATTGTATTACACATTTCCCTTTTATAATCAAATTCATTATTGCATAATCTAAAGATACGAATAAATTCCCAAAAGGGGATAGAATGAATAGTATTGGGGGTGGCAACTATCTGCCCGTATGTATTGTAGTCCGCTATCAAATTTTCTATGGACACTAGTCTGGATGATCTTATTATTACTGCCATCAAGATTTACATCCAAAAAGAAAATTTTTTTTCCAACTTTTAGACCATCAATTTCTAGTCCAAACCTATTGTTTCCTAACATCCTAACAAATCCTTCTACTTCTTCTTCATAGATTCCCCCCATGACACAAACGTCTTACAAGAGAGACTAATGCAGACAAAAGACTAAAGTCACAAACTAAAATTCAATGCCAAGAAATGCATTATAGTGCCTTTTGGGAAAACTGCCACCCAGGCTAATCACTTCATCAATAAGACACTTCTAAGAGTTGACCCAGTAGTCAGGGATCTAAGAACATATCTAAATAGTAATCTGGCCTTTGAGAAACATGTGGCCAAGGTAGTAAGAAAATTGTTCTATGTTGCCCAGCTTGTAAGTAAGGGCATGGCATCCAGGTCCATGGAGGTTATAGTCACACGTTATCTGTCCCTTATCAGACCCTTCACTGAGTGTAATGCACCCTTTTGGCATGTACCTGACCAGACGTGCAGCCATTGGAATGCCCACAAAGGTTCCTTACCAGGAGAATCCAGGGTGTAAACACATTTTCCTGTGTGAATTGCCTTAAAGCCCTGTGTCTGTACTCTGTCGCCTACAGGTTACAGAGAGGCGATCTATGCCTGGCATACAAGTTATCCTCAGATCCAGCTCTGGTGGACCTTTTGTACATCCGCAAAACAAACAGCATCAGAACCACTAGATCCAAGGATTTAAATGTTGGTTGTGACATTAATAAGACAAGACGGTGAGACAGATGTGTCTCAGAGTATCCCCATATCCTGGAACAGGCTTCCCATCCATGTGAAGCAGATTCCATCCCTAACCCTATTTAAGTGTAACCTTGACCAGTGGATGGGAAATCGGAAATTCACCCCATGTCTGGCCCCTGTGTGTCTGATAGAGGCAGACAGTAATGCTCAAACTAACATAACCCCCCCATAACATTTAGAAATTTCCTAACATACCTCTTCCTAATAAACTTCCATGAATACATAGGGATGCAGTTGGGTTGGATTGCATGGCTAGGCTTATAAAGACAGTAGTGGTCATTAACCTAGTGTATGACTGTGAACCTACTATATGGCAATTTGTCACTGAGGTTTAAAATGTCAAACTGTAATTTTACATTTATGGGTAGGAGAGGTGATGTGGGAGATATGAGTAGAAAGCAGAGAGGAGATGTAGAAAAACTGAATAGTGTGTATATTTGTTAGGGGATGATGAGAAAAAAATGAAAGCTCTTAGCCTGATACCTCTTAAAACAAGTTCTCAGAGAAGGTGCTTCACAGCATGCTGGAGTCCAGGACCCTAGACCTAGAAAATCCTGTGTATTCTCCTTTTGGTGTAGGGTATTGTACCATCTAAGGCTACATAAACTGAAAGCCTTTCAGTATTAGCAGAGCTGTTTCATTGTGAACTATTTCATGACTCTGTTAAAGTTTTTTTTTTTTTTATTTATTTAACATTTGTTTACTGGGAAAGTCTGATTGGGACAGAGCCTATTTTCAGCAGAGGCCTGGGAGTAACCCCCCAGACTCATGTCTTTGGAATGTGGGAGGAAACTGGAACACTTGGAGGAAACCCACAAGAATGCAGGGAGGATATGCAGACTCCGCACAGAAGGCACCACAGCCGAGAATCAAAATGGAGAACCTCTTGCTGTGAGGTGAGGATGCTAACAGCTGCACCATTGCGCCACCCCGTGCATACCTCTGTCATTGTAGCCTTCCTTCTTTGAACCCCCCCCCCCCCATCTGTCCACTCCACAGTAAAGCAGTTCTTAAAGGAGGCCTTGACAACTCAGACCTCCAAGGAAAACTGTACTACTTATGTGGGACCTCTGTATTTTACTTTACAGTCGAAGAATAAAACAAATTCTAGATCCTTTTAAACCCAGTGCGTCTGCAAGCTAAAGTTTTCATCTTGGAAATAATTTTTCCTGGTGATTATTAATTCATATAGAAGGATATTTTAGCTGCACGTCATTGCATACAAGCAACTGTATATATTGTTTCGTAGAGAAAGGCTAAGCCTTAAAACTAACTCAAAATTCATGCCTGAAGTGGTTTCACAGTTGACATTGAATGAGACCATACATATGCTCGTCTGGTGCTCCAGTTCCCAGAACAAGTGAAAATGATATTAAATTTGCTGAATATGTACTGGCAGCTAAGATACCTTATAGAGATAACAAAGGACTTCAGACAGACTGTCTTTCTCTTTGTGTCTTTCGTGTAAAGAAACAGGGCAGACCTGTCTCAAGATAAACACCATAAAATGGCTGGCTGGTTGCATTACGTTTTATACTAATGACAGTAGAAATATTCTGAAAGACCAGTTCAGATTATTTTATAGAGCATCAACAACAGCAGCAGACTTCTTGATTGTTTTGTGAGACAGCTGCTTTGTCAACCATCCACACCTTTTCTGAGCACTCGATATTTAGTCAAGGAGCAGAGCAAGCCTTGCCACTGCACTCTTGTAGGGCATGCTGTAACCAGTCATCACCCTACTGGAGCAGATAACGGTAACCATTTGAAGTGTCAAGATCCACTAGAGCAAGTCCTGAAACGGAGACACCAGATGGCTGAAAGATCGGACTTGTATATACTAAATTTGAGATGTCATTTCTTGGAATATTCCCTTTTCTCTGAGATATGGCAGTCTTGGAGTTGGTATGTATAAGTTTGGTGGTGTGAGGAAGCTTGCCCCCCTGCAAAAAAATGTTTTAAGAAAAAAAGCGTTTTTCCTAGTTCACTCATTTCCTCTTTTCGGTCATTTTTTTGCAGCTTCAGTAGGGAGCTGCAGGTAACTGCTAGGGTATGTTTTTTGTGTTAATAATGAATAATACTGTAGCAGTGATCCTTACAGTGAATGCAGTGCAATTGCATTAGTAAACCCACCATATCATTAGATGTTTGAGTAGAAGATATCAGCCAGTTAGTGCAGAGGATTAAAGCTCTGCACTGTTAATGAGTTGATTCCTGTTGTCATGGGTAGAGGGTTTGATTCCTTCCACCACCATTTGCCTGCTGTATGACTCAAACAAGTCACTTGACTAGACTCCCCCCTGAAAAGGGAAATCTTTGTACACTGGAATTAATCAGATACATATGTGTATGTATATATGTCTGTGTAAATAATAGAAAGGTCAAGTTCTGCAGTATAAACTACTTTCCCCGTAACAATGGTTTGCACTCTGTTTGTTGGCCTGGTGGTAAAGAAGTGAGGGTCAGGAAGGAAACCCTATGCTTAATTATCTTCCCCCCCCCCCCCCTGTTGCTGGTTAGAATAGTCTGTACTTAAAAAAAATAAAATTTCTCTGGATCCTTTATGTGATTTCCATGCAGGATTGTCAGATTTCTGAATAAAAAAGGTCTTTCGTTTGTGTAGAACAGCAGACAGTTCCACATTAAGTAGAAGTGGCTCTGCTTTGCGATTTTTGATTGGCTGGCATACGGGCCAATTATAAATCACAAAAGATAGGCTGTTTCGCCGGGATTTTAACTGGCAGTGCAGGACTCAGGATTGGGCTGCTGATCCCGGGACAGTCCCGCTCAGATAGGGACGATGTTCATTGTGTTTCACTGTTGCAGTCATTACTCTACTGTTGCAGTCATTACTCTTGGGTTATCCTGCTGGCAGGCTACCCTCAGTCGGCCAGAATTCCAAAGTCTAGGTCCGGCGTCAGTTGCTGTCGCCTCTTCCCTGATGTCAGTGTGCCAGGGGTATAAAAGATGCAGCCAACGCCATTTTCTTCAGTCTTTCTTGCCGCGCGGTGCTCAAAGCAAAAGCAGTTCACAAGTGCCGGTCGGCCGACTCCTGAGATTTTCAAATCCGAATTTCAGAACCGAAGTCTTCATTAAAGCTAAGTACCCCGTTGGGGAAACTTTTTTCTTGCTCCAGACCGATGTCAGAAAAAGTTAATAATTGTATTTCTTGTGGGAAGCAAATACCTCATAAGGATTTTCACTCTTACTGTATTCCTTGCCTTGGCCCTGATCCCAATGTTGCTAGCTGTCAGTTTTGTGCTAGATTTAACCAATGCACTATTAAGCGTCGGTTCGATTTTGCATTTCATTACTTTGGCTGAAGATTTAATTATATAATGCCGTCAGAACAGCCGACGGCCGGAGTTTCAAAAACGCAAGGACAAGGAAAAGGATGGGCATCCGAGGCCCAAAACTGACGACGAGGCCTCTGCCAGGCCAGTCACTGGTTCGCCGGTTCTCAGTGAGGTGCTTTCGCAGCCCCTGGCGCCCACTACCTCAGAGCCACAGGCCGCTTCCGACTCCCAAGTGGAGCTGACTGGGCCTCTGGATACTCAAGGTATTGGACACTTGGAAATCATTCCCTCAGATGGGTCCGGAGCCGCTGAGCAGGCATCGGCTTTTGAGGGTGTCTTCAGACCTACACAATTATATATTAAGCCATCTTCAGCTTCAAAGACTAAAGCAGCTCTAAAGACAAAGAAACAAGTACGGCATTCTCCTACTCAGACTTCAATGCCTAAAAAACAGATGCTCATAATGGCCGAAGACCTAATTACTCTGATCAGGGGCTCACATCCCCCTCCTGGTAAGAGGCCTAGGCAAGAGACAGAGTATGATTCTTCTGATCAGGTTTCTATTTCCTCTGATTCCTCTTCTGAACAGGATTACTCCATGCTTCCCTATGAGGATTCTGATGCTGAAGAATCCATTCCTTCAGCCTCTCCTCCTGAGGATTATTCTTTTGGGGAAACCCTGCATACCATGAGGGAGCATTTCCACTGGGAGAGCCAAGATTATTCTGAATCTAAAAAAGGCTCAGAGACTTTTTGCTACTTCCTCAGCACAGACCCCTTGCTACTCCACCTGTTCTAGACATTGTAGATGATGTATTTTCAGAGTCCTGTTTGTCCCCTGACTCTTTACCCCCTGCACCTGCTAAGCCAGACAGATACTACAGGGTCCCAGATTCTCATAAATTCCTATATAAAAACCCCGCTGCTGACCCAGAAACTATATCTCAGGGTCCCAAAGAGGTTAAAGCTTCCACTGCAAAAAACCCTGTCCCCTCTGATAGGGATTCTAGGGCTCTAGACAGATGGGGGGAAAAAAGTCTACACTTCTGCTATCTTGGCTGTAAGGGCTGTAAATTGCCAGTTTCATATCCTTAAATATCAGCAATATTTAATGTCACTGCTTAAACAGAAGTTGTTGACAAATACTGAATGTTCAGAGAACAAGAAGTTGCAGGATTTATTGCATGCAGCTGAACAAGTGGGAAAGCATACTTTGCAATGTGGTTACGATTCACTGGAGGCCTCTTGTAGGGCCGCTGTTACAGGTATGTTATTAGAAGGCATGCTTGGTTAAAGGAACAGAATCTGCCTGATCATGTTAAAGCAAAATTATTAGATGCACCATTACAGCATGATACTTCGTTCGGTACTAAAGCAGAAGAGGTGTTGAAAAAAGTGGAGGATAAAGCAAAATCTATGCAGACAGTCAAGGATTTCTTACAGGTACAGCCACCCAGGTTTAGCAGGAACTGGCCTTCTAAATATTGGTCCTTTAGACAGACCACAAAAAGGCAGATACAGGCGTCCCAGAGGCAGATCTCAGCCCCAAGGCTCTTACAGGCCTAAACAATGGGGTGCTTCTACCTCCAAAAGCGGAGAAGACAAATCACAACCTTACAGGAAACAGTCCCAATGACTTTCCTCTTCCAGATCCAAGCACTTTTCTTTTGGCAGCCCCCTTAGGGGGAAAACTAGCACTTTTTTCATCAAATTGGCAAATGGTTACCCAAGACAAATGGGTCCTGAACATAGTGTCCCAAGGCTACAGGTTCCATTTTCATACTCTACCAAGGTCAAAAGGTATGAAAGACCTGCCACACAATCAATGGGCATAGGCACAAAAACAAATTACAGCCCTCATGGACACGAGGGCCATTCAGCAAGTACCACAACAAGAACAGGGGCAAGGATTTTACTCCAGACTTTTCCTAGTACCTGGAAAGGACAAAACCTGGAGACAAATACTGGACCTGTCTATACTAAATACATTTCTGGAAGTTCCAAAATTCAAGATGTTGACTCTACAGCAGCTACTGCCCATGCTGGGCAAGAAGGCTTGGCTCATAACTTTGGGCTTAAAAGAGGCATACCTGCATGTCCCAATCAGACAGTCTTGCAGAAGATACCTCAGATTCATAGCTGGCTCAATGCATTACCAGTTCTCTGCACTGCCTTTTGGCTTATCTACTGCGCCCAGGGTCTTCACAAAATGCCTGGCACCAGTAATTGCGTTTTGCAGACAAAGAGGAATTCAAATATATCCCTACTTGGACGACTGCCTAATTCAAGCAGAAAACAGACATTCTTCTAAAACATCTGGCGTTTGTAAAAAGATTACTAATTGGCCTAGGGTACACAGTAAACGAAAAGAAATCAAAACTAGTGCCCTCTCAAGAGATAATATTCCTGGGTGCAAGCTTAAATACAACTGCCCAGATGGCTTATCTCACGCCAGACAAACAAAAGCAACTGACTACTTACTTCAAGAAATTGGCAACAAAAACCTACTTATCTGCAAGGAAAATCATGCAGGCCTTGGGTTTCATGGCATCCTGCATTCTACTAATTCCATATGCCAGACTGCATATGAGGAAACTGCAATGGTATTTAAAAAGTGTTTGGACTCAGCATTGCCACAGCCTGGAGACAGTAATTGCACTCATTCCCTGGCTGCAACAGGAGTTTTGATGGTGGGCAGAAGTCTGTCACCACAACAAGGGTCTGCCATTCATTTTACCCACAGCCAGACGGACACTGACAACGGATGCATCAGATTATGCCTGGGGGCCCATATGGCAGGAAAATGCATTCAGTGCACATGGCCTGCAAACCAGATGCATCTTCACATCAATCAAAAAGAGATGCTAGCTGTTCAAAATGTCCTGACATCTTTCAAGGACCTGCTTCATCCAGGACAGATACTGATAAAGACAGACAACACTACGGTCATGTGGTACATAAACAAGCAGGGAGGTACACATTCCTACCCCCTCGGCAGACAAGCAATGACCTTATGGGACACAGTATTGGCTTTTCAAGTTCACCTGCAAGCACAATTCCTGCTAGGAAAAACAAATACTCTGGCAGACGAACTAAGCAGAAACTTCATGGATCCCCACGAATGGAAACTGGATCCACAAGTCTTCAGCATGATAATAAGGAAATGGGGATGCCCAGACATAGATATATTTGCTTCCTCTCACAACTGCCAATTGCAGAGATTTTGCACAAGGATTTATCACAAGCAAGCATGGAAAGTGGACGCCCTATCCTTCAGCTGGAAAAATCTAACAGTATATGCCTTTCCTCCACTGCCTCTCCTTCCCAGGGTACTCCTAAAGGTCAAACAAGAGAAGCCAAAAATGATACTGATTGCACCAGACTGGCCACGCCAGCACTGGTACCCAATCCTAAAGAGCTTGTCTCAAGGTCCAGCATGGATATTGCCTCAAACTTCTCACTTGCTGACCCAACAAAACAATCAGATCCTGCACAGCCAACTCAGGACCTTAAATCTGGCAGCATGGCGGATAATGTAGCCATTCAGAACACTCCTCTTTCAAAAGCTGTTATGGATGTTATCTTGGAGGCCAGGAGGCCCAGTACCAGAAAATCTTATACAGAAAAATGGAAGAGATTCTGTGCTTGGAACCAGGAACAAGGCATTGACACGTGTG
The DNA here is from genome assembly GCF_019279795.1 of Protopterus annectens. Lineage (NCBI taxonomy): Eukaryota > Metazoa > Chordata > Ceratodontiformes > Protopteridae > Protopterus > Protopterus annectens. Next base: position 549,418,738 of record NC_056741.1, on the reverse strand, counting down.
TACCAAATATACCTCAGATTTTACAATACCTAACTGAGATGCTGAACAAAGGCCTTTGTTTCTCATCAATTAAGATTCATGCCTCTGCCATTTCAGCCCATTACAATACGGAACCACCTATCTTTTCTCATCCTTTAATAAGGCAGTACCTCAGAGGGGCCAAAAACATTAGGCCTCCAAGGAGAGCACCAATTCCGGCCTGGGACCTCAATTATGTTTTGGAAAAACTCGCACTGCCTCCTTTCGAGCCAGCATCAACAGCAGATATAAAATTCTTATCCTGGAAAACAGCTCTGCTCCTAGCAATAAACCTCTGCAAGGCGAGTCTCAGAGTTACAAGCACTCATGGCTGTGGAACCTTTTATCGTTTTTCATCCAGACAGGGTTTCTCTGAGGACAAACCCTACATTTATGCCTAAGGTGGTGTCCAGTGTGGCCCTCAACCAAACCATTCACTTGCCTACCTTTTATCCAAATCCACAGAACAAGGGTGAGAAAAGTCTGCATTCTTTGGACATACACAGGCAGTTACGCTTCTACTTGGACAGACCTAAAGCTTTCAGAAAGACTGAGAAACTTTGTGTCATATGCTGCAGGCTCACAAAGAAAGGCTATCTCAAAACAGACTATTTCTAAGTGGATAGGCCATTGCATCCGTTTTTGCTATTTTCAACATGGCAAATCAGTGCCTAAGGGCATTAGGCCTCATTCCACCAGAGCAGCAGCCACTTCAGCAGCCTTCCTCAGAGGAGTACCAACCAAAGTTATCTTGGAGGCTGCAACTTGGAGTTCAGTGCACACTTTCACAAAGCACTGCCACTTACCTCTTTAGTCCAGAGCAGGCTTTGCCACTGCAGTTCTGCAGGGCCTCATAGCCTCTCCTAATCCTATTTAGCCCAGCCACCCATCCTCAGCTTTGGGATTCAACCCAAGAGTAATGACTGCAACAGTGAAACACGATGAACATAGTACAGTTGTGTACCTACCAGAAATGTAGATGTTTGAGTGTATTCACTGTTGCAGTCCAGGTTACCCACCCACCATCCCCCTTTAATTTGCTGGGACTTATCTGCACTTCTCTATCCTATATAACCTATTTGGTGTATTTGCTTGTAGATGAAGGAAATGTTATTCTTGTGCATGCATTTTTATTGGCATATTTTTCAGCCTACCAGTTTGGGGGGCACCTGACATCTGGGACAAGAAAAGCTGAAGAAAATGGCGTCTGCTGCATCTTTTATACTCCTGGCGCACTGACGTCAGGGAAGAGGTGACAGCAACCGACGCCGGACCTAGACTTTGGAATTCTGGCCGACTGAGGGTAGCCTGCCAGCAGGATAACCCAAGAGTAATGACTGCAACAGTGAATACACTCGAACATCTACATTTATGGTAGGTACACAACTGTACTTTTGACAACCCTGTTTCCATGACTCTGGTAATTTCCTTAATTCATCATTGAAATTAACTCCTAAGATCCTCCAGGACTTTTCTGTTGCATGCACATGCAGTTATGCTGGGCATGTTTTGGTAACTATATTTCCAAAAAAAAAAAAAAAAAGGCAGATGTTCTAGTCAGGGGAAGAGTTCATCTTTGCTCTGTCATCATCATCATCATCATCATCAGCTTCCTTTTTCCCATTTTCTGCATGGAGTAGGGGAATCATGTTAACTGTCACCATCTCTCTCGATTCAATGCCACACTCCTGCCTTCTTCGCTCATGCCTGTCGCAGATCTTCTTTCACACAGTCCATCCACCTCTTTGCTGGATGTCCTTGTTTCCTCTTACCTTCTTCCTGTCTGTCCCAAATTGTATTCACCAGATTGTCGTCTTCTTTTCTGCACATGTCCAAACCACCATAATCTGTTCTCTTTGATCTTTTCTACAATTGGAGCTACTTTGGCTTCTGCTCTAATTCCTCATTTCTTCATCTGTCCCACTGAGTGCATCTTACCACCCTTTTTCTTCACTTCATTTCCATCACCTCTAACTTCTTCATCTGCTCTGCTCTGCTTTTACTGGCCAGGTTTTTGTACCATACAATAGTACTGGTCACACCACTGTTTTGTACACCTTACTTTTCAGCTTCTTTGGCATTAGACTACACCTGACATTCTATGCCAGTTGGCTGCAGTCCCTTTGATTGTAGCTTTGACCTCTTCATTCAGACTTTCCTTCTCCTCAATCACCCCACCCAGATAACTGAAGCTGTTTACCTGTTCCACTATCTTCCCTTCTATCTCATTTCTCAGCTTCTTCTGATTTCTCCAGTTTGCTGCCATTGCCACTGTCTTATCTGTGCTTAGTTTCCTCCCATGTGCCTTCAGTTTTGCATTCCATTGCTCTATACTTTGCCGGAGTTCTTGCTTAGAGTTTGCCTGTACTGCCACATCATCTGCATATAGCAACTTTGTTAATCTGTCCCCTCCAGCCTGTTTGCTAATGTAGTCCATCACCAGTGTGAACAGTAGTGGGCTCAGAGCTGAACCCTGGTGTACACCCAGTCCCACTGGGAACCCCTCCGTAGGGCTGAACACTGTTCTTACTTAAGTCATTGGGTCCTTGTACATAGCCTGCACCAGTTCTACCAATGTTTCTGGGACTTTGAACCACCGCAGTACTGCCCAGATCAGCTTTCTTGGGACCTTGTCATATGCTTTCTCCGAGTCTAGGAATGCCCAGTTGGACTCTTTCCTCATAAATAGTTTCTTCTCAACTATCTGTCTCATTGCAAACATCGGGTCAGTTGTGTTGCATCCTGATCTGAATCTGAACTGCCCATCTCCCATCTTACATTCTACTACTCTGCGTATCTGTTTCAGTCACCCTTTCTAGAACTTTCATGCAGTGTGATAGCAGTTTGATTCCTCTGTACTGCCCACAGTTTTGGATGTCCCCTTTATTCTTGTACACTGACATGAGTATGCTTATTCTCCAGTCATCTGGGAAACACCATTCTCTCCACACGGCTATGAGTACCCTCAGAGGAGCCATTTCTCCCCTATGTCATCCAGCATCTTTATCATATCTACTGTGACCTCATCTGAGCCTGCTGCTTTCCCTGACTTCATTTTCCTTAGTGCTGTTCTTACTTCTTCTAGGGTAGGCTCCTCTTCTTTTCTCTTTGTAGTCTGTTTTTGGGGAAATACAGTTTCTGTTGGGTTTTCTTCATTCAGAAGCTGCTCAAAATTCTCCTTCCATCTGCCTTTGATGTCCTGTGGACTGGTGAGCAGGTTGTTGCTGGCATCCCTTACGAAAGGTGTCTGACTATCTTCTTTATCTTTCTGTCTTTGCCTTGCAACCTGATATAGTTTCTTTGTGCCACCTAATGAGTCACTTTCCAGAAGTTGGTAGAGTGCCTCTGATGCCCTATTCTTTGCTGTTGCAACTCCTTTCTTAGCTTCTTTGTTAGCCAACCAGTATTCCTTGCTAGCCTGGTCAGTCTTTTCTATCCCACTTTTTCCTGCACTCCATCTTTCTTTTGATGACTTCCTGGATTTTTGCATTCCACTACCAGCTTTCCTTATGTACCATATTTCCATACCTGACTCGGCCACATATCTGTTCTGTAGCCTTCACATATGCTGTTTTGAGGCTCTGCCATTCTTCTTCATCTCCATCTATTTCCTCCTCTTCTTGGTGTGCTAGAACCATGAGCAATCCCTTGAATTGTATTTTCTTTCTAGTCAACTTTCAGGTCTAAAGCCTGGTCTCTGTTGACCTTAGAACCTTCTCTGACCACTGCTTGCAGCTGATTGTGGCAATCAGTTTCACTGGGGATGATTTTGCAATCATTGATTCTTCCCCATTGCCTTTTCCTTACTAGGAGGAAGTCTACCTGAGTTGCATACTGGCCATGTGATCTTGTGACTCTCTCTTTTTCTGAACCATCTGTTGGCTACTACCAAGCCATTTGCTAGACAGAAGTCTAGAATGGCCTCTCCTCCTTTGTTCCTGTTGCCCACCCATGTGGACCCAGTCAGTCCTCGGTTCCTGTTCTGTTTGCCTGATATTTGCATTCAAGTCACTCATTATCAGCACCAATTCATGTTGTCCTGCTTTATCTAGTAGATCCTGCAACTGCTGTCTGAATGCACTCTTTTCCTCACTATCACAACCCTACTATGGGGCATGGGCTGAGATTATGAATACTGCCGTGTCGTTACACTGGAGTCTGATTGCCACAAGTCTGTCACTAATTCTGATGATATCCCTTACTGTCTTCTGAAGCCTCTCTCTCATCATAATTCCCACACCGTTTCTAGTCTGCCCCCCTCCTGAGTAGTAGACTCTGGATCCCAGTGTCCCCCTCCTGAGTAGTAGAGTCTGGATCCCAAGCCAAGTGGCTTTGCTGCACTGCCCTTCCATCTTGGATACATAGGATGTCCAGCCTCCTCTGTATCATCATGTCATCCATTTCCAAGCTGTGTCCTGTCAGTGAACCCACATTAAGTGTAGCAATTCTTAGTTCATGTTTGGCAAGTTGATTGGTTTTACGTCCAGCTTTCACTCAACAGAGCTAACCCCAGTAACCCAGGCTGGGCAATTAGACACCGGCCAGCCAGTAGCTTATTGATCCAGGGCTGGGCTTTATGGCAGACACACACTGGCTAATAGGGGCACATACACCCCTCTCACCGTTAGCATAGATCCCTGGAGTAGGTCAGAGTAGGCCTAGTCTTCAACCCACTTATCACTGATAACTGCCCTTGCCCATTTTGGCGACATTAGTTAGCATGACCGAATGACCTAGAGCCATATTTTACGCCATTGAGTGGCTAACTCTGCCACAGCGTGCAGTCTGTGGTCTGTGTTCTCCTATCTTGAGGGTACTGCGCACTACAGTAGATGCACCAAAGCAACTGGTCTGTACAACTCTTCCCTCTATAGGGTGCCATATAGAGTCTGTGCTGCTGCCCACTGCTCCATTCATTGGTGAGTTTGAGATGGAAACAGTCAGCAAGTTTTTCAGAGGAGGGAGAAACCACACAGATACAGAGGGAGAATATGCAAACTCTAAACAGCATTGGTCGTAGGTCAGGATCGAACCTTATACCTTGTGCATGGAAGGCGAAGATCCTAACCATTATGCCAACTGGTCATCTTTGTTTTATATTTATTTGTTATGTACTTATTTTACATTTGTTTACCGGGAAAGTCTGACTGGACACAGCTCCTTTTTCAGCAGAGGCCCGGGGAGAAAAGCTCCAGCAAAAAGTATACAGTATTAACAAGATTACAATATTGTAAAGTACAAAAAATTGTAAAATTACAAAAAGTATACAAGAGTAATACCATAAAGAAATAATAAAAGTTGACAATAGTGTAAGATGTGATATGTACAGTGGAGCTATTTGAAGCTAGTGATTGTTGAATGACTGACATGAATTACTACAGTTGGATATAATGGAAAACATAAGTTAGACATATTGTTATATTTAGCAACTTTTCTTTGGGTAAAAGTATTATATACATCCAAAAACTTTGGAAGTCAGGCTGAAAAGGCAAATGTTCATATGCAGTTAATTCCCATGGATAAGTAATGTAGCTGTGATCCTTCTAGCTGGGCATCTACTACTATAGTGAGTGTACACACACTTCTGTTTTGGGAACTTACTACTTCGTTGCTGCTTTTACATTCTATGTTTTACAGCTACTTTGGCAAGGCAGTTTTCCCACATTACATACAACGTTTTAGTTCCCCCACCATCTTCTCTTTAATTCTGCAGCTTATGTTGTAGACAGAGAATAAAGAAGAGTTTGGAAAAGATGAATGGGTGCTCAGAGATATGCATGAGTGTAAAGTAAAATAATTTTAGTAGTGTGGAGGCCCACATGTTAAGAGGAAAGAGCATAATATGCTTAGTATTTATTTACACTACTCACAAGCACCAGCATGGAGTATCTGCTCCACGGGTTCTGTCTTGCCTCTCTGCTTTCTTGGTTATAGAAAGTGTAATCATGGTGATCTCATTTGTTAAGCCATGGAATGAGAAAAATAATGCTTGGAGTATTTGATGTTAAAGTGTTTGGAGGTTTATTTCTAAATTAATTTCTTGTGTGCTCTGGTTACCCTTGTGACTTCCTTTGGCTTTATTCTGGAAGAATAAAGTGACACAAGGTGTAGTAACGTAAAAGAAAGCAATATTTATTTGATGAAAAATTACAGTTTGATTTCATTTACCTTTAACTTTGAGCAATAAAAAGTATTTATTTGTCATTTTTGAAGAAGCTGACTTTTACAGGTTTGACAGATATTTCTTTTTAAAAAAAATGGCTTTTAAGATATATTTCCTAACAGTAAATTGTAATAACTTCAAACTAATCAATGTTTCTCCTCCTAACAGCAATGTAAACTAACTAACCCCTGTAAGTATAGCCATGACAGGAAAGATAGCACTAAAAAGTGTGTTTTGTTGTCTTTAAGGATCCGTCAACGTGGACCCATAAAGCCTGGAACATTTGGATATGGGAAGGTACCATTTTCCTTACCACTTCTTAAGAAAAATGAGCTTGGCAGACGTTCCAGGAGAAACAGTCAGTTGCAGAAAGATGATGCAGCACATTTTCAAGGCCATGCAGAAAGGCAGGATTTGGGTAGTGAAAAAAGGCAGCACGATAGAAGTGGATCCTCCAGACCTCCAGCCCCCAAAACACTTCATATCCACACAAAAAGTGGGAAAGATACAGAGATGGAGGCTTTGAAAACTAAAACAACTTCCCTGAAGCAAAATCAGAACACAGAACTGCCAACAGAAAATGGTTTACAAGCCACAGAACAAACAGCAACCATTCAGCCATTCAGTAAAAACAGACAGCTAAATGAGGGTAACGTATATCTTGCACAGGAAGAAACACTAATACCAGAAGAAAAGAGAAGTAGTTCTTGGAACTTTGCTAAAGAAAGACATATTGAGCCAACTGATGGAAAGGAACTGTCTGAATTCTTGGGCAACTATAGTAGAATTGTAGCAGAGACACAGCCTGAGGAGGGACTGGATGCCCCACAGCTTCAGGAGTCCCTTCAACAAGAACATCAAACAGGAAGTTCACTTGGAAACCATTCAGAAAGCTCCAGGGGCCATGGCCTTCTGAAAGGGGAAGACAGTTTTATTACAGCTTTAGTCAAAGAGGTTGAATACTCCACACATTTTGAAAGGAATAACAGGACTTCAGAGACTACTCAGAATCCATTTCTGGTAGACTGGAGTAGTGTAAATGCACATCAGCACTTAAAAAATGGGATAGGATTAAAGGAGACCCCCGAAATTTCCAGTACTGAGGTTGTATTTGGCAAAAATGAGAGAATGGATAAGGCTGGCCTTGAGGAGGTACAGAAATTGAACAAGACCAGGAATAGGGAAAACCTGGGCTACTTCCATAGAAGAACACTGGAAAGCCAGCAGCCTGAAAGAATATTAGGAACTGGTGTGGTGCATAACAGCAAAAAGGTTCCACAGGCAGTTCAGAGATCTCATTTTCAAGGAGTACAGTATACTGGGAACCAGACTTCATTATCTGATCAGTACCTGACTTACAGAAATCCAAACAGGAACCAAAATAAGCATAGATTATTTCTGCAATCACAGCAGCTCCCCCAGCAAGTTGCCAGAAGTGATGAGTTCAGCCATTTACGTAATGCGGACAGGTCATCTCTTCAGAGTCTTCAACGGGAGCCTATTGTTCACCATGGGCTTGGATCCCAAACTCGAACTTCCCAAGCAAGTAGGACTCGGCAGCACAGACAACATCAGCATGGTGTTTATGACATTTTGACTTCACAAGATTACCGTCTCAGTGCTGCACAACCCATCCGACAAGGTCAAGAAGAAACTGACAGGTGGAATTTGCGAACAAATGTACCATGGAATAGCCCTCAGGGATCTCCTAACAGGTTATCTCCATATTCAAATGCAGAAATTCAGGACTGGAGTCTTTACAACCCTGATGCAGGAAACTTCATTTGTGAAGGGGAGCAAAAACAGTACAAAGTTTGCAACCAGGAGGTAAGGACTAATTTTTATGTGTGGACATTTTGTTTCTTAAACAGAGCTGCTTCTAACTAGCATACCACTTGTTTATATATATATATCAAAACTAGTTTTTTTGTGATAATTTACATGTTTCTGTATTTCTTTGCCTGCTGTAGTGAAGTTTGTTTTCAGAAAATGACTGGTTGCTAGATACTCCTGTGCTGCCCCCCACAGGCTTGTCTCAAGGGAATATCAACTGATGCAAAGAAACTTTCTGTCTATTATTTCTTAATATGTTAATGGCCACGGTGGTGCAGCGGTTAGCATTGTCGCCTCACAGCAAGAGGTTCTTCCGTTTGATTCTCGGCTGGAGCGTCTTCTGTGTGGAGTCTGCATGTCCTCGCCGTGGTCGAATGACATATAAAGACATGTAGGTTGGTGTGTTCGTGAATGGGTGTGCCTTCTTTGAAGGTTGGGCGTCAGGCTGGCATCTCGACACAGTAAAAATCCACTTCCAGTCATTAGCGGACCGGATTTCTGCTGTGGTGACCCTTAACCAGGAAAAGCCGAAAGATATTACTATTTCTTAATATGTTGTTGTCCTTATCTTTGCAGGCTTCATAATGATTACATTGCAAGCATCTGGATGTCACTACAGTTTTTGATATTGAAGTGGGAGGCGGTTCTGTTTTTGCTTACCACTTTTTTGGAGACACTCTCAAGCCTAAAACTGTGCTTTTTGTAAAATCTAGGATGCTTTCTCTTTCAATACATTATTAAAAAAACTTGTCACTTTTAAACAAATGAAATGACCTTGCAGATGATAGTGTAAAACTTTGTAGTGAATTGTTTCATTTTGATGTCAGAAAACAGCATACAGTTCACAATCCATTCTCCATGTTCTGGTCAATGTACTTTTTAGAAAGAGAGTGAAGGCAAAATTAATGTCTAAAGTCCTATTTTTTGAGATGGATTCCAGGAGATAGGGTAAAAGAAACAAAAAACAGTATGCTTTGCTGAATTTAATTTTTTATCATTTTCGTCTTGCACATTTCAAAATTTGTACAGAGGTTTCTGAATTGAAACCGTTGTAACTGCCTTCTGTTAGCAGCTTGATGGGTATGGAGTGATAGTTCTTTAAAAGCATTTGAATACCTTAAAAACAGTAAGGAAGATAAAAAAATACATTTTCATCAGCAAACCAGAATTGTCATCAGCATTTAATCTCACAGAGTCTGTTTTTAAAAAAAATGAATGCCTAATAAATTCACTTAGTTCATGTTGTAGTTAGTCAGTACCATAGGATGGTATACTACACATATCCATCCATCCACAGTCCCTTTTTCCCATTTTGATTTTGCACACGGGGTTGGAGTATGTCTTGAACAGTGGCACTCTAGAGTCAAGGTTTACACCGCTTCGTGGCTAGCCCTGCCCTGATTGTTCTACCACACCAGACACTTGCAGACATGCTTACACCTATGGCCAGTTTAATATGGCCGATCCACCTGGCTGTAAAATGAAAGGTGGTAGCCCACTTTGCCCTTTGGCTTCATAACTGGTTGCTACTGGTTTGAATGTTTGTTGTATGTGTATTTGTTGCATCTGTGTAAGATACTGCCACCCCTTATGTGTACACGTGTGTCTTTTTTTGTCTATTTTGTTTACATTCATCCACTCTGTTATGTAATATGTGTTGTTTTCCAGCAATAGTTTTAGAGAATTAGGAAGGAATGTAGAATCTAAGCATCAGACCTGTTTGTTGTGGTTAGCAGTGCCTCCTTTCTGTCACCATGTACTCACACTCTCACTAACACACACACACACACACACACACACACACACACACACACACACACACACACACACACACACACACACTAAGATGTGGTAAGAGGAGGTCCACCTCCAACAGTAGGGATAAGGCCATCAGGAATCAGGAAAACTCAGCAGATAAAACATTGCCAGGTTACATTAGTCCCTTCCCTGACCTGTAATGCAAGATGGTGCCATTCTTTTCCAGATCTTTTTAATACACTGAGCTTTGAATACATTAAATGACCCCATTCCACAGCTTCACCTTTGAAAAACCATATCTGATGTTGTCTTTTCCATCCATTCCTCAACATATGGGTTTCAGATCTGACCTTTGATCTGGCTTCAGCCACTTCTAAGATTTGAATCCGGTGCTCAGGCTGCTCCCCCATACCCCTAATCCCTGTTTAGAGAGCAAACTACCTCAGATCTCATTTGCTGCCATAAGCATTTGATGGGTCTTGGTGCTCAGGAACATTGTATTGAAAATTTAATTAGGTAGATATGTACTTTTCTTTTGGGGCTGACTTTTTTTTGTTAATTTCTTGTATTTCTCCCCTTCTATGGTGATTTCTGCATATTGTCTTTTACCTTTTTTGGTCCTTTTTATCTCTCTCTCTTTCTCTTCCTCTTCATCTCTCGCTCCTTACTGGGGCTTAATTTAAAAAGAAAAAAACATTGCTTTCTTTCTTTAGGGTAATTTCTACTAAATACTAAAGGGGTACTTCTTTTCTTGGTATTGTTAACCTGTCTCTCTCTCTCTGTCTGTCTGTCATCCATGAGGATGGCAGACAAGCTAATAAATACGTATTTGTAAGTATTTATAAATAATAAAAAAGCTCATTCTAAGGGGACTCCTTCAGCCGTCCAGAGGTGAAAAACTCCCTTCTGGATCTGGAATGTCTGCTGCTGCTGCTTCTTCCCCTTCTCCATCTTCTTCAAAGAAGTAGTCTGGTAGACCCAAAGAGAAGCAAAGGGAGTAAGATAAAGAAAAAGAAAGAGAGGTTAAATTCATCTAAAAAGAACTCTCCAGATCTTAGCACTTTCATTGGCTCTGATGCCTAAGATTCCCAGACCTTCAGAGCCAGTGCTGTTTTCAAATCTGATAGTTATTGGATCCTGTACTCCTCCTAGATTTTCTCTGGATCCTATCTTCCCTAGGCTTCAGTCTTCAATTTTACAGGGCAGATCCTGTTATTTCTTCAGAAAATCTTCTACTTCTTTTCTTAGTTCAGCAAGGTCTTCTTGGAGCTGACATGGACTGCATGATGAGGTTTCTACTGACCCAAATCCAATTAGGGGAGTTCTCCTGGCTCTAGACACTGTAGGATCTGGAAGAACCATTTATTCCCCTCACTCTTTAATGGCACCTTCTTCAACCTGACCTCTCTGATCGGCGCTCTTGGATCTGACTGTTGCCCAGGGCAATCTGCATCGGAGCTGAGTCTCCATACTTCCTTGACTCCAATGAGTTCTCTGACGAAGTTGGCTCCAACCTTGTTGGACCCGTCAGAATCTCAAAGCCGAACAGTTGTCATTGACTTTGACAGGGCAGGGTCAGATCTGAGGTTTTTGGATCCTTTCTTCTCTCTTGGAGCATAAGCACTTGATAGATCAGCTCCAGTATTTGCATCGGATCACAGCCTGATGTGATCTAGAGTTGAGCCACCTTCAGGAGTTTTCACATCTGGCAGCAAGGCTCCTCAGATCTGTGGCGAGTTTACCATTTGAGGCTTTCGAGAGAGTCAACCTTCATTGATGTCTACCTTTTTGGAACCAGATCCAACCCTCCCCTATAGGATTTCCCAGCTTCCACAGCCTACTCTCCTTGTCTCATCAGGACAGACAGTTTTCTTGAGCCTGTTTTCCCCAGGAGAGACTGTCAGTTTCTGAGTCCTCCCTGAGCAACCCACTCAAGAGGTACACAGGAAACACAAGTGTAAGAGGAGACACTTGGATTCCACTGAAGACTCCTCTACCACTAACACTGATTTTGATGAGGGAGAAGATTTTCCCAGATCCCTCCTTGAGGATGTCTCATTCAGAGAGATTCTCAAACTTCTTAGACAAAATGGGGATTGGTCCTCCCAAGTGTCTTCCCTGGAGGAGTCAGTTTTTCTTAAAACTTTTGGATCTGGACCATCTACTTTTTGAGTAGTTACCCTAGCCAGTGACATGGTAGACCTGATCTCTTCCTGAGTATGGAAGGAGACTGACACAGCCGAACCTGTTCCTAAAAAGCACGACAAGTTTTTGGATGCTCCTAAAGACTTGTCTCCATGGGAGCAAGGGTCCTATGGTAGATTCTGTGGTAGTGTTGTCAGCCACTAAGAAGGAACTTGCAGAAGAAAGTTCCTCTGTCTGTCCACCAAATACGGAATCCCATGTGTTGGACAGATTTGGGAAGCATGTGTATGCGTCATCTACTTTTTCTGTGAGAGCACTAGATTATATAGCTCACATTACTCATTTGCAGAGGGATTTGACAAAGGAAATTGTCAAATCCCTGCCAGGGATTGTCTGCATATCAGAAGAAAATCCATTTATTCACAGTTGGCTACCCTACAGTTGGTATTCAATGCCTCTATGCGCCTTATCTCTAATGCCATAAAGAATGCTTCTAAAACATTTGGCACAGGTATTTCCAAAAGAAAGCATTCCTGGATGCAGCTTTGCGACTTTGCAGAACATTTTCAAGATATCCTTCATCAATGCCCCATATGATTGACCAACTCTTTTTAGTCTCAAGGTTAAAGGGACTATCTCAAGAAGTAAGAAGGATGGTAATCCCTCTCTTCTGTAGGGATCAAATTCTCTACCTCTCAAAGGACCTTCTCCAGAAACCAGAAGGAAGGAAAGAGAATCTGTTTTTTTAAAGCCCAGGGCTTTGTATCTGATACTTCTGGAGAAAGAGCTTCTGAGGCAAAGGGGGCAACTCTTCTAATAGATGTTGACCAAGGGACAGAGGTAACCAGCAAAACCAGGGCTTCAGAGGTCCTTTTCAGAAAAGCCTTTCCAGCACTGCTGAACAGTTGCCCGGTTTTCACACTGTGGAGACAGTTGAGGGGTGCTTGTCCCTACACCCAGCAACCTGGACATCCATCACTAAAGACAGGTGGGTGCAGAGGATCATAACCAGAGATAATTTCATTTTCTTCCACACCCTTCATTCATGTCTGACAATAATTCCCGATATTCCACGTTCACAAATGTAAGAAGCAGATTCAGAAAAAAGGAATATGAAAATAAAATGTAACCGGCCAACACAGCTAAAACAAAATCAGTTTAATGTAATATAGGTAAGTGCATTCACACCCAGCAAAGGTGCTTCATCAGACCACAGTACACAGCTCAGTTCAAATACCACATATATATATATATAGGGTCTGTATTATATTCTCGAAAGCCGACAATGTCAAATCTGACATTGTCGACACAAAAATATCGAACGCTCAGAATCTCGAGCGTGTAAACGGAAATCTCCGTAAGGGAAAAACCCTTGCTTAAACCCGTTAGGGTACTTTTTCTTTTTTTTTTGTCTTTTTATAAGGTCGACATTTGAAGACATCGGCCATATGTTCGATGTTTTCAACCGTCGGATCTTATAATATAGACCATATATATATATATATATATATATATATATATATATATATATATATATATATATACACACACACACACATATAAAAAATGCAATCAATTAATGAAAAAAAAAATCACATAACTTAAGTGCCGGTTATAAAGGCACTACATCATTTAACATTTATCAGCTTGCAACATTATAATCCACTTTAACTTATCAGATTCTGTATTATTAACAAAATCTCTACCTCTCGGATCTTTCTGCATCAATTGTAACACCATAAATTTAAATGTGTGTGCTTGCCCTTAACAGTCAAACATGTTTAGCAAGGGCACTAGTCTGCTTGTTCTTATGTATATCATTAATATGTTCAAGGACCCGTTTTTTTTAATGATCTAGCCATTTTTCCAACATAACACAGACCTGCATCACAAGATCTGTACTTCTACATGTTGCATAAAGCTTCACTGTATATTTCACATGAGTATCGGGATGTACAAAAGAGTCTCATCTTAAAGTATATCTACATGCACTGCAAGAATAACAGGGAAAAGTGCCATTATGTACAGATATATTCTAGTATTTTCTAGTTGTTTGATAACATAACTGGTGCTTAAGTAATTTACTGTTTTTTAAACTAAGTCTTGGTCGATTGCCATCAAAACTCCTAATTTTATCATCAGTTAGCAAGATCGACCAAGTTTTCCTAATATCACAATCCAACGTATATGTTCTACACACTAGTTGTTCACTAACATGTTTTCAGTTTCCCAATAGGCCAAAACTGTGTTTGCATAACTGTTGGCACATACTGTGCCCATTGAGATGCCAAGCTTTTGTAAGTAGAATTCTTCAAACTTAAAAACATTATTTTCTAATACTAATACAAGTAAAGAGCACAGAAGACCGATTAAATCATTAGAGTGTCCACTATTTCTAGTTAGAGGATAATGAAATCACCCCAATATCATTGGGTATCACATTAAATAGGGAGCACACATCAAGAGTAATGAAATAACATTCAGAAATATCTCCAGAATCATGTACCTATTCCACAAGCATTTGTAAAAACTGTTTTGTATCCTTCAAAACAGAAGGTACTCTGATTGTTATGGGCAAGCACATATATTTAAATTTATGGTGTTTCGACTGATGCAGAAAGATCTGAGAGGTGGAGTTTTTGTTAATAATACAGAATCTGCTGAACTAAGGTGGATCATAATGTTGCAAGCTGATAAGCGCTTTGGTCTAAATGATGTAGTGCCATTAAACTGGCACTTAAGTCATGTGATTTATTTCATTGATTGTATTATATATATATGGTATTTGAACTGAGCTGTGTATTGTAGTCTGATGAAGAGCCTTTGCTGGGCGAGAAACAGCTTACCTATATTATATTAAATTCGCTTTGTTTTAGCTGTGTTGGTCGGTTACATTTTATTTTCATATAGCTTTGTTGTTACTGACCTGCCTTTATCCATGTTGCTGCTGTTTGTTGTAACTCAGAAAAAAGGAAGCTTCTAAGAAAATGAGTCACCCAAGAGGTCCCTCAGACCAGGGAGGATCTGGAATTTACCCAAGTTTCTTTTTAGTGCCAAAGAAAAATGGTGACCTTAGGCCAATTTTGGACCTAAACCGCTTGAACAAGTTTATGAAGCAGACAAAATTCTGGATGGTCATGGTTCAGTCCATTCATCCCTTACTGAGGAAGAATGATCGGATGTGCTTGACAGGTCTTCAGGATACATACTACCACATAAAGATGGAGAGATGCTCCAGGAAGTACCTTTGCTTTCGGCTGGGAGGCAGTCCTTTCCAGATGTTCTTCGTGTTTCACTGTTGCAGTCATCACATTTGGGTTATCCTTGCCAGGGTAGCCCTCGGCCAGCCCGAATACCAGAGGCTTAGCATTTCTGCGTCGGTTGCTGTCGCTTCAGGACTGACATCAGGTCGTTAGTTGTATGACGTAAGGCAGCTGACGCCATTACACCAGTCTTTCTTACCATAGAGCCCGAAGCAGAAGCAGTTCGCGCGAGTGCCAGTCAGCAGCTATCTGAGTTTCGTCTACCAAATTGAAGCTGAAGTCTTCTAAAGCTAAGTACCCCGTTGGGGATCCTTTTTTCTTGCACTAACCAATGTCAGAAAGTTAACAATTGTCTTGCCTTTGGAAAGCAAATACCACACCTAGACTTTCATTCTTACTAATTCACTTCTTTAGGCCCAGACCACGACATCCCCCGCTGTCGCTTCTGTGCTTTGTTCAACACCAGAAGTTTCCATTGTCAGGCCCTTATTGTAGCTAGATATTTTCGCTTACAGTCCTCGAACTCCAATATGGCTTCGGTAAGCCATCTGACAGCAGATCTTCTGAAACAACGTAAAGATAAAGACAGAGACATACCGCACAGGTCCAAACCTACCGACGAAGCTCCCGTTAAGCTAGTAGTCAGTTCTCCGGTCCTCAGTGAGGAGCTTTCGCAGCCCCTGATGCCCATTTCTGTGGATTCGCAGGCCACTACCGAGACCCTTTTGGAGTCCGGTAAGCCTCTTCTTCAACTTAAGGATCCTGCGGTCATCTCTACCTTGGATGGGTCTGGAGCCACTGAGCAAGCACCGGCTTCCAAGGAACTCATTCGCACTACCGATTCTCGACACAAACCAATGTCTTCTTTCGGGATTACCGTTCTTTCGAAAACGACAGTTTCTTAGGCCTAGGGTACGAACCACACCCAAGAAACCAACGACCACATCTCAGGCACCTGCTTCCTTTCCTCAGTCTCAAATGCTTAGAATGGTGGAAGACCTTATGCTGATCAGGGGAAGCCAAGCTACCCCCTCCAAAAGGAAAAGAGATCTAATCCCCTGTAGTTTTGTCTGAGCAAGAGTTTGATGATTCTGATGGATCTGAATATGAAGACTTGCAACCCCTTTCTACTTATGAGGATTCTGATGCAGAGGATTCCATCCCTTCCTTCATACCTTAAGGGAGCATTTCCAGTGGGAGAGTCAGGGAATTCTTAGATCTTCCTCAGCACAGACCCTTAGCCATCCCCCCAGTCCTGGATGTTGTGGAGGATGTTTTCCTGGAATCCAGCTTGACTCCTGACACCCTCCCTCCTGCACCCAGAAAACCAGACAGGTACTACAAAGTTCCTGACTCACACAAATGTCTTTTTAAAAATCCTACTGCTGACCCTGAGGTTATTTCTCAAGGGCCTAAGGAATTAAAGCACCATCTGCAAAGAATCCCACCTCCTCAGATAGGGATTCCCGAGCACTAGACAGATGGGGTAAAAAAGTATACACCTCAGCTACTCTTGCTGTCTGGGCACTAAATTGTCAGTTCCATATGCTAAAATTTCAGCAGCGTACCCTGGAATTCCTCAAACAAAAAATGTCTTCCTTTCCTGCTTGTGCAGAATCTAAAGAGTTACAAGAGTTAATGCATTCTGCAAGTCAAGTAACTAAACACATCTTGCACTGTGGTTTTGATGCCCTAGAAGCTTCTTGCAGGGCAGCAGTCACCGGATCTGTCATTATAAGGCATGCATGGCTTAGGAGCAGCCCTTGGCAGATCATGTCACATCTAAATTGTTAGATGCCCCCTTGCACAAAGACAACTTATTTGGCATCAAGGCAAAAGAGGTCTTAAAGATGGATGAAAAAGCAAAATCTATGCAGACAGTTAAGGATTATTTACAGGTCCAACCACTCAGGTTCAGCAGACATTGTCCCACCAAACATTGATCCTTTCCTGCTCCCTCTAAGCTAGTTCAGCCCAGACCCCGGAGAACCAGACCCCCTGGCAACAGCCACAGGGAATGCAGAGATCAAAGCAGTAAACCAACTCCACTTCAAAACCAGGGAGTTCTAAGTTACCCCCCTTATGGTAAGAACTCACAATGACTCATCTCCACCCCCTCTCTGTGCCCACCTTCACTTACCCCTAGGAGGAAAACTCTTCTTTCACGCAAGCACCTGGGCCACCATTACCAACGACCATTGGGTTCTCAACATAGTGTCCCAGGGATACAAATTGTGTTTCCACACCCTTCCAACCCCAAAAGGGTTCCCAGATCTACCTCCAAATCAGTGGACAAAGGCACAAAAGCAAGTCCTTTCCCTACTCTCTATGAGGGCAGTAGCGCATGTTCCTGCAGAACAGAAAGGCCAAAGTTTCTACTCCAGACTTTTTCTGGTACCCACAAAAGAGGGCACCTGGCACCCCATCCTCGATCTATCCATTCTAAACACCTTCCCGGTGATCCTAAAATTCAAAATGCTCAACCTCTAGGAGCTGCTACCCGTGCTCTCCAAGGATGCTTGGCTAGCCACCCTGGATCTAAAAGAGGCCTACCTCCACATTCCTTTCAGGGAATCTTGCAGGAAATATCTCTGTTTCAGGGCAGGATCTCAGCGCTTTCAGTTCTCTGCGCTTCCCTTTGGCTTATCTACTGCTTCCAAAGTTTTCACAAAATGTCTGGCTTCGGCCATTGCCTTCTGCAGACAAAGGAATATCCAGATTTACCCATACTTGGACAACTGCCTAATTCAGGCAGATAGCCAGGAAAAGCTGCTCAAGAACCTGGCCTCTGTAAAGTCCCTGCTAATGTCCCTAGGGTACACTATAAATGAAAAGAAATCCAAGCAGGTGCCCACCCAAAGGATTATATTCCTGGGAGCAAACCTGGACACAGCATCCCAGATGGGATTCCTTAGACCAGAAAAGCTAATTTTCCTGACAGCTTACTGCTCTCAACTAGCCACCATACCCCAACCTTCTGCAAGGAAAATCCTGCAACCTCTGGGGTTCATGGCATCTTGCATACTACTCATTCCATATGCCAGACTGCATATGAGGAAACTTCAGTGGTACCTAAAAAGCCTTTGAAGTCAACACTGTCAAGACCTGGAGACTTTTATACCTATAATTCCTTGCCTCAAAAAAGATTTCCTTTGATGGGCAACAGCATGCTCCCACAACAAAGGGACTACCTTTCTCACCAACCCCTGCTGCCCAGATCCTCACCAGAGACGCATCAGACTATGCCTGGGATGCATATCTGGATGGTAGGTGCATACAGGGCCAATGGAGCCCACAGCAAATCCATCTGCACATCAACCAAAAGAGATGAAGGCTGTCCAGCATGCCTTGATAGCTTTCAAGCCACTTCTCTCCCTAGGGGCTCTCCTGATCAAAACAGACAACATCACTGTGATGTGGTATATCAACAAGCAGGGAGTGACTCGCTCCTACCCTCTATGCAGGCTGGCCATGACCCTGTGGCGCACAGCCTCTGCCATGCAACTCCATCTGCTAGCACAATTCCTACCAGGTTCTCTCAACTCTCTGGCAGACCAATTAAACAGAAATCTTCTGGACCCACACAAGTGACAGCTCAACAGAAAATCCTTCACCCTAATAACTCAGAATTGGGGCACCCCGAAGGTTGACCTCCTTGCCTCCCACACCAACCATCAGCTCAGCAAATTCTGCACCAGGGAGCATCACTGCATGGCTTGGAAAGTGGACGCCCTGTCCTTCCCCTGGGTCAATCTATCAGTCTATGCCTTTCCTCCACTACCTCTCATCCCCAGGGTACTGCTCAAGATAAAGGAGGAAAAACCAAGGACAATCCTTATAGCTCCAGACTGGCCCCGCCAGCAGTGGTACCCCTTGCTGCGCAGCCTGTCCCCTCTGCCACCATGGCATCTTCCTCAGATTCCAAGCCTCCTGACCCAGAGGGAAGGGGAATTTATGCATCCCCAATTGCAGACACTCATTTTGGCAGCTTGGCATATTCCCTAACCCCCAATCAATCTGCCAACCTCAGTAAACAGGTTCTAGATGTTAAACGTGAGGCCAGACACCCTAGCACTAGAAAAGTCTTATGCCGACAAATGGAAAAAGTTCTGCGCCTGGATTCAAGCTAAGGGAGCCAACACGGCACAGCCCTCCCTCCCTCTCATCCTGGGTTACTTAGCTGACCTACTACACAGTGGCCTCTCTTTTTCCTCTATAAAAATTCATGCCTCTGCTATCTCTGCTCATTTTCCCACTGAGCAGCCTCTTTCCTCACACCCTTTGATCAAACAGTTCCCTCAAAAAACTACAACTTTACTCCATCGCATATCGCCTACTCAGGGGCGATCTCTGCCTAACATACAAAGCTATGTCAAACCCAGAGCTGTTGGACATGCTCCACTTAAAGAAATCCCAATCCCTCCGAGCTACATGCTCTAGGGACCTAAACCTTGTCACCACAATAAACAGAACATGCTGGAGGGATAGATTCCTGTCCCAGAGACTTCCTATACTCTGGAACAGACTACCTATCTATGTCAAACAGAGCTCCTCATTAGCACTCTTCATGAAAAATCTTGATGATTGGATGGGAAATGGGAAATTCACCCCGGGGATCACTTCTGTGGCTCTGCTCGACAGGGGCACAGGAAAATAATTTTCTTGGGTGGCGAAAGCCAGGGTACATTTTTTGGCTAGGCTTGTATGGGCCCTAGGGCCAATAGCCTAGTACCTACCTATGAACCTATGAACCTATGAAAGAGGGGCTAACAACTTGAGACCACCCAGAAGAGCACCAACCCCAGCTTGGGACCTTAACTTTGTGTTGGGGAAGCTCACCCTTACCCCTTTCGAACCAGCTTCTTTTGCAGAGCTAAAATTTCTCTCCTGGAAGACAGCTTTCCTGCTGGCCATCACTTCAGCCAGAGGATTCTCCGTGCTGCATGCACTCATGGCTATGGAACCCTTCATCATCTTCCATGGTGACAGGGTGTCCCTCAGGACTAACCCATCCTTCATGCCCAAGATGGTGTCCAGTGTGGCTCTCAACCAATCCATTCATTTGCCCACCTTTTTTCCTAATCCCCAGAACAAGGGTGAAAGTATTCTGCACTCTCTAAATGTGCACAGACAGCTCAGATTCTACCTAGACAAGGACAGTCCTTCAGAAAGTCTGATCAATTGCTGGTTAGCTTTGCTACTGGAGCAGAAGGCAAAGCCATCTCCAAACAAACCATTTCCAAATGGATAACACACTGCATCCATTTCTGCTACAAACAACATGGAAACCCTCCCACAAAGGGGGTCAGAACTCACTCTACCAGGGCGGCCTCCACCTCTACAGCTTTCCTCAGAGGAGTCCCCACCAGGAACATCCTGGAGGCTGCCACCTGGACATCTGTTCACACTTTTACCAAACATTACCACCTGCATCTCTTCTCCAAATCCAGGGCGGTGTTTGCCTCTGCAGTCTTGCAAGGCATCCTAGCCAGCCCATAGATGTTCTTCGTGTTTCACTGTTGCAGTCATCACATTTGGGTAATCTGCCAGCAGGTAGCCCTCAGCCGGCCTGAATACCAGAGTCTTGGGATTTCTGCGTTGGATGCTGTCACTTCTTCCATGACGTCAGATCGTCAGGGGTATAAAACATGCAGCTGACACCATTACATCAGCTTTTCTTACCGTGCAGTGTCCGAAGCAGAAGCAGTTTGCAAGTGCCGGTCGGCCACCTCCTGAAATTTTTGTTTTTTGAGTTGCAGACCTGAAGTCTTCTTAAAGATAAGTACCTTGTTGGGGATTCTTTTTTCTTGCTCTAACCGATGTCAGAAAAAGTTCATAATTGTCTTGCTTGTGGAAAGCAAATACCTCACAGAGATTTTTATTCTTACTGCATCACCTGTTTAGGCTCAAAAACAAGTTTCAGCCCTCATGGACATGAGGGCCATTGAGCGAGTGCCACAGCAAGGCAGGGACTAAGATTTTACTCAAGACTCTTCTTGGGTGCCCAGAAAGGACAATGGATGGAGACCAATACTGGACCTGTCTGTTCTAAACACATTTCTGGATATTCCAAAATTCAAAATGTTGACATTGCAGCAGCTTCTGCCCATGCTGGGCAAGAAGGCATGTCTTGTGACTTTAGACCTAAAAGAGGCATACCTGCATGTCTCAATCAGACATTCATGCATAAGATACCTCAGATTCATAGCTGGCTCAATGCACTACCAATTCTCTGCACTGCCCTTTGGCTTATCTACTGTGCCCAGGGTCTTCACGAAATGCCTGGCACCAGTAATTGCATTTTGCAGACAAAGAGGAATACAAATTTATCCTTACTTGGACGGTTGCCTTATTCAAGCAGAGAACAAAGACATTCTACTACAGCATCTGGTGTTTGTAAAAAGAATACTAACATGCCTAGGGTACACAGAAAATGAAAAGAAATCAAAACTAATAATCTCACAAGAGATAATATTCCTGGGTGCAAGCTTAAATACAACTGCCCAGATGGCTTATCTCATGCCAGACAAACAAAGACAACTGACTACTTATTTCGAAATGTTGGCAACAAAGACCCAGTTATCTGCAAGGAAAATTCTGCAGGCTTTGGGCTTCATGGCATCCTGCATACTGCTAAGTCCATATGCAAGCTGCATATGAGGAAACTACAATGGTATCTAAAAAGTGTTTGGACTCAACATTGCCACAGCCTGGAAACAGTAATTACCATCATTCCCTGCCTGCAACAGGAGTTTCGATGGTGGGCAGAGCCCTGTCACCATAACAAGGGACAGCCTTTCACTTTACCCACAGCCAGGCAGACATTAACAACAGATGCATCAGATTATGCCTGGGGGGGCCCATATGGCAGGAAGATGTATTCAGGGCACATGGTCCGCAAGCCAAATGCATCTACATATCAATCAAAAAGAGATGCTAGCTGTTCAAAATGCCTTGACAGCCTTCAAGGATCTACTTCATCCAGGACAACTATTGATAAAGACGGACAATACTACAGTCATGTGGTACATAAACAAGCAGGGAGGCACACATTCCTACCCCCTCTGCAGACTAGCCATGACTTTGTGGGACACAGCCTTGACTTACCAAGTACATCTGCAATCACAATACCTGCCAGGAAGGATAAATTCTCTGGCAGATGAACTAAGCAGAAACCTAGTGGATCCCCACGAGTGGAAATTGAATCCACAAGTCTTCAGCATGATAACAAGGAAATGGGGATGCCCAGACATAGACATCTTTGCCTCGCCTCACAACTGCCAGCTACAGAAATTCTGCACAAGGACTTATCACAAGCTAGCATGGAAAGTGGACGCTCTATCTTTCAGCTGGAGAAACTTAACAGTTTATGCCTTTCCCCCACTGCCTCTCCTCCCCAAGGTACTCCTAAAGGTCAGACAAGAGAAGCCAAAAATGATACTGATTGCCCTAGACTTGACCCCGCCAGCACTGGTACCTAATCCTAATGAGCTTGTCTCAATGCCCAGCCTGGACATTGCCTCAAATTTCTCACTTATTGACTCAACAAAACAGTCAGATCCTGCACAGCCAACTCAGGACCTTAAACCTGGCAGCATGGCGGATAATGTAACCATTCAAAACACGCCTCTGTCTAAAGCAGTGATGGATGTTATTTTGGAGGCAAGGAGGCCTAGCACCAGAAAATCTTATGCAGAAAAATGGAAGAGATTCTGTGCTTGGAACCAGGCACAAGGAATTGACACAAGTGTACCAAATATTCCTCAGATTTTACAATACTTAACTGAGATGCTGGACAAAGGCCTATCCTTTTCCTCTGTTAAGATTCATGCCTCTGCCATTTCAGCTCACTACAATACAGAACCACCTCTATTCTCTCATCCATTACTAAGGCAGTACCTCAGAGGGGCCAAAAACATAAGACCCCTAAGGAGAGCACCAATACCTGCATGGGACCTCAATTATGTCTTGGAAAAACTCACAATGCCTCCTTTTGAACCAGCCTCTACAGCTGATATAAAATACTTATCTTGGAAAACAGCTTTGCTCCTAGCAATAACCTCTGCAAGACGAGTCTCAGAGTTACAGGCACTCATGGCTGTGGAACCCTTTATCATTTTCCATCAGGACAGGGTTTCTCTGAGGACAAACCTGACATTTATGCCTGAGGTAGTGTCCAGTGTGACCCTGAATCAAACAATTAATTTGCCTACCTTTTATCCAAACCCACAGAATAAGGGTGAGAGACTTCTGCATTCTTTGGACATTCACAGGCAGCTATGTTTCTACTTGGACAGAACCAAAGCTTTCAGAAAAACTGAACAACTTCTAGTGGCATATGCTGCAGGATCACAAGGAAAGGCTGTCTCAAAGCAGACTATTTCAAAATGGATAGGCCACTGCATTCGTTTCTGCTATTCACAGCATGGCAAATCAGTGCTTAAGGGCATTAGGCCACATTCAACCAGAGCAGCAGCCACTTCAGCAGCCTTCCTCAGAGGAGTACCAACCAAAGACATCTTAGAGGCTGCAACTTGGAGTTCAGTGCACACTTTTACAAAGCACTATCACTTACCTCTCTACTCTAAATCTAGAGCAGGCTTTGCCTCTGCAGTTCTGCAAGGCCTCATTGCCTCTCCTAATCCTATTTAGCCCCAGCCGGCCAACCATAGCTTTGGGATTCAACCCAATTGTAATGACTACAACAGTGAAACACAATGAACATAGTACAGTTGTGTACCTACCATAACTGTAGATGTTCGAGTGTATTCACTGTTCCAGTCCAGATTACCCACCCACCATCCCCCTTCACTTTGCTGGGTCTAATCTGTACTTCTCTATTCTATACAACCTATGTGGTGTATTTGCTTGTAGATGAAGGTAGAGTTTTACTTTACTGCATGCATGTTTATTGGCATAAATTAGCCTACCCTTTTGAGGGCACCTGACATCTGGGGCAAGAAAAACTGAAGAAAATGGCGTCGGCTGCATCTTTTATACCCCTGCCGCACTGATGTCAGGGAGGAGGCAACAGCAACCGACGCCGGACCAGGACTTTGGAATTCAGGCCGACTGAGCGTAGCCTGCCAGCAGGATAACCCAATTGTAATGACCGCATCAGTGAATACACTCAAACATCTACATTTATGGTAGGTACACAACTGTACTTTATACCCCCTGTCCTGGATATTGTAGATGATGTCTTCATGGAGTCCAGTCTTACTCCTGATTCTTTATCACCAGCTCTTAGAAAGCCTGACAGGTACTGCAGAGTACCTGACTCCCACAAATTTCTCTTTAAGAATCCCACTGCGGATACAGAGACCTTTTCCCAGGGTCTTAAGGTATTAAGGCCACTACAGCCAAAAACCCTACCCCTTCGGACAGAGATTCTAGAGCTTTATACAGATGGGGTATGAAGGTATACAACTCTGCAGCTATTGCCGTAAGGGCTTTAAATTGCCAGTTTCACATTTTGAAGTATCAGCAGCATATCATGGAATTAATTAAACAGAAAATGTTGCTTCCAGATTGTGCAGAGAATAAAGAGTTACAAGAGTTAATGCATTCTGCAAACCAAGTTAGTAAACATACTTTGCAGGGTGGTTTTGATGCCTTAGAAGCATCTTGCAGGGCTGCTGTCACTGGGTCTGTACTGAGAAGGCATGCATGGCTGAAGGAACAAATCCTGCCAGACCATGTCAAAGCAAAATTGCTAGATCTTCCATTGAACCAGGAACGCTTGTTTGGCACAAAAGCAGAAGAAGTTCTTAAAAAGATGGAGGAAAAAGCTAAATCTATACAATCTGTTACAGATTTCTTACAGTACAGCCATCTAGATTCAGTAGGCATTGGCCTTCTAAAAACTGGTCCTTTCCAGTCCCTCCCAGCCCTTCTCAGTCCGAACCCAGGGGCAAAAGACCACCAAGACTACAGTCTCAGGGTATGCAGAGATGTAAGCAATGGAGAGCTCCCACCTCTAAAACCAGGAGTGGTAAGCCACCCCCTTATGGAAAAAGTTCACAATGACTTATCTATCGTTCTTCCTAGCCATGCCCAAGTACTTGCACCCCTAGGAGGAAAACTCGCCCTGCATGCTAAAAAATGGGATGTCCATTACCCAGGACCAATGGGTCCTAAGCATTGTATCCCAGGGATACAGATTCTACTTCCACTCACTGCTAACCCCAAGTTGGGTGCCAGACCTTCCTCCAAACCAGTGGGCAGAGGCTCAAAAGCAATTACTTTCTCTTCTCAGTACCAGGGTTATTCAACCTGTTACAACAGAGCAGAGGGGACAGGGTTTCTATTCCAGACTGTTACTGGTGCCCTAGGAAAGAGAACTCATGGCACCCTATCTTGGATCTATCCATTCTGAACACCTGTCTGGGGGTCCCAAAATTCAAAAGGGCTTACACTACAACATCTGCTTCCTATGCAAGCCAAGGACTCCTGGCTAGTCACCCTAGACTTAAAAGAAGCTTATCTGCACATCCCCATAAGGGAATCTTGCAGGAAATATCTACGTTTCAGGGAAGACTCTATGCGCTATCAGTAATCTGCACTTCCCTTTGGCTTATCTACTGCGCCCAGGGTATTCTCAAAGTTCCTGGCTCCAGCCATTGTATACTGCAGGCAGAGAAATATTCAAATTTACTCATACTTGGATGATGGCCTGATTCAGGCGGATAGTCAGGAATTGCTACTTCAGCATGTGGCATCCTTAAAGAGACTTTTAACTTCTCTGGGTACACCATCAACGAAAAGAATTCACATCTGGTGCCCAGCCAAAAGATTGTATTCCTGGGAGCAAGCTTGCACACACCTTTCCAGATGACATTCCTCACTCCAGAAAAGCAGGTTAATTTGACAAACCACTTCAAACTAATGGCCTCCAAGACCCAGCTGTCTACAAGAAAAATACTGCAAGTCCTAGGTTTCATGGCCTCATGCATTCTGCTAATTCCATATGCAAGATTGCATATGAGGAAACTTCAGTGGTACTTAAAAAGTCTCTGGTGTCAACTCTGTCAGGACTTGGAAACACTGATTCCTATCATTCTTTGTCTAATGGCAGAGTTCCTTTGGTGGGCAGAGGCTTGCAACCACAACAAGGGACTTCCTTTCCCCTTCGCCACCCAAACCCTGTCAACAGACACATCAGACTATGCATGGGGGGCTTAAATGGCAGGCAAATGCATTCAAGCCAAGTGGAGCCCAGGACAAATTCACCTGCATATCAATCAAAAAAAAAAAAAAGAAATGTTAGCTGTACAGAATACTCTTGACAGCCTTCAAATACCTTTTCCTGCCAGGACAACTCTTGATAAAGACAGACAACACCACAGTTATGTTGTACATAAAAAAGCAGGGGCAAACTAATTCCTACCAATTCTGCAGGTTAGACATGGCCCTGTGGAACACAGCCTTGAGCAACCAAGTGCACCTGCAAGCTCAATTCCTGCCAGGCAAACAAAATACACGGGCAGACAACATAAGCAGAAAGCTACTGGACCCACACGAGTGGAAACTGGAACCAATCTCATTCAAACTTCTAATCAACAGGTGGGGGACACCAGAGGTGGACCTCTTTGCCTCCCCCCAAAACCATCAATTGAGCAAACTTTGTACCAGAAATCCCCACAGCCAATCATGGCGAGTGGATGCCCTATCCCTTACATGGGAAAAATCTGTCAAATTATGCCTTTCCCCCTCTGCACCTCCTCTCAAAAGTACTACTCAAGATCAAGCAGGACAGATCAAGGACAATCCTTATTGCACCAGACTGGCCACGCCAGCACTGGTACCCACTCGTATGCAGTCTGACAGCAGTGCCACCCTGGCGCCTACGTCAGTCCCCCTTCCTGCTGTCACAGCAGGAGGGACAGATTTTGCATCCTCAGCTGAAAACACTGAACCTTGCAGCCTGGCTTCTTCCCTGAACACAACACCAGCAATCCTCAGCTAACAGGTGCTGGACGTCATCCTTGAGGCCAGAAGGCCTAGGACTAGGAAATCCTATTCAGAAAAATGGAAAAGATATGTTCTTGGAGCCAGTCCCTAGGGAAGGGCACAGCCGTGCCCTCCTTACCTCAAATTCTAGATTACCTAGCAGCTGCTCCACAAAGGCCTTTCCTTCGCATCAATTAAGATTCATGCCTCAGCCATCTCAGCTCATTACAATATGTAGCAAACAGTTCCTGAGAGGAGCTAACAATTTAAGACCCTCGAGGAGAGCTCCCACCCCTGCCTGGGACCTTTTCTTTGTACTAGAGATGCTCACGCTTCCCCCTTTTGAACCTGCTGCTAAAGCAGAGTTAAAATTCTCCTCTTGGAAAACAGCCTTACCTCTAGCCATCACTTCAGCAAGAAGAGTGTCTGAGTTACAGGCACTAATGGCTGTGGAACCCTTCAATATTTTCCAGGCTGACAGGTTTTCCATCAGGACTAACCCATCATTTATGTCCAAGGTGGCATTGTGTGGCCTTAGACCAATCCATCCATTTACCAACCTTTCCCTGACCCTCAGAATAAAGGGAGGAGGATCCTGCACTCCTTAGACGTGCACAGACAGCTCATGTTCTACCTTGACAGGACTAAGCCTTTCAGAAAATCTTACCAGCTGCTAGTCAGCTTTCCTACAGGGGCAGAGGGCAAGGCCATTGCAAAGCAAACCATTTCCAAATGGATAGCACACTGCATCCATTTCTGGTACTAACACCATGGAAAAACCTACCCCACAGGGGATCAGAACTCATTCCACTAGGGCTACCTCAACTTCTACAGCATTTCTCAGGGGAGTTCCTACCAGGGACATCCTGGAAGCTGCAATCTGGAGTTATGTACACACCTTCACCAAGCATTGCCACTTACCCGTCCTTTATAAATCCAGAACTGGATTTGCCACAACAGTCTTACAAGGCCTGCTAGTCAGCCCTAATACTTCTTGACTGCCTCCACCCTTACTCAGGTTCAGGAATCAACCCAAGTGTGATGATTGCAACAGTGAAACACGAAGAACACAGTACAGTTGTGTACATTTACCATAAATGTAGATGTTCGAGTATATTCACTGTTACAGTCCTGGTTACCCTCCCTCCAGCCCCCTGACTTTTCTAGACTTTCTACCTATCCTCATTTTGGCCATATCTTATAGCTGTGGTATTTACTTTTAACTGGAGGTGTTCCACACCATGTAATCACTTCCTTTTTGGGGGGCTCCTGACATCTGGAGCGAGAAAAACTGATGTAATGGCGTCGGCTGCATGTTTTATACCCCTGATGTCCTGACGTCATGGAAGAGGCGACGGCATCCAATGCAGAAATCCCAAGACTCTGGTATTCGGGCCGACTGAGTGCTACCTGCAGGCAGATAACCCAAGTGTGATGACTGCAACAGTGAATACACTCAAACATCTACATTTATGGTAAGTGTACACAACTGTACTTTTTTGGCAGTCATCACATTTGGGTTATCCTGCCAGGGTAGCCCTCAGTCGGCCCGAATACCAGCGACTAGTATTTTTGCGTCAGTTGCTGTCGCTCCAGGACTGACGTCAGGTCGTCAGTGGTATAAAATCTGGCAGCTGACGCAATTACATCAGTCTTTTTTGCAGAAGAGCCCGAAGCAGAAGCAGTTCGCACAAGTGCCAATCGGCCGCTACCTGAGTTTTCATTTCTGAATTGAAGTTAAAGTCTTCTAAAGCTAAGTACCCCATTGGGGATCCTTTTTTCTTGCTCTAACAAAAGTCTCTCTTTCGGCTTATCCTGGTTAGGGGTCACCACAGCGGAACTCCGGTCCACTAATGTTTGGTAGTGGATTTTTACGTGCCGAGTTACCAGCCCTGATGCACAGCCTTCAACGAAGGCACGCCCATTCACGTATGCCTCCACACAGAAGATGCTCTAGCTGAGAATCAAATGGGACAACGTCTTACTGTGAGGCGACAACGCTACCGCAACACAATTGTCTCGCCTGTGGAAAGCAAATACCACACTGAGACTTTCATTCTTACTGTATCATCTGTTTAGGCCCAGACCACGATGTCCCCCGCTGTCGCTTTTGTGCTTTGGTCAAAGCTAGAACTATACATCGTCGGGCCCTTATTGTAGCTAGATGTTTTCACTTTCAGTCCTCGAATTCTGATATGGCTTCGGTAAGCCATCCGACTACTGATCTTCAAAAAAAAAGTAAGGATAAAGACAGAGACAGACCGCACAGGTCCAAAACTGCTGATGACGCTTCCGCTAAGCTAGTCGTCAGTTGTCCAGTCCTCAGTGAGGCGCTTTTGCAGCCCCTGATGCCCGCTTCTGTGGATTCGCAGGCTGCTACCGAGACCCTTTCAGAGTCCAGTATGCAGCAAGACTCTTTGACTAAGGATCCTGTGGATGTCTCTACCTTGGATGGATCTGGAGCAGCTGAGCTAGCACCGACTTCCGAGGAAGTACTTCAAACTACCGATACTCGACACAGACCAACGACTTCTTTTGCGTTTTTGCGTCTTCAGTTCTTTCTAAAACTACCGAGTTTCTAAGGCCCAGGGTACGAACCACACCCAAAAAAACCGACTACCCAAGCTCAGGCACCTGCTTCCTTCCCTCAATCTCAAATGCTTAAAATGGCAGAAGACCTTATTATGCTTATTAGGGGAAGCCAGGCTACCCCTTCCAAAAGAAAAAGAGACTTATACAGAAAAAGAGACTTGTCTCCAGTAGTTTTATCTGGACAGGAGCCCAATGACTGATGCATCTGAATATGAAGATATGGAACCCCTCTCTAATTATGAGGATTCTGATGAAGAGGAATCCATTCCTTCTGCCTCTCCACCCAAGGATTTTTCATTTGGGGAAACCCTTCATACTTTAAGGGAGCATTTCCAATGGGACTGTCAAGACTATTCTCAGTCCAAAAAGAGACTCGGAATTCTTAGATTTACCACAGCACAGACCTTTTGGCAATGTTCTTCGTGTTTCACTGTTGCGCTCATTACATTTGGGTTATCTGCTTGCAGTAGCACTCAGTCGGCCTGATTAACAAAGTCTTGGGTCCTGTGTCAGTTGCTGTCCCTTCTTCCATGACGTCAGGGGTATAAAACTTGCAGCTGACACCATTACATCAGTCTTTCTTGCTGTGCCCGAACCAGAAGCAGTTCACAAGTGCCAGTCGGCCGACTAGTTTGCAAGTGCTGGTCGGCCGACTCCTGAAATTTTCGTTTTCGAGTTTCGGAACCGACATCCTCAACTAAAGCTAAGTACCCCATTGGGGAAACTTTATCTTGCTCTTTACCGATGTCAGTAAAAGTTAATAATTGCATTACTTGTGGAAAGCAAATACCTCACAAAGATTTTCATTCCTACTGTATTCCTTGCCTAGGCCCTGACCACAGTGTACCTTGCTGTTGGTTTTGTGCTTTAATCAGCACACTATCCGTCGTCGGTATAGTTTCGCCTCTAAATATTTCGGCTCTCGGTTTAATTATCCAGAAATGTAGTTGGTTAGCCATCCGACTACCAGGATTCCGAAAAAATGCAAAGATAAAGACAGAGACAGGCCGCCGGGGTCCAAAGCTGCCGACGATGCTTCTCCTAAGCCAGTTGCCAGTTCACCAATACTCCGTGAGGTGCTTTCGCATCCCCTGATACCCGCTACTTCTGATTCGCAGGCCTCTTACTGAGACCCATTCGGAGTCTGGTATGCCGCGAGATGCTTCAACTGTAGAACCTGTGGATGTCTCTACCTTGGATGGGTCCGGAGCCGCTGTGCAGACACCGGCTTCCGACGGTGTATTCAGGCCTACGGACTTGCATATTAAACCGACGCCTCCATCTTCATTTAGGCCTAAATCTCTAACCATGCCTAAGAAACCAACGCCCAGGCCACATGCTCAGACCTCTATGCCTAAAAAACAAATGATAAGAATGGCTGAAGATCTTATAACTCTAATCAGGGGAAGCCAACCTCCCCCTTCTAAGAGACCTAAGACTGAAGTTGTTCATGAATCTTCTGACCAGGATTCTGATTCTTCTGATGATCTGGATTTGCCCTTATCTACTTATGAGGATTCTGATGCAGAGGACTCTATTCCCTCTGCTTCCCCTCCAGAGGATTTTTCTTTTGGTGAAACCTTACATACTCTAAGGGAGCATTTCCACTGGGAAAGCCAGGATTTTTCTGATTCAGAAAAGAGGCTTAGGGATTTCTTACTGCTGCCTCAGCATAGGCCTTTAGCTATACCTCCTGTACTAGACATTGTTGATGATGCCTTTTTGGAATCTAGATTGGCCCCTGACTCTTTGCCTCCTGCTTCCAGAAAACATGACAGATATTACAGGGTTCCTGATTCACACAAGTTCCTTTTTAAAAATCCTATTGCGGATCCAGACACTATTTCACAGGGAGCCAAGGGCATTAAGGCTTCTACTGCTAAAAATCCTACCCCTTCTGATAGAGACTCCAGGGTGCTGGATAGATGGGGTAAGAAGGTTTACACTTTTGCAACCTTGGCCATTAAGGCTTTAAACTGACAATTTTGTATGTTAAAGTATCAACAGCATGTTATTGGATTGCTTAAACAGAAAATGATGTTGATTCCTGACTGTGCTGAAAATAAAGAATTACAGGATTTAATGCATTCTGCTGAACAGGTTGGAAAACATACTTTGCAATGTGGATTTGATTCATTAGAGGCCTCTTGCAGGGCTGCTGTTACTGGGTCTGTGCTCAGAAGGCATGCTTGGCTTAAGGAGCAATCTTTGCCTGATCATGTTAAAGCTAAGCTGTTGGATGCTCCCTTAAATCAGGACCGCCTGTTTGGCAACAAAGCTGAGGAAGTTCTTAAAAAGATGGAAGATAAAGCTAAAGATTTCTTACAAGTTCAGCCTCCTAGATTTAGTAGGCACTGGCCCACTAAGAACTGGTCCTTTCCAGCCCCTTCCAGGTCTTCTCAAGCCAAACCCAGACACAGCAGAAACCCCAGGTTTCAGTCCCAGGGGCTACACAAGACTAAGTAGTGGGGGGTTTCCACACCCAAATCTGGGAGTAGTAAGACTCCCCGCTATGGATAACTGTCTCAATGACTTGCTTTTAAAACTTCCAAGCACTTCCCAACTGAATGCTCCTTAAGGCGGAAAAATTGGTCTGCAGGCCTAAAACTGGGAACTCATTACCCAGGACAAATGGGTTTTAAATATAGTGTCCCAAGGATACAGATTTCACTTCCACACGTTACCAACACCAAGCGGGTGGCCAGATCTACCCCCAAATCAGTGGGCAGAGGCCCAAAATCAAGTACTCTCTTAAGCATGGGGACTATTCATTTGGTACCAGAAGAGGAAAAGGGACAAGGTTTTTATTCAAGACTTTTCCTGGTACCCAGAAAAGGCAATACATGGCATCCTATCCTGGACCTTACCTTTCTACTCTAAACACCTTTCTGGTGATTCCAAAATTCAAAATGCTGACTCTTCACCAGCTGCTTCCTCTGCTAGGCAAAGATGCATGGTTGGCAACACTAGACTTAAAAGAAGCATACCTGCACATCCCTGTCAGGGAGTCTTGCAGAAGATACCTATGCTTCAAAGCAGGCTATATGCACTATCAGTTCTCTGCACTGCTCTTTGGCTTATCTACTGCGCCCAGGGTATTCACAGTGCCTAGCTCCAGTCATTGCATTTTGCAGGCAAAGAAATATTCAAATATACCCATAGCTGGACGATTGTCTAATTTAGGCAGAAAGCCAGGACATACTTTTGAATCATCTGGCCTTTGTTCAAAGGGTGCTGACTTATCTGGGGTACACCATAAATGAAAATAAATCACACCTGGTACCCTGTCAACAAATTATATTTCTGGGAGCAAACATGAATACAACTTCCCAGATGGCTTTCCTCACGCCTGAGAAACAGATTCATTTGACAACCTGCTTTAAACAAGTGGCCACAAAAACCCAGTTATCTGCAAGGCAAATACTGGATGCCTTGGGGTTCATGGCCTCCTACATTCTTCTAATTCCATATGCAAGGCTGCATATGAGGAAACTACAATGGTATCTCAAAAGCCTATGGTGTCAACATTCACAGGATCTAGAAGCTGATTCCTATCATCCTTTGCCTACGCTTAGAGTTCCTTTGGTGGGCAGAGGCCTGCCACTAAAACAGGGGACTCCCATTCACACTACCCCCTGCCGCCCAAACTTTAACAACAGACGCATCAGATTATGCATGGGGGGCTCACCTGGTAGGGAAGTGCATTCAGGGCAAATGGAACCCAAGTCAAATGCACCTGCACATAAATCAAAAGGAAATGTTAGCTGCACAGAATGGTCTGACAGCCTTCAAGGACCACATTCTTCCAGGTCAACTAATGGTAAAGACGGACAACACCACTGACATGTGGTACATAAACAAGCAGGGGGGGTACACATTCTTACCCCCTCTGCAGACTAGCCATGGCATTGTGGAACACAGCCTTGAGCTACCAAGTGAATCTACAAGCTCAATTCCTGCCAGGAAAACTAAATACACTGGCAGACAGACTAAGCAGAAATCTCATGGACCCACACGAGTGGAAACTGGAACCAAGGATTTTCAACATGTTGACAAGCAAATGGGGGAGCCCAGATATAGACCTGTTTGTGTTGCCCCCAGAACCATCAACTGGACAAATTTTGCACAAGGATTCCCCACAAGCTAGCTTGGAAAGTGGATGCTGTATCCTTCAGCTGGAAAAACTTATCAGTTTATGCCTTTCCTCCTCTGCCTCTGCTCTCCAAGGTACTACTAAAGATCAAACAGGACAAGCCAAGGATGATTTTAATTGCACCAGACTGGCCACGCCAGCACTGGTGCCCCCTCTTGCACAGTGTGTCACGCTTGGCCCCATGGCACCTGCCTCAGACTCCTTCCCTGTTGTCTCAGCAGGAGAACCAGATTCTGCACCCTCAGCTGCAAATCCTGAACCTAGCAGCCTGGCTGATTACCTAATCTCTCCTTTACCATCCCACAGTAAATCAGCGATGGATATCATTTTAGAGGCAAGGAGGCCTAGTACTAGAAAATCTTATGCTGCAAAATGGAAAAGATTTTGTGCCTGGAACCAATCTCAAGGGATGAGCGCAGCAGTGCCCAGTTTACCTCAGATTCTACAATACTTGACTGAGATGCTTCATAAGGGCTTGTCCTTTTCCTCCATCAAAATTCATGCCTCAACCATTTCAGCTCATTATAGCACAGAGCCTCCCCCGCTTCTCTCACCCACTGCTCAAGCAGTTCCTCAGAGGGGCCAGAATTTTAAGGCCATCCAGAAGAGCTCCAACTCCAGCCTGGGGCCTTAACTTTGTCTTGGAGAAACTCACTCTTCCTCCTTATGAGCCAGCTGCTACTACAGATTTAAAATTCCTTTCCTGGAAAACGGCTTTCCTTTTAGCAATCGCTTCTTCAAGAAGGGTATCTGAATTACAGGCCCTTATGGCAGTGGAGCCTTTCATCATCTTTCATGCGGACAGGGTGTCCCTTAGAACCAATCCCTCCTTCATGCCCAAGGTGGTATCCAGTGTGGCTCTTAATCAGTCCATTCATTTGTCTACCTTCTTTCCTAACTCATAGAACAAAGGGGAACAGATACTGCACTCCTTAGATGCGCACAGACAACTTAGATTCTACTTGGACAGGACTAAACCTCAAAGGAAATCTGAACAACTGCTGGTGGCATTTGCTGTAGGGACAGAGGGGAAAGCTGTTTCAAAGCAAACCATTTCAAAATGGATAGGCCACTGCATTCATTTCTGCTATAAGTACCATGGAAAACCTCTCCC
Organism: Protopterus annectens; assembly: GCF_019279795.1. NCBI lineage: Eukaryota > Metazoa > Chordata > Ceratodontiformes > Protopteridae > Protopterus > Protopterus annectens. Next base: position 549,383,747 of record NC_056741.1, on the reverse strand, counting down.
ACAGGGCATCAGACCCCATTCAACCAGGGCTGCATCTACCTCTTCAGCCTTTCTCAGGGGCATCCCTACAAGGGACATCCTAGAAGCTGCTACCTGGAGTTCTGTACATACTTTCACCAAGCATTATTATTTGCCAATTTTCTGTAAATCCAGAGCTGGCTTTGCCACTGCAGTCTTGCAGGGCCTTATAGCTGGTCCTAATTCAATTTAAATTCCTCCTCCCAACCGTAGCTTTGGGAATCTACCCAAAATGTAATGACTGCAACAGTAAAACATGAAGAACATAGTACAGTTGTGTACAGCTGCCATATATGTAGATGTTCGAGTGTATTCACTGTTGCAGTCCTGGTTACCCTCCCTCCAGCCCCCTTTCTTCTTTTGCCTATACCTCTACTCTCCAGTACTATGCTCAAAAAGCTTTTTGGTGTATTTCCTTTTTTTGTCGGAGGTATATCCTTGTATTTGTAGTTTTAATTGCTTCCCATTAGGGGGGCACCTGCCATTTGGGGCAAGAAAAACTGATGTAATGGTGTCGGCTGCATGTTTTATACCCCTGACGACCTGACGTCATGGAAGACGGGACAGCAACCAATGCAGGATCCAAGACTTTGTTAATCAGGCAAACTGAGGGCTACTGCAAGCAGATAACCCAAATGTAATGACTGCAACAGTGAATACACTCGAACATCTACATTTATGGTAAGTGTACACAACTGTACTTTCCTCATGTCCTGGATGTTGTGGATGATGTTTTTATTGAATCCAGTTTGACTCCTGACACCCTTCCTCCTGCCCCCAGGAAACCTGACTGGTATTACAGAGTCCCTGACTCTCAAAAGATTCTTTTCAAAAATTCTACTGCTGACCCAGAGGTCATCAGTCAAGGACCTAAACAAATTAAAGCAACTTCAGCTAAGAATCCCACCCCCTCAGATAGGGATTCCTGAGCATTAGACAGATGGGGTGAAAAAGTATACACCTCTGCTACTCTTGCTATTAGAGCATTAAATTGTCAGTTGCACATGCTGAAATATCAGCAGCATACCATGAAACTCCTCAAACAAAAAATATCTTCCTTTCCTATTTGTGCAGAAAATAAAGAATTACAAGAGCTAATGCATTCTGCAAGTCAGGTAACTAAGAACACTTTGCAATGTGGCTTTGACGCCCTAGAAGCATCTTGCAGGGCAGCAGTCACTGGTTCTGTGTTCTGTCCTTAGAAGGCATGCTTGGCTTAAGGAACAGACCTTGCCAGACCATGTCAAATCCAAATTATTGCACGCACCATTGAACAAAGACAACTTATTTGGCAGCAAGGCAGAAGAGGTCTTAAAAAAGATGAAAGAAAAAGCTAAATCTATGCAGACAGTTAAAGACTTCTTATAGGACCAGCCTCCGAGGTTCACTAGGCATTGCCCCTCCAAGCACTGGTCCTTTTTCTGCCCACTCCAGGCCAGCTCAGCCCTGACCCAGGGGAAGCAGACTCCCCAGACAGCAGCCCCAGGGAATGCAGAGATCTAAGCAATGGAGTTCCTCCTCTTCAAAAACAGGGAGTGCAAAGACACCCCCTTATGGTAAGAACTCACAATGATTTTACACCTCCACCCCTTACCTCTGCCCACCTGCTTGTGCCCCTAGGAAGAAAACTCTCCTTCCACGCAAGCAACTGGGCCACTATTACCAATGACCAATGGGTCCTTAACATTGTGTCCCAGGTATACAAATTTTATTTCCACACTCCGCCAACCCCAAAAGGTTTCCCAGATCTTCCTCCAAACCAGTGGGCAGAGGCAAAAGACAAGTCCTTTCCCTGTTCTCCATGAGGGCAATACAGCATGTTCCTGCAGAACAGATAGGACAAGGTTTCTACTCCAGACTCCTTGTGGTACCCAGAAAAGAGGGCACATGGTGCCCCATCCTCAATCTATCTATTCTAAACACCTTTCTATTGATACCAAAATTCAGAATGCTCACACTCCAGCAGCTTCTACCAATGCTTTCCAAGGATGCTTGGTTAACCACCCTAGACCTAAAAGTGGCCTACCTACACATCCCAGTCAGGGAATCATACAGTAAATACCTACATTTCAGGGCAGGATCTATGCACTTTCAGTTCTCTGCAGTTCCCTTTGGCTTATTCACTGTTCCAAGAGTTTTCACAAAATGACTGACTCCCGCCATTGCTTTTTGCAGACAAAGAAATATTCAAATTTACCCATATTTAGACGATTGCCTGATTCAGGCAGACAGTCAGGAAATGCTGTTACAGCACTTGACTTTTGTAAAGGACCAATTGACCTCCCTGGGGTATACTATCAATGAAAATAAATCAAAACTAGTCCTCACACAAAAAAATTGTATTCCTGGGAGAAAGCCTGGACACAGCATCCCAGATGACATTCCTTACTCCAGAAAAACAGGCCTACCTGACAGGCTATTTTTCTCAACTAGCCACCAGAACCCAGTTAACCGCAAGGAAGATCCTGCAAGCTCTAGGGTTCATGGCTTCCTGCATCCTACTCATTCCATATGTCAGACTGCATATGAGGAAACTACAGTGGTACCTAAAAAGCCTTTGGTGTCAACACTCTCAAGACCTGGAAACTCTCATAGCAATGATACCTTGTCTAAGGAAAGATTTTCTTTGATGGGCAGCAGCTTGCAACCACAACAAGGGACTTCCCTTCTCACAACCCCACGCCGCCCAGACCTTCACCACAGACTCATCAGACTATGCCTGGGGTGCACACCTGGACAGCAGGTGCATTCAGGGCCATTGGAGCCCAAATAAAATACATCTGCACATCAACCAAAAAGATATGTTAGTTGTTCAGCATACCTTAACAGCCTTCAGACCCCTACTCTACCTGGGGCCTCTACTGATCAAAACAGACAGCGCCACAGTGATGTGGTATATCAACAAGCAAGGAGGGACTCACTCTTATTCTCTCTGCAGGCTCCCCATGACCCTTTGGCACATGGCCTCAGCCATGCAACTATACCTACTAGCACAATTCCTGCCAGGCTGTCTAAACTCTCTGGCAGATAACTTGAGCAGAAACCTGCTAGACCCACACAAGTGGCAGCTAGAACACAGAACCTTCACCCTTGTAACCCAGAAATGGGGCACCCCGAAGGTGGACCTCTTTGCCTCCCACTCCAATCATCAACTCAGGAACTTCTGCACCAAGGAGCCTCACAGCAAGGCCTGGAAAGTGGATGCTCTATCCTTCCAGTGGGTAAACCTCTCGGTCTATGCATTTCCCCCTCTACCACTCATATCAAGGGTACTGCTCAAAATAAGGGAGGAAAAACCAAGGGCAATCCTGATTGCCCCAGATTGGCCAGTCCAGCACTGGTACCCACTGCTGCGTAGCCTGTCACCCCTGCCACCATGGCACCTACCTCAGATCCCAACACTCCTGACACAGTGGAATGTAGAATTCATTCATCCCCAATTGCAGACCCTCAACCTGGCAGCCTGGCTTATTCCTTGACCACCCTTCAAGCTGTCAGCTTAAGCAAACAAGTCCTAGATGTTATACGTGAGGCCAGAGCCCCCCAGCACTAGGAAATCCTATGCTGACAAGTGGAAAAGTTTTTGCACCTGGATCCAGGCTAAGGGAGCCAGAACGGCACAGCCCTCCCTACCTGTCATCCTGGATTACCTGGCAGACCTACTACACAGGGGTCTGTCCTTCTCTTCTATTAAAATTCATGCCTCTGCCATCTCTGCTCATTACAGCACAGAGCCTCCTCTCTTCTCACACCCTCTCGTCAAATAGTTCCTAAGAGGGGCTAGCAACTTACGGCCACCCAGAAGAGCTCCTACCCCATCTTGGGACCTTAACTTTGTGTTGGTAAAGTTCACCCTACCCCCCTTTGAACCTGCAGCTTCAGCAGAGTTAAAATTTCTCTCTTGGAAAACAGCCTTGCTTCTGGCCATCACTTCAGCTAGAAGAGTATCAGAGCTGCAAGCACTCATGGCTGTAGAGCCCTTCATCATTTTCCATGCTGACAGAGTCTCACTCAGGACTAACCCATCTTTTATGCCTAAAGTGGTGTCCAGTGTGGCTCTCAACCAATCCATACATTTACGCACCTTTTCCCCTAACCCACAAAACAAGGGGGAAAGGATTCTGCTCTCTCTAGATGTGCACAGACAGCTCAGATTCTATCTGGACAGGACTAAATCTTTCAGAAAAACTGATCAATTGCTAGTCAGCTTCGCAGCAGGAGCAGAGGGCAAGGCCATATCCAAACTAACCATCTCAAAATGGATAGCACACTGCATCCATTTTTGCTACAGACAGCACGGGACCCCACCCCCCCAAAGGGGTCAGGACACATTTCACCAGAGCAACCTCCACCTCTGCAGCCTTTCTCACAGGGGTTCCCACCCGGGACATCATGGAGGTTGCAACATGGACATCTATTCACACCTTCACCAAGCATTACCACCTGCCTTTCTTCTCCAAATCCAGGGCAAGCTTTGCCACCACAGTCTTGCAAGGGATCCTAGCCAGCCCACAGTCTTCTTGACTGCCTCCACCCTTTTCTTCAGCTTTGGGAATCAACCCAAATGTGATGACTGCAACAGTGAAACACAGAGAACATACTACAGTTGTGTACACTTACCGTAAATGTAGATGTTTGACTATATTCACTGTTGCAGTCCTGGTTTCCCTCCCTCCACCCCCCTTGTCTCTCTTTCTCTCTCGCTCTCTCTCTCTCTCTCTTCTTCTCTCCTTACAGGATTTACTTATTACTGGTGGTGTTCTTCCACAATAACCTAGCTCCCTTTCTGGGGGCTCCTCACAGTTAGGGCGAGAAAAACTGATGTAATAGTGTCAGCTACCTGATTTTGTACCACTGACGACCTGATGTCAGTCCTGGAGCAACAGCAACCAATGCAGAAATACTAAGCCGCTGGTATTCGGGCCGACTGAGGGCTACCCCTGGCAGGATAACCCAAATGTGATGACTGCAACAGTGAATACACTCAAACATCTACATTTATGGTAAGTGTACACAACTGTACTATCTTTTACATCCACCTGAGCTACCATCAGCTCAAGCAGATAGGACCTGAAGGACTGCACACTCAGGAGTGCAGCATCCCCCCTATTGCTGCACTGCAGTGTTAGCAGTTTGAAAATGAATCCAGTCACCTGGATTGGGAACAGAATCCAAAACCTTTTGGCTTCCCAGTACTAAAGATGAATGTGTTCCTCATTGAGACACTGACACTGGTCTTCTTTCTCCATCTGGACTACATCTAAATGCTTGTACCTATTTCTGCATAATTTTGATCTGTGTGTTGAAGTATGTAGCCCGTATTGTTGATCATGTACCCAGCTGCTCAACTGTTATGGTTCGACTAGCTGCAGCATTTGTAGATTAAAACTTTCTTCACTGGTATTTGCACTTCCTGGTTACTGTTGCCTCTGTCAGGAGATGTTTAGAATTGTAATCTCTATTAGTTAAGCCTCTTGAGTTATTAGTCTTCCATAACGACAGTTTCTCTGCACACAAATCCCTTTTTTATGTCTAAAGTTGCCGCTGAATCAAACCTGAATGAGTATGTTCATATTCATGTGTTCTACCTCAGTTCTGTAATACTACCATCATTGGATGTGCTTCATCATTTAAGATTCTGTGGTGACAAGACTAGGTCTGTGTTAGAAAAATATGTATTCGTAATATGCATGTTTAGTGCATTCGAGGTTTAAAAGGGTTAATACATTTATTCTGTTCACACTGCATGAATCTGCACAGCTACTAGAGACATTCCAATCCTGCTTATGTCATGAAAATATGCTCAGCTATGATCTGCTTATGCCATGGAAATTAACAAGAAGCATTTAATTTCTGCTAATGTCATGAAAATAATAAGAAGTGTTTTCTACTAGTGTCATGAGACTTAACAAAGAGTTCTTGATTTTCTGCTTATGCCATGAGAAAGTACACAGCTACTGAAGCTATTGATAATGAAAACAAAGGCTGTTTGAAAGTATAAACCGTAATCAGCATTACTTGTACCTAAGCTAGAAATGTACCTTGAATCTAGGTAAAATGTAACACATATATATCAGAACTGCACAATTGAAGAATAGAAAGTTTGTAGTGGGCTAAAAATAAGCCCCAAGGCCAGGTTGTTTTTCTCAAATGTTTTTGTAAATCAACAATAATCCAGTCATGTCAGCAGGAAATCTAAGTAACATTTTCTGTGTAAAACATAGTGAGTTTTAAATCTGAACATGTCAGCAGGAAATCTAAGTAACATTTTCTGTAGAGTAATACAGAAAGCTGTGTCTAACTACATCAACAACAGAAAAGTAACATTTCATAGAATTGTATAAAAGTAGCATACTGCTCATTAGTAATTTAGACAAATCCTGTATTTGCATGCTTTGTCTCCTTGCTGCAAGTAATAAAGGGTGCCATACTTGAACCTTACGTGAATTGGTCTTTGAAGTTTTTTCCTTTGACAGATTGGTCCTTCGGACCGGAACCCTCTCTTCGCCTCGGATCAGACGGGCCAGGTGGTTGAAACCGTATGGGGAAGAAACCAAATCGGTTCTTATATGAAAAGTCCTCCGACTGAATTGTCGTACAAAAGAGGCCAAGATCTGCGACTGAAGAACGGGTCTCCGAATTGGTGATCAATCATGTGGGCTCAGGTAAGGTGAATCTACTTTTTTCTGCTGTCTGTTTTAGATCAGGGACTAGATTTGTATTGTTTTTGCCAGGACTGTATTTTACAAGTCAGGAGCAGAAAAGATTACTGTCTTGTCATAGATCAGGAGAAACAGAATAAGTAGGCAGTCATTCTGAAGAGACTATAACAAAATCCGTTATACCACATTAAAAATAAGAGAAGTTATGTAACGATCAAAAGGGTAGAACAAAATGGGTAATAATTGCACAAAAAGACCCCAAAATCCGCCGTTAACAGAAGACACAAAATACATGCAGTCGCAGCGTGCCGATATTAAATATTATTCAAAATGGGTTAATAAATATGAATTCAACGGAAAATTAGAAAACTCCTCGCTTATCAAACTTGTCAAACAGCTTAAAATCGATTCCAAAGGTCGGGTAAAAAAGCAACGCAAATTAGGAATTCCTCAGGCACACAGGTGGATTGAGGAAGTAAACCGTAGGGAACAAAAGAACAACAATTCAAAAACAATGTTTTTAGATAAGGACAATAACTTAGTAATAGCATCGGCCCCTCCACCTCCCTTACCAGAGTATGAAGCAAGTGAACAGGTTAGTCCACCCCCATGATATCCTGTTGTCACTGAAAATAAAGACATTGTAAAAATAAAACCATTTATTAGAGATCCCATCGGGACCAGGTCTCGAACACGGGCAGGTAACTCAAATGAAGGCATTGAATTATATCAAATGGTTAAAAATTCACGATCTATGAGTGAAGAAGAAATATGTCCACTCATAGAAGTACCCAACCCTCAGGCAGGTCAGGACAATCAGGACCCAACTATTTTAGTGTATAGACTTTGGACTCTGGAAGATATCCGGAAAGCTACTGAGGGAATTCCCCATCCAAAAGTTAATTTTAGAAAATTCTCAGAAGATTTACAAGGAATGAGGCTGAGTTATAACTTAAATGGAGAAGAGGTAGAAAAAGTAGTTAGACAAATTGTGGGGCCAGATTGGCACATGATTAATGGCAACTGGAATCCCCGTGACGCTGCACAAAGATCCCTCCCACATAGCAGCACAGAATTAGACAACAGAGTAAAAGATCTTACAGACCGCATCTATGAAAAATAGAAGCCTAGAGCAGACTGGACTTGCATTAATCAATGCATCCAACAAGAAGGTGAAACTATTGACCAGTATTATGCCAGATTATTAGAATGTTTTAATAACCACTGTGGAATGCAGGTTCCTGAAGATCAAACACAAGATTCCCCATATGAACAGCAGTTAAAGAATGCATTCTTAAAAGGCAGTATTGCACCCATAAGCAGTTGTATTACAGAACACATGGTAGACCATAGAACAAGCAGGTTACAGTCATTACTTGAATATGCTAGGCATGCCGAAAGGCATTTTAATAGCAAAAAGAAAAAGAAAGCTCAACTATTTTCTGTAGAAGATGGAGCAGAAGTTTATCTAGTACATTCGGGAAAAAGGGCAAGAAAAATGCACAGGGAAACAAACAATCTGAAGGGCGAAAGAAAAGGGGTGAATGTTTCAAATGCGGTAAAAAGGGACACTTGGCAAAGGATTGCAGGAAAAATCAGAAGGCAACCACGGAAGACAAGGAGGGTGTGGACTGACTATATGGTAGTCAGGAATCACTAGAAGGGGATAGCAGAGAAAGGACAAATGAGAATGTGATAGAGGGAGTAGAGAATGTGACAGAAGAGATAGAGAAAGTGCAAGAAGTTAGTGACAATGAAGAAAATGAAATATTAGACCTAGCTTTATTGAGCCTGGAGCTCTATTTAGCAGACACAAAACCAGAAGTTACACTCTTGGTAGAAGGGAGGGAAGTCAAATTCTTGTGTGACTCAGGGGCATCACGAACCCTGATACATCCCTCCAAACTGCCAGAAAACACAGAGTCACCTGACTACATACTGGTAAAAGCAGCTAATGGACAGCTGTATCGGGAGCCCCTCTCCTGTAACATTGCAATAAATGATCCTGTTTCAGGATTGACTCAGAAAAGCAAAATTGTTGTTTCTGCAAAATGCCCAGTAAACCTCTTGGGCAGAGACCTCATGCAGCTATTTGGTATAGCAGTAGTCCCAGCCATGCAGGGTATGGAAGCACAGCGACAAATTGATACCTTTGCAGTGCAATCGGAGGGTGAAATGTTTTATTGGTACAGCCAGGACTTGGTCACGATTGGTCCAGGGACTGTGACCGAAGAGTTAATGAATGTAGCCCATCAGCAAGTTCTCCTCCCTTGACATTGATAAACAACACCTGTTGCACTGTACCCTGTATTATTGTAACACACCAGGACCTGATAAGGAATATGAGCAAGAATTGTTTAAAAATCATGCAAACAGATTGATGTTACGTAATCTGTACTGGGACACAGAAGGGAACAGTGTAGCCAGCTGTTCATTGCCCCAGGAGTTCTTTACACTTTATAAATCTAATCGATTACCACATGTTAGCTTAACCAAGAACAAAACATAGAATGGGCAGACCTAGGAGAAAAAGTCACGAGATGGGAGAAACAGACAGAATTAGAACTGTCAGAACAGGGAATACAAATACAGAAGTTGAATTGGATAACTCAGACCCACCCAGCTGTACACTCGCAGTCTAGCAAGGACAGCTGATTAGCGCTCCTATTAAAGGAGGAAGAGAATGCCTTACAAAATATACCAGAGACTCTCTGGTCAACAGGAAAGTCAGATGTAGGACTTATTCGTACAGCGGGACCAGTAACTATCACACCAAAGTCAGCATTTAGACCACAGAAAAGACAGTATCCCTTAAGAAAAGATGCAGAGGCAGGGATAAAGCCTATTATAGCAGCCTTACTTAAATTCATCATGTAGAACACCCTTATTTCCTGTTAAAAAAGCAAATGGAGAATGGCGTATGGTCCAAGATTTACAAGCTGTAAATGATGCAGTAATACCAAGGGCACCTACAGTGCCAGACCCACACACCCTGTTGAATGATTTAAAACCTCAACAGAAGTATTTTTCTGTGGTAGACATTAGCAATGCATTCTTTTCGATACCGATACACCCTGACAGCCACTATTGGTTTGCATTCACATTTCAGGGGAAAAGGTATACATATACGTGACTACCACAGGGATATTGTGAAAGTCCAACAATATTCTCACAAGAAATGGCAAGCAACTTGGCAGGATTTACCCCACCAAGAGGCAGTCAGATTTTACTTTATGTTGATGACATCTTGCTGGCGGCCCCCACCCAGCAAGATTGTAGAGAAGATACCATAGCGCTATTACGATTTCTAGCCGCTGAAGGACATAAGGTAAACAAAAATAAACTGCAGCTTTGGAAAAAACAAGTTAAATACCTAGGATATGTAATATCCAAAGAAGGTAGAACATTAGATGAGGACAGAAAAGTAGCAATTTTGCAAGCACCAAAACCCACTACCAAGAAGGAAATGATGTCCTTCCTGGGTACAACTAATTTTTGCCGGAACTGGATTCCAAACTATGCCTTGGAATCTACACCTCTGACTGACCTGATATATAAGAAGCCTATGGCAGCACAGGATTTGTTACAATGGACACCAGAGGCAGAATCTGCTTTCTGCAAACTGAAACAGTTAATAGCGTCCTCATTAGTTCTGGGATTACCAAACTACCATAAACGTTTTTTCCAAACTGTAGATTGTAAGCAAGGTTATATGACATCAGTGTTAACACAACAGCATGGGGACAAGCAACATCCCATTGCTTACTGTTCATCACAACTAGACCCAGTGGCATGGTCCTTACCTCACTGTGTACAAGCAGTAGTTGCAGCTGCAATAGCAGTACAGGCTTCGGCCTCAGTAGTCTTATTCCACCCTCTCACTTTGAGAGTGCCTCATGCAGTCGCGATTATTTTACTGCAAGAGAAGGTAACATATCTTTCCCCTGCTAGGCATCTTTCCTGTATGACCATTGAATGATGCACGACTTTGAACCCTTCTACCTTGCTCCCAACCCCTGCAGATGGCACACCACACCGCTGCCTGCAGGTAATTGAGCAAAAGACACTACCTAGAAAAGATCTCACGGATGTCCCCTTGGATGATGCCGAGGTGACATACTACGTGGATGGTTTGTGCAAAAGGGGTCCTGCAGGACAGAACCTAGTAGGATATGTAGTAGTTTCTGATACTGAGATTATAGAAGCAAAACCTTTACCACACAACTTATCTGCACAGGCAGCAGAATTGATTGCCTTGACATGGGCATGTACCTTAGCAAAGGGTAAATGTGTAAACATTTTTACTGACAGCCAGTACGCTTTTTCTACTGTACATGTTTTTGCGCAACAGTGGAAAAACCGAGGAATGATAACATCTACTGGCAAACCTATCAATCATGCACAATTTATTTTAGGTCTTTTAGAATCTATTCAGTTACCTCAGAAAGTAGCTATTTGTAAATGCACAGCTCACACCAAGCAACAAGATAGGATTTCAAAAGGTAATGCAAGAGCTGATACAGCTGCAAAACAAGCATCTTCTGAAGTATTTCTTTTAAATGAGGAACTACAACCCTCTGAGATTTTAGACTTAGAAATGTTAAAAACAATGCAGACACTCACTACGCAAGCTGAAAAACAAAGATGGGTAAAATGAGGAGCAATTCTCAAAAAGGGGCTGAACATCTCTAAAGAAGGGAAACCGATACTACCATCTAATTTGTTTAGATATGCAGCTTTGTTGAGCCATGGGCAGTGCCATGTAGAAGACTTGCCAAAGTAGAAGACTTATTTTGTATGTGGTAGGAAAGCATACAAGTGGTTACCTGAGAATTGGTCCGGCAGTTATTTGGTGTTCCTGATTCCGGCCATACGACACACAGCAGTTTCACCTCAGGGGAAAATTCGAAATGTTCGAAGAGAAATCAAGAAGCCTGTCAATCCAGTAGGGCAAATCAATGCGGGCTGGAAAAACCATCATGCTGTGGGCCTAGGGAAAAATGGACTGTCGCATATGGACTTGGGTGATACCATCATCTCGTGGGCAGGTGTATTGCAAGCATATGGAGCAACGGAATCAATCTGGGAACTGAGAAAACTGTCTAAACTTCTCGAAATAATGAGCAATGCAACCTTTTCCGCTCTAGAATTGGTGACTGATGAACTGACTGCCATGAGAACTGTAGTGCTTCAAAACCGCATGGCTCTCGACTTCACCCTAGCCGCGAGAGGAGGTACTTGCGCTTTAATCCAGGAGGAGTGCTGTTCATATATTCCTGACCACAAACAAGAGATAGACAATCACCTTGAGGTAATTCAGCAAGTGTCGGCCATGACCAAACCAGGACCAAATCCATTGACGGACTTTTTCCAGAGATTGTTTGGGGGGGTGGGGCAGTATCCTGATGAACATTCTGATTGCCATCTGTGTAGGAATGATTCTACTGGTGGTATGTTTGCTGCTGCATCCCCTGCATGAAAAGACTGATTAAAGACTTTATAGACATGTCAGTTTCAGAAACCTTATACCAAGGTGCTGAACTCGAAGAATTGTTGAAAAATTGAAAATGCTTTCATAAGTTTAAACTGAATGACTCTCTTAACTGCAAATCCTGAGTAGGAAGAGGTTAAAGGAAGAAAAAACTGTTTATGCTTATTTTGAAACTAGAATAAAAGTATTAAAAGGGGGGAAATGTTAGAAAAATATGTATTAGTAATATGCATGCTTAGTGCATTCGAGGTTTAAAAGGGTTAATACATTTATTCTGCATAGCTACTAGAGACATTCCAATCCTGCTTATGTCATGAAAATATGCGCAGCTATGATCTGCTTATGCCATGGAAATTAACAAGAAGCATTTAATTTCTGCTAATGTCATGAAAATAATAATGTGTTTTCTACTAGTGTCATGAGACTTAACAAAGAGTTCTTGATTTTCTGCTTATGCCATGAGAAAGTGCACAGCTGCTGAAGCTATTGATAATGAAAACAAAGGCTGCTTGAAAGTATAAACCGTAGTCAGCATTACTTGTACCCAAGCTAGAAATGTACCTTGAATCTAGGTAAAATGTAACACATATATATCAGAACTGCACAATTGAAGAATAGAAAGTTTGTAGTGGGCTAAAAATAAGCCCCAAGGCCAGGTTGTTTTTCTCAAATGTTTTTGTAAATCAACAATAATCCAGTCATGTCAGCAGGAAATCTAAGTAACATTTTCTATGTAACACATAGTGAGTTTTAAATCTGAACATGTCAGCAGGAAATCTAAGTAACATTTTCTGTAGAGTAATACAGAAAGCTGTGTCTAACTACGTCAACAGTAGAAAAGTAACATTTCATAGAATTGTATAAAAGTAGCATACTGCTCATTAATAATTTAGACAAATCATGTATTTGCATGCTTTGTCTCCTTGCTGCAAGTAATAAAGGGTGCCATACTTGAACCTTACATGAATTGGTCTTTGAAGTTTTTTCCTTTGACAGTCTGTTAGAAAAGACCTGCAACTCTTTCATTCTTCTAAAAATTGGCTGCAAAGTTTCCAAATTAATCTTAGCCAAATTCATATCTGAACCAGTACATTCATCTTCTGTTTTTTCCTCAGTTTTCTAATACTTCCATTTGAAACTACATTGCTCAACACTATATTGGTTTAAGTATTGTCTTTCAAACTGCCAACAAGTTGTAAAATGGGAAAACAATCTCTCCCCTTTTCTCCCTGTGAACTTGGGTGTCCCTCAGATATCTGTACTAGGTCTCCTGCTCTTTTCTATATTCACTAATAACATTAACAAAGCTACACTCCATGCCAAACTAATACAATATGCTGATGACTCTACCCTACTATGCTGTGCCCCAACGATCCAAAAATTACAACTTTATTACCCAATAATCCTTCTCTGAAATAGAAAAATGGCTTTCCAACTTTCAGCTTATTCTTAGCCCTAAAAAACACAGCTTATGTTGTTCCAGCCTTCTAAGGCTACTGACTCTATTCCATCTTTTCAAATTATTTCTTGTGACAATACCCCCATTTCTCCCGTGACCCATGCTAAACTTCCAGGCGTAATCTTAGACCACAATATGAAATTTGACAAGCATGTGGCTCAAACTATCACAAAGGTGCACAAAAAGCTAGGTACTCTCTTTAGATGTAAAAATTACCTAACATCTGAAAGTAGAGTTACTATAGCTAGAACCCACTTTCTCTTCACTCTTTTGTATGCCTCCCCTGTCCTAACCAATCTATAAAAGGGGACTTAAACTATCAATCTGCTACAACAAAATAGCAAAATTTGCCACTATTTCACCATTTAGATCCCACCACTGCCTATCCCTTAGAAAACAATTCTGGCTGGTATTACCAAATCTTATTATTTTTAACTAACATCTATCACCCAAATAAAACCCCTTCCTTGCAAGGACCCTTTCACCACTATACAAGCAATCGACCACTACAAAGTACCAATAAGACTCTGATTGACATAATTACAAGTAAATATAACTCTGGGGACTCTCTGTATTCTACTACTGTAGCTAAAGCCCGGAATGCTCTCCCTCCTAACATCCGGTCAATAAAAAACACATGACTTTAAGCACCTTCTTAAGGCACATTTAAATAACTCTTGGTCTTTGGCTTGTATTGGCTCTGAATAACTTCTACATTTCCTCCTTAACTCACCCCCTTTTCTCCTGTCTTCCTCCTTTGCTCTACTGGTCTTTCTTCTTTTACATGCTTTCCCTTTCAGTTCACTGTTTATTCTGCTGCTTCCATTTATTTTTCCATCATAAACCTTCATTATCAGTCACTAATTTAAATTTTTTATCTAATAATATTCCACTCAATTTTCTGTTTTTCCGCTACTCTCTAGTTCTATATCAGCCAGTCCCTAGTTATGTGTCTTCTTTCCTTCTGTTTCCTAATTGTTATTATAACATGACCTTAGATATCTATTTTACTTCATATGTTGTCTTATTAAATGTTATATTTTTGCTCTCTGTCTTTACTTGTTAAGTATTTTATCTATATGCTCCCTATTCTTCCTATTTGTTTATCACTGTCTTTCTTTAATTTGTATTTAATGCTGTTTCTTATGCTGTTTGATTTTATTGCAAATTTATATGAACTATGTTTGGTGATTTTCTCCCCGGGCCTCCGGTGCAAATGGGCAGTCTTGCCCAGTCGGACTTATCCCAGTGAACAAATGTAAAATAAGTAAAATAAATAAATAAATATATTGATATGCACCATCAATTAAGATTCTGTGCTGACAAGACTAGGTATGATAGAAATAAATTGTAACTCTTGCGTTCTTCTAAAACAAACAAAGAAAAAAACAGGCTGCAGAGTTTCTGAAGTGACCTTAACCAAATGGCTGCTGCCAGTATTCAGTTTTATTACTCTAAGTACAGTAAGCCATGATACTGTAAGTACATTCAGACCCTTGTTCTAATACTGAGGCTAATTCTACTGGAGTGGTTTAAGTATCTCTAGATTTTTCCAAAGTGCAGGACAGGATGATGTTTTTACAGTAGGTAATTTGTTTTTTTCTCCGTAATCTTTATTAATTTTTCAATAAGAAACACACAAAAAGAAACCATAAATTACAGTTTAACAAAGTTAACAGCTTGAGATAAGATAATTCTGTTTTCGTAGTGATATTCTTATAGTATATCCTCAGCTAATTACAACAACATAAAAAAATAAAAGAAGATAAAAGGAAAATAATAAAAAGTGAACTATTTACAAAAATGCTATATGCCATAAAAAGAGGGAGATCAGCTTGAAACAGATGTATATTTGACATTACAAAACTTATTAAATTTGTGTACACAGGGCCCTCACAAACTTTAGACAGGGGGAGTATATAAAAGAATACATCTAGGTATTAAAACTAAATCCCTAAAAATATCTGTAGAGTATAATAGATTTAGTTCAATATAAGATCAAAGAGAATATCCCAATATTTCAGAAAGGCATTTATAGTCTTCAGTATTTGACTTAAGAAACTTGTGGGCTGTTAAATATTTTATTGCCATTGTTTTGAACCCTTTCCAACTAAGTGTGGATCTGTCCTTCCAACTGAATGTGACATGTAGTTTAACTAATGCAAATAAGGTGATTAAGATAGGGGTGTATAATTTCGTTATCTCAGGTGGACAATGTGTAATATGGCAAACTCCCAAGATAAGGGAGATTTTTCATAGCCCATCTTAAGTTTATCTCTCAAAGAGCACCAGGGTTTATAAACACATTTGCAGCTCAAGAGTATGTGTAGGACATCAGCTTTCTGAGTGTCACAGTGCATGCAGAAGGGTGAGACAGATGGATTGAATTTATTCTTGGCCGCAGGTGTTATATACGCGTTATTGAGTATCATAAATTGGGTATAGTTCAGTCTTTTAAAAGGTATTGTTTTGGCAGAGGTTTTTATTGAGCAGGTAATTACCTAATTAAATATACAGGTTTTAAGGTCAGACCAGTATTTGGAAAACAAAACTTGGTTTTGATGTCTAATAGAATTGATTACTTTGTATGTGCTTGATATCATATTTTTTTCATAAGAAATAGATTCCAAAGACTCTTAAAAATATTAACGTCAGACTCTAGATTAGGGTAGGTTAGTGTATTGAAACAGACTTCTTTTATTTGTTTTAGTATTACAGTGTAGCTCTTAGGGAGATTGATATTCTCAAGTCTGAATTGGACTGGACTGTATAGGGATAGAGGTCTAAAAATCCTGTATTCCTTTAGCAAGGGGTAATTATTTAGGTTTATCATTGAATTATTCATTTTAAAATTCGGGTTAAGGTGTATAGATTGTAAAATATAAAAAGCATTAGTTAAATTCAGTGAGTTAATAAGGTTTTTAAAGATTGTTGCATTGTTTCTTAGGGAAGAGTGTATTTTAGATTTTTTCTGATTTGGCTTATCTAGGAAAGGGAGGGCTTTGGGATTAATATTAAGTGATTTAATGTATTTATGGTAGAGTTCTAACCGGGGGGAACCAGTCTGTCCTCTCAGGATTATGCTCTGCTGTTAAAAGAAGTCTGTTGATGTTGATAGTGTCATAGTAAAGTTTGAAGTCGGGGAGATTTAGTCCCCCTTTATCTTTAGGGCTTGTGAGCCTTTGATAGGAGATTCTAATTGATTTAGGAGAACAGATAAATTTAGCTATGGAAGAATGAAGTTTTTAAAAGAAATTATTATGTATTATTGTCTGTGTAGTTGTAAATCTATATAATAACCTAGGTAGTATGTTCATTTTAATGATCACTCCTTTGGGCAGAAAGGGAAGTTGGAGTTTACCCCATCTAATACAGTCTTGCTTTATAGTTGACCAAAGATTTGTAATGTTACTTGATGTATCCGGCTTTAGATTATGTTGAAAAAAGATTCCCAAATATTTCAAGGAAGGAGATACTTTAATGTCAGTTGGAAGGGGATAAAGAGGCAGCAAGTTGGTTGAATTAATCGGGAATATTGTAGATTTATCCGGGTTTAGTTTATAATTAGAGAATTTCGAAAAGGTATTTATTAAGCTAAGGATTTTTGGTATATCCGAACTTTGCATTGTAAAGTATATATTTAGGTCATCTAAAAGGCTTAAAAAGGAATTTTAGTTTTATATAACGTCAGTAGTTGATGAAAAGATTTTTTGTGCAATAAGTAAGAGTAATGGTTCAGTGTGTACATATTGAAGAGATACGAAGAGAGGGGGCATCCTTGATGTGCACCGTTTTTGATATTTATCCTGTTAGAGATGGTCTTATTTATATATAAAGAGGTATAGGCATTAGTATATAGTGTTTTGATGGTACAAATAAAAGTTGGAGGAAGGCCAAAATGAGGAAGCACAAGGAGGAGAAAGTTTAGATTGTCTGTCAAAGGCTTTGCAAGCATCCACAGCTAATGCAAAAGCAGTACTATGGCTTAAGTTGGCTAGTTTTAGTAGGGCATCTAGTGTTAATGTGTTGTCACAAGTTTGCCTAAGTTGAGTAAAGCCTGATTGCCCATGAGATGTAATATAGGGAATAATGGGATCTGAAGTAGTTAACTTCATTTTATCTGCAGCTTGTGGGTATTCGGATCCATATCTGATCCGAGCCTGCAACTTTACAAGCATCTGCTCCAAGCTCCTACCCCTTACCCATAACCCATCACCATCTCCTTCCTTCCCCCAGATCTCGCGTGCCGCTTCATACATCAGCATTGTGGTCTCCATAGCTCTGAGCCTTAGGGTTGTTGTAAGTCCCTTTTGGTATATTTTTGTGTGTAGTGAGAGTTTTCTCAGTTAGTTCCCTTTCCTCCCCCTAAATGCTTGTTCGTCGATTTAAAAAAAAAAAAAGTTTTTAGTTCTGTGAAGTAATTATAGTGTAGGCCCCCTTCCCTGTAGGTGTACGTGGTCGTGGTGTGTTGGGGTTTGGTAGGTGTAGCTGTGTGTGTGTGTGTGTGTGTGTGTGTGTGTGTGTGTGTGTGTGTGTGTGTGTGTGTAAAATGTCTGATCAGCCTAAACCTACATTCAAGAAATGCACAGAGTGTGGCCATAAGCTTTCACCAGCGGATGGTCACACTCTGTGTGTTGTTTGCCAGAGTTCCCCATTTATCCGTCCAGTGCAGTGTGTGTGTGCTGGATTTAATCTGAGGGCCGTGAAGGATAGGAAGGCCAAACTGGTGGCTAAAGGCCTGTTCCCTGCTTCCACGCTGGACTCTTCAGCCTCGGCCTCAGCTTCTGCAACTCCCAACCCCCCACCCCCCCAGGCTGGGACTCACACTCCCGCTAGACCTGCTGAAGGTGATGCCAAAGGGGGGGAGAGATAAGAAAAAAGATACAGACAGGAGAGACAGAGAAAAGACAGGGGATAGGCCCCATAAACGGTCTCCAGATCGGGAGTCGTTCCCTAGCCTGCCTTCCAAGGTATCGAGACCTGTGTCTCCTTGGCTCCACTCCCCCAGATTCTCCCCAGAGCCAACGGAGCCTTCGAAGCCAAGGCCTTTATCCAGATCTACTCAGCGACCAGCCAGATCCGAGTTGGTCGCTTCCTCGCTCTAAACTCTGAGTCTCTCTGAAATGGATATGGACAGGATGAGGAGGAGATTTATTCGGACTCAAATCCAGATGGGAGTCTTGCCAGGCCCCTCTCCCTCTGGAGGGGGGGACCTCCATGCCCTTCTTTCATTCGATTTCTCCTTTCCTGATCCGGCCTTCGGTTTCGGGGTTTATGGATCTGAGGATCTTCGGAACTGGGGATTTGGCACTGATGGTTCCTCCAACCTCAACTCCGGCGATTACCTTGAGTTCCTCGTATCCGACCAGATCAGATCCGAGCAGCTCTCGGGGCCGAGGACCGGGAGTCGGACCCAAGGGGATGGAGATATCTTTGGCTCTGACTTTGTCGGATCCAAGCCATTCCTTCGGAGCTCCGGCTACCCTATCCTCGGCCCAGATCCTCACGGCGGACCTGGGGAGAGCTTCCTCCTTGTTGGGTGCTAAGGAGGTGCACTCTCTATTGGCGTTTGATGTGGTGGAGAGGGTTCTCTCCCAAGGATCGAGACTCCCAGCCTATTTCCTTGGATTTTGCCCAGAATCCCTTGGATTTGGTTATGACTAACTTCAGCTTGTCTCAGGGACAGCCCATACTAGAGGAGCCCCAGCTCTCGAGCCCTCTTCAGAGAGTCCCACCAAAGAGAGTCCTCGTAAGCACATGTGCAAAAGGAGGCACCTGGACTCCCCTGAGTCCTTGACAGAAGACACTGATTTAGATGAAGGAGAAGGTTCACCCAGGTCACCTCCCGAGGATGTCTCCATTGGAGACATCATGGAGATCCTCCACCAGAGGGGAGGTTGGTCAGCCCCAAAACCTTCTACGGATGAATCGGTGTTCTTGGAGGCTTTTGGCGTGGGCCCATCTAGGTCCTGGGTGTCCCCTCCGGTGGATCCCTTGGTGGATCTTATCACCATGTGGGCATGGAAAGAGCCTGACACCATAGAGCCGATACCTATATGCCCAGACAGGATCCTTTCTCTACCCTTGGACAGACAGGCCTGGTGTAAGGGATCCCCAGTGGATGCTATGGTGGTTGCAGCAGCCACCAAGAGGGAACTGGCTCAGGAAAGTTCCTCTGTCCACCCTCCGGACAAGGAGCCCAGGACGGTGGATCAATTTGGGAAGCAAGTATATTCTTCAGCGACGTTTTCCATCTGAGCGCTGAACTATTTGGTACATGTTATACGACTGCAGCAAGTCCTAGTGACAGAGTTAGCTGAGTCACCCCCAGAGTCTTTGTCGCAGGAGGACAAACGTCTGTTCTCCGCAAAAATGTCAACTCTGAAGTCAGTATCAAACACGTTCATGCACCTCCTTTCCCATGCTATGGAAGGAGCAGCTAGGGCGGCTGGGATCTGCGTAGCTATGAGCCGACACGCTTGGCTCAGACTGTGTCAATTTGCGGACCCTTTCAAGTCATCTTTCACGAATGCTCCCTTCGATGGTTCTTCTCTTTTTGGGAGGACTGTACGTGACACCCTTGTCCAGAGTGAAAAAGAAGGGAAGACCTTGTCTGCCGTCGGAATCCGCTTCTCTAGTCCTCAAAGATCCTTTTCCAGGAATCAGAGATGGCAAAAGAAGATGTGGTTCCGGAAATCACAGTTTTTTCCGAGACTCTCAGAACAACTCATCCCCTAGAGGCAGAGGGGGACATGACAGACGCCGTCCCAGAGGCAGAGGGGGTCCGGGGAACTTTGGGTCTAGTGACCCCTTCTCGGACAGGCCCGCGCAGCAGCCCTGAGGGGTTGCCTGACTGTCCTACTTTGGAGGCAGTCGGGGGAAGATTATCATTGCACCCAACGGCGTGGGAGTCCATAACTGCAGATTGTTGGGTGCTTCAAATAATATCCAGAGGCTACACCATCCCATTTGTTGCCCCTCCTATCCAACCAAAGTGCCTCCCAAATGTCCCACCTGCTCAGAGGGGGACGGCAGCACTAGAGATTTCCAAGCTGCTTCACAAACAAGCCATTGAACCCCCCCCCCCCCCGATCAGTCCAGGTCAGGCGCTTACTTCAGGTTCTTTTTAGTGCCAAAAAAGACGGGGGACATCAGACCCATTTTGGACCTGTCAACCTTAAATCTGGCTGTCGCCAAACAGAAATTCCAGATGGTCACCCTACAGTCCATTCTGCCTTATCTTCGAGAATGCGACTGGATGTGCTCGATAGACCTCCAGGACGCTTACTACCATATCAAGATCCACAGAAGCTCCAGGAGATTCCTTCGCTTCTGGCTGGGAGCCAGTCATTTCCGGTTCAGAGCCCTACTCTTCAGTCTCACCACAGCCTCCAGGGTGTTTACCAAGGTAATGGCAGTCGTAGCGGCTCACTAGAGGCTTCAGGAGATTCGGGTATTCCCTTACCTAGACGATTGGCTCCTTGCTCCTTCCACCAAGCGTCTTCTTTGCCAAGCCAGAGACTCCTTCCTTCACCTTTCAGACCTGCTAGGGATTACTGTCAATATTTCCAAGTCACTCTTGGACCCAGTACAGATCTTGGACTTTATCAGGGCACGGCTGGACACCCTTCGACTGAAAGTCTTTCTAACTCCAGACAGGGTCCAGAGTCTACGGACTCATGTGTCGATAATTCTTGGCCTCAGGTTACCAAAGGCAGGCAACGTTCTCAGAGCCCTGGGCTCTATGGCTGCAGCAATCTCTATCCTTCCCTGTGTGCGTCTTCACATGCGGGTTCTTCAATAGACTCTAGCTGTACAGTGGTGTTAGCTAGTTCTCCCTATGGAATATCCAGTTCAAATCAGCAAAGTCTGCAGGATGTCACACCTCTGGTGGCTTCAATCCCTGGAGATTGCAGCGGGACGCCCATTTGTTTCACCCACAGCCCAAGCTACAGTGACCACGAAAGCCTCCCAGCTCGGGTGGGGGGGGGCATTATCTGTGGAGGACGGTCCAAGGTACGTGGTCTCAGAATGAGACCAGATTGCACATCAATGTTCTGGAGATAAGAGCAGTGCTTTTAGCGTTGCAAGCCTTCCATACTGTACTTCCTCCGGGGACTATTCCAATTCAGTCAGACAGCATGTTGGTTGTCTGGTACATCAACAAACAGGGAGGAACCAGATCTTACCCTCTGTGTCGAGAGGCCATGAGAGTGTGGGAGTGGGCGATCTCCACCAGTTGGTTTCTGATTGCAACACACATCCCGGGATGCTCCGACATTTTGGCGGACAGATTGAGTCTGGCTATTCTAATGCCATACGAGTGGTCTCTGAAACAGTCAATAGCGGAGGAGATATTCCTTGCATGGGGACAGCCTTGCTGTGATCTCTTCGCATCTCCTTCCAATGCGAAGTGCAAGGAGTTCTTCGCTCTGATTCCCTCACCAGGGGATCCCCCCAGAGACGCTCTAGTCCATGCTTGGCCTCCAGGGTTACTGTACGCTTATCCACCGTTACCACTCATTCCGAAGTTTCTTCAGAAAGCTTGTCGACTGGGGTGCAAAGTGATCCTCATTGCTTCGTTCTGCCCTCATCAAGTGTGGTTCCCCTTTCTCTGATCTCATGTTCTAGCTCCTCCTTGGATTCTGGATCCCTGCCCGGATCTCAGTTCTCATCCCTGGGGCACCTGTCCACCCAACCTGGACAGCCTCAATCTGACAGATTGGCTGCTCCAGTTGCCTTGATTGCCAGGACTCCCAGTCTTTCGTCTTCAGTGAAAACTATTCTGGTGGCATCTCATAAGGCTTCCACTAGGAAGATTTACCGCAGTAAATGGAAACAATTCTCTATTTGGGCTTCTCAGGGAAACCTAGATGTTCTTCGTGTTTCACTGTTGCAGTCATTACATTTGGGTTATCTGCTTGCAGGTAGCCCTCAGCCGACCTGATTATCA
This sequence comes from Protopterus annectens, assembly GCF_019279795.1. Classification (NCBI taxonomy): domain Eukaryota; kingdom Metazoa; phylum Chordata; order Ceratodontiformes; family Protopteridae; genus Protopterus; species Protopterus annectens. The sequence continues at coordinate 549,361,164 of NC_056741.1, read as the reverse complement.
AAGTCTTGGGTCCTGCGTCAGTTGCTGTCCCTTCTTCCATGACGTCAGGTAGTCAGGGGTATAAAACATGCAGCCAACGCCATTACATAAGTCTTTCATGCCGTGCGGTGCCTGAAGCAGAAGCAGTTCGCAAGTGCCGGTCGGCCGATTCCTGAAATTTTCGTTTTCGAGTTGCAGAACTGAAGTCTTCAACTAAAGCTAAGTACCCCATTGGGGAAACTTTTTCTTGCTCCTTACCGATGTCAGTAAAATTTAATAATTGCATTACTTGTGGAAAGCAAATGCCTCACAAAGATTTTCATTCGTACTGTATTCCTTGCCTAGGCCCTGACCACGACGTACCTTGCTGTAGGTTTTGTGCTTTATTTAAACAGTGCACTATCCGTCGTTGGTATATTTTTGCCTCTAAATATTTCGGTTCACGGTTTAATTATCCAGAAATGTCGCCGGTTAGCCTTCCAACTACCGGGATTCCGAAAAAATGTAAAGATAAAGACAGAGACAAGCCGCCAAGGTCCAAAACTCCAGACGACGCTTCTGCTAAGCCAGTCGCCAGTTTGCCAGTACTCAGTGAGGCGCTTTCGCAGCCCCTGATACCCGCTACTTCTGACTCGCAGGCCTCTATTGAGACCCATTCAAAGTCCGGTATGCTGCGAGATGCTTCAACTGTGGAACCCGCGGATGTCTCTACCTTGGATGGGTCCGGAGCCGCTATGCAGGCACTGGCTTCTGATGGTGTATTCAGGCCTACAGACTTGCATATTAAACCGCCTCCATCTTCATTTAGGACAAAATCTTGACCCATGCCTAAGAAACCGACGCCCATACCGCATGCTCAGGCCTCTAGGCCTAAAAAAACAAATGATAAGAATGGCTGAAGATCTTATAACTCTAATCAGGGAAAGCCAACCCCCCCCCCCCCCCCCCTTCTAAGCGACCTAGGGCTGAAGTTGTTTATGAATCTTCTGACCAGGATTCTGATTTTTCTGATTCTTCTGATTATCTGGATTTGCCCTTATCTACTTATGAGGATTCTGATGCAGAGGACTCTATTCCCTCTGCTTCTTCTCCTGAGGATTTCTTTTGGTGAGACCTTACATACTCTACGGGAACATTTCCACTGGGAAAGCCAGGATTTTTCTGATTCTAAAAAGAGGCTTAGGGATTTCTTACTCCTGCCTCAGCATAGGCCTTTAGCTATACCTCCTGTACTGGACATTGTTGATGATGCCTTTTCAGAATCTAGTTTGGCTCCTGATTCTTTGCCTCCTGCTCCCAGAAAACCTAACAGAGATTACAGGGTTCCTGATTCTCAGAAGTTCCTTTTTAGAAATCCTATTGCAGATCCAGAGACTCAGGGACCTAAGGGCATTAAGGCTTCTACTGCTAAAATTCCTAGCCCCTCTGATAGGGATTCCAGGGCGCTGGATAGATGGGGTAAGAAGGTTTACACTTCTGCAACCTTGGCCATTAGGGCTTTAAACTGCCAGTTTCATATGTTAAAGTATCAACAACAACATGTTATTGGATTGCTTAAACAGAAATTGATGTTGATTCCTGACTGTGATGAACATAAAGAATTACAGGATTTAATGCATTCTGCGGAACAGGTTGGAAAACATACTTTGCAATGTGGATTTGATTCATTAGAGGCCTCTTGTAGGGCTGCTGTTACTGGGTCTGTGCTCAGAAGGCATGCTTGGCTTAAGGAGCAAACTTTGCCTGATCATGTTAAAGCTAAATTGTTGGATGCTCCCTTAAATCAGGACCGCCTGTTTGGCAACAAGGCTGAGGAAGTTCTAAAAAGGATGGAAGATAAAGCTAAATTTATGCAAACTGTCAAAGATTTCGTACAGGTTCAGCCTCCTAGATTTAGTAGGCATTGGCCCACTAAGAATTGGTCCTTTCCAGCCCCTTCCAGGTCTTCTCAAGCCAAGCTCAGACACAGCAGAAACCCCAGGTTTCAGTCCCAAGGGACACACAAGACTAGTCAGTGGGGGGGTTCCACACCCAAATCTGGGAGTAGTAAGACTCTCCCCTATGGAAAACTGTCTCAATAACTTGCATTTAAAATTTCCAAGCACCTTCCAACTGAATGCTCCTTTAGGAGGAAAAACTGGTCTGCAGTCCAAAAACTGGGAACTCATTACCCAGGACAAATGAGTTTTAAATGTAGTGCCCCAAGGATACAGAGTTCATTTCCACACTTTACCAACTCCAAGCGGGTGGCCAGATCTACCCCCAAATCAGTGGACGGAGGCCCAAAATCAGGTACTCTCTCTCTTGCACATGGAGGCTATTCAGTTGGTACTGGGGGAGGAAGAGGGACAAGGTTTCTATTCAAGACTTTTCCTGGTACCCAGAAAAGACAATACATGGCGTCCTATCCTGGATCTTTCTACTCTAAACACCTTCCTGGTGATTCCAAAATTCAAAATGCTGACACTTCACCAGCTGCTTCCAATACTAGGCAAAGATGCATGGCTAGTAACACTAGACTTAAAAGAAGCATACCTGCACATCCCTATCAGGGAGTCTTGCAGAAGATACCTTCGTTTCAAAGCAGGCTCCATGCTCTATCAGTTCTCTGCACTGCCCTTTGGCTTATCTACTGCGCCCAGGATGTTCACAAAGTGTCTAGCTCCAGTCATTGCATTTTGCAGGCAAAGAAATATTCAAATATACCCATACCTGGACGATTGTCTAATTCAGGCAGAAAGCCAGGGCATACAATTGAATCATCTGGCCTTTGTTCAAAGGTTACTGACTTGTCTGGGGTACACCATAAATGAAAAGAAATCACACCTAGTACCCTGTCAACAAATTACATTTCTGGGAGCCAGCTTGAATACAACTTCCCAGATGGCTTTCCTCACGCCAGAGAAACCGATTCATTTGACAACCTACTTCAAATAAGTGGCCACAAAAACCCAGCTATCTGCAAGGCAAATTCTACAAGTCTTTGGGTTCATGGCCTCCTGCATTCTTCTAATTCCATATGCAAGGCTGCATATGAGGAAACTACAGTGGTATCTCAAAAGCTTATGGTGTCAACATTCACAGGATCTAGAAGCAATGATTCCTATCATACTTTGCCTACGCTTAGAGTTCCTTTGGTGGGCAGAGGCCTGCCACCAAAACAGGGGACTCCCATTCACACTACCCCCTGCCGCCCAAACTTTAACAACAGACGCATCAGATTATGCATGGGGGGCTCACCTGGTAGGGAAGTGCATTCAGGGCAAATGGAACCCAAGTCAAATGCACCTGCACATAAATCAAAAGGAAATTTTAGCTGTACAGAATGCTCTGACAGCCTTCAAGGACCACATTCTTCCAGGACAACTAATGGTAAAGACGGACAACACCACTATGATGTGGTACATAAACAAGCGGGGGCATACTCATTCTTACCTCCTCTGCAGACTAGCCATGGCATTTTGGAACACAGCCTTGAGCTACCAAGTGAATCTACAAGCTCAATTCCTGCCAGGAAAACTAAATACACTGGCAGACAGACTAAGCAGAAATCTCATGGATGAGTGGAAGCTGGAACCAAGGATTTTCAACATGTTGACAAACAAATGGAGGAGCTCGGATATAGACCTGTTTGCCTCCTCCCAGAACCATCAATTGGACAAATTTTGCACAAGGAATACCCACAAGCTAGCTTGGAAAGTGGATGCTCTATCCTTCAGCTGGAAAAGCCTATCAGTTTATGCCTTTCCTCCTCTGCCTCTGCTCTCCAAAGTACTACTAAAGATCAAACAGGACAGGCCAAGGACGATTTTAATTGCAACAGACTGGCCTCGCCAACACTGGTACCCACTCTTGCGCAGCGTGTCACGCTTGGCTCCATGGCACCTGCCTCTAACTCCTTTCCTGTTGTGTCAGCAGGAGAATCAGATTTTGCACCCTCAGCTGCAAACCCTGAACCTAGCAGCCTGGCTAATTACTTAATCTTTCCTTTACCATCCCTCAGTCAATCAGTGTTGGATATCATTTTAGAGGCAAGGAGGCCCAGTACCAGAAAATCTTATACTGCAAAATGGAAAAGATTTTGTGCTTGGAACCAATCTCAAGGAATGAATGCAGCAGTGCCCAGTTTACCTCAGATTCTGCAATACTTGACTGAGATGCTTCATAAGGGCTTGTCCTTTTCCTCCATCAAAATTCATGCCTCAGCCATTTCAGCTCATTATAGCACGGAGCCTCCTCTCTTTTTTCACCCACTGCTCAAGCAGTTCCTCAGAGGGGCCAAAAACTTAAGGCCACCCAGAAGAGCTCCAACACCAGCCTGGGATCTTAACTTTGTCTTGGAGAAATTTACTCTTCCTCCTTTCGAGCCAGCAGCTACTGCAGATTTAAAATTTCTTTCTTGGAAAACAGCTTTCATGTGAGCTATCACTTCTGCAAGAAGGGTATCTGAATTACAGGCTGTTAAGGCAGTGGAACCTTTCATCATCTTTCATGCGGACAGGGTGTCCCTTAGAACAAATCCCTCCTTCATGCCCAAGGTGGTATCCAGTGTGGCTCTTAATCAGTCCATTCATTTGCCTACCTTTTTTCCTAACCCACAGAACAAAGGGGAACAGATTCTGCATTCTTTAGATGTGCACAGACAGCTTAGATTCTACTTGGACAGGACTAAACCTCAAAGGAAATCTGAACAACTGCTGGTGGCATTTGCTGCAAGGACAGAGGGGGAAGCCATTTCAAAAGAAACCATTTCAAAATGGATGGCCACTGTATCCTTTTGTGCTATAAGCACCATGGAAAGCCTACTCCTCAGAGTATCAGACCCCATTCATCCAGGGCTGCATCTACTTCTACAGCCTTTCTCAGGGGCGTCCCTACTAGGGACATCCTAGAAGCTGCTACTTGGAGTTCTGTACATACCTTTACCAAGCATTATCATTTGCCTTTTTTCTCTAAATCCAGAGCTGGTTTTGCCATTGCAGTCTTGCAGGGCCTTATAGCTGGTCCTAATTCTAGTTAAAATTCCTCCTTCCATCCTTAGCTTTGGGAATCTACCCAAATGTAATGACTGCAACAGTGAAACACAAAGAACATAGTACAGTTGTGTACACTTATCATAAATGTAGATGTTCGAGTGTATTCACTGTTGCAGTCCTGGTTACCCTCCCTCCAGCCCCCTTTCTTATTTTTTGGTTATACCTCTACTCTCACTTACTATGCTCTAAAAGCTTTTTGGTGTATTTGCTTTTTTGTTGGAGGTATTTCCTGGCATTTGTAGATTTATTTGCTCCCCATTAGGGGGGCACCTGACATCTGGGGCAAGAAAAACTGATGTAATGGCGTCGGCTGCATGTTTTATACCCCTGACTACCTGATGTCATGGAAGATGGGACAGCAACCGACGCAGGAGCCAAGACTTTGATAATCAGGCTGGCTAAGGGCTACCTGCAAGCAGTTAACCCAAATGTAATGACTGCAACAGTGAATACACTCGAACATCTACATTTATGGTAAGTGTACACAACTGTACTATCTTTTTACAGCCTCTGTCTCTGCAGTGTTGGATTTCTTAGCCAGCATTTTTCAGCAAGGGGCTAGTTCCTCCACTGTGAAGGTGCAACTGGCAGCTATTTCGAATTTCCATGTGGGCAACAATATGAATACCCTGGCTTCTTCTAGACTGTGTAAGGCTTTTCTTAAAGGCGCCTTTCTTTTGCATCCTCCAGTTAAGGACTCTCTTCCTCCTTGGGACCTTACCTTTGTTCTCCAGGCTTTGGATGCTCCCCCCTTTGAACCTGTAGCATCAGTAGATTTGAAGTTCTTATCCTGGAAGACAGCCTTCCTAGTGGCCATTACGTCGGCTAAAAGGGTTTCTGAGCTTCAGGTTTTGTCTGCCGTGCGCTCTTACTAACGACAGGATTTCTCTCTGTACAAACCCTTCTTTCTTACCAAAAGTGGCTTCTGAATCAAACATTAATCAAACAATTAACCTGTCTGTTTTCTTTCCAAATTTTTAGAACAAGGGTGAATATAAACTGCATTTGCTTAGATGTTCATAGACAAATTTGTTTTTATTTACACAGAACAAAGTCTGACCAGTTATTTGTGTCTTTTTCTAAGCCCTTTTTGGGTAAAGCCATCTCCAAGGTTTCCTTAGCTAGATGGATTACACTATGTATTTTGCAAATTTGCAAAGACAAAGGTTTGTCTCCACCTGGTCCTGTTAAAGCTCATTCTACCAGATCTATGGTGACTTCTGCTGCTTTTTGGTCTAGGGTCTCATTGGATGACATTTGTGCGGCAGCAACTTGGGCAAAGTCACATACCTTCATTTCTCATTATAAGTTTGATTTGATCTCCCGAGGGAGAGCATCCTTTGGCTCTGCGGTGCACAGGAATATCCTTTCATGAGGGCCTCCCAGGAGTTTGAGTAGCTGTGGACTCTGTCCCACAGGTTGCAGATAAAATTAAGTTAATTACTTCAGATAAAGAAGTTATGCACTCACCATAACGATGTTCATCGTGTTTCACTGTTGCAGTCATCACTGTAGGGTTCTCCCCTGCCAGCAGGCAGTCCTCGGTCGGCCAGAATCCCAAAGTCTGGGTCCGGCGTCGGCTGCTCAGCCATGCTCCCTAACGTCAGAGTGCCAGAAGTACAAAGCTGGCAGTCAACGCCAAGTTCTCCAGTCTTTCTTGCTGTGCGGTGAAAGCAGTTCGCAAGTGCCGGTCGGCTGACTCCTGACAAATTTTTTACGTACTTCAGTCCGAAGACTTACTTCTTCTATTCAAAGCTAAGTACCCCATTGGGGAAACTTTTTTCTTGCTCCAGTCCAATGTCAGAAAAAGTTAATAATTGTATTTCTTGTGGGAAGCAAATACCTCATAAGGATTTCCATTCTTACTGTATTCCTTGCTTAGGCCCTGACCACGACATAGCTAGTTGTCAGTTTTGTGCTAGATTTAACCAACGTACGATTAAACGAAGGTACGATTTTGCTTTTCATTACTTCGGTAGGTGATTTAATTACAAAATGTCGTCGGACACACTTCCGACTACCGGAGTTCACAAACGACGCAAGGATAAAGACAGGCCTCCGAGGTTCAAATCAGACGACGTTTTACAAGCAGAGCCAGCTTCAGGTTCGGCCATCGTCAGTGAGGCACTTTCGCAGCCCCTGTCGTCGGCCATTTCGGAACCGATGGCCGAAACGGACTCCCACGAGGAGCCAACTAGGCCTTTGAGTATTTCAGCTGCAGGACCTTCGGACAATGCTCCTTTGGATGGGTCCGGAGCCGCTGTGCAGGTACCGGCTTCCGAGGGGGTTTTCAGGCCTACACAGCTTCTGATAAAGGCAAAGCCAAAGACAAAGGCAAAGACTCCTTCCAAATCTAAGACTTCAGCCCAGGCCTCTTCTGATCCGGGACCCAAGTCCCAAAAACAGTTACTTAAGATGGTGGAGGACTTACTTACCATGATTAGGGGTTCACATCCCCCACCAGATAAAAGGCCAAGACAGGAATTGTATTATGACTCTTCTGATTAGGCATCTGTTTCTTCAGTGTCTTCTTCTGACCAGGATTATTCTTTCCCTCGTTATGAGGATTCTGATGCTGAGGAATCCATTCCTTCAGCTTCTCCACCTGAGGATTTTTCTTTTGGGGAAACTTTACACGAAATGAGGGAGCATTTTCACTGGGAAGGACAGGAGTATTCGGAATCTAAGAAAAGACTTAGGAATTTCCTTCTTCTTCCCCAACATAGACCCCTGGCTATTCCTCCTATTTTGGATATTGTGGATGATGCCTTTTCTGAGGCTAACTTAACTCCTGACTCTTTTCCTCCAGCTCCTGCTAAGCCAGACAGATATTATAGGGTTCCTGATTCTCACCAGTTTTTATACAAGAATTCTACTGCTGATCCTGAAACCATTTCTCAGGGCCCTAAGGGGGTTAAGGCCGCTTCTGCTAAAAACCCCATTCCCACAGATAAGGATTCCAGAGCCTTAGAGAGATGGGGCAAAAAAGTGTACACTTCTGCAACTTTATCTATTAGGGCTTTAAACTGTCAATTTCATATGCTAAAATACCAGCAATTTCTACTGTCTGTTTTGAAACAAAAGCTAGCTTCCATTTCCGTTTGTGCAGATAATAAGGAATTACATGATTTAATGCATGCCACTGAACAAGTAGGGAAGCATGGTTTACACTGTGGTTTTGATGCCTTGGAGGCTTCTTGTAGGGCTGCTGCCTCTGGCACAGTAATTAGAAGACATGCTTGGTTAAAGGAACAAAACTTGCCTGATCAAGTGAAAGCTAAGTTACTGGATGCTCCTGTTCAGTATAATGTTTTGTTTGGATCTAAGGCTGAAGAGGTGATAAAGAAGATGGAGGACAAGGCAAAATCCATGCAAACGGTTAAGGATTTCTTACAAGTACAGCCCCCCAGATTTAGTAGGAATTGGCCAACTAAAAATTGGTCCTTTCCCAATTCAGACAGGCCTCAGAGGGGTAGATACAGACGCTCCAGAGGAAGGCCCCAAACGCAGACCTCCTACAGACCAAGACAGTGGACTGCTTCCACCCCTAGGGGTGGAGAGGACAGACCTCAAACTCAAAGAAAACAGGCTCAATGACTCCCTCTGCTGGGCTGCAGGAACTTCTTGCCTGGAAGCCCCACTCGGAGGAAAACTCTCTCTTTTTCACCTAAATTGGACTTACATAACCCAAGACAAGTGGGTTCTGGATGTGGTTTCAAGAGGTTACAAATTCCATTTTCATACCCTACCAAGACCAAACGGATGGCCGGATCTACCAAAACATCAATGGTTAGAGGCCTTAAACCAGGTGGAAGCCCTCTTGGCTATGAAGGCCATAGAACTGGTTCCACTTTCAGAAATGGGGCAAGGTTTTTACTCAAGGCTCTTTCTAGTCCCCAGAAAGCAAAATTCATGGAGACCCATCCTGGATCTGTCAGTCTTGAACACTTTCCTGGAGATACCAAAATTCAAGATGCTTACTCTGCAGCAGCTACTTCCAATGTTGAGTAAAAATGCATGGATGGTAACACTGGATTTAAAGGAGGCTTATTTACACATTCCTATCAGACAGGAGTGCAGAAAATACCTCAGGTTCAAGGCCGGATCGAGGCACTATCAATTCTCTGCACTGCCCTTTGGATTGTCTACTGCGCCCAGGGTCTTCACCAAATGCCTGGCACCAGTAGTAGCTTATTGCAGACTCAAGGAAATTCAAATTTACCCTTATCTGGACGACTGTCTTATTCAAGCAGACAGCAAGGATGTCTTACTCCAACATCTAGAATTTGTTCAGAATCTTCTCAAGTTCCTGGGATTCATTGTGAACATAAAAAAGTCAAATCTGACACCCTCACAACAGATAATTTTTCTGGGTGCTCTTCTAAACACAACAACCCAGATGGCATTTCTGACATCCAAAAAACAATTACAGCTGGCTTCAACTTTCAAAACCTTGGCGTCACTAACTCAACTATCTGCAAGGAAATTCCTGCAGGCTTTGGGTTACATGGCCTCCTGCATCCTTCTCGTACCATATGCAAGACTACATATGAGGAAAATACAGTGGTACCTAAAAAGTGTATGGTCCCAGCATTGCCACAGTCTAGACACACAGATCAACGTCCTGCCTTGTCTACAAAGGGAATTCCTTTGGTGGACCAAGGCATGTATTCAAAACAAAGGGAAAGCCTTCAGTCTGCCTCCAGCCAGCCAGATACTAACCATGGACGCCTCAGATTACGCATGGGGAGCCCATCTGCAGGGAAAATGTCTGCAGGGCCTTTGGACAAAAGAACAGGAGCACCTGCATATCAAATTAAAGGAAATGTTAGCTGTTCAGAACGCTCTATTGGCCTTCAGGAATCTTCTACAACCAGGACAACTATTGATATGGACAGACAACACCACAGTTATGTGGTACATAAACAAGCAAAGGGGTTCACACTCCTACCCCCTTTGCAGACTAGCCATGAATCTGTGGAACACAGCTCAAGCTTGCAAAGTGGACCTACAAGCTCAGTATCTACCAGAGAAACAAAACATCCTGGCAGACAGTCTGAGCAGGAAACTGTCAGACCCACACGAATGGATGCTGGACACCAAAATATTCAAGATGATTACAGCAGTCTGGGGATGCCCGCACATAGATCTTTTTGCATCCCCCCTCAATCATCAACTACAGATTTTTTGCACAAGGACATTCCACGAGCTAGCATGGAAAGTGGATGCACTATCATTCAGTTGGAGAAATCTCTCGGGGTATGCCTTCCCGCCTCTACCTCTTCTTCCACGGGTGTTATTAAAGATCAAGCAGGACAAGCCCAAGATGATAATTTTACTGGCCCCAAATTGGCCTCGATAGTTTTGGTACCCAACACTGAAGAACCTCTCTCAGGAGCCCCTTGGGTTTTACCTCAGACTCCAAACCTTTTGTCCCAACACCAGGGTCAGGTTCTACACTCTCATGTCAAAACTCTCAGCCTGGCTGCCTGGCTAATCCAGGGTCTATGATTAATTCTCTCCTACCCAAGCAGGTTATGGATGTCATTTTAGAAGCCAAACGCCCTAGCACTAGAAAATCTTATGCAGGAAAATGGAAAAGAATTTTGCACCTGGATGCATGCTCAGGATTCAGATCCTCTTCTTCCTAATATTCCTCTGATTTTACTATACCTGACAGACCTGTTACATAAGGGTCTCTCCTTCTCTTCCATAAAGATACATGCCTCTGCTATCTCTGCTCATTATAATACAGACCCTCCAATCTTTTCCCACCAGCTCATGAGACAGTTTCTCAGAGGAGCTAAGAATTTAAGGCCCCCTAGATCTCCACCCATTCCTGCTTGGGATCTCAACTATGTTTTGGAAAAACTCACTTTATCTCCTTTTGAGTCTGCTGCCACATCTGACATCAAGTTTTTATCATGGAAGACAGCCATCCTGTTAGCTCTGACCTCTGCCAGGAGAGTTTCTGAGTTGCAAGCTCTCATGGCTGTGGAACCTTATATTACTTTTCACAAAGACAGGGTGTCTTTAAGGACTAATCCTACTTTCATGCCTAAGGTGGTTTCCAAAGTGGCTTTAAATCAAACTATTCACCTGCCTACCTTTTTCCCCAATCCTCAAAATAGGGGGGAAAGGATCTGGCATTCCTTGGATGTACATAGACAACTTCGTTTTTACCTGGACAGAACCAAGAACATCAGGAAAACAGAGCAATTGTTTGTTTCTTATGCTTCAAATTCCCAAGGCAAAGCCATTTCAAAACAGACCATTTCTAAATGGATCGCTCATGGAATCAGATTTTGTTACTCTCACCATGGAAAACAAATCCCAGGAAGTATTAGGTCTCACTCTACCAGGGCTGCTGCTACTTCAGCTGCCTTCCTCAGGGGAGTACCTACCAAAGACATTTTGGAAGCTGCAACTTGGAGTTCGGTGCATACTTTTTCTAAGCACTACAATCTACCTCTCTACTCTAAGTCTAGGGCAGGCTTTGCTTCTGCAGTCTTGCAGGGCCTTTTAGCCGCCCCCTCTACTTAATGACTACCTCCCTTTTCTTCTGCTTTGGGATTCAACCCTACAGTGATGACTGCAACAGTGAAACACGATGAACATAGTACAGTTGTGTACACTTACCATAAATGTAGATGTTCGAGTGTCTTCACTGTTGCAGTCTGGGTTACCCTCCCTCCTGTCCCCTCTTATTTTTTCTTTTGTGTGGTTCCCTTCTTCACCCTTCTTCTGAGGTGTATTTGCAAAGGGTATGGGGTTATACTCATTTTGGAACATCTGACATCTGGGGCAAGAAAAACTGGAGAACATGGCATCGGCTGCCAGCTTTGTACTCCTGGTGCTCTGACGTCAGGGAGCATGGCTGAGCAGCCGACGCCGGACCCAGACTTTGGGATTCTGGCCGACCGAGGACTGCTTGCCGGCAGGGGAGAACCCTACAGTGATGACTGCAACAGTAAAGACACTCTAACATCTACATTTATGGTAAGTGTACACAACTGTACTTTCCATCTGAGTAGTTATACTTCATTTTTCTGCAACCTTCCCACCCTCCTTCCCCCGAACCTTCCCATGAGATCTTCATGTATGGTTTATGCTAAGCTGAGTTGCTGATTGGTTTGAGTTGCGGCAAACCCGATCTGAGGGAAGGCAGGAAATGGTGATGGGTTATGGGTAAGGGCAAGGAGCTTGGAGCAGATGCTTTTAAAGTTGCCGGCTCGGATACGATATGGTTCAGAATACCCACAGGTTGCAGAAAAATTAAGTATAACTACTCAGATGGAACGTTATGGTGAGTACATAACTTCTTTTTTTAATCTATTGGCTAATATTGAGGAGAAGATTTTTAGATATAAATTAATCAAGGATATGGTCCTGTAGCTTTCCGGGAGTTTCGGGTTTGCATTTTCTTTAAGTATAAGTATAGATCTGAAGTAGTTTACTTCATTTGATCTTCAACCTGTGGGTCTTCGGATCCACATCGGATCCGACACAGCTGCATTTTCCAGCTATGGCTCCGAGCTCCATGCTCCTCTCCTTACCCATAATGCCCCCGTCTCACTTCTCCCCCAGATCTCATTTGCCCCCTGAGAGTGAACAATCGTGGCCCGAGCTCCAGCATTTTTTTTTTGCTGTATTTGTAAGGTTGTATTTCTCTATTTTAGCTTTTCTTTTGACTTTCTCTTCTCTCGAACTTTACTGTACCTCCCCCGGGTTCTTCGTTTAGTTAAAAAAAAAAAAAAAAAAAGAGTAGGCTTTCCTTTCCCTTTTCTGTTTCTTTTTCCCACGTGAGTGTGTGCTGTGTGTTTCTGGGCTGGCTAAAGGGATGACAGATGGCCCAAAGCCTGGTTTCAGAAACCTATGTTTACTTACCCTAATTGTAATAATTTGAAACAACTTTTATGTTCTAAAGATTTTTCTTTGAATACTACAATACCCAGGTATTAGACGTGGAGACCATGTAAATAATGTGGATATGAAAGAATATGAGTGGATAGTGAGGCTTGAAGCAGATAAAGACCCAGGCTTAAATAAACAAGTTACACTAAAACCTATTCTAAAAAATAAACAAAGGAAAATTAGAAAAAAATGAGATGAAGATATGTATATACTCCTTACCCCTCTTATCACTGTTTCTGTATCTTTAAGAACTGGGTGATGTTCTTCGTGTTCACTGTTGCGGTCATTACATTTGGGTAATCCTGCTGACAGGTTGCCTTCAGTCGGCCTGAATTCCAAAGTCTTGGGTCCTGCGTCGGGTGCTGTCACCTCTTCCCTGATGTCAGGTCATCAGGGGTATAAAACATGCAGCCGACACCATTTTCTTCAGTCTTTCTTGCCGCACAGTGCCCGAAGCAGAAGCAGTTCGAAAGTGCCGGTCGGCCGACTACTGAGATTTTCGTGTTCGAGTTTCAGATCCGAAGTCTTCATTAAAAGCTAAGTACCCCGTTGGGGAAACTTTTTATTTTGCTCCAGACTGATGTCAGAAAAAGTTAATTGTATTTCTTGTGGGAAGCAAATACCTCATAAGGACTTTCATTCTTACTGTATTGCTTGCCTAGGCCCTGACCACGACATTTCAAATTGTCATTTTTGTGCTAGATTTAACCAACGCACTATTAAGCGTCAGTACGATTTTGAATTAAGCTATTTTGGGCGCAGATTTAATTACACAATGTTGTCAGATGGCCATCCGACTACCGCAGTTCATAAAAAACGCAAAGAAAAGGAAAAAGGCAACCGAGGTCCAAAACCGACGACGAAGCTTCTCCTAAGCCAGTTGCCGGTTCTCAGTGAGGTGCTTTCGCAGCCCCTGACACCCGCTACTTTAGAGTCGCAGGCCGCCACCGACTCCCATGTGGAGTCGGCCAGGCCGCTGGAAACTCAAGGTATTGGAGCCTCGGAGACTATTCCCTCAGATGGGTCCGGAGCCGCTGAGCAGGCATCGGCTTCTGAGGGTGTATTCAGACCTAAACAATTATATATTAAACCGACTACAGCTTCAAAAGCAAAGACTAAAGCACCTTTAAAGGCAAAGAAACAAGTGCATCAGCCACATGGACAGGCTTCCATGCCCAAAAAACAAATGCTCAAAATGGCCGAAGACTTAATTACCTTGATCAGGGGTTCCCATCCCCCTCCTGATAAGAGGCCTAGGCAAGAGACAGACTGTGAATCTTCAGATCAGTTTTCTATCGCCTCTGATTCCTCTTCTGATCAGGAATATTCTCTTCCCCCCATGAGGATTCTGATGCTGAGGAATCTATTCCTTCAGCCTCTCCTCCTGAGGACTACTCTTTTGGTGAAACCTTGCATACCATGAGGGAGCATTTCCACTGGGAGAGCCAAGATTATTCAGAATATAAAAAGAGACTCAAGGACTTCCTTTTACTGCCTCAACACAGGCCTCTAGCTATTCCACCTGTGTTAGACATTGTTGATGATGTGTTTTCTGAGTCTAGTCTGACCCCTGACTCCTTGCCTCCAGCTCCTGTTAAGCCTGACAGATACTACAGGGTTCCTGACTCTCATAAATTCCTTTTTAAAAACCCTGCTGCAGACCCAGAAACTATTTCTCAGGGTCCCAAAGGGGTTAAGGCTTCCACTGCAAAAAAAACCCTCCCCCTCTGACAGATTCTAGAGCACTGGATAGATGGGGAAAAAAGATTTCCACATCTGCTACCTTGGCTATAAGGGCCTTAAACTGCCAGTTTCATATGCTCAAATATCAGCAATATGTTATGACACTGTTTAAACAGAAAATGTTGGTAAATTCTGAATGTGCTGAAAACAAAGAAGTGCAGGATTTATTGCATGCAGCTGAACAAGTGGGAAAGCATACTGCACCATTACAGCATGATACCTTGTTTGGTGTTAAGGCAGAAGAAGTGTTAAAGAAAATGGAAGACAAAGCTAAATCTATGCAAACGGTCAAAGATTTTTTACAAGTACAGCCACCTAGGTTTAGCAGACACTGGCCTAAAAAGAATTGGTCCTTTCCTGTGTCAGACAGACCTCGAAGGGGCAGACCCAGACGCCCTAGAGGCAGATCCCAGCCGCAAGGTTCATACAGGTCTAAGCAATGGGGTGCTTCTACCTCCAAAAGTGGAGAAGACAAATCACAACCCTACAGGAAACAGTCCCAATGACGTCCCCCTGCCTGCACCAAGCACTTATCTTCTGGCAGCACCCTTAGGGGAAAAATAACACTTTTTTTCACAAAATTGGCACATTATAACCCAGGACAAATGGGTTCTAGACAGTGTCACAAGGCTACAAGTTTCACTTCCATACCCTGCCAAGGGCAAACAGTTGGCCAGACCTGCCAAAAAATCAATGGGTAGAGGCTCAAAAACAAGTTCATCCCTCATGGACATGGGGGCTATTCAACAAGTGCCACAACAAGAGCAGGGACAAGGATTTTACTCAAGACTGATGTTCATTGTGTTACCCTGCTGAAGTCATCACACTTGGGTTATCCTGCCATCAGGCAGTCCCGCAGTCAGTCCGAATTCCAAAGTGTTGGTCCGGCGTCGGTTGCTGTCGCTTCTTCCCTGACGTCAGTGCGCCAGGGGTATATAAGAGGCATCCGACGCCATTTTCTTCAGTCTTTCTTGCCGCGCGGTGCCCGAAGCAGAAGCAGTTTGCAAGTGCCGGTCAGCGGACACCTTAGATTTTCGAATCGAATTTCAGTCCGAAGTCTTAAAAGCTAAGTACCCGGTTGGGGAACCCTTTCTTGCCTCAGTCCAATGTCAGAAAAAGTTAACAATTGCATTTCTTGTGGGAAGCAAATACCTCATAAGGACTTTCATTCTTATTGTATACCTTGCCTAGGCCCAGACCACGACGTCACTGGTTGTCGGTTTTGTGCTAGGTTCAATAAGCGAACTATAAAGTGACGCTTTGATTTCGCACGAGACTACTTCGGTAGGAAATTTAATTACACTATGCCGTCGGAGCAACCGACTACCGGCGTGCATAAAAAACACAAAGATAAAGGCAGGCAGCCTAGATCCAAGCCAGACTCCGCGGCCTCGTCTGGGCTGGCCGCCGGTTCTCCGGTTTTCAGTGAGGAGCCTACGCAGCCCCTGACGACCGCAGAATTGAAACCCCAGACCGCTTTGGATTCTCAAGCAGAGAGTTCTAGGCCGACCCAGCCATTTTCTTTAGGCCCTACCGACAACATTGCAGAAGGAGAAGCCGGTGCTGCGGAAACACCTTCGGTTACAGAAGGTGTCTTCAGACCGACTACTCTCACCATAAAATCTTATGCTAAGCTTAAGACTCCTCTAAAACCAAAAAAGACTGCACATCAGTCTCCAGTTCAAGGCCCCATGCCTAAGAAACAGGTGCTTAAAATGGCGGAAGATTTGATTTCTTTAATCAGGGGTTCCCAACCCCCCCAGACAAAAGGCCTAGACAAGAGGAGGATTATGCCTCCTCTGATCAAGTGTCTATTTCCTCAGGCTCCTCTGAGGAACAGGATTACTCCTTTCCCCCTTATGAAGATTCTGATGCTGAAGATTCCATTCCCCCAGCTTCTCCCCTTGAAGACTATTCCTTTGGGGAAACCTTACATACCATGAGGGAACATTTCCACTGGGATGGTCAGGACTACTCCGACTCAAAGAAAAGGCTCCGAGAGTTCCTTTTACTCCCCCAGCACAGACCACTTGCTATCCCTCCAGTTTTAGACATTGTGGATGATGTTTACTTAGAATCTAGTCTAAATCCAGATTCTCTGCCTCCTGCTCCAGCCAAACCAGATAGATATTATAGAGTGCCTGACTCACACAAATTCCTTTACAAAAGCCCTGTCGCTGACCTAGAGACTATCTCCCAGGGTCCCAAAGGGGCTAAGGCTTCTATGGCTAAAAATCCTGTACCCTCTGAAAGGAACTCCAGAGCACTAGATAGGTGGGGGAAGAAGGTTTACACCTCAGCTACTCTAGCTATGAGAGCACTAAATTGTCAATTTCACATGCTGAAATACCAGCAATTCCTAATGTCTCAAATAAAACAAAAGATGAGCACGCACCCTCAACAGTCTGAATTAAAAGAAATGCAGGATCTGTTGCATGCAGCTGAACAGGTGGGCAAACATACTTTACAATGTAGATTTGATTCCTTGGAAGCTTTCTGTAGAGCAGCTGTTACTGGGTCTGTTATACGTAGGCATGCTTGGTTAAAGGAACAAACTCTTCCTGATCATGTTAAAGCAAAGTTACTAGATGCACCCTTACAGCAGGATGTCTTATTTGCGGTTAAAGCAGAAGAGGTTTTAAAGAAAATGGAGGATAAGGCAAAATCTATGCAGACGGTCAAAGATTTCTTACAGGTACAACCCCCACGCTTCAGCAGAAATTGGCCAGCAAAAAATTGGTCCTTTCCTGCTTCTGACAGACCACAGAGGGGTAAATACAGATGCCCAAGGGGCAGAGGACAAGCACAAATCCCTTACAAGCCTCACCAATGGGGCACTGCAACACAGAAGGGAGGAGAAGACAGGTCCCATACTACTAGAAGACAAACACAATGACTTAAACCTCAAACTGCCAAGCAAAAAACTCTTGGCAGCTCCCTTGGGAGGAAAATTAGCATTTTTTATAGACAACTGGCGCATCGTCACAAAGGACAAATGGGTCCTAGACATTATCTCACAAGGATACAGATTCCATTTCCACACCTTGCCAAGGATAAAAGGAATGCCAAACTTGCCACAAAATCAATGGGCAGAGGCACAAAAACAAATTACAGCTCTCATGGACATGAGAGCCATTCAACTGGTACCTACACAGGAGCAAGGCCAATGATTTTACTCAAGGCTCTTTCTAGTCCCCAGAAAGGACAATGCTTGGAGACCCATTCTGGACCTTTCAATTCTAAACACCTTCTTGCAAGTACCCAAATTGAAGATGCTAACACAACAGCAGCTTCTTCCCATGTTGGGCAAGAAAGCTTGGCTAGTAACGTTGGACCTCAAGGAGGCATACCTTCATGTCCCTATCAGACAAAATTGCAGAAGATACCTCCGTTTCATTGCAGGTTCAACCCATTACCAATTCTCTGCACTGCACTTTGGCTTATCTACTGCACCCAGGGTCTTCACAAAATGCCTGGCACCAGTAATTGCATACTGCAGACAAAGAGGAATTCAAATATACCCATACCTGGACGACTGCCTCATCCAAGCAGAAAGCAAGGACATTCTCTTACGACATCTGACTTTTGTAAAACACCTTCTAAGTTGCCTAGGGTACACAGTAAACGAAAAGAAATCAAAACTAGTACCCTAACAAAATATGACATTCCTGGGTGCCAGCTTGAATACAACGGCCCAGATGGCTTATCTGACACCAGACAAACAACTACAACTAACTCAATACTTCAAAATAATGGCAACAAAGACCCAACTCCCTGCAAGAAAAATTCTGCAGGCCTTGGGCTTCATGGCATCTTGTATACTACTAATACCATTTGCAAAACTGCATATGAGGAAATTACAATGGTACCTGAAAAGCATATGGTCTCAACACAGCCACAGCTTGGAAACAATGATACCTCTCATTCCCTGCCTTCAACAGGAGTTTCTATGGTGGTCACAGCATGTCACCTCAACAAGGGTCAGCCTTTCACCTTACCCCCAGCCAGGCAAGCTATGACAAAAGATGCATCGGACTATGCCTGGGGGGCACACATGGCAGGACGGTGCGTTCAAGGCATATGGACTACAGATCAAAGGAGTCTGCACATCAATCAAAAAGAAATGCTAGCTGTACAGAATGCTCTGACAGCCTTCAAGGGCCTCTTACATCCAGGACAGCTTATAATAAGGACAGACAATACCACAGTAATGTGGTACATAAACAAACAAGGGGGTACACACTCCTACCCTCTATGCAGGCAAGCAATGACCTTGTGGAACACAGCACTGGCTTACCAAGTTCAATTACAAGCTCAGATGTTCATCGTGCATACAGCTGCAGTAATCACAGATGGGTTTTCAGCCGTCAGGCGGTCCCTCGGTCGGCCGAATTCCAAAGTCTTGGTCCGGCATCGGTTGTCGTCGCTTACTCTTCTGACGTCAGGAAGGCCAGAGTATATAAGACACAGCCGACGCCATGTTCTTCAGTCTTTTTTGCCGCGCGGTGCCCGAAGCAGAAGCAGTTCGCAAGTGCCGGTCGGCCAGCTCCTGAATTACGAAAATATTTGGAACCGAAGTCTTCATTAAAGCTAAGTACCCGTTGAAACTTTTCTTGCCTCAGACCGATGTCAGGAAAAGTTAATAATTGTATTTCTTGTGGGAAGCAAATACTGCATAAGGATTTCCATTCCCTTTGCATACCTTGTTTGGGCCCAGACCACGACGTCTCGGGCTGTCGCTTTTGCGCTACCTTCAATAAACGCACTATCAAGCGTCGGGCGGAGTTCGCCCAACACTTTTTTGGTAAAGCTTTTGACTATAAAATGTCGTCGGACACTCCGACTACCGTTTTATCCAAAAAACACAAGGAAAAGGACCGACACGTGAGGCCCGCGGTCTCCACCGACACCACGCCGAAACAGGCTACACGTGGTCCGGTTCTCAGCGAGACGCCTTTGCAGTCCCTGACTACCAACGACACTCCTTTGGCGGTGTCTTCTGTACCCGAGACCGCTGGGTCATCGGCCCTTTCCCAGACTACAACCGAAGCCCCGGCTTATGTCGAGCCTACTAATGTGGACAGATCCACCTCCACCCATGGTGTATTTAGGCCTTCATCTTCTTTTTCTATTAAGGCCTTTACTAAATCCAAAGCAGCCAGGCATCACACTAGGCCTGCTGCTCAAGGCCCATCTCCTGGATCCATGCCTAAGAAACAGATGCTTAAAATGGCTGAGGACTTAATAACTCTTATCAGAGGTTCTCAGCCCCCTCCTGACAAGAGACCCAGAGTGGAGGAAGAATCCCCCTCTTCTGATCAGGGATCCATTTTATCAGAACATTCTGATGCAGAGGAACACACTTACTCCCCTTTTGAGGATTCGGATGCAGAACAGTCCATTCCTTCTGTATCCCCCCCTGAGGATTTTTCTTTGGGGAAACCTTGCACACCTTGAGGGAACATTTCCATTGGGAAGGCCAAGACTTTTCAGATTCCAAGAAAAGACTTGGGGAATTTCTTTGGTTACCTCAGCACAGACCTCTGGCTATACCACCTGTTTTGGAGGTTCTGGATGATGTATATTCGGAGGCTTGTCTTAATCCTGATTCTCTGCCTCCTGCACCAGTAAAGCCTGATAGATATTACAGAGTACCCAGTTCTCACCAATTTCTACAAAGGCCATAATGCTGACCCTGAAACCATTTCACAAGGCCCTAAGGGATTAAAGGCCTCCACTGCCAAGAATCCACTTCCTGCAGAAAGGGAATCTAGATCTCTAGAAAGGTGTGGTAAGAAGGTGTATACCTCGGCCACCCTAGCCATGAGGGCCTTAAACTGCCAGTTTCATATGATTAAATATCAACAGTTCCTGTTATCACAATTAAAAAAACAAAATGTCTCAACCTGGACAACCAGATTTAAAAGAGTTACAGGATATGATGCATAGTGCGGAACAAGTGGGTAAACACACCTTACAATGTGGTTATGATGCCCTAGAGGCCTCCAGTAGAGTGGCTGCTACAGGATCAGTCATTCGCAGACATGCCTGGCTTAGGGAACAAAATTTGCCTGATCATGTGAAAGCTAAACTTCTTGAGTCTCCTTTACAAAAGGATGTCCAATTTGGTACTAATCCTGAGGATATACTACGAAAAGTGGAAGAAAAAGCCAAATCTATGCAAACTGTCAAAGCTTTCTTACAGGTCCAGCCACCACGATTTAGCAGGAATTGGCCTTCAAAAAACTGGTCCTTTCCAGCCACTGACAAGCCCCAAAGAGGTAGATACAGACGCACAAGGGGCAGAGGGCAATCACAAGGATCATATAGAGGCAGACAATGGCAATCTCCAGCACCAAGAGGTGGTGAAGACAGTGCACAACAATACAGGAAGCAAACCCAATGACTCCCTCATTTCCATGCCAAGCAAGTCTCAGCTGGCAGCACCTTTGGGAGGGAAACTAGCATTATTTGCAAGCAATTGGCATATTGTCACAACAGACAAATGGATACTGGACATTATAAACAGAGGCTACAAATTTCAATTCCACACTCTTCCAAAAATGAGAGGCATGCCAAACCTACCACAAAATCAAAGGGTAGAGGCACAACTGCAAATTTCAAAGCTCCTAGACATGAGAGCTATACAAAAGGTACCTACGCACCAACAAGGTCAAGGTTTTTATTCAAGACTCTTCCTGGTACCAAGAAAAGGAACCGACTGGAGACCCATTCTGGACTTATCCATCCTAAACTCATTTCTACTTGTACCAAAATTCAAGATGCTCACATTACAGCAACTTCTTCCCATGCTGGGCAAGGAGTTTTGGCTGGTAACATTGGACCTCAAGGAGGCATACCTGCATGTCCCAATCAGACAAAGCTGCAGAAGATACCTCAGATTTCTTGCAGGTTCAATCCACTATCAATTCTCTGCATTGCCCTTTGGCTTATCTACTGCGCCCAGAGTATTCACAAAGTGCCTGGCATCAGTGATTGCCTATTGCAGACTTCAAGGGATACAAATTTACCCTTATCTGGACGACTGCCTGATCCAAGCGGAAAGCAAACACATATTACTGGAACATCTGGCATATGTGACACGGTTACTGCTTTCTCTGGGATACACCATCAACAAGGAGAAATCAAGGCTAACACCATCTCAGAAAATAACCTTCCTGGGTGCCAGCTTGGACACAAACACCCAGATGGCATACCTTACGCCTGAAAAACAAGGGCAATTATCTCAGTACTTCAAAACACTAGCAAAAAGTACCAGGCTTACTGCAAGGAAAATCCTGCAGGCTCTGGGATTCATGGCATCTTGCATTCTTCTAATCCCATGTGCAAAACTGCATATGAGGAAACTTCAGTGGTACCTAAAAAATCTATGGTCTCAACACAGTCACAGCTTGGAAGCAATTATACCAATAATTCCATGTCTGCAAAAGGAATTTCTATGGTGGGCCCAAGCATGTCAAGTAAACACAGGCCTTCCATTCTGCAAGCCTCAAGCAAAACAAGTCATAACCACAGACGCCTCAGATTACGCCTGGGGCGCACATGAAGGACAGGTGCGTTCAGGGCAGATGGTCCCAAAAGGAAAAGCACCTTCACATCAATCAAAAGAAATGCTAGCAGTAATAAATGCAATTACAGCTTTCAAGGACTTCCTGCATCCAGGACAATTACTGATAAGAACAGACAACACCACAGTAATGTGGTACATAAACAAACAAGGAGGAACACACTCATACCCCTTGTGCAGACTAGCCATGACTCTTTGGAACTTGGCTCTGGAAAGACAAATCGAACTTCAAGCACAGTACTTGCCAGGACTGGAAAACACACTGGCAGACACTCTGAGCAGGAATATGACAGATCCACACGAATGGAAGCTACATCCGCAGGTGTTTACGGAGATAATCCAAGCGTGGGGGAGGCCAGACATAGATCTTTTTGCTTCCCACAGGAACCATCAATTGAAAAAGTTTTGTTCAAGGACCTTCCATCCAAAGGCCTGGAAAGTGGACGCCTTTCATTCAGTTGGACAACATGGACAGTTTATGCATTCCCACCTCTGCCTCTTCTGCCCAAGGTGCTTTTGAAAGCAAGAACAGACAAACCGAGGATGATACTGATTGCTCCAGACTGGCCAAGGCAACACTGGTATCCACTCCTGAGGAGCCTAACACATACTCCTCCCTGGTCCCTGCCTCTAATACCTCTTCTGCTGACTCAGAACAGCTACAAAACCCTTCACAGTCAGCTGAAAACACTCAACCTCGCTGCATGTAAAATTCCTTAACACCACAACAGACCCTACTCTCCAAGGAGGTGCAGGATGTCATTTTGGAGGCCAGAAGACCATCTACTAGAAAAGCTTACTCCGCAAAATGGAAGCGGTTTTGCTGTTGGAATGAGAAAAGAGAACAGGACCCTAGAAAATTGAACTTGCCTCAGGTTTTACAGTACCTAGCTGAACTACTGAACAGTGGACTTTCATTTTCTTCCATTAAAATACACGCCTCAGCCATTTCTGCAGAATTCAACACGGATCCTCCTTTATTCTCTCACCCACTCTACGGCAGTTCCTCAGAGGGGCTAAGAATATAAGACCTCCAAGGAAGCAACCAATACCAGCCTGGGACCTTAATTACATACTTGAAAAATTAACATTGCCTCCCTTTGAACCTGCTGCCTCAACAGATCTGCAATATTTGTCCTGAAAACAGCTTTCCTTCTGGCCATCACTTCAGCTCGTAGGGTTTCTGAACTACAGGCCCTCATGGCGGTGCAGCCCTTCCTCATCTTCCATCAGGATAGGGTTTCCCTTCGTACTAATCCATCTTTTATGCCAAAAGTGGTGTCCAGGGTAGCCTTAAACCAAGCCATACACCTACCTACCTTTTATCCTAACCCTCAAAACAAAGGGGAAAGGCTGCTTCACTCTTTAGACATCCATAGGCAGCTACGTTACTATTTGGACAGAACAAAGTCCTTCAGGAAAACAGAACAACTTTTTGTGTCCTATGCCGTAGGGGCTCAAGGGAATCCAGTTACCAAACAGACCATTTCCAAGTGGATTGGCCACTGCATACAATTTTGTTACTCCTATCGTGGGAAACTTGTCCCTTCTGGTATCAGATCTCACTCCACCAGGGCCACAGCCACCTCTACAGCCTTCCTCAGGGGTGTGCCTACTAAGGATATTTTGGAGGCAGCCACTTGGAGTTCTGTGCATACCTTCACAAAACACTACCACCTGCCCTTATATTCCAGAACAAGAGCAGGCTTTGCCACTGCTGTTTTGCAGGGCATTCTGGCTCAACCCAGTTCCTCATAGTACCTACCACCCTATGCATAGCTTTGGGACTCTACCCATCTGTGATTACTGCTGCTGTATGCACGATGAACATAGTACAGTTTTGTACCTACCATAAATGTAGATGTTCGAGTGCTAATACAGCTGCAGTACAGGTTTCCCTCCCTCCTTCCCCTCTTGGTAAGGGCATGGGGCCTAACAACCTCTTCATACCTCCTGACTGGGTTATCCTGCTATGTTTTATTTGCTTGCTTACACTGATTTTGCATTACATTGCATTGCTTGCATATGTGGATAAGCTTTACTTATGTATTGCCTTCCTTTTGGGGGCACCTGACATCTGGGGCAAGAAAGACTGAAGAACATGGCGTCGGCTGTGTCTTATATACTCTGGCCTTCCTGACGTCAGAAGAGTAAGCGACGACAACCGACGCCGGACCAAGACTTTGGAATTCGGCCGACCGAGGGACCGCCTGACGGCTGAAAACCCATCTGTGATTACTGCAGCTGTATTAGCACTCGAACATCTACATTTATGGTAGGTACAAAACTGTACTTTCCTGCCAGGAAAAAAGAACACATTGGCAGACGACCTAAGCAGAAACATCATGGATCCCCATGAGTGGAAACTGGATCCACAAGTATTTGCAATGATAACTCAAAAATGGGGGCGCCCGGAAATAGACCTGTTTGCCAATCCCAAAAACCATCAGCTTTCAAAATTTTGCACAAGGACATTTCACCATCAAGCTTGGAAAGTGGATGCACTCTCATTCAGTTGGAAAATGCTGACAGTATATGCCTTTCCTCCATTGCCCCTTCTCACAAAGGTGCTGCTGAAAGTCAGGATGGAGAGACCTCAGATGATACTCATTGCCCCGGACTGGCCACGCCAACACTGGTACCCACTACTAAGGAACATGGCCCAGGGCCCACCATGGATTTTACCACAAATTCCTCATCTACTCACACAGCAAGGCAGTCAGATTCTACACAGCCAGCTCAAAACCTTAAATTTGGCTGCATGGCACATCACCTAAGCAACCAGCCAGCCCCTCTTTCACAAGCTGTTATGGATGTCATTCTGGAGGCCAGGAGGCCCAGCACCAGGAAAGCCTGCTCAGACAAATGGAAAAGATTTTGCGCCTGGAACCAAGCTAAAGGCCAAAGTACCCTTCAGCCGGACATGCCTCAGATTCTACAATATTTAACTGAGATGTTACACAAAGGACTTTCTTTTTCATCTATTAAAATCCAAGCCTCAGCTGTTTCAGCTCACTACAACACGGATCCTCCCTTATTTTCACATCCACTTCTAAGGCAGTATCTCAGAGGGGCAAAAAACATTAGGCCTCCCAGGAGAGCGCCAACACCAACTTGGGACCTAAATTTTGTTTGGAAAAACTTACGCTGCCACCTTTTGAGCCAGCTTTCTCAGCTGACTTAAAGTTTATATCATGGAAGACTGCCCTGCTGCTAGCAATTACTTCAGCCAGAAGAGTCTCAGAGCTACAGGCATTAATGGCAGTAGAGCCTTTCCTCATTTTTCATCAAAACTGAGTTTCTCTATGAACTAACCCCTCCTTTATGCCAAAGGTGGTATCCAGGGTGGCTCTAAATCAAACCATCCACTTACCCACCTTCTTTCCAAATCCGCAGAACAAAGGAGATAGACTCCTGCATTCCTTGGACATACACAGGCAACTACGTTACTACTTGGATAAAACTAAGGCTTTCAGAAAATCTGACCAACTTTTTGTATCCTATGCTACAGCATCACAAGGAAAGGCTATCTCAAAACAGACCATTTCCAAATGGATAGGACATTGCATATGTTTTTGCTACACCCATCATGGAAAACCAGTTCCTGCTAGCATAAGGCCCCACTCCTCCAGGGCAGCAGCTACATCTACAGCCTTCCTCAGGGGAGTGCCAACCAAGGATATTCTTGAAGCTGCAACTTGGGGTTCAGTACACACCTTCACCAAACACGATCACTTACCACTTTACTCTAAGACTAGAGCTGGCTTCGCCACTGCAGTTTTGCAGGGCCTTCTAGCCCCCTCTAACCCTGTTTGACTTCACCTCCCATCCTTAGCTTTGGGATTCTACCCAAGTGTGATGACTGCAGCAGGGTAACACGATGAACATAGTACAGTTTTGTACCTAGCATAAATGTAGATGTTCGAGTGTATACCCTGCTGCATTCCAGGTTACCCTCCCTCCATCCCCTCTGACCTAACTAAAACCTTTCAATACCTTAAAATCTGATACAACCTTTGTGGTGTATTTGCTTATAGCTGGAGGGATGTTTTGTTTGTGCTAAGCTTTTATTATTGGTACTACCTGCTGACCATCTTTTGGGGGGCACCTGACATCTGGGGCAAGAAAAACTGAAGAAAATGGCGTTGGATGCCTCTTATATACTCCTGGCGCACTGATGTCAGGGAAGAAGCGACAGCAACCGACGTCGGACCAAGACTTTGGAATTCGGGCCGACTGCGGGACCGCCTGAAGGCAGGATAACCCAAGTGTGATGACTGCAGCAGGGTATACACTCGAACATCTACATTTATGGTAGGTACAAAACTGTACTTTCTTGGTACCCAGAAAGGACAAAGCATGGTGACCAATACTGGATCTATCTATTCTAAACACTTTCCTGGATATACCAAAATTCAAGATGTTGACCTTACAGCAGCTTCTGCCCATGCTGGGCAGAAAGGCTTGGCTCGTGACTTTAGACCTAAAAGAGGCATAACTGCATGTCCCAATCAGACAATCATGCAGAAGATGCCTCAGATTTATAGCTGGCTCGATGCACTACCAATTCTCTGCACTGCCTTTTGGCTTATCTACTGCGCCCAGGGTCTTCACAAAATGCCTGGCACCAGTAATTGCATTTTGCAGACAAAGAGGAATACAGATATATCCTTACTTGGATGACTGCCTTATTCAAGCAGAGAACAAGGGCATCCTACTACAGCATCTGGCGTTTGTAAAAAGATTACTAACAGGTCTAGGGTACACAGTAAACAAAAAGAAATCAAAACTCGTACCCTCTCAAGAGATAATATTCCTGGGTGCAAGCTTAAATACAACTGCCCAGATGGCTTATCTCACATCAGACAAACACAGACAACTGACTACTTATTTCAAAATGTTGGCAACAAAGACCCAGTTATCTGCAAGAAAAATTCTGCAGGCTTTGGGCTTCATGGCATCCTGCATACTACAAATTCCATATGCAAGACTGCATATGAGGAAACTTCAGTGGTATCTAAAAAGTGTTTGGACTCAACATTGCCACAGCCTGGAAACAATAATTACCCTCATTCCCTGCCTGCAACAGGAATTTCGATGGTGGGCAACAGCCTGTCACGTCAACACGGGACAACCATTCACCTTACCCACAGCCAGGCAGACATTGACAACAGATGCATCAGATTATGCCTGGGGGGCCCATATGGCAGGAAGACGTGCTCAGGGCACATGGTCCGCAAGTCAAATGCATCTACATATCAATCAAAAAGAGATGCTAGCTGTTCAGAATGCCCTGACAGCCTTCAAGGATATACTTCATCCAAGACAACTACTGATAAAGACAGACAATACTACAATCATGTGGTACATAAACAAGCAGGGGGGCATGCATTCCTACCCCCTCTGCAGACTAGCCATGAACTTGTGGGACACAGCACTGACTTACCAAGTACACCTGCAAGCAAAATTCCTGCCAGGAAGGATAAATACTCTAGCAGACGAACTAAGCAGAAACGTAATGGATCCCCACAAGTGGAAATTGGATCCACAAGTCTTCAGCATGATAACAAGGAACTGGGGGTACCTGGACATAGACCTATTTGCCTCCCCTCACAACTGCCAACTACAGAGATTCTGCACAAGGACTTGTCACAAGCAAACATGGAAAGTGGATCTTCTGGAAAAACCTAACAGTATATGCCTTTCCTCCACTGCCTGTCCTCCCCAAGGTACTCCTCAAGGTGAGACAAGAGAAGCCAAAAATGATACTGATTGCCCCAGACTGGCCCCGCCAGCACTGGTACCCAATCCTAAAGAGCTTGTCTCTATGCACAGCTTGGACATTACATCAAACTCCTCACCTATTGACCCAACGAGACAGTATGATACTGCACAGCCAACTCAGGACCTTAAACCTGGCAGCATGGCGAATAATGTAGCCATTCAAGACACACCTCTCTCTAAAGCAGTTATGAATGTTATTTTGGAGGCCAGGAGGCCTAGCACCAGAAAATCTTATGCAGAAAAATGGAAGAGATTCTGTGCTTGGAACCAGGCACAAGGTATTGACCCGACTGTTCCAAATATTCCTCAGATTTTGCAATACTTAACTGAGATGCTGTTTAAAGGCCTTTCCTTTTCATCAATTAAAATTCATGCCTCTGCCATTTCAGCTCATTACAATACAGAACCACCTATTTTTTCTCATCCATTACTAAGGCAGTACCTCAGAGGGGCCAAAAACATAAGACCTCCAAGGAGAGCACCAATACCTGCATGGGACCTCAACTATGTCTTGGAAAAACTCACACTGCCAACGTTTGAGCCAGCCTCTGCAGCTGATATAAAATTCTTATCCTGGAAAACAGCTCTGCTCCTAGCAATTACCTCCACTAGACGAGTCTCAGAGTTACAGGCAGTCATGGCTGTGGAACCTTTTATCGTTTTCCATCCTGACAGGGTTTCTCCAAGGACAAACCCTACATTTATGCCTAAGGTAGTATCCAGTGTGGCCCTTAACCAAACTATTAATTTGCCTACTTTTTATCCAAACCCACAGAATAAGGGTGAGAGGTCTTCTGCATTCTTTGGACATTCACAGGCAGCTACGCTTCTACTTGGACAGAACCAAAGTTTTCAGAAAGACAGAACAACTTCTAGTAGCATATGCTGCAGGATCACAAGGAAAGCCTATCTCAAAACAGACTATTTCAAAGTGGACAGGCCACTGCATTCATTTCTGCTATTCACAGCATGGCAAATCAGTGCCTAAGGGCATTAGGCCACATTCAGCCAGAGCAGCAGCCACTTCAGCAGCCTTCCTCAGAGGAGTACCAACCAAAGACATCTAAGAGGCTGCAACTTGGAGTTCAGTGCATACTTTTACAAAGCACTATCACTTACCTCTCTACTCTAAGTCCAGGGCAGGCTTTGCCACTGCAGTTCCGCAGGGCCTGATAGCCTCTCATAATCCTATTTAGCACCAGCCTCCCAACCTTAGCTTTGGGATTCAACCCAATTGTAATGACTGCAACAGTGAAACACAATGAACATAGTACAGTTGTGTACCCTACCATAAATGTAGATGTTTGAGTATATTCACTGTTGCAGTCCAGGTTACCCTCCCACCATCCCCCTTTTTACCTTGCTGGGACTTATCTGTACTTCTCTTTTCTATACAACCTATGTGGTGTATTTGCTTGTAGATGAAGGAAAAGTTGAGTTTTGTATATGCATGCTTATTGGCATAATTTAGCCTACCATTTTAGGGGCACCTGACATCTGGGGCAAGAAAAACTGAAGAAAATGGCGTCGGCTGCATCTTTTATACCCCTGGCGCATTGACGTCAGGGAAGAGGTGACAGCAACCAACACCGGACCTATACTTTGGAACTCGGGCCGACTGCGGGTAGCCTGCCAGCAGGATGACCCAATTGTAATGACTGCAACAGTGAATAAACTCGAACATCTACATTTATGGTAGGCACACAACTGTACTTTCCATCCTATTACTCTTTTTCCGATCTGACCCATGGTTGTGGAGTGGTTGGATCCAAGGACGATCGGAGTCAAGGGGTCAGTGCTGATAGCACCATGTACGTCGACACCAGCTGGTGCCTTGAGTTTGTCAGACCCGATGGGATCAGATCTGAGCTCTCGGAGCTGCAGCCTCGGGGTCGTATCTGAAGAGGTGTTTTCTGAGCCTGTCAGAGTATCCCTCTTGACATCTTGGCTCCAGCAGGTTTGGCTCCAACTCCCCTGTCGGGGCAGGGGGGAGCGGCTTCTGCTTTTTCTGCCCAGGAGGCACTTTCCCCTTCTGCATTCGACGTGGTGGAGAGGGTTCTCATGGGGTCGGGACCTCAGACCATCTCATCCACTGAATCCATCCAGACTCCCCCCTGGCTCTGAGTGTGGTTCCAGTCATCTTGCCCTCTTGCCCTCTCAGGGACAGCCTGTGACCATAATGCTCTAGGTAGTTCTGCCTTCGGAACACCCCATTTGCGAGGCCCCTGCAGACAGTCCCCCTGAGGAGGCCCCCCGCAAACATACATGTAAAAGGAGGCACTTGGACTCTCCACCAGAGTCCCTCACTGAGGACACGGACTTGGATGAAGGGGAAGGCTCCCCAAGGTCAGCCCCTCTGAGGATGTCTCCTTTGGGGACATCAGGGAGCTTTTCCGCCAGAGGGGTGGTCCACCCCAAAGCCAACCTCTGATGAGTCCATGTTTCTGGAGGCATTCGGCTTGGGCCCATCTACCTCTTGGGTGTCCCCTCCGGCAGATCCACTTGTGGAACTAATAACATCTAGGGCTTGGAAGGAGCTGGACACCGTAGAGCCAACACCTAAGCATCTGGGTAAGGTTTTGAGTCCCCCCTCGGACAAGTTTCATTGGCACAAGGAGTCCCCTGTAGATGCTATGATGGTGGTGTGGTGATGGCCACCAAGAAGGAGCTCGCTCAGGTGAGCTCCACCCTCCTGACCTAGAGTCGAGAGCTATGGATCACTTTGAGAAGCGAGTTTATGCTTCAGCAACCTCTGTGAGGGCGCTGAACTATATGGCGCATGTCATCTGACTCCAGAGAGATCTTGTCAAGGAAATCACGGATTCGACCCCAGGGTCCATGTCGGCAGAGGACAGGAAGATGTTCAATGCATGAATGGCCACCCTAAAAACAGTAGCCAACACATTCATGTGTTTGGTCTCCCACGCCACAGATGGAGCCGCATGGTCGGCAGGAACAGGCGTTGCCATTAGGCTTCACGCCTGGCTCTGCTTATGTCAATTCTCGGAGCCCTTGAAGGTGTCTTTTACCAACGCCCCTTATGATGGTTCTTCTATGATGGTTCTTCCCTGTTTGGGAAGATGGTCAAAGAGACTTTGGTCCAGAGCGAGAAGGACGGGAAGACACTGTCTGCTGTCGGGATCTGCTTCTCCCCACCTCAGAAGTCTTTTTCCAGGAACCAGCGAGGCCCAAGGAAGATGTGGTTCCGCAAGTCTCAGGCGTTTTCCCAGGACACTAAGGACTCGCCTTCCCCCAGAGGCAGAAGAGGATCTGGCAGACACTGCCCTAGAGGCAGAGGCGGTCCTAAGAATTTCGGGAACCGAGAACCCTTATCGGATAAACCCAGGCAGCAGCCCTGAGGGGTTGCCTGACTATTCATCTCTGGAGGCAGTCGGGGGTCATTTGTCGTTACACAATTTAGCATGGGAGTCCATAATACCAGATCACTGGGTGTTGCGCATCATATCCAGAGGCTATTCCGTTCCTTTCCAGGAACCTCTCTCATCCAACAAAGCCCTCCCAGACATTCCACCCACACAGCGGGAGGAGGCAGCAGTACAAGTAGATTCACTGCTAAGGAAAAGTCATCCAACCGGTCCCCCAAGACCAGTTCAGATCCGGAGTTTATTCCAGGTTCTTTTTAGTGCCAAAAAGACAGGGGACCTCAGACCAATCTTGCATCTGTCCAGATTGAACCGGTCTGTATCCAAGACAAAATTCCAAATGGTCACAATTCAGTCTACAATGCCCTATCTGCAGGCCAGAGACTGGATGTGCTTGATCAATCTCCAGGATGTGTGCTATCACATCAAGATGGACAGGTGCTCCCAGAGGTTCTTTGCTTCCGGCTGGGAGCCAATCATTATTGATTTTGAGCCCTTCCCTTTGGTCTCACCACAGCCACCCAGGTGTTCACCAAGTTAATGTCGGTAGTATCGGCTCACCTGAGGCTTCAGGTTATTCAGGTCTTTCCATACTTGGATGATTGGCTCTTTACTACTCCTTCAGAGGATCTACTTTGTCAGGCAAGGACTTTTTCCTTCGGCTATCCAACAAGTTGGGCATCGCAGTCAGCATGAACAAATCTGCTCTACTCCCGGTTCAGGTTTTGGATTTCATCAGGGCATGGCTGGACACATTACAAAAGAGGGTGTTCCTTACGTCAGACAGGATACACAATCTGAAGTTACACGTCTTACACATTCTTCAGACCCATTTACCGACAGCCAAGGCAGTGTTAAGAGCATTGGGGTCTATGGCAGCCACAATCAAATTTCTTCCAATGACGCATCTTTATATGAGAGTGTTGCAGTGGACACTTGCGGTTCAGTGGTCCCTGTTAGACCACCCTTTGTCCTTTCCGGTGAGCATCTTGAGAGCGTGCAGGGACTCCCTTTATTGGTGGAGTCAGTCCCCAGATCCCCTCAAGGGATGCCCATGCCAAGCTGCCTTTCCCAAGACCACGGTGACCACAGACGCCTCCGTACCAAGCTGGGGAGGGCACTGCTCAGGAAGGAGAGTCCAAGGCACGTGGTCCCCTTCCAAGACCTATCTGCATATCATTGTTCTAGAGATGAGAGCGGTTCTTGCGTTGCATGCTCATCTTCCTGTAGGAACAATTGCAGTTCAGACGGACAATGTCATTGGTCTGGTACATCAACAAATAAGGGGGAACCAGATCTTATCCCCTGTGTTGAGAAGCCATGAGAGTGTGGTAATGGGCGATCTCCACTGGCCGTTTTCTGGTGGCAATGCACATTCCGGGATGGTCCAACAT
Source organism: Protopterus annectens (assembly GCF_019279795.1). Taxonomy (NCBI): domain Eukaryota; kingdom Metazoa; phylum Chordata; order Ceratodontiformes; family Protopteridae; genus Protopterus; species Protopterus annectens. The sequence goes on along the minus strand of NC_056741.1, from coordinate 549,328,343 downwards.
TCTAGCGGACAGGCTCAGCAGATCTATCCTGATGCCTTACATGTGGTCTCGGAATCCTTCAGTAGCAGTACAGATTTTTCAAGAGTGGGGTCGTCCTTGCTGCGATCTCTTCACATCTCCTTCCAACGTGAAATGCAACAGGTTTTTCACTCTGACCCCCCCCACCCCCACTGGGTGAACCCCCAGAGATGCTCTGATTCCTGCTTGGCCTTCCGGTCTTCTTTATACATATCATCCTGTTCCCCTTATGTCAAAGTTTCTGCAGAAAGCCCGAAGGCTTGGGAGCACTGTGATCCTCATCGCCCCATTCTGACCTGGACAGGTTTCGTTTCCCTTACTCAGGTCTCATCTAGTTGTTCCACCATGGACTTTGGATCTGGTTCTGGATCTTTTCTCACATCCCTCGGGGATCCCACACCCAGACCTGGACTGCTTGATTGCTCCGGTTCCCATGATTATTAGGACTCCCAGTTTATCATCCCCTATTAAGTCCATTCTGGTAGCGGCTCGCATATCTTCTGCCAGAAAAGTGTATCGTATTAAATGGAGAAATTTCTCAATATGGGCCACTCAGTGGTCCCAGGACCCTTTTACCGCACCTCTTATGGTAGGCTTAGATTTTCTGGCTTGCATTTTTCAACAGGGCACCAATTCCTCTACGGTTAAAGTCCAACTGGCAGCCATTTCTAATTTTCATGTGGGGGTAAATATGTTTTCATTGTTTTGTCTAAACTTTGTAAGACCTTTCTTAAAGGTGCTTTTTTTCTTAGACCCCCCAGTAAAGGAGCCTATCCCGCCATGGGACCTTACCTTACTGTTGCAGGCATTGGTTTCTCCCCCCCCTTTGATCCTGAGGCTTTAATGGATTTGCAATTTCTTCCTGGAAAACTGCCTTCTTGGTCGCCTCCGCCAGATGGGTGTCAGAGCTTTTGGCTCTTTCAATCAAAATGCCTTACATGCTTTTTCATAAAGATAGGGTGTTACGCACTAACCCGTCCTTCATTCCTAAGGTAGTGTCGGAAGCCAATATTAATCAGACCAGTCTTTTTTTCCTAGCTACCAAAACAAATGGGAGTATAGGTTACATTTATTAGATGTGCATAGACAATTGAGGTTTTACCTACACAGGACTAAACCCTTCCGCAAATCTGATCAACCTTTTGTGTCTTATGCCAAACCTTTCTTCGGTAAACCAGTTTCGAAAGTGAGAATTGCTCGCTGGATTTCACAATGCATTGGCCGAGCCTGTTTGGAGAGAGGTCTGTCTCTGCCAGGGAAAGTGAAAGCTCATTCGACCCGATCTATGGCTATGTTAGTGGCCTTTTGGTCCAGGGTATCTTTGGATGATATTTGTTCGGCTGCCACTTGCGCCTCATCTCATACCTTTATTTTGCATTTTGAATTAGACATTGTCTCTAGGAGTAGAGCATCCTTTGGCTCTGCGGTGCTCCAGAACATCCTTCCATGAGGGCCACCCAAGAGTTTGGTAGCTGGGTCTCTGTTCCACAGGTTGAAGATCAAATGAAGTAAACTACTTCAGATAAAGAAGTTATGTACTCACCATAACATTCCATCTGATTAGTACTTCATTTGTCTTCAACCGTCCCCCCCTCCTTCCCCCTGACCTTATCATTCAGATTATATATTTTCTTATTAGATGGTTATTGTTGGGCTTCTTGGTCCTGTCCAGGCTAAGGGTTTTTCGTATTGGTTATCCTGGTGATAAGGTGTCATTGGGTCGGGTGTCCGATACATGTTGGGCAGCAAACTCGATCTGAAGGGAGGCAGGGAGGCATTATGGGTAAGGGGAGGAGCATGGAGCTCGGAGCCATAGCTGGAAAATGCGGCTGTGTCGCATCCGATGTGGATCCGAAGACTCACAGGTTGAAGACAAATGAAGTACAACTATTCAGATGGAACGTTATAGTAAGTATATAACTTCTTTTTTTAGAAGCATTGAAGTGGATATCTGAAATGCAGTTATCCATAATAGAGTTATGTAAACATAGAAGTATTTTTTAAATTCTTGAGCAGAAGGTCTTATAAAACTCAGTGGTAAAGCCGTCTGGGCCTGGCGCTTTATTGGCTTTAAGGTTTTTAATTACATCGACAACTTCCTGAAGTGTGATGGGAGATGCGGTATGTTTTTGATGAGCTTCTTCTATTTTAGGGAAGTTTAGTTGGCAAAAAAATTGAATAGTATCTTGCTCCAGGGCTGAGAGTGATTGATCCCCATATATTTGAGAAAAAAGTTCTTCAAAAATCTGAACAATACCCTTATTAGTAGAAAAGACCTTGCCCTGGTATATTATTTCAGAAATAATAGAGAATGATTTATTATGGTTCATTAATCTTGCTAGTAATTTAGAGGGAATATGAGGCCATTTAAAAAAAAAATTGCTAGGGTTTTGATAAAATGTAGTTGTCTTGCATTAAGTAAGTACAATTCTTTCTTTTGCCTATATAGCTGATTTTCAGTCTCTTGGGAAAAATTTATTTGTAGATCCTCTTCTAGCTCAGCATTCTTAGATTTTAATTGAATTTTCTTCTAGTTTGTGCATTCTCTTGTAGTGGGTTGCTTTGTTAATGGGAAACCCACAAATCTGGGCTTTAGTGGAAGTCCATTCACTATCTAGAGGAAGTTGAAAATCAGGGAATTAATTTAGGAAAGCTTCTAGCATTGTATTAATTCCCTGTATAATGTGCTGTTTTTTTCAGAAGATTGGGGTTCAGGGTCCAATTATAGCCTCAAGGGCAAAACTTTTCAGCCCAATTGATAATAAAAGAAATTTTCATGTGATTAAAGAAGAATCTAGGTTCAGTCTCAAATTTTATGTATAGTTGAAGAAGGAAATCAGAAATTAGAAAAAGAAATCAATCCTGGACCAACCTTTATGATACTGGGAATAGAAGGTATGTTTGTCTAGGGGTTTGGATTTTTTCTGGAAGTTATATGGGTCGAATAGCCCAAAATCATTTTTTAGCTCTGAGAACGCCAATATAGCTTGTTTGTTAAACAGTATTTTAGGTGTAGATCTGTCTGACAAGGGGTCTTGATAAGAATTCCAGTCCCCCCAATAATTAAATAGCGATTCTGGAATTGGTTTAAAATTTTGTAAATTGAAATCTTGTGGATTAGAGCAAGGAGTATATAGGTTAAAAATTAAGATGGGTCTGTCAAAAGGAGGAGAAGTGAAAGTTTGTATAGCATCATCTGCCCTATACCACCTGCCATCTATATCATGTTGTAGAATTTAGATACACCCAACCTATTAGAATCTCTGCCATCTGCAACAATTATTTCAATCCATTTTTTCCTCATAAACTGTGACCATTGTTCCTTGAACACATGGATTTCTTGCACTAATATTATTTTACTTTTTGATTTAAAAATAAGGTGAAAATAAGTTTCCTTTTCTTATCCAGCTGGATCCCTTTCACATTCCATGAGTCAAATATCCACATCTGGTAGAATCAAAAGGAGATTCAAAATAGGTAAACTAGGGTATATAGCATTATTGCTGTAGATTTTACTTAAGTTATGAGGGTCCCTTACTTCTCGGGCTGGCAAATAGCACTTAACTCTTCTTATCCCCAACCCGTGCCTAATTACTAACCTCCTGGGCCTAGAAGAGAAAAATGATTGATAGGAAGGAGACAAATAACGAATTATATATAAAGTGATTGGAATTCAGTTTGTCTCCCTTGCTTGTGATTAACAATATAAAGTTATCCAATATAAGAACATGGGTAGAAAATGACTAACATATCTTACTACTGTACATTAACTCCTTTAATATCTATCTCCTTTGCAGTGCTGAGCTAACAAATTCTTAGTGATTATAAAGAGTAGGGGGGATATCCACAGTTATTTCATGCAATCATATTATTAAGAGTAAGAGGAAGCTCAGCTTTATTACATATGAACTGATATAATTTACCAGTACAGAGTGTAAGTAAAAGGAGATATGACAGTTTCATCTCACTGAAATAACATCTGGAATTATACCAAGCTAGAGTAAAGTATATCAACAAATACAACATTTTAGTTAATGTAATAATATCAGAAGTTGTGCCCTTAGCCGTATTTTGTAGCTTATGTAATTATATTCTTTGTGTCTAAGTATTTACAAAATAGGCAGCACAGGCTATTGTGCAGATATTATTTAGGGAGTGCAGTTACATGTTATTTAAACTAGCTTTTGTATATGATTCTTTTCCCCTTCATGAGCATACCATTTCTACAGTACTAAGACATTATGTGAAGATATGCCCTGATTGTATCCGTCATTCTATTTGTCATATAATACCTGAATCAGCTATTAACCATCCTGTCAAATGACCATTCTACAAAAAAAATATATCCTATTTATGTCATTTGCTGCCATTGTAATGAAAAGTAGGTCAGGATCCATAGCCTGCAAGTTAATCAGCATTGTCACAGTTCAGTAAGCTATTGCAAATTGCAGTAGTCTGTTTTTACGTACAACTGATCAGACACCTCAGCTTATGTATTGAAACATTTCAAGCAAGTATCTCATATCCACAATGCATATGATTAGCAGAGTAACTAAATCTTTTGGAATTACCTTCCTTCGTCACATATGTCTCAGCACTGTCAAATAAGCTTCACTGACAACAGTCAAAAAAACATTTATGCAGCAAAAGAGAATGGTGTTTGTTGTTTATCTCAGTCACACTTTAAGATCTGTGTTATCATTTAAGCAGTAAGAGGATGAAACAGAAACAGAGTCATTGAGCCGAAGAGTATAGGTAGTAGCCGAATCCGTACTGATCCATCGCTTAGACATAGAGTTAAAGTCTGACTAATTAATTGATGCTGTTTCAGTTTATTTTTTTGACTGAGGAAGAAGGGAGAAAATAACTGTTACTTTTCTCCCCCACCCGTAATTCCCCACCACTCGACTTCTCTGTCTTGTCTAGTAATGGCACCAACATATCACCGGACCCTTCCACCAGGCTCCTCGGTGTAGAGATAGACAACAACCTATGCTTTGATTCTCACATTAACAACACTTTAAATTAGTTAACAGAAAATTAGGCTCCCTGTTTAGAATTAAACCATTTCTTACACCTCTTTCCAGAACTACCATTGCCCATTCCCATCTGATTTCTACCCTCCTGTACGCCTCCCCTATTTACACATATTTGTCCAAAACTAACCTCACCAAACTGGCTGTTGCCTACAACAATATTGCCAGATTTGCCTCTGGCTCTACCTTTAGAACTCACCACTGCTTAAACTTAAAACAGTTGGGATGGCTTGAGCTGCAAAATCTGATTTTATTTCACCAGCTCTCCTTAACCCATAAAATCCTGTACAAACCTACCAACACCCCTATACTTACTACCCTTATTACTCCTTATTGCAACCTCAAAAGCCTACGTTCTGCTAACAAACTTCTTATATCAACCTGTAAATCCAGCAACTTGGCAGGCGACTCCTTGTTCTCTAACTCAATAGGAAAAGCCTGGAACTTCCCTCCCTGACAACCTCACTGCTATTTCTTCTCTTCCCTGTTTCAAATCCCAGCTCAAAACTCCCCTCGTGACTCACTGTCTCTGCCCCTGTACTAACCCTAACTAGCTGCTACTTCCTCCTAGTACTTTCTTTTATCCTGAATAAAATCTTTCTTAAACTTACTTTTCTGCATTCATCCCCAATTGAACACACTCTATTTGTAATTATTGCTTATTGTTGTTACTGTAAAAATATGCTGATTGCTGTTATTATTTTTCTCTGTGCTAAATCTGTATTTCTTTTTTAAATATTTTTTTAATGTTTTTTAATGTGTATTAATATTTTTGACTCTGAGCTTTTCTTCCCAGGCCTCTGCTGAAAATGGACATATATCCAGTTGGACTAGTCCAGTCAACAAATGTAAAATAAAATAAAAATAAGAGACAAATCGTTAGTCCAAATCTTCTCTTACTGACCTTTGCGTTTCCAAAACTCTCCATCCCTTCATTTAGAGCTCATAACAGTGAAAAAAAAAAGTAATGCTGATGTTTCCGAAGGTTGAGAGCTGCTCAGTCGGTGCGTAGTTTGTAAGATGGTTGCTTTGGAAGTTAAAATAAGAGGAAAGGATAAGAATGTGGCCAAAATGTTGAAACACCTGTGTCTACTCATATTAGGTCGGGTGAAAACCATTTCCAGTATTTCATTAGGACCTCTTTGTTTAAGGAAACTTCACAGTTTAATTATCAAACTTGTTTTAAAGCTGTGGGGTCAGTACAGCCAAAAACACACACGACGAAGAGATAAAGGGAAGCAGAACACAAAGGCAAAACACATGTCGAGTCTGACAACATGCCAGGTAAGCATAAGCAATGAGCAGTCGGACTTTAAATTTGAGTGAAACTCTTGAAATACTGCTAGGAAAGCAGATTTTGCTTCTTTAATTGAAGAGACAGAGTATTTGCTTTCCCCAAGTTGGAAGAAGAAGGTATTAGGATATTTCATTTGGAATCTGATGTTTTTGGTAAAAAGAAGAGCAGAACAAGGGGAGAGAGATTGACAAGCCTGTTGTAAGGCTGGAGGCAAGTCCTGGGAGAAGGAGATATTATTTCCATTCCAGGAAAAAGGATTCTTCTTTCTAGTGGCAGTATTTTAATAACATCCTGGTAATTCAGTAGTTTAACATACACAGGTCCTGAGTGATTTATAACTTGTGACAGTCTGGCCGCTCGGTGAGCTCTCTCTATTACAGTTTGTTTAGATTCATTCATATTTTCAAGGACCGAAGAAAATATTTGTCTGATCATGTTTATAAGATTGGTATGTAGGATATGTTCAGGAATTCCCTCCCCGAATTATAATGTTATTGCACTTAGATCTTGCTTCTAAATCAATTACTTTGGCTTGTAGATCATGTATGAGTTGTAGATTGCTTTTGGTATCCTTTTATATCTGGTTTATTATGTTTCATTGTCGAAAATCCTTGCTTCTGTTTTCTCCATCCTGGTTACGATTTGATTAAGTGAGTCTCCAAAAAGATTGAAACTGTTTGGAGAGGTCTTGAATGGCTTGTTGTATCGAGTTTAGTGCCGATATCAGTTCATCCAAGTTATCCAATTGATCAATTTTTGATTTCCTGGTTGTTTTAAGGGTACCTTGCTGCCTAGTATTTCTAGCTTTTTAGTAATATTTTCTTTTTCTGGTGAAGCAACCGTTGAGAATTTAAGTTTTGTGGTTTGTGTTTCCATCCCCGAATCTTCATTTGACATCCTTGAAAAGATTCTGAAATAATTCCTGTAGTAGTTGAATATCAGGCCATTAGTGCCTCGTGGCTGTAAGACTATTTTCAGGAGATTTATAATCCAACTGGATCAGCTTCTTTTTGGCTTACCAGGATAATTTGTGCGTGTAGGTACAGCTTGATCTCAAGGATTTAAGTATTTAGGTGCAGTTATTGAGTTATTTCAATCAGCTTGGCATCATATAATCTTGATTTTCCTCAGAAATAGATTGGAGCTGAGGAGCAACAGTGCCTATAAGATAGTAGCCATCTTGAAAAGAGATAATTGTTTTTTCACTCTTAGTAGATGTCCTTCAAGGATGCATCTGCAGTCCTTACAAATGGGTAGTCCTGTCGTCAGGCAACCCTTCGGTCGGCCGGATTCCAAAGTCTGGGTCTGGCTTCGGCTGGTGTCACACTTCACCCGACGTCATAGCTGCAGTTTTTCGGGTATAAAGGCATCAGCCGACGCCATTTTCCCCCGTCTTTCTTGCCGCGTGGCGCCCGAAGCAGAAGCTGTTCGCAAGTGCCGGTCGGTCAGAACCAGAGATTACTACTACCGAATACTACTTCGAAGACTTCTAAAAAGCTAAGTACCCCGTTGGGGACTCTTTCTTGTCTCAGCCGATGTCAGAAAAAGTGAATAACTGTTTAACTTGTGGGAAACAAATACCTCATAAAGATTTCCACTCTTACTGTTTACCTTGTTTAGGCCCAGACCACGACGTAGCAGCTTGTCTAGCCTGTGCTACTTTTAACCGACGGACGCTTAGACGTCGGTCGGAATTTGCAGAACAGCTTTTCGGCTCTGATTTTGCTTATATCATGCCGTCGGACCCTCCGACTTCACAAATTACCAAAAAATGCAGGGAAAAGGACCGACACTCGCGGTCCGCAGTTTCGTCCGAAACCGTGGTTAAGCCAACCACGAGTGTCTCGGTTTCGGCTGAAACCGAGCAAGCGGTTCTTCCCCCAGCCGAAAACATGCCTTCTACCGAGGCCTCTTCTAGCCTGGTGGAATCGGCTTCTGAAATCCAACCTTCAGTTGCGGTTTCTCAGGAATTATCTGACACTATTCCCTTGGATATTTCAACCCCCGCACGTGGAGCTGCTAGGCCTCCTGCAGCCATGTCTATTAAGGCCTTTGCCAGGGCTAAAGCAGCCAAAGCTTCAAAAACGGTGCCTGTCAAACCCCCCTCTCACAGGCCCAGCACCAGTTCCCATATGCTTTCTTTGGCTGAGGATCTCATTTCTTTAATTCGTGGATCCCAGCCTCATCCAGACAGGACCTCTCATCCACCTCCAGAGAAGAGGCCTAGAGCAGAGCCCCCTGAGCCAGTATCCACAGATGATTCCTCTGATGACCCAGAACATACAGACCCTCCTGAGGCTCCTTATTCCCCTTACGAAGACTCTGATGCTGAAGAGTCCATTCCTTCAGCCTCTCCACCTGAGGAATTTTCCTTTGGGGAAATCTTGCATGCTATGAGGGAACAATTTCAGTGGCAGGGCCAAGATTTCTCAGACTCCAGAAAAAGGCTTAGAACCTTTCTACATTTGCCACAGCATAGGCCTTTAGCTATACCTCCAGTTCTTTCTGTTGTAGATGATGCATTTAATGATGCTTGCACTGCTCCTGATTCATTACCTCCGGCCCCTGCTAAGCCCGATAGGTTCTACAGGGTCCCGGACACTCATCACCATTTATACAAGGCTCCTTTTGCAGATCCAGAGACTATCTCCCAGGGCCCTAAAGCTGTAGCAACTACATCTACTAAAAACCCCCTCCCCTCTGAAAGGGAATCCAGATCCTTAGAGAGATGGGGTAAAAAAGTTTACACCTCTGCTACTTTGTCAGCTAGAGCTTTGAACTGCCAATTTCATATGATTCAATATCAAGAGTTTATGCTTGACCAGTTAACTAAAAAACTGTCCTCTGAAGAATCTTTAGATAAAAAATATGTTCAGGAAATGGTACATAACATACAGCAGGTTAGTAACCATTCTTTAAAATGTGGCTATGATGCACTGGAGGCTTCCTTTAGATCAGCTATGACTGGCACAGTTATCAGGAGACATGCATGGTTGAAAGAGCAGGCATTACCAGACCATGTCAAATCAAAGCTTTTGGATGCACCCATGGACAAAGTCAATTTATTTGGTTCCCCTGCACAGCAGGTACTAAAAAAGATGGAAGAGAAGGCGAAATCTGTACAAACTGTTAAAGATTTCTTACAGGTTCAACCTCCAAGGTTTAGCAGGAACTGGCCCTCCAAGAATTGGTCCTTTCCGGACTCCTCTAAGGCACAGAGAGGCAGGAATAGGCGATCAAGAGGCAGAAACCAATCCAGGGGTGCCTACAGGGGACGCCAGTGGCAAGGTAACAACCAGCGAGGCACGGACGCAGCCACCACCACTACAACAACACAATCACATCACAGTGACTTGGCTGTGGCGCCGCCTACCAGGGAACAACTGGAAGCACCCTTAGGCGGAAAGCTAACCTTATTTTCAAAGAACTGGCATTGCATCACAAGGGAAAAATGGATTCTGCAAACTATAGACCAAGGTTACAGGTTCCATTTCCATATTCTACCAGGAAAGAGAGGAATGCCAAACCTACCACCTACTCAAAGGGCAGAAGCTCTAAAACAAATATCTCAATTATTAAGAATGAGAGCTGTGGAAAAGGTACCATCTATGGAACAAGGAAAGGGATTTTACTCCAGACTCTTCCTGGTACCAAGAAAAGAGAGCAAATGGAGGCCTATTCTCGACCTGTCCGCTTTAAACACATTCCTCATTGTTCCAAAATTCAAAAAGCTGACCCTACAGCAGCTTCTTCCCATGCTGGGCAAGGAGTCTTGGCTGGTAACTCTAGATCTCAAGGAGGCATACCTGCACGTCCCCATACGACCAATTTGCAGAAGATACCTCAGATTTCTTGCAGGATCAGAGCATTATCAATTCTCAGCATTGCCCTTTGGCTTATCTACTGCGCCCAGAGTGTTCACGAAATGCTTGGCATCAGTAATTGCTCATTGCAGACTTCAGGGGATCCAAATTTATCCCTACCTGGACGACTGCCTGATACAAGCGGACAATAAAAGCAAGCTAACAGAAGACTTACAAAGAGTCATTTACCTGCTGCAAGCCCTGGGATATACAGTCAATATAAAAAAGTCAAGGCTGATTCCATCCCAAAGAATAACTTTTCTGGGTGCAGAGCTGGACACATCAAAACAAATGGCATTCCTAACTGCAGAAAAGAAAGAGCAACTACCTCTCTACTTCTTGGCATTAACAAAGCAGAACCATCTAACTGCAAGAAAAGTACTGCAAGCCCTAGGCTTCATGGCATCCTGCATAATTCTAGTCCCTCATGCCAGACTGCATATGAGAAAGCTACAGTGGTACCTAAAGAATTTGTGGTCCCAACACAAGCACAGCCTAGAAACCAAAATTCCAATAATCCCATGCCTGAAGCAAGAGTTCCTATGGTGGGCTCAGGCCTGTCAATCAAACACAGGATTGCCCTTCTGCAACAGTCAACCAAGCCAAACCTTCACGACAGATGCCTCAGACCTCGGTTGGGGGGCACACATGCTGGACAAGTGCATACAAGGCTTATGGACTCAAGACCAGCTGCGCCTGCACATAAATCTAAAGGAAATGCTGGCAGTAAAATTGGCAATCCAGTCATTCAGACCATTTCTCCAAGAAGGTCAGTTGATGATAAGGACAGACAACACCACAGTTATGTGGTACATCAACAAACAGGGAGGCACACATTCATATCCTCTATGCCGGCTGGCACTGGACCTATGGGATGTGGCTCTGAGCTACAACATTCAGTTACAAGCAATTTTTGTACCGAAAAGAAAACATTCTAGCAGACATATTAAGCAGAACTACCACAGATGCCCACGAATGGATGCTGCATCCGGACATCTTCAAAGCCATCACAAGAGAATGGGGATTACCACAAATAGACTTATTTGCATCCCCATTCAATCACCAGCTAAAGAAATTCTGCACAAGGACGTACCACCCACTTGCTTGGAAGGTGGACTCCCTATCTTTCAGTTGGAAAAACCTGACAGCATACGCATTCCCACCACTTCCTTTGATGCACAAGGTGCTTTTGAAGATCAAAGAGGAACGTCCAAGGATCATTCTGATAGCTCCAGACTGGCCAAGACAACACTGGTACCCTTTGCTGAGGAGCATGTCTCGGGAACAAATATGGGCACTGCCCCTGATCCCATTGCTGTTAACACAGAACAACTACAACATCCTGCATCCAAACCTGAAAACTCTGCAGCTAACTGCCTGGAACATTACATAAGAACAATTAACCCAAATTTATCCCAAAGGGTTAAAGACATAATCCTTGAGGCTCGTAGACCTTCAACAAGAAAGAATTATGCAGCAAAATGAAAAAGATATCTCATTTGGAGTACTGCAAAGGGAGAAGATGAAACCACCATTGCCAGCATGGGACTTGAACTTTGTGCTAGAAAAATTGACACTTCCCCCTTTCGAACCAGCAGCAACAGCAGAATTACAATACTTATCCTGGAAGACTGCTTTCCTGCTGGCAATCACCTCAGCAAGAAGGGTCTCTGAACTACAGGCATTAATGGCAGTGCAACCCTTCCTGATCTTCCATCAAGATAGTGTCCATGAGAACAAATCCTACATTTATGCCTAAGGTGGTATCCAGAGTGTCTTTAAATCAGGCTATCCACCTACCTACATTCTTCCCCAACCCACAGAACAGGGGAGAAAGACTGTTGCATACCTTGGATGTACATAGACAATTACGCTACTACCTGGACAGGACCAAGTCCAATAGAAAACTGACCAGCTTCTGGTAGCATATGCAACAGGAAAGGAAGGAAAACCAATTTCAAAACAGACAATCTCCAAATGGATAGGAAATTGCATTAGATTTTGTTACTCCTACCATGGAAAGAAAACTCCAGAGAACATCAGGCCTCACTCCACAAGGGCTACAGCCACTACCACAGCTTTCTTACGAGGAGTGGCTACCAAGGACATTATAGAGGCTGCTACTTGGACCTCCGTGCATACATTTGCCAAGCATTACAATTTACCTTTATACTCTAGATCCCGAGCAGGTTTTGCCACTGCTGTTTTGCAAGGGATCCTAACTACACCATAATCTCTCTTTTTTCCTCCTCCCTAGTTTAGCTATGGTATTCTACCCATTTGTAAGGACTGCAGATGCATCCTTGAAGGACATAGTACAGTTTTGTACCTACCATAAATGTAGATGTCCGATAGGAATGCATCTGCAGTCAGGATTACCCACCCACCTTCCCCTCTGTGGTACTCCTAGGGTATTTGCCATCCTTCAGCTAGCTTGGGGGGATCTATTATGGTGTATTTGTTTGTATATATGTACATACAAGCTTATTTTATGTGTTTGCTCTCTCCTATTTGGAAACATTGGCATTTATCCAAATTTAGCCATCCAAGAGGGCACCTGGCATCTGGGGCAAGAAACACTGAGGAAAATGGCGTCGGCTGATGCCTTTATACCCGAAAAACTGCAGCTATGACGTCTGGTGAAGTGCGACACCAGCCGAAGCCAGACCCAGACTTTGGAATCCGTCCGACCGAAGGGCTGCCTGACGACAGGACTACCCATTTGTAAGGACTGCAGATGCATTCCTATCGGACATCTACATTTATGGTAGGTACAAAACTGTACTTTTCACATGGCCCTACAAGCTGGATGTGCTGCCAGGTCTTCCTTTGGAGCCAGCAGTCTGACATTGGGAGTTTAATCTCTGTTAACTCTGGGACTAAAACTGGCAAGACTTAGTCAACCCAGCACCTAAAACTTTCTCAGGCTACCTTTGCCATTCCATTTTACCTGTCATGTTGAGTGCCGTAGGACCCATCTCCTGTTTATTTAGCTATGTGTTAAAACTGATTGTGCTGAAAACCAGCCCCTTTACAGTTTTTATGTAGAGTGCTTTGGTGCTTTATTCTTATTTTTTTCCCTTTAGCTTTTTGTTATGCCCAACTATATTTCATGTCAGTCTATTTCATTTGGTTCGCATTCTTTAAAACTTTTGGCAGTTGCTATAGTCAGACATCCCTACTTTCCTCCTCCTCACCCCCCTTTGGTACTGTTACTTTCTGTGGTAGATTGCTACAGTGGAATAGGAACAGGACTTCAAGATATTTAAGAAATGTAATGTGAGGCTGATATTCTTCTTCTTTCTAACCTGCTCCGTTCACTAAGCTCACTTCGCTCCACTCCCTCCCCCCCTATTCCCACTCACCCCCAGTACCTCTACATTTATTCTTAGCCTTAACCCCACCCCTAATTACTACCAATTAGGCTACACCACTAGTCACCCCTCCCCCTACATCCAACACAATCATGCTACTACCTAATATAATGACAGTCCTAACCTGCGTAGTTCTAGCTCGCATTACATCCTACCAAGGCTCCATAGTCACATGCCCCAACAACTTCCACTGTACTCTCTCAACACCCTCCCTCAAACATTTACAATATAACTACACAACCCCACTACCAAAAACATCCTTCCAGTACACATACTCCATTACCAAACACCTAACACACTCAAAAATAAAATATCCCTAAGATACCATAAGCAATTTACTATGTATATAAAACATATCCTAAACACCCTCTGTAAACTAGCCCTTGCTGGAGACATCCATCCAAACCCTGGTCCTCCCAAATCCAACCCAACCACAAACCCTAGTCCAAGCAACCCCCCCCCCTCCCACAACTCAACTCCTAGCCAGCAAAAAAACAACAGACCTACTTATAATGTCCCTAAACATCAGAAGCTTATGCAATAAAATCCAAGAACTACATGCCAGCATAATCATATATCCCCCAGATATTCGCTTCCTAACTGAAACCTGACTCAAACCTCACATCAAAAGTGAGGAAATACTTCCACCTGAATACAACATCCTTCGCATAAACAGATTGTCCAAAAAAGGAGGTGGTGTAGCATTGATATTTAAACACCACCTCAATATTCAACTCCTAAACACATCTGCCCCTCACCACAACAATGAAGAAATCCTTTATGCCAATCTCAAACTAAACTCAAACAAAACAATCAATATCATATGATGCTATTTCCCACCAGGGCAAAATATTACACCCCTAGAAAATCTTTTGAGCTGGGCCTCTACCCCAGGAAACCATCATTCTTGGCGACTTTAACATCAACTGGCTATCCTGTAATAACAATCTCCCAACCATTCACCTTAATCTCCATGGGTTCACTCAACTCATCCAATCCCCTACCCGAATCAACAAAAACACTAACAATCATACCTTACTTGACTGGATCCTAGTCAACAAAGCCCCTCACTCTTACCTAGCAGGCTGCCTACCTGACAGTCGTAGTAACCACTCCCCCACTTTCCTAATTCGGCACCACACAACAGTCTCAAGCCCCTTATCCACAGGCAAATATGGAACAAGTCCAACTTCAACCCCAATTCCTTCATCTCCTCCCTGCAAAAAATTAACTGGTCACCACTAAAATACCTCAGCCTAGATGAGGCTGTCCACTTCTTCAGCAGTACCTTCCTCTCCATCCTAAACACCCATGCTCCTGTAAGAAATGCCAAAGTCAGAACCAGGCGTGCCCCATGGTTGCAAAAGACCACCAGAACCCTAATGAAATCTAGAGATAAGACCTGAGAGCACTGGCGACTAACAAAAAATAACTCAGATAGGCAATCATTCCTTGAACTGCGCAGTAAAGCCAAAAAGCAAATAAAATTAGACAAATCCCTCTACTATAAATCCACCCTAAAGTCTACCAACTACAACCCTAAGCAATTCTGGTCCACTCTTAACACTATCCTCCACCCAGTGAAGGTTGATACCCCCCAGTCATCCATTCCCCCCCCTCCTACAGCAGTATTGCTGAATCCTTCAACAAGCACTTCACTGAAACTATAACGTCTCTAAACAAACATCACTTCCCTACAACAGCCCCCCAACTCCTAACCCTAAACCCCACACTCCTCTTTTCTACTTCACCTCAGTGCCTACCTCCAACGTAAAAAGACTATTGTCAAAACTTAAACTCACCAAACTCGCAGCTGACAACCTCCCCTCTGATTACTTGAAAATTGCAGCTGATACACTAGCCTACCCAGTTTCAATTCTTATCAACCATTCCATAACAGAAGGTTATGTTCCCTCAATATGGAAAATATCCCACATCATTCCCGTCCACAAAGGCACCCCCTCCACTGACCTTTCCAATTACCGATCCATTGCTATCCTCTCCCCTCTCTCCAAGAAACTTGAAAAATGTATCAACACCCAGGTCTCCAACTACCTCCTAGCTAATAATCTCCTCTCCAAACCCCAACATGGTTTCAGGCCATATTACAGCACTACCTTCACTCTGCTCTCCTTCACCAACACTATACTTCATCACAAAAACAATGGCCTCTTCTCTACTGCCGTATTTCTAGATCTCTCAAAGGCCTTTGACATGGTATCTCATGAGCTACTACTCTTTACTCTCCCCAACCTCTCTTTCTCACAATCAGCCTGCAACTGGTTCCACAGCTATCTACATGGACGCCAGCAATCAGTAATCTGGGACGTTAACCTATCACCTTGCCTCCCAGTTACTGTCAGAGTTCCCCAAGGGTCTATCCATGGCCCTCTGCTATTCTCACTTTTCACTGACAACCTACATACTGCCACCGCACAAGCATCTCTTGTACAGTACGCAGACGACTCTACTCTCATCTGCTCTGCCCCCACTCTACCAGAACTACAACAAATCACACAGGAATCATTTTGTTCTGTAGAAAGCTGGCTATCCAATGCTCGGCTCCTACTCAATCCAAGTAAGACAAAACTTCTCCTGTTCCAACCTTCCAAAGCCACCCAAAACACCCCCCACTTCAACATTCTCACCAAAGACAATACCATCATCTCTCCATCAGAACACTCAAAATTACTTGGTGTGGAAATAGACAACAAACTTAGATTTGACACCCACATATCTTTCACAATAAAAAAAGTTCACAAGACACTTGGTGCATTGTATCGAAGCCGCCAATTCCTAACCAAGGTGGCTAGAATCTCCATAGCCAATTCCCAGCAATCTCCACCGTACTCTATGCATCCCCCAAACTTATCAACCTTAGACAGACAGACCTACACAAGCTGGATGTTTGTTACAACAAAATTGCTAAATTTGCCACTGGAACCTCCTACCGCAGCCAACATTGTATCTCCCTTAAAGAACTAAACTGGCTAGAACTCCCACAACTCCTTCACTTTAATCAACTCACCCCCGCTCATAAACTTATTAACCACCCCATAACATCCCTTCCCTTCAAACCCTTCTCTAACCCTATCACTCCACTAGGCCCCTAAGATCAAGCAACAGAAATCAACTCACTGTTATCAAACCCAAAAACTCAGCAGGAAAAGCCATATTTTCATGTACCATATTTAAACTTTGGAACAATCTTCCACCCTCTATAACTACTCTACTTTCCAGCAGCCTTTTCAAGACTGCGCTCATATTCCACTTAAATTTTCACTGGCTTTGTCCTTGTTCTAATCCAGACTGACACCCCCCCCCCCTTACCCCCCCCACCTAGACTCTTAACCCACCTATACTACCGCCACTTCTAACCACAGTCAGAATTAGATAGTTGTCTTTACATACTTTAAAATCTTGTCTGACAACTTTGTTACTAATATTATAAATGACAATAAACTATCTTAACTTGCAACAGTTACTGTACATACTGTTTGATAATCAATATCTTGTTATTGTATTAAAGCCAACAACCTGTAATGTTGTTTACTATTGCTACAACTTTGTATCTCTATTTATCATGTACATGATGTGGAGCTTTTCTCCCCGGGCATCCGCTGAAAAAGGACCTGCGTCCAGTCGGAATTTCCCAGTAAACAAATGTAAATAAATAAATAAATAAATAACTAAAATAAAACTACAATGGTACCTAAAAAGTCTTTGGTGTCAACACTCTCAAGACCTGGAAACTATCATACCAATGATACTTTGTCTAAGGAAAGATTTTCTTTGGTGGGCAGCAGCATGCAACCACAACAAGGGACTTCCCTTCTCACAACCCCACGCCGCCCAGACCCTCACCACAGACACATCAGACTATGCCTGGGATGCACACCTGGACGGCAGGTGCATTCAGGGCCATTGGAGCCCAAATCAAATACGTCTGCACATCAGCCAAAAAGAGATGCTAGCTGTTCAGCATGCCCTGACAGCTTTCAGACCCCTACTCTCGCCGGGGCCTCTGCTGATCAAAGCATACAACACCACAGTAATGTGGTATATCAATAGGCAGGGAGGGACTCACTCTTATCCTCTCTGCAGGATCACCATGACCCTTTGGCACACAGCCTCAGCCATGCAACTACAACTGCTAGCACAATTCCTGCCAGGCTCCCTAAACTCTCTGGCAGGCAACTTAAGCAGAAACTTGCTAGACCCACACAAGTGGCAGCTAGACCATGGAACCTTCACCCTTGTAACCCAGAAATGGGGCACCCTGAAGGTGGATCTCTTTGCCTCCCACTCCAATCATCAGCTCAGCAAATTCTGCACCAAGGAACCTTACAGCAAGGCCTGGAAAGTGGATGCTCTATCCTTCCAGTGGGTAAACCTCTCGGTCTATGCATTTCCCCCTCCACCACTCATTTCAAGGGTACTGCTCAAAATAAGGGAGGAAACACAGAGGGCAATCCTGATTGCCCCAGACTGGCCACGCCAGCCCTGGTACCCACTGCTGCACAGCCTGTCACCCCCCTGCCACCATGGCACCTACCTCAGATCCCAACACTTGGGAAAAACAGAGAACTACCCATGAATCTAAGGCTCTTCTGAATAAAGTCAGGGATTCACAGTACCTAATGTCTAAGTGGATTCTGTTCCAAAACCTCAATACTGATTGAGAAACATATCTAATTCTTCTGGTTGTTCTGGACTGTTCGAGTTTATATGAAAGGTTGCCGTCACAAAGAGGTCTGTATTCTGTAGTAAATTCAAGGCCCAGCAGTTTTCTTAATTCCTCTCATGCTGGCGCTTTAGAAGTTAGGCATAGACTTCCCAAAATAAAGTGATATGTAATTGCGTAAAGGCCCAGAAACTACAGATGTCCGAAATATAATATTATCCTTACATGATGGAAACCTCTTGATAAATTGTCATTGCACACATTCTGAAGAGAGCAAAGTATCCTTTTTATTTGTACAGAACCTGGAATTATAGTCTACAGTTGGCCTAATATAAGAAGTATTTATATTAAAGTATATATATATTTAAAGTATTTTTGTTAAAAGTGCATGGGATCTAGTGAGCAAATTTCTTTAGATTAGACCAGCAACTTTCAGAGCCATGATTTTAACCATGTAAATGTTATCTTTGAAATTCAGATTCCTATTTATTAATATCCCCAGTCTTTAATGGAATTGACTGGATTGACAGTAGACTTTTCCAGGAATATGGCAGAGTTAGGCCTAACTACACCAAAGTACATTACACTACTGTGATTTTAATAAAAGTTGATGTCATGCTCAGTCTGCCTGTTTGTGCCTTTTTTATCAAGTCCCTTCTTATCAATTAATAATATTGTAGAGTTTAAAGTTATCAGCATATTTAGCTGTTCAATGTTTACATGAATTTGTGAAGAAGGAAAAGACAGTATTAGACCCAGCTCCGATCCTTAAGCGACGCCTAAGCTAAGATTGGCTCAGTCAGAACTATGTCTGAGAGCCATAATTTAATCCACTTTACCAAGAATGAGTTTACCCTTAAGACGTTCAGGCTGTGAATAGTAATGCTGTGTGGAATGCTGTGAGAAACTTTTCAAGGCTTAGATAGACCACTGCAACCCATATTCTTTCATCTGTTACATTAATGACCTTATAAAAGGCAGTTAAAACCACAAGAAAGTCAAATGGCCCTTCTTGAGTCCATGTGGAAAAATGTCAAGAGAAACTCCATAATGACTGTTGCTTTCAGATATGGCAGGTAGACATTTTTCAAAGCATTTGCTAAGCAAGAAGTATCAACTGATCCTGGCCAACATCGGGCTGCCCTGGGCGGGAGATCCCTATAGCAAAGAATACTGCAACAGTGATGTAGAAGGACATCTGCTATCTCTCTGGTCATCTTAACCTCTTCATTCCCTTTTTCCCTCTACATACTGTGATTTGACTGTATTTTTGATTGCAATACTTTCATCATGCCAACTTTGATTTCCACTCTATATGCAATGCATGTATGTTTTGTGTTTTGTCAGCCACTCTGTATATATTGTCATTGATCTATTGGCTTTATATCTTTAAGCCAACTTTGACATGCAGTTTTTATATAATGTGTGCATATATTGAATTTTTGTCATTCACTCTGTATATAACGTAATGTATCTATTCTGTTTACCCAGGGCTGAGATTGAAGTAGGTTCAATGGGATCAGTACTCTGTTCCAGTTAACAAATTCAGAAAGAAAAAGATGAAAAAGATGCTGTACAGTTTTAAAGAAGGGTGTGATAAAAATATAGAAATGGAAGAGTCAGCATGCATCTTGCTAGGCATAGATATCACTTTTGGCGATGGTTTAGCTAGAGGCCGATAGTAGTTCTTTGTAAATGTCCAGAATAAAAATATAATTTGTCTGTGATGGCTAGAAGTGTATTTTAGCTTCAGAGACAAAACATAAGTTAATGATTTTTCTGAGACGTAATTGCTGTTTAAGATGTCCATATGTTGCACTTTTTTCTTAACTTATTTAGAATCTCCTGTTTCCATTTTTTGATAGTTTCTTCTTAGTGCTTATCTGTATCCCATGTTGAAGTAATAATTGCTATTAGCTTCAAAGTTCAAAGACTGATGTTATTAACCGAACACTGAATTCAGAAAATATTTTTCCTTCTGGGACTGCTTACAGAACTTTCAGCTGTGTAAAGTTTATGTAGTAATTAAAATGGTGTCTGAGAGCTGGAAGTGCTACATCATTAAAGCATCCCATCTCTGACACAGTGTAATGTAAACAGCTTGTTATTTAAATGGCTGGGCATATAGCTGCCTGTGCAAATATTTGCTAATTACTGCTGAGTGGCAGCACTGAGTCTTAACAAATGAGCAGTGGAGTTCCTGGTTTTAAGTGTCATTTTCACTAATGTATTGCACCCTTTAAAAGAGGAAACATCTCAGCACAAACAAAAAGAGACAGAAGGAAAATCTGGAAGAATGGTTTATGTTATAAATGCTGGAATTCTGTCAGAAAATTGAGAAAATGTTTATTAAGCATATAGTTGTTTTGAAGAGAAATACGTTATCTACCTGATCCACTGCAGAGAACACTGTTTAATGGTTACATGGTTGGTTATATCTCTTCTACCAGTCAGAATTCTACACTTTACTTTTGTAAAAATCCTAGGATTGGGAGCCTCCTTTCAATTAATGCCAAAAAAAAAGTACTCCGTAATGTAACATACCAGCTCTGTTAAAGGATACATCATCAGGGCCCACAGTTTCTTTGCTGCTTGTACAGTTTGGATGTTGATCCTTGCAGTTGTCCCTATTCATGCTTTAACACTAGTGACACTGTAACCGACAATGTCACTGTCTGATCACCATCCAGGATTTCCAAAAGTGCTGATTGTACTCTCCTGGAGAACAGTACCATTTTGGCAATTGCCACAAATGTCAAGGATGCAGTCTGGCTACTTGCAAGTGACGAAGGGAAAAGTTGTTAGGCTTTTTTATGTTGAAAAAAGTCAATAACTCAAGAATTATTTGCTTGAAGACTCTTGGACAGGTCCTTCTTATAGCCTCAAACAAAAGTCAAATCACTACTACAAGAACAAACACTTGCAGAGCAAGTTGAGTCTTGATCTCTCTGATGCAAGTCCAGTGTTAAGTCAGCCCCATCCTCAAATCCTGCAGGTAGTGAGCTGATGCTCAGCTGGCAGGAGCCTGAGATAAAGCCTGTACTGAGCATTTGTTGAGAGTGAGATGACTGAAGGAAGCATAATCTTGGCTTCTACCCTGGGCAAAATATCTTGAGATTCTTATGCCACTTTACGCTAAGGTGATTATCTGGAGATTGTGGTCATCTTGCCCAGTACTAAGAGCTGCCTCCTGAGGCATCCTCTCACACATGAATGTGTTAATTGGGACTAAGGGCTGGTCTCATGGGATGTAAACCAAGAACCAATAACTGCCAAAACTAAAACGTAGGAAATAAGGCACCACAACCGAAGTAGAACTGCTGTAGTAATAAATAGAATTGCTGCCACACTCCAAAGGAAAATCCAAGGCCCATAAACGCTCCAAACAAAATTTATTGAATAAAAACAAAACAAATAAAAGCGTCGACCTAGGTTTCGTCCGTTACACGAACTTCATCAGAACAACACATACTGCATATGAATCACTTAAATATCATACACATTGTTAATTAATGAGCCCATTAACCAATCAAATGCACGTGAAGAAATTCAAAAACCACAACAAAATGAAAGGCAGCTAATACAAGTAATATTTAAACCTATATAAAACTATCAAATATAGTGGACCCCTCCAATCCATGAAAATATATTATAATGAATATTCTACAAAAAATGTAAATAAATATGTGGTTAAAATTTCAAGGACCATATTGATATGTAAGAATAAAATACGTATAAAAAATACAATATATATGTATATGTGATAAATTGTCTTAATTTATAATTATTATTTTTATTAATAATTTGTTATTATTTTATTAACCTATTGAATGTTATTTATCTATGTGCTACTTAAATAAATTCTATAATACATGGTAATTGTAATAAGATAAATATGATAAATATATATATATATGGGGGAAGTGTAGTGTACTAATATACAAAAACTAACTGTGCCAATTCCTTGCAAAAACAATGATATATATGTAAATAATACAATACCATATGTAATAATTAATATTATATCTATAAAGAAAACAAAAAATCTTTATAATGGAAAACTACTATGTTATTTAAAAATATATGTTATATATATATATAGTGGACCATATTTGGAATAAATAAGGGGATAAAAACCAATACGAACCATAAATATGTACATATAAATAAATAAATAATTAATAAATATATCAACAATTAAATATGTACACCATGTTATATATATAAATTCAATATGAAATATGCAAATCACACATATATTTGACCTATAGAAGTATATATATTTTGTATAAAGATCTGTCCAATAATAAACATGTTGAATATAGAACAGAGTCCCATGTGTTTGTGTGTGTATATATACCAGTACCTTACATGTTATACAACAGAACCATATAGTAAAACGCATAAATAGTATACATAATCAGTTTAGCCATATGGTGGTGCCTTATTTCCTACGTTTTAGTTTTGGCTGGTCTCATGGGATGACCTCTTCAAAGATCAATATGGGCTGACAGGTTTTAAGCAAGTATTAGGGTTTGTACTTCAGACCTATAATCAAACAGATGTTTGATGCCTGGTGGGAGCTTGTGTTATGAGTGCATGTCTGTGATCTGAAGTCCAAGAGTGTTTCAATACAAGCCTCTCCCTGGAACTTAATCCCTGTGCCTAGTGCATGACTGAGCACTTCATCCCGTTACCCAGTTGCCAGATGTCAGTCTGACACTCGCAGTATGGTGAGTGAGCTTACTTTCATTGGAAGTAGGGTCAGGTTACTCCCTGAGAGTACAAATTCTGCAATGATTCAGAAATGAACATGGACAATGAATCCACCCCCAGCCACAGCTCTTTTGAATGATCTCTCCTTTAAGGAAGCGAACAGGCTCAAGATTAACAGACTGAACTGACACCGAGTCCCTTTCATTGCCCCCCCCCCTTCCCAAAAAATGCATGGCAGAGTTTCTGTGGAAGTAGCCCTGTATTATTTTCCTTGAAACTAACTATCCCAAATATTAATAAGGTCACATTGAGGCACACTGACTCTGCCTTTTTGGTCTTTAATATGGACAGTACCCTCTATAAGTTGCTACCTTAATGAGCTTAACAAACATCCCATTGCTGACTTCTGCATGATATTTCATACAGATATTTCACCCCAGAGGTAAGAGCATTTTACCACTTGTCGCCAGACAAAAAGTCTACAGATGTGGAGAGTTGTAGAAAACAAATGTGTTCCTTTGCATTACTGGAGATTAGCATCTTCAGCTGTTCATCTCACTTGTGCCATTTCAGGTTACATTTGGTTAGAAAATGTCTGGGTAAGCTTGATGACTCTCAAAGTCTGGGCTCAGGGGGAGACTATTAATGCTGCTGTTGTCTGTTGCTGCCACAGAAGGAGACTGTGTCTCTTGCTGTAATTTTGACTGTGATGATGCAAACTCAGACATTTGCTGGCAGAAGATGGAATAGTTGATGTTCTTATCCGTGAAAGAAAAACTCAAGAAGAAAAGATCCAGGATGCCTCTTTCTTGGGGCATCCATCTTGAAAAAGTTTTTTTTTCTTTTTTGACCAGTCCATCTAGGACCTAATCATTGACTTCCTTAGGGGAGAAAAAGTCCTTACAGGAGAAAAAGTCCTTACCTCTATGCATGGCCTTTGAGACCCATCCTCTTTCCTCCACTACTTCCACTTTGGCCCGTCTAACCCTAAAGGAGGAAGGGGCCTTCACATTGCTTGAGGAGGGCCCTTAAGCATTGCATATATTTGCCCCTCCAGTCTTAACTTAGTTGGCTAAGAGGATAGTCTCCTCCAGCTGCTGTACTCTAGTCTTGAGTGCCTAGCAGTTGAGTTTTGCTCTAGCTTAGAGAATTATCAGCAAGAGTCAGTGGGTCCTACACGTGGTCTCTCTAGACCTTATTCCTGTGCTTTCTGATTACTCCTGCAGAAAGATGTCTGGTGGACAGTCCATGTTAGCATTTATCTTGAGAGAAGACCAACCTCTACTGCTCAGAGTAGCTGTAGAGGCCATCTTGGCTTTGGTGTAAGGTCAGGAGCTTTACTGCCCATTGTTTGTTTCCAGAGAGAATATATGATTTCCATTCCTTTTGAGGTCTCAGAAACTTCAAACAGTACACCCATTGCATCCAGTTCTATATGATCGTAGTGAGAGGGATAATGCCTTTGTTAATGCAGGATGTTTGGATGTTATTGTTGGGTGTAATGGATGCCTTTTGGCATATTGGCATCTGGGGTCCTCACAGGAGATTCTTCCTCTTCATTCTGGGTGGACATCATTTCTAAATAGGAGGGTTCCTTCTCATCGCCTGAGGAGGGTCCCTTAAGCATCACATAAACGTGCCCCTTTCAGCTTAGTTGCCTAAGAAGATAGTCCCCCTCCCAATTTGGGCATTCCTCACTACCCAGACTTTTCACCAAGATGTTGCCTGAAGCATCACATAAGGTCTTCTGGTGTTTCCTTACCTGGCCAACTGGCTTCTGGTGGACCCTTTTGTCAGAACTCACTTGAACTGCAGTCCATTGGAGTGACAGCTGATCAGAGAAAGTTTTGTCCAACTCCTTCTCAGAAGAATGCCTTTGCCAGGTAAGAATATTTTTCCTTTCCTTTCTTTGTAAAGGGCCTAGAAGATCATGGCCTGGGCTACATGGGTCTGAATGGAGATAAGTCAGCAAGCAAAGGAGAGTAGTATTGCTGAAATTGAGTTTATCCTCAAGTCGTGATGAGTACCTTCACAAGGTGAACCCTGTTTTTCACAAAATCTCACCAAGACGACACTGATATCTAGACTATATTTTATATAGCATAGATCATAGACAGACGTAGGTCAAAAATTAAAAAAAGATAGCTGGGTGCACAAGACCCAGGATATAAAAGTGCCCAAATCCTGTTAGGTGCACTGGTGCCAGGACTGGAAAAAATGACAGTGTAGAATCCTCAGAATATGGAAACATTCCTACAATGGGGCTAGGCCAGGAGCAGTGGGAGGAGGGTCTCCCTGTTGTAGAAGGAAGTAGCAGTTCACAAAAATCACAGAAACTGATAGGCCAAAAAAGAGCCATAAAGACAATAGAGTGGACTGTTGAGGATAAGAAAGAAATTATGTATTGTTACTATTATGCAAAAAGCCTAAAATTGACATACACAAGATATACAAAAAGATTAAAAGAGAGGAAAGAAAAATACTTCCACGAGAAAAACTGTCAGAAAGCTCAAATAAAAATTTGAGTTCATTAATACAACAGATTTGTGAAAAACATATAGACCAAGAAACTGTGATCTCTTTGAAAAAAGAACCACCTGAGGAAGTGCAAACATATAAACAACAAAACCTAGAGATTTTTGAAAAGTATAAAAAAGAAATGTGGATATGGGAAAGAAAGAGAGATTTGATATGGTGCAATATTTATGCAAAGTCAAAAGCCAAATTAATCAATACAAAAGAGGCAGCCCCAAAGATATTCAAAGAGAAATACAGGCAAAGGCATCCAGATATAGAAAATTTCACAATAAAAAAAATGTCACATAGAGGGAATGTAGAAAATAGGCTTAGTAAAGCAGAAGTAAAAAAATAGAAGCTGAAGTTATGGAATGCCTGCAAAGTGAAGGATTTAGTGTAGAAGGCTTAACAAAGGTTGCATCATAGCATGATGAAATGGGTCCCCAAAGTAAGGAGAAACAGGATGATCAGGAGACTTCTGAAGAAGAAATATGGACATAGGAAAGAAAAAGAGATTTAATATGGTGTAATATAGATGCAAAAGAGAAAGCAAAATTAATCAATACAAAAAGAGCAGCACCAAAGATGTTTGAAGAGAAATACAGGCAAAGGAATCCAGACATGGAAAACTTTACAATACAAAAAATAAGAAGACAAAGAGGAAAAGTAAAAAATAAAATTAGTAATGGAGAAGTTAAAGAAATAGAAACTGAGGTTATGGAGTACCTGCGAAGTGAAGGATTCAGTGTAGAAAATCTAACTCTAAATCTAAAGCACCACAGCGGGATAGAGCAATAGACTTCCAAATTAAGGAGAGACCAGTGGAGAAGGAAGCAACTGGGCAGTTACCATGAAGGAACAGGACACTGTGGCAACTTTGATGCAGTCATTGTTGATGAGTGATAGGCCAGTGAGTTCCCATATGACAGAGCAATGGATAACACATGAAAGTGAAAAAATGTGCCACGGGAGGATGCTTTAGAACTCTCTGTAGAATGCCTGCTGGAAATGGAGAACAAAAAAATGTGCCCTCAGTTTAGAAGAAAATGAGCTAAGAGAAGAGTTGCTTGATTTAATAGAGTTAGATATATTAAGATCAATGAAAGAAACTGACTGCAGAAAGTCAATAAAACCCCAAAAGTCAGAAGTTTGATAAAACAAATGAACACAGTAATTAGGACTGTCCATAGAGATCCATGTGATATAACAGACGTAAACAGGATATATTACTGTGCAGCTAAATTAATAACAGATAAAATTCTACCACAAGAACATAGAGAAAGGAAGGGGAAAATTTGAATACCATCAAGGAAGTATGGAACAGAGAAAACTATAAAGCAATTAAGACAAGTGTCACTGTTAGAAGAGTATAGAAGAGGGAACAGATCAACAAAAATACTCAGAAAGACATGATAAAAGCAGTGTGCAGTATTATAATGGATCAGATTTGTCTTCTAGTATTGCAAATAATAAACTAAAAATCTCAGCACAGGCAGAAAAAAATTTGAAGATACACAGATAAATGTAAAGGAAAAGTACAATATACGCAATTTATTGACGATCCCAAAAAGTTCTGTAGAGAATTGGGAAACAAGGCAAAATGAATTGAAACACTATCTAAAATAGAAGAAATAAATACATTTTGGAGAAACATCTATGAAGAACCAGTGGAATATAACAAAGATGCTAAATGAATGGATAGAAATAGTAAAAGAAAGAATAAGAAGTTCAAAGGTACAGGATATGAAATGGGATGAAGTAATGGCCAGCGAGATTGAGATAAAGTTAAGAAAAGCCTCCCATTGGAAAATCCCAGCCCAGATGCAGTACCTAACTTCTGGCTAAAAGTTTTAACATCTTTGCACAAAAATTTAGCCATGAGTAAGAACTATTTATATGCACACCCCGAACAGACACCAATCTGGTTAACCACAGGAAAAACAATGTTCCTACTTAAAAGTGAACCTGCAAGTTATCCTAAAAATTGCAGACCAATAACTTGCCTTCCGATGACATATAAACTATACACTGGAATTAATGCCAACAGAGTTTATAGACGTTTAGAAGAAAATTCAGTCATGGCACTAGAACAAAAGGGTAATAAAGTCATATGGAACAAAGGATAATCTGTTGCTAAATAAAGTCATAATGGAGAACTGTAAGAATGGGAAGAATCTAAGTATGGCATGAATTGACTACAAAAAAAGCATTTGATAGTGTCCCACATTCATGGATAAAAGAGTGCTTTAAAATGTGTAAGATACACCCTACACCAATTGACTGTATTACAGTAACCACGAAACAGTGGCAGACCACTTTGCAATTAAGCCGTGATAAAGGGCAAGTTATTATTCAGGGATAAAAATTCAAAGGGGGATATTCCTGGGTGACTCCTTGTCACCGCTGCTATTCTGTCTTGCCATTAACCCATTAAGCTGTCTACTTAACAGATTAGTCCACGGCTATAATTTGGCTCCTAGAAAACAACAAAGTGTAAAGACTTCTCATCTTCTCTTTGTCGATGATTTGAAACTGTATAGTTCATCAGATGAGAAGCGGAAAATACAACTGCAAGTGGTCAAAACTTTTTCAGATGATATAAGAATGTCATTTGGTTACAGTTTTGGAGTGAATGACTGGCCTCAAAATGTGTTGGATAGATTAGACAGGAAAACGAGAAGGATGCTCCATGCTCACCAAATGATTTATAAAAATCAGTGCATACTAAGATTATAGATTCCGCGTTCTGAAGGAGGTATGGGCCTCCTTGAAATTGATTACATGTATAGATCTGTAGTCGTGGAACTGCACACATATCTGCTGACCTCACAAGACCCAAACGTAGTGAAAGTTTTGAAACATGAGGAGAAGAAATCTAAGATGACTTCCCTGCTTAGTCTAGCAGAAGCATATTGGCATCAAGCAGGAATGAAAATCAAACCAGAAGCAGATAAAAATCAGGCAGCAGCTGAATGCACCAGAAGACAAAAGAAAGAATACAAGGTGAAGGATCAGATGGAAAGGCAAGAAATGAGGAAAATGCATAAATATAGTTGCAAGTATAAAAAACTTCTGGAACAACATCTTTTTGATCAGAATGCAGGAATGGTTAAGGAGAGCTGAATTCAAACCAAAAGATGAAATGTTAATATTGACAGCCCAAGATAGTGAGCTACGTATATGTTGGTTTACAAAGTCCGTTGAACATGTAGGAGAAACAGACAAATGTAGGTTTTGTAAAATAGAATTGGAAACAGTCGCACACTTTATTGCTGGTTGTGCCATACTAATGGCAGAAGGACTGTATACTGAAAGGCATGTGGCAAGACTGTTGCACAATCTGGTAATTGTGCAAACATTGTAATATTAAGTAGCTGAAAAACACTGGAAACATGAGCCACAAAGCATCATAGAAAATTATGAGGTCTACATCACATGGGATCACCGATTACCAACAGTTCAAAGATAGATGCGAGAAAACCATATATAGTGGTCCATGAAAAGAAGACAAAAGTAGCATTGGTCATTGAAATCGCTACACCCAGTGACTACAGTGTCTTACATACAGAGAGACACAAAGTCATAAAATATAAAGATTTGCAGGCAGAAACAAGAGCAATGTGGAAGAAAGATACCCAGACAGTTCCAGTAATAGTAGGAGCAACGGGTCTTATAAAAAATAATCTACAATTGTATTTAGATATGTTATCATTACATATAACTCTCTCCGAATTGCAGAAAGAGTCATTACTGGGCACATTGTGGGTGCTGCAAAGAGCACTTTTTGCTGACATCAAAGACTGAAACAATACTAATTTCATGAACTTTAATCGTACTTTGACTTAGGAATGGGATCAATTCCCGTCATGGTATTAGAAACCCAAAAGACTTGGAGAAGTTGAAAAAGTGAGAGAACTAGAACAAGGTCCAAGTTTAGAATCTGATAAGCATTCTGGTCATAATGGCTTTCATGATCTTTATGGGGCACTTTGCTTGGCTGCAGATGTGGGTTTTGTAATTGACTGTGAGGCATCAGTAGCTTCACAGACAGTATAAACTCACAGATTAGCTTCTGATGTTGAGTCCATCTCATCAAGCCCTGGAGGTATGGAATGCCTGCAGGATGGATTTACCCTTCTGCAGTTGAATCTATAGCAAGGTTTTCTAGTTGATGTTTTAGTTATGACCTGGGAAGCTCAACTAAGCTACAGCATGGTGCAGATAATTTAATTACCCCTCCCCAAAGTAGGGAAGTGCCACATTAACCAGTTGGAGCTGATGGCAGTACTAAACCTAAATGTCTTGGAGATGTTGCTGCTTCTGGGGCCTCTGCTCAACCTGGATATGCAACCAGCCTATCATGTGGTGTTTGATCAAGCAAAAGAGCATAAGTACCTACCTTCTCTGCAGGAAGGCAGTGCTTGTCTGGCAGCGGGCCATAGGCAGGGCATCAGTCTCAGTAGTTCACATCCTCGATAAATAGATGAGCTAGTGGACAGTTTGAATTCCTGTCTTCTGGAGTTGTGGAGTCAGAATCAGTGTTTCTTAATTTTATCTCAGACATGATACACTCCAGAGTTCAGCTTTATTGACACTTTGGAGGAAAACAGTTATCTGCCACTCTGGAGAACACAACCCGCTTACTTTTCTGTTTGGTTCAGTAGAACATGGTGACATAACAATGTATGCGTTGTGTCTCTTGTGGTAGGGTATATTCTTATATACTTTTTTGCTGAGTTCACTACTCTTCACAGAGTTTGGGGATGGAAGTCCTTTTAATGGCTGAGAAGGGAGTGGTTTCAAGCTCTAAAGTCTGTAGTGATACAGCAAACTTTTCAAATCCAAGTCAAGGATATCTCCAGCAGTTGTCTTGACAGCTTTATCCTCTTTTGAGCCTGGCTCTTGATAAAGACCCTCTGATTCTACCAATACGACTGTCAGGGTATCAGTTTCATAGGGTTGTGATCCAGTTTTCAGGTCATTTGGCTGTCAAGGAACACTGACTCCCTCAGATTTGTGTCATAAACCTGTTCCCAACCTATTCGTCTAGCTGATTTTTATACTAAGTTATGTTTCTGGATGCTCTTATGTAATAAGAGTTTGTTCCAGAAATGTGGAATAACTTGAGTATTATGGTGATTAGGCATATGTACTTTATTCATATTCGTGATGAAGGTCATTTTCCTATGCCTATGTATATTAGAAAGTATTTATTTGAAGATCAAAACCAGTCATTAATACTAGTTGTAATATAAACTTGCCTGAAATATACCTGTAAATAAGTTAATCTTCTCCTGTCTCAGAGGTTCTAGTCTCAGACGTTATTGAAGCTGCTAAGAAGTATTCCACTTGGCAAGCCTCTGCCTCATTTGTGATAGCAGTTCTTAATTTGGGTGAAGTATTCCGTTTGTAGATTATTTTGGCTTACTTTAGCACCTTTATGAATTAAGCCTCTGTTTCTCCTCATTCAGGGTAAATGTATTAGCGGTTTCTGCACATCATGACCTTGTACAAGACAGAACTGTGGCTCAACATCATCTGGTCAAGGAGCTCTTTAAAAGAGTCTGCACTACAGTCCTGTTTTGAAAATAAAAATATTCCCTGCATAGAATGTGATCTCCATTGCTGACAGGCTTGCCTGCCTGCTGTGCAAGTCTACAGGCTTAGTGGCACTGGGTTGTTTAAGGGAAAATTCTGCTCCTGGTAGCCATCTCCTCTGCATAGGATTTTTGTAGCTTCACAGTTATGTATAGGAAATCATGTCCGTTTTTTTATGAGGCTAGGCTGTCCCTAAGGATGAAACAAACCATTTATCCTATGTTGTCCTTTCTGTCTGTCTCGACTGATGGGTTACCACCTTGAGGCGAATCCAAGCTGGCAACACTGTTCTCTCCTCTCATAATGCACTGTTTTAACAGAAATACTCTCGATCTCCAAAGCTTCACTCAAGACGTTTCTCCTTTATTCACTTGTTACGCCATTTTTCTTCCCCTGTAGTATACATTTGTCCCTCTATTTAAAACAAAAAAGTCTTCATCTCGCCCTTTCTGAGACTTGTTTATGCCTGTTAGTTTCCTCCTTACTACAGAAAATGCATCACATTTCAAAAAATGCCTAAAATGCATGCGTAAGATCCTGCTCCAGGATCTGCATATTCAGTGCAGGTATTGCCTGGGCCCTGATCACTTGAATGTTGTGTGCGATTTTTCTTCTTTAGTCAACAGGCCTTGTTGGATAGGAATAATAAGTTGATCCTAAGAAGCCATCTCCTAGGTTCAGTTTGAAATTCTTCCAGATATTCATTTGCTGCTTTCCTTCCTGAGCTTTCCCAAAGGTGGTGAGACTCAGATAACAACATTTTTGGATACAGACAAAGAAAAAGACAATGATGGATCTAAAGACAAGTCTAAGGACAGTGATAATGGCTCTAAGACTAGAGAGAAAGAGAAAGAGAAAAGAATTCTGATATTTATTCACCTCCTCAGGATTCTCCAGACTGCCCAAAATTTTCATATCTCTGAAGCATTCCTTGCCCTTAGCTCTGATCCCTTCAGGACCAGATCGATCTCGAGCCCCTTTACCATCATCAAGCAAACCACAGACCATAATTATTCCCGATTAGTCTATGAAAAGATGCTGTTACCCAGGGTCCAGATCTTCAGAGAGGGAGCTCTTGAGATTCTTGACCTACTGATCACCCTCTGTTGTATTGGGTCTATGTTATATGTTTGAACGCTTAATTGTTCGAACCACTAATGATCGACCGTTAGTGATCGAACAATTAAATGTTCGAACATATAAAAAAATTAATATTTACCAAAAAAAAAAAAAAAAGAAAGAAAGACAGTGTAAAGGGTGTAAGCGCGATCTTGGAGTTGGTAAATTTAAGTAGCGGGGGTGCAGGGGGCTTCCCCCCTGTTTACACCCTTTAGTTTTTTTTTTTTTTTTTTGTTTAGTTTATTTTTTTTTTTAATTTTTTAAAATATTCGAACATTTAAATGTTCGATCACTAAAGGTCGATCTTTAGTCATTCGAACATTTAATCGTTCGAATGTTTAACATAGACCCAATGTATTGGCCCAGTCCATTAGATCCTCCAGAAACACTGTACACATAGACTGGGATAAGATGATGAGAACCCTTGGTAATGCCAGACAGACATGGGAGTCATTCCTTTTCCTTCAAGCTGCAAGGAGAAAAAAGAGATGTCTAAGGAAAGCTCCTCGGTCCATCAGCCTAACAGAGAATCCAGACCAGTGGCTCATTTTAGGAGGTGTGTTTATGCCTCGGGAACTTCTTCCCCAAAAGTGTTAAATTATATCTCTCATATTACCAGACTCCAGAGAGAATTAACTACTGACCTGTTGAAGAGACTTCAGACAACAGAAACGAGGAATTCCAATTCCATGGAGTCTCAGTTGGTCCCAACAGTTTACACTGACTCCTGTTTTGGAATAGTCACGTTGGTTCACGTACGTATGGCCTCATTTTCTACAATCTCCTTGGGTCCTGGATCTCTTCCTGGATCTGCTTTCTCATCTCTTAGGCAAGCCTCATCCGGATATCAAGTCCATCAAGTTAACCGTAAGGTTTCTCCAGTTTCATTGATGACCAAAGACTCATTAATGCCTTCTAGAGTGGTGTGTACGTTAATAGTCTCATAGAAACCTTCAACCAGAAAAATGTATAAGAGCAAATAGAAACAGTTGTCAGTCTCACAGCTTCACAGGTGTTGACTAGGCTAATGGCCACAAGGGCCTCTTTAAGACTAGCCATGCATCCCAAATTTCTGAAAAGTTCTGGTACCCTTAATTGTAAGCAGGGGCCTGGGAGATGAACCATTTACAGGTTGCCTTTGTCCATTAGAGACACAGATGCCAAGCCAGGGATGAATTTCTTGTTCCCCATCCAGTTGTCCAAGTTACACTTGAATTGAATTGGATTGGGGAGGAACTGTTCTTCAAATGGATGCGGGGCCTGTTCCAGAGATGCGGCAGTCTCTGGGATACATACCTGTCTCTCCAGTAGGTCCTGTTTATGTCACAGGCAAGGTTTAAGTCTTTACAATAGTTTATTCTACTCTTGCTTGTTTTGTGGATATGCAGGAAGTCCATAAGAGTGAGGTCTGACAATGCCCTGTATGCCAGGCATAGTTCTCCCCTCAAAAGCCTGTAGTAGGCAGAATACAGGGATAGAGCCTTGAGGTGGTCTGCATAGGACATTTTACTTACTCCGTTTTCTTTTAGTGAGGATCCTCTGTGGACGTTCCATTTATTGGATATGCCTGGTTAGGTACATACCAAAGGGGGCATTGTACTCTATTATAGGTCTGATGAATGATGAATACAGTGGAAGAATGACTTCCTTGGACCTAGATGCCATACCTTTGTTTATAAGTTGTGCAGCATAGAATGACTTCCTTACTACTGTAGATACATGATGGTCAAAGGCTAGGTTACTCTCAATGTGTGTCCCTACGTCCCTGACTAATGGGTCATCTTTAAGGGGTGTGTTGTCAGTATGATAGTTACCAGGGATGGATGACTTCCCAAAGGATACTGTTATGCATTTCTTGGCTTTTAGTTTTAATCCATGACTCTGACACCAGTTATTTGCCTGTGTCAGCCCTTCCTGGCGAAGATTTGTGTTGGTGTGGGATTCAATGACAGCTCCTAATTTACAATCATCTGCAAATTTATTCAGTCAGAGACCATTGACATTGGCCTTGACTTCAGAGAAGTAAATGCCAAAAAGGAGTGGTCCAAGGAACGATCCCCAAGGGACATCACCTGTGACTGGCCTCTTTGTAGAGGGGGGATGCCCCAATTTTAACTTTCTGGGTCCTG
The DNA here is from genome assembly GCF_019279795.1 of Protopterus annectens. Lineage (NCBI taxonomy): Eukaryota > Metazoa > Chordata > Ceratodontiformes > Protopteridae > Protopterus > Protopterus annectens. Next base: position 549,293,992 of record NC_056741.1, on the reverse strand, counting down.
TCTTTGAGCCATTTGGCTATTGACTGGGTGCCATATGGGTTTGTACCTAACCTCTTGAGTTTGTCAACAATGCCCAAGTGGAGTATTGTATCAAGTGTCTTGCCAGGGCAAGGTAGGGAGTGTGAACCATTTTGCATTCATTCATTGCTTTGGTGACCTTATCAAAGAAGTCAACCAGTTTGAAAAGGCATGACCTGATGTTGACAAAACCAAACTGGGTTGGGTCCAGTGTCTGGAGGTTTACTATGTCATTATTGATCATTTCCATGATAATTCTTTCCATGGTTTTGCATATAGGACTGGTGCGACTTATGGGTCTGTAGTTTTCAGGATCTGTAAATGGTTGCTGTTCTCCATTCATGAGGCATGAACCTTGTTTGGAGGCTATAGTTAAATAGCAATTCCAGAGGGCCTGATAGGTCATGTTTCATGCTGTTTGGAAGGCATCCTGGGATATTGTCTGGGCCCATTGAGGCAGTGTTCTTGGCCTTAGAGAGAGCATTATGGACCTGTTCCCCAGTGATAGCAGGGGGAATTATATTTTATGGTATTTCCTGAAGGAAGGTTGGGGAAGAGTGGGGTAAAGTTAGAGCTGAATTTGTCAGCCAGTAGGTTTGGTGTATCTTGTGGCTCAGTACAGGTGGCTCCATTTACAGTGAGCTCTGCACGGAGTTGTGTATTGCCTTTGAGGTTGCGGACATAGCTAAATAATGCCTTGTGGTTGTCCTTGGCCTGGGAGGCCAAATTTACCTCAAATTTCACTCTGGTAGACTTTATTTATGTATGATCAAAGTCCTTTCCTTCTACACCTTTGGAAGGTCACATACATGTACACATAATAAAATAAAAGACCTCACCCCAGTGCTGACACCTGCTATACCTTACTGGCTGCCAGTCTTTTTCACTTCAGTGAATTTCATTTACTGTTATCCTCTTTTTCTCTTAGTCTAGCCAATATTTTATATATTTCATCACCATTCCAAGTCTGTCTGATTTGTTTATAAACCTTTTTTATGATACAGTATCAAATCACTTGCTATAGTCAAAGCAGACCATGCCTATGCTATACTCATGCTTTCATGTCTACCAGCCAGGTACCCAGTGAAATAACTCATCTTTACTTGTCATGACATTCTCCCACTGTAAAGTCATACTACTGTCTTGGGGACAGTGCCCAATGACTTCCAAATATTATACAGTTCTTTCCATCCGTTGTGATTCCATGATTCTCCATGTAAATGTCAAACTGAAAAGTAAACAGTTTTTAGCCTCTGTCTTGCTTTCACTGTTATAAAGAAGAATTTACATAATGATTAATTCAAAACATAACTATGCTGCATGTGTAATGTCTGTAAACATCAGATATGTATGCTCTGTATTGCCTATATATTGGCTCGCTATCATAACTGTAAAACTCAGTGTTGAAATCCCCACACTTAAAATGAACTTCAACTTTAACATGTAAGTGAATTAAGAAAATTACTTTTACAGTTTGAGTGTTTTTGCAGATGGCAAGCCATTCTGCATGCCCTTTTAACTTTTTCACTAATATGTAACTGTATATATTTGTAGGTATAGATAAAAAGGAAAGAGTACAGAATTTTATTAAGAAATCCAGCGTGCAAATAGCAATGCTGCAGGAGACTCGTTTGGAAAGACATGAGCATGTGAACTTGAGAGGATTTTAGAATGGATATTCATCAGAATATCAGGGATTGAGGAAAAGGAAGTAATTATACTAGTTGCTAGAGGGGCTCCAATAATGATAGATGAGGGAAAAAAAGAAAAAAAAATGGCAGATTTGTGGTATTAAGGGGCTTTTGGCAAGGGAGGAGGATGACAGTGACATGTATTTATATTGCACTGAAAACTATTATTACTGAGCTTAAGAAAATTTTGGAAGAAATAATCAGCTGTCAGCTGGAAATATTATTTATAGGTGGGGACTGGAATTTGACTGGCAATAGTGAGGATGTATCAGGGGGACCTAGAAGGGGCAATTTAATAAAAGTGGGTAGATTTCTGAAGAAATTTATGAAAATATTCGGTATGATAGATGTGAATTCAGTAGTAGGAAATCTGAGAGAATTTACATATTATTCCCCAAGGTAAAATAACTGGGCTAGACTAGCTAGAAATTATATTTCACTGGAACTGTACATTTAATTGAAACATTTGATACATATCCAATAACTGAAAGGGTTGTTTAACTAGAGATCCTGTTGATGTTTAACAGATATTCTTGAAATTTTAAGAAAATTTGTATAAGGCAGAGAAATGTGGAAATCAAGAAAGAGTAGAAATGGAAATGTTTGTGGAAGACTAAATTATACCAAGGTTAAAGGTAGATGAGGCCTAACAACTAATAGCTGAGATAGAAGGTGATGACATAAAAATAGTGATGTATAATCAATCTTCAGAAAAGTCTCCAGGAACAAATGGTATTCCTGTGGAAGTTTGGAAATGAAAAGGGAAGAGCATGATAAAGATCTGGATGATTTGATTAACGGTATGTTAATAGGAGGGGAAGCACCAACAACTTGGAGGAAAGCTGAGGAAATTTTAAACCACGATTATAACGTGTTTATGTCTGTACTAGATAAAAGAATGGCCAAGGTGTTGCCAAAATTGATAGATATGGATCAGTCTGGGTAGTGTAATGTGATGGGGTCATTAACATATGCTTTCCGGTTGTGATGCAGCATAGTTGATTTAGTCCACATTATGAAACTTTTATTGGTAGGCTGCCTTAAGAAAATGAAATTGATTTCTTACTTTGTGCCCAGTGCTGTCAGGCAAGGAAAGTCTATAGTGGAGAACACAGCAAAATGCAAGACCTGGACATAGGTAAACTATTACAAAATGATGGCAGTGACAAAAGTGTGTTAAGTGAAAGATGGATTCAAGGATAGTTGTAGTGAAATACGCTTGTAGAAAACAGTTAAACTAGAAGCTGTAATTCAAGTAAAAAGCAGATGTGATTATATGTATGTGTATACTTGTATGTATACAGGCACATGTATATAAATGTATATAAAATGTGCGTATGTTGTCTGTAAGCAAAAATGTGTGTGTGTGTGTTATGAGCTTAAGAAAATGGATGTGTAAAGTAGTTCACACATCTGTTTAGGATTTAAATAAATACGAAAGTATGAGCATATGCACTGACAGAAACCAGTGCTGAGAAATGGGTAACTTAGTACTCTGTCCTCTGATAAATGTGTGTTTTAGTTCTCCCTGCTGACTTTGCCCTTTAACTTAAAGGAGGAAGAATAAGTGAAAGCAAGAATTTTAATTTACTGGAACAGTTCAGTCAATCAATTAGTCATTATTCCCTTCCATCCTGTACTTCCTCATACCATATTCCCTGTTGGTTACCGTGAGCCTCCTTCACTTTCTGGAGTGATATTTGGTAGCTGTAACAAAGGGTAAAGTGTCAACGCAAACTTGACAAACTCGTTTTGAAGGGCTGGAGGCACTGCATGATAACCTTCTCAATCAGGGTCTTGTTTGGCAATCTTTTGATGGTTTAACATGTCAATATTTGAGTTGGATTCTATGGAACAGAGCATTAAGGCTTGAAAGGGCAGCTGAAATGAAAGCTGTGAAAATAAAACTTCAAATCTCTTACATGAGAGCCTTGAATATTTATATAGCATAACAGTGGTTTAATTCTCTTGCTGTAGCCTGGCAGTCCAAGGCTTTCTTACAAGCAACTGTAGGACATTGAAAACATTAAATTCTTTGTTTTAGTTAACTGTGGGTGGTGGGTACCTAGAACATGATTTCCCTAACTTACGTGCACTGCTTGGAGTGATGAGCATGTTTACAGTAAAGTAACTTTTTGCACATCTTTCTTGAAAATTCACAGTTATTACTACGTTTCTTTACTGTTTGGTAAGAAGATAGTACTAAGAAAACATTTTTGTTTAGATCCTTGGCCTGGAATCTCAACCAGATGATGATGAAACTCAGTACATAAGAGCATTAACATTAACGAAGATGCAGCTCAGTCTAAACTATCATGCTGTGGCATAATGAGGCAGACTGATGTTCATCGTGTTTCACTGTTGCAGTCATTACACTTGGGTTATCCTGCTGACAGGCTACCCGCAGTCGGCCAGAGTTCCAAAGTCTAGGTCCGGCGTCGGTTGATGTCACCTCTTCCCTGACGTCAGTACGCCAGGGGTATAAAAGATGCAACCGACGCCATTTTCTTCAGTCTTTCTTGCCGCGCGGTGCCCGAAGCAAAAGCAGTTCGCAAGTGCCGGTCGGCCGACTCCTGAGATTTTCGAAATCGAGTTTCAGAACCGAAGTCTTCAATAAAGCTAAGTACCCCGTTGGGGTACTTAGCTCCAGACAGATGTCAGTAAAAGTTAATAATTGTATTTCTTGTGGGAAGCAAATACCTCATAAGGACTTTCACTCTTACTGTATTCCTTGCCTAGGCCCTGACCACGACGTTACTAGTTGTCGGTTTTGTGCTAGATTCAACAAACGCACTATTAAGCATCGGTTTGATTTTGCTTTACATTACTTTGGCCGAAGGTTTAACTACATAATGCCATCGGAACAACTGACTACCGGAATTCATAAAAAACGCAAAGACAAAGAAAAGGACAGGCATCCGAGGTCCAAAACCGATGACAAAGCCTCTTCTAGGCCAGTCGCCGGTTCTTAGTGAGGCGCTTTCGCAGCCCCTGACACCCGCTACCTCAGAGCCACAGGCCGTATCCGATACCCACGTGGAGACACCTAGGCCTGTGGAAACTCAAGGTATTGGGCCTGTGGAGAATATTCCTTCAGATGGGTCTGGAGCCGCTGAGCAGGCATCGGCTTCTGAGGGTGTTTTCAGACCTTCACAGCTTACTGTAAAGTCCACTGCAGCAGCCAAGGCAAAGCCAAAAACACCATTAAAGACAAGGAAACAAGTACAGCATTCTCCTGAACAGTCAACCATGCCAAAGAAACAGATGCTTAAAATGGCCGAAGACCTAATTACTTTGATCAGGGGTTCCCATCCCCCACCTGATAAAAGGCCTAGGCAAGACACTGACTATGATTCCTCTGACCAGGTTTCTATTTCCTCTTCAGATCAGGGATATTCTCTCCCTCCCAATGAGGACTCTGATGCGGAAGAATATGTACCTTCTGCCTCTCCGCCTGAGGATTATTCTTTTGGGGAAACCCTGCACACCATGAGGGAGCATTTCCATTGGGAGAGCCAGGATTACTCAGAATCCAAGAAAAGGCTCAAAGACTTTCGTTTACTGCCTCAGCACAGGCCCCTGGCTATTCCCCCTGTGCTTGATATTGTTGATGATGTTTTCTCTGAATCCAGTCTGTCTCCTGATTCTTTACCCCCTGCACCAGTCAAGCCAGACAGGTGCTACAGGGTCCCTGACACTCATAAATTTCTTTATTAAAAACCCTGCTGCAGACCCAGAAACAATTTCTCAGGATCCCAAAGGGGTTAAGGCTTCCACTGCTAAAAACCCTGTCCCCTCTGATAGGCATTCCAGAGCTCTAGATAGATGGGGGGAAAAAGTTTACACTTCTGCTACTTTAGCTGTAAGGACTTTAAATTGCCAATTTCACATGCTTAAATATCAGCAGTACCTCATGTCTTTGTTAAAACAGAAAATGCTTACAAACTCAGAAAGTCCTGACAGTAAGGAAATGCAGGATTTATTGCATGCAGCTGAACAAGTGGGAAAGCATACTCTGCAATGTGGTTTTGATTCATTAGAGGCTTCTTGTAGAGCCGCAGTTACAGGCTCTGTCATTCGAAGGCATGCTTGGTTGAAAGAACAAAGTTAACCTGAACATTTTAAAGTAAAGTTATTGGATGCTCCACTACAGCATGATACTTTGTTTGGTGTTAAGGCAGAAGAGGTGTTAAAGAAAATGGAGGATAAAGCTAAATCAATGCAGACAGTAAAGGATTTCTTACAGGTTCAACCACCTAGGTTTAGCAGAAACTGGCCCTCAAAACATTGGTCCTTTCCAGTGTCAGGCAGGTCACAAAGAGGCAGATACAGACGCCCAAGAGGCAGATCTCAGCCCCAAGGCTCCTACAGACCTAAACAATGGGGTGCTTCAGCCCCCAAAGGAGGAGAAGACAAGTCACAACCTTATAGGAAACAGTCCCAATGACCTCCCTCTGCTAATGCCGAGCACTTACCTTTTGACAGCACCCCTAGGGGGAAAGCTAGCACTTTTCTCACAAAATTGGCACATGATCACCCAGGACAAATGGGTACTGAATATTGTTTCTCAGGGTTACAGGTTCCACTTTCACACCCTTCCAAAATCAAAAGGTATGCCGGACCTGCCACAAAACCTATGGGCAGAGGCACAAAAACAAATTGCTGCTCTCATGGACATGGGAGCTATTCAAAGAGTACCTCAGCAAGAACAAGGATAAGGATTTTACTCAAGACTTTTCCTAGTACCCAGAAAGGACAAAGCCTGGAGACCAATACTGGACTTGTCAATCCTAAATACTTTTCTGGATGTTCCAAAATTCAGAATGTTAACACTGCAGCAACTTCTACCCATGCTGGGCAAGAAGGCTTGGCTAGTTACTTTGGACCTCAAGGAGGCATACCTGCATGTCCCAATCAGACAATCTTGCAGAAGATACCGCAGATTCATAGCTGGCTCATTGCATTACCAATTCTCTGCACTGCCCTTTGGCTTATCTGCTGCGCCCAGGGTCTTCACAAAATGCCTGGCACCAGTAATTGCATTTTGCAGACAAAGAGGAATTCAAATATATCCCTACTTGGACGACTGCCTTATTCAAGCAGAGGGCAAGGACATTCTTCTAAAGCATCTGGCGTTTGTAAAAAGATTACTAACTTGCCTAGGGTACACAGTAAACAAAAAGAAATCAAAACTAGTGCCCTCTCAAGAGATAATATTCCTGGGTGCAAGCTTAAATACAACTACCCAGATGGCTTATCTCATGCCAGACAAGCAAAGGCAACTGACTCATTACTTTCAAATAATGGCAACAAAGACCCATCTCCCTGAAAGAAAAATTCTGCAGGCCCTGGGCTTCATGGCATCCTGCATTCTACTAATTCCATGTGCAAGACTGCATATGAGGAGACTACAATGGTATCTAAAAAGTGTTTGGACTCAACATTGCCACAGCCTGGAAACAATAATAACTTTAATTCCCTGCCTACAAAAGGAATTTCAATGGTGGTCTCAGGCCTGTCACCACAACAAGAGACAGCCTTTCATCTTACCCACAGCCAGGCAGACAATAACAACGGATGCATCGGATTATGCCTGGGGGGCACATATGGCAGGAAAATGTATTCAGGGCACGTGGCCCAAGGAACAAGTGCATCTTCACATCAATCAAAAAGAGATGCTAGCTGTACAGAATGTCCTGACAGCTTTCAAGGACCTACTACATCCAGGACAACTATTAATAAAGACGGACAATACCACAGTTATGTGGTACATAAACAAGCAAGGGAGCACACATTCCTACCCCCTCTGCAGGCAAGCCATGACTTTGTGGAACACAGCACTGACCTATCAAGTACATCTGCAGGCACAATTCCTGCCAGGAACGAAAAATACACTGGCAGACGAACTAAGCAGAAAGCTCATGGATCCTCACTAATGGAAACTAAATCCACAAGTGTTCAGCTTGATAACAAGGAAATGGGGACGCCCAGACATAGATCTGTTTGCCTCCCCCCACAACTGCCAACTACAGAAATTCTGCACATGAACTTATCACTCACAAGCATGGAAAGTGGATGCTCTAGCATTCAGATGGAAAGCACTGACAGTTTATGCCTTCCCTCCACTGCCTCTTCTTCCCAAGCTGCTCCTAAAAGTCAGACAAGAGAGGCCAAATGTGATCCTGATTGCCCCAGACAGGCCACGCCAGCACTGGTACCCAATCCTAAAGAGCTTGTCTCAGGGCCCAGCCTGGCCTTTACCTCAAATTCCTCATCTTCTGACTCAACAAAACAATCAGATTCTGCACAGTCAACTGAGAACCTTAAATGTGGCAGCATGGCAGGTAATCTAGCCACTCAGACCGCAACTCTCTCTAAAGCTGTTATGGATGTCATTTTAGAAGCCAGGAGGCCCAGCACTAGGAAATCATATGCAGAAAAATGGAAGAGATTCTGTGCTTGGAACCAGGCACAAGGGCTCGAACCACTTGTTCCAAATATACCTCAGATTTTACAATACCTAACTGAGATGCTGGACAAAGGCCTATCCTTCTCATCTATTAAGATCCATGCCTATGCCATTTCAGCTCATTACAATACGGAACCTCCTATTTTTTCACATCCTCTACTAAGGCTCAGAGGGTCAAAAAACATAAGACCCCCAAGGAGAGCACCAATACCTACTTGGGATCTCAATTTTGTTTTAGAAAAGCTCACACTGCCTCCTTTTGAACCAGCCACCACAGCTGATATAAAATACTTATCATGGAAAACTGCTCTGTTCCTAGCAATAACTTCAGCAAGAAGAGTCTCAGAGTTACAGGCATTGATGGCAGTGGAACCTTTCATCATTTTTCACCAGGACAGGGTCTCTCTTAGGACAAACCCAACATTCACATTCATGCCAAAGGTGGTATCCAATGTGGCTCTTAACCAAACCATTCATTTACCAACTTTCTATCCAAATCACCAGAATAAAGGGGAGAGACTTCTGCACGCTTTGGACATACACAGACAGCTACGATTCTACTTGGACAAAACAAAAGCTTTCAGAAAAACTGAGCAACTGTTTGTAGCCTGTGCTGCAGGATCACAAGGAAAGCCTATCTCAAAGCAGACAATTTCAAAAGGGATAGGACACTGCATTCGCTTTTGTTATGCACAACATGGCAAATCAATGCCTAAGGGCATTAGGCCACATTCTACCAGAGCAGCAGCCACTTCAGCAGCCTTTCTCAGCGGAGTACCAACCAAAGACGTTTTAGAAGCTGCAACCTGGAGTTCAGTGCACACTTTCACCAAGCACTACCACTTACCTCTCTACTCTAAATCCAGAGCAGGCTTTGCCACTGCAGTTCTGCAGGGCCTAGTAGCCTCTCCTAATCCTATTTAGGCCCAGCCACCCAACCTCAGCTTTGGGATTCAACCCAAGTGTAATGACTGCAACAGTGAAACACGATGAACATAGTACAGTTGTGTACCTACCATAAATGTAGATGTTCGACTGTATTCACTGTTGCAGTCCAGGTTACCCACCCACCATCCCCCTTTTCATTGCTGGGACTTTTCTGTACTTCTCAACTCTATAGAACCTATGTGGTATATTTGCTTGTAGATGAAGGAAATGTTTATATTCGTACATGCATGCTTTTTGGCATATTTTTATTTTTTCAGCCTTCCTATCTGGGGGCACCTGACATTTGGGACAAGAAAAACTGAAGAAAATGGCGTCGGTTGCATCTTTTATACCCCTGGCGCACTGACGTCAAGGAAGAGGCAACAGCAACCGACGCCGGACCTAGACTTTGGAACTCTGGCCGACTGCGGGTAGCCTGCCAGCAGGATAACCCAAGTGTAATGACTGCAATAGTGAATACACTCGAACATCTACATTTATGGTAGGTACACAACTGTACTTTCTTGTTAACGAAGGACTGACAAAGATGAAAAGATACTAAAAATGTGCACAAGTAGATGTGGAGGCAGCAGACTGTTCTTGTTAACGAAGGACTCACAAAGGTGATGTGGAGGCAGCATTCAGATGGTGAAGCAAATGGTCAGTTGTGCAGAGTCTAGTTGAGCTAGTAGTAGCTTCTGTATTTTGTCTGGGATAAATTTTAAGCCTTACCTTAAGTAGGATTTTGCATTTGAGTTGTACTTGGGGAAGGCTGTTCTGTATGGCAAAGAAGCAGTGCAGAAAATGTCTTGATGGTGTGAACCTTTCAGTCTTTATTAACGGATAAGAATTAGTATGCAGCACTTGTTCATTTTGGTGGACTGAACTATCTCAGGCTACATAACCACATCCCATTCCCATTATACCCAATGTCTTTCTCCATTTTCTACTCCATTCTGTTTGATCCTAATGGTCTATTGCTGCTTTATTTGATTGAACTATGGAATGTCTTTTTTTTTCTTTCTCTATTTAGTTGGTGTCACAAATATAGGTGGTAACTTCCTTCCCTTTTCACTTTTTTTCTTTTTCTTTTACTGTAGTAAAAGTGAGACTTTTATGTAATTAGCTATATATATATATATATATATTTTTTTTTTTCTTTAAACACCTTTATTAAACCATCATTTAAGACACAGGCAAAAAATACACTAACAGAAAATAAAATATATTAACAGCTTCCATTTACATCATTATACACCAGATGTAGTTTCTTTCTTTGCATTTTGCCTTCCCTTAAAACTCCTCCTTCTCCTGAACATTGTTCTACATGTATTGCTCCAACAGTTTCCATCTGTTTTTATGTAATTTGCTTCCCTTTTCTAAAGATCCCTCTTCCATTTCTTTTATCACTTTAATAATATTCAGTACTTTCAGATACAGTTGTCTTAGACTGTGATTCCCATTTTCTAGTAATTGTTTTTTGGCTGCCAACTGAATTAAACTTAATAAGGTCTTACTGTGTCTAAGCAATTCAGATGCTGTGTCCCAGCTCAAAAATGTCATATCCTTAGTTACATACATTTTCTCACCCAATATTTCTGACAGAGTAGTTAGCAGATAATTTTTAAAATCTGCCAACACATTGCAAAAAACACATATTCCAGTTATCTCTTTCTTCCTCATCACACCTCTTACATTTGTTATGTGCCCATACCTCTCATACTTTTAGCCCAAATAATCTGGACAAAGTCTGACAATGGACGGACAAAGGCCCAAAAATAGGGACAGATTTTAAATATCGCTCTTATAAACTTAAAAAGAAGCTAGAATCACAGGGTTTGTGTTAAAATGCATTTTCTAATCGACATGGTCTGAAACTCAGATATATGTCAATACTTAGTGATTTCATTCCTCAGATCATCCCAGTGATTTGCCAGAAAACCACAGATTTTATGAGGAACTGACCAAAATTTTGAAGCAATAATCTGGACATTCTGCAAAAGTCTGGACAGTTGAGAGGTATGTATAATGTGCTTGAGGAAAAATTCTTTGAAGTTTGCTTGGGGTGTACAACTGGATCTACTTCTGAAGCTTGAAATTTCAAAACTTCAAATGTCTGAGACCAGAAGATAGAAGTTTTGAAACTTGGAAAATAAAAAAAAAAAAAAATACAAAAAAATGTTTTCATGTTTTTGCACCCCCCGCAAACCCTGCTGAATAAATATACCAACTTTCAAATCGCACTACAGTGAGGAAAATGGTAAATATCCCATTCCATGCTGTATGGTGATCTCCATTCAGAACGTACGAAGTTTCAAATCTTTGATCTTATGGTCTTGGCTGTTTGAAATTCGAAGTTTTGAAACTTCGAGCTTCTGAATAGGATCCATAAAAATGCCTATGCAAACACATCTGAGCAAAGTTCCTAAACCTTCGGAACTTTATTGTATACTTGGGAGCCATACATATATCCTCCCAATGTTCTCTTGTAAATTGTTTTTCCAGTTTCACTTCAGAGTCTTTTTCTTATCTCCTCTGATTGATTCTTACAGTTACCCTACAACATTTTGTAAGGTTTACTAGTTATCCCTTTTTTAACAGCAGCTTCTATTCTAGATTTGACTAAAAACATGGACAAGCATGTCTTTCACTTAAGATCCCCATATCCCATTCTCTTTGCCTGCACTCTGATATCAATCCCTGGTAGGGAAGCCAGTCTCTAGCTTGCAGTCCAAACATCTTTTTGGTCTCATCCCACTCTGTTACCTTTTTCTCCCTAGTTATTTGCTGCCATTAGCTTGGTTCCTTTGCCAGTTTTCTACAGTAAATTCTGTCCCCCTCTTTCTTGTTTTCATACCCCTACTTCCAGTCATTCCTACTGGCAAAATCTCCTATCTCCATTCTCATGGTGACTTTGTTATTAGAATACTTTCTGCTACTTTATAAATATAATATTATGTAAGGTTGTTATTATTCTCCTTAAGGATCTGCATCCAAAGTTCCACTCTCTCTATTTCTTGAATTTTCCTCCTGCTTCATCTTCCCTTTCCATTTTGAATTATAATCTTCTGCTTGTGTTATGTATATGAGTCTTAAACATGTAACTGTAAAATATCCCTTCAAATCAGGTAATCCTAAACCATCTTGTTCTTTTGTTAAGAATTAATTTACCCATTTAACCATTGCCTTCTTCCTGCCATAACTGAAGCTTTTTTAACCCATACTCCTAAATACTTCATCTTATCATATACCCATATAGGCGTTGCTGAGCCAAATTGTGTATGGATACATAATTTACGTCTCTAGCCTTTGTTTAATCTTCATTAATTTTATATCCTGAAAAGATGTGAAACTATCTCGAAATGTTCTACAACACTGATATATCCTTTTCTGAATTTATCAGGTGCAAAATAATATCATCTGCAATTAAAACCAAATAATATCATCTGCAATTAAAAGCCAAATTTTCTTATTACCATGCCAATTATATTCTTGCATTTCTCAGTCCCTTATTTTCTTTGCTAATGGCTGTAAATATAAAAGCAAATAACACCTGGAAAGAGGACAGCCCGCCTGGTTCCTTTTTTCAAACACAACGTATCAGAAAGGAGCCCTCCCAACTTTAATTCTTGCCGCCAATCCTTCATATATGTATCTTCTGATTAACCTTATTGTATCAGAGAATGCAGGTGCTTCCATTGCCCTACTCATAAAATCCCAGCTTATTCTGGCAAATGCCTTCTCCGCATCAAGACTCACTGTCAACAACAGTATTTTCTTACAGCCTGCTTCCTTCTGGATCATCATTGTTGTATTAATGTTGTCAAATGCTTGCCTCCTCATCACAAAACCACAGTGATCCATATCTATCAGTTCTGACAACACATTTGCCATTTTTTTAGCTAGTGTAGACATAAACACTTTATAATCAATTGAAATATGTCTGATGACGCCATCTGATGGGTCTTTACCATCCTTAGGTAATACAACCAAAACAGCTTTCTTCCAAGATGTTGGTGCTTCTCATCCTTTTTCAAATACTGTCAACAAAATCTTCCAGATGACTCCCTATTGAATACTGACACTTGAAATCCTGAGTGCCGAGAAGTTGAAAATAAAAAAAGACGAAAACACAGGAGAGGAGTGAATCCTGAAAATCACTCTTCTCCTTTAAACTTCTTTTTGCAAACCCCGCCACACCCCCGAACTTACCAACTTTGAAATTGCCATACCTCAGAGAACAGGGAATATTCTGAGACTTCAACTTGATATATATAAGTTCGATATTTTGTCCATTCGCTCTCTACATTTCAAGACTTGCTCTAGCAGGTCCCTACATTTCAAATAGTTACCCTTCCAGATCTTTACCACTTTCTTCCCTCCTAATTTCCAAACTACCATGTGTTCTTGGAGACCTTTCTAAAGACTGATTATACTTCATCATTTTTATCTCATCTCCTCCTGTCTTAACTGTAAGTTGTTGAACATCATGTGCATCGGACATTGTTGTAATTAAGTCTTCCTTCAATATTTCCATTTGTGATTTCTACATTTCTCTGCTTTATACAAATGTTTGTGAAATTTTAGAAACATCTGTGAAACCCCTGCAGGAGCTATAGTTATTTCTCTTGTTAAAGGCTTCTTAAGTTTGGCAACAACTTTTTCTCCATTCTGCTGCCTAAGTCGTTGTGCTAATACTTTTTTTTTTCCTGTTTAGTTTTTATCAAAAATAGTTCCTTAACATCAGTCTTCCTAAACTCTTGCTCATTGTCCAGATATTCCCTCATTTTTGCAATTTAAATTATCAGCATCCATTATTCCATTGTCAGCCGCTTCTTACACCCAGTTTTGAGATGACTGGAGAAGTATCTTCTTTGCTCACATTGAATATGGAACCTGTGAACTTTTGTACTGGGCAGTCAACGTCTCAGCCATTGTGTTGGCCTTTGAAGGTGGAGGATTCTGCAAGAGGAGCAGAAGATGGAAGTCTTCAATTTCATACTTTTGTTTTCCTGGGGATGGACATAGGGGAGGAGAGGTTGTAATCTTCTCCCTCAACCCCTGGATCTAAGTAACATTTTTGCATCTAGTGTGGAAGAGGGGCAGACAGTTCCCAGGGAACCTTGACTCTCCACAGGAAAAGATTTAAAAGTGCTGGATAAATCAGACTGGCTATTTGTCTTTGTGTCTTGGACAGTCTGGTTTGTTTAGATGCATGGAATGTAGAGAAGTAATCCTAACCTTGTGGTCAGTTTCCCTGAAGGTTAATTTCTATTTTAAGTTCCTGTCTGACACTGCTGTCTGGCTAGGAATAACAAGCTGGGCTGCCTGGCTTTCTTTTTCTTATATTATGACACAGAAAGTTGGGCCTTCACTGATTTTTGCTTTTCCAAGATAAGGACTTCTTGGAGGATTAGTGAAACTCTGAGCTACTTGCAAGGCTTACTTTTAACTGGCCTTTCCAGAGTGCATCATGTATGTATTGTGAATAGCCAGTAATTTTCACACCTTTTTATAAGGAGGATTCCTCATTCACCACTCATCTTCTCACCACCCAAATCAAGATTGTCTCGCATTATTCTACATGAGCACAGATATCATTTCTGGCAGTATTTGCATGTGAATTTAAGAGCAGGACAGCTTGTTGTAATCACTGAAATATGCTTCAAGCTGTGTTAGTGGTGAAGATTGTTGCTTTTTTCTTCCCTGGTTTTGTGTGAAGTACTGACATATTCCTCATACATTACAAGGATGCCTTTGAAGGTTTTGAAGGTTATGAAAAATAAAGAAAATTGTATGAGAACTAATAAACTGATTTTGAAATAAACCTGTTATGTATAGATATTTGGGGGAAGGTACAGTGGAGTACAGCACTCTTTCTTCCTTTCTTTGATACTCAGTAGTGAAAAGTAACACTCAAATTTTGGCAGTTGGAGTATTTCATTTGATTTTGCATGATTGCTGATATCATTTGAATTAGTGTTTGTACAGTGGATATAAAAAGTGTACACACCCTTGTTAAAATGCCAGGTTTTTGTGAGACCACAATAAATCATTTCAAAACTTTTCCCACCTTTAATGTGACCTATAACCTGTACAATTCAATTGAAAAACAAGCAAATGTGTTAGGGGAAAAATATAAAAAATGTACAATAAGCTGGCTGCATAAGTGTGGACACCCTTAAACTAATACTTTGTTGAAGCGCCTTTTTATTTAATTAAAGTATTCTGTCTTCTTGGGTTGGAGTCTATCAACATGGCACATCTTGACTTGGCAATATTTGCCCACTTTTCCTTGCAAAAGCACTCCGTATCTGTCACATTGTGAGGGCATCTCTTGTGCACAGCCCTCTTCAGGTCACCCCACAGATTTTCTATTGGGTTTAGGTCTGGGCTCTGGCTGGGCCATTCCAAAACTTTTAATTTTCTTCTGGTGAAGCCATTCTTTTGTTGATTTGAATATATGCTTTGGATCATTGTCGTGTTGAAAGGTGAAATTCCTTTTCATCTTCAGCTTTCCAGCAGACATCTGAAGGGTTTGGGCCAAAAGTGACTGGTATTTGGAACTGTTCATAATTCCCTCCACCTTGACTAAAGCCTCAGTTTCAGCTGAAGAAAAGCAACCCCAAAGTATGATACTGCCACCACCATGCTTCACTGTGAGGATGGTGTTCTTTTGGTGATGCGAAGTGTTGTTTTTGCGCCAAACGTACCTTTTAGAATTGTGTCCAGAAAGTTCAACCTTGGTCTCATCAGACCATAACACATTTTCCCACATGCTTTTGGGAGACTTGATGTATTGTTTTGCAAATTTTAGCAGGGCCTCCATGTTTTTCTGTGTAAGAAAAGACTTTCATCTTGCAACCCTACCCCATAATCCAGACGTATGGAGAATAAGGGAGATTGTTGTCACATGTAGTACACAACCAGTACTTTGCCAGAAATTCCTGCAGCTCCTTCAGTGTTGCTGTAGGTCTCCTTGTAGCCTCCCTGACCAGTTTTCATCTTGTCTTTTCATCAATTTTGGAGGGACGTCCAGTTCTTTCATCATCACTGTTGTCCCATACTTTCTCCACTTTTTAATGACTGTCTTCACTATGTTCCATGGTATATCCAATGCTGTGGAAAATTTTCTGTACCTTTCTCCTGACTGATACCTTTCAACAGTGACATCCCTTTGATGCTTAGTAAGCACTCTGTGAACCATGGCTTTTGCTGTAGCAGCCAACTGAGTAAATGTCAGGAAAATCCTACTAGGACAGCTGAACTTTATTTGGGGTTAATCAGTCTCTTTAATTGATGGCAGGTATGTACCCAAGAATACTGAATGTTGTAATTAAAGAAAAAGGTGCTTCAACAAAGTATTAGTTTAAGGGTGTGCACACTTTTGCAACCAGCTTATTGTACGTTTTTTTATTTTTTATATTTTTTCTCCTAACAGATTTGTTTGTTTTTCAACTGAATTGTGAGTCCACTTCTAAATCTTGAGATCCCAGAATCTCGACTTTCACAATCCTGAAGCCGTAATGTTGGGACTGTGGAATCTCGAAATTGTAAAACAAACAAAAAAAAAGATGACAACATTTAAAAACATGCTTTTGCAAGGGAACAAGCCTTCCTTCACCCACCACCCCCTGCAACCTGAATATAATAATTCCAAGATTGCTGTACAGTGAAGAGAATGGTAATGTAGATCGCTATACAGTGCGGAACGGGAACATTACCGTTCTCTTCACTGTAGTGCGGAGTTAGTATATTTAATTTGCAGGGGGTGTGGGGATGCAGTGGGGCTTGTCCCCCTGCAAAAACATGTTTTTAAATGTTGTCATCTTTTTTTGTTTACGATTTCGAGATTCCACAATCTCGACATTATGGCTTCAGGATTGTGAAAGTCGAGATTGGGACATCTCGAGATTTCGTAAAGGACCCGAATTGTACAGATTATAAGTGGGAAAAGTTTTGAAATTATTTATTGTGGTCTCATTTTGTTATATCACAAAAACTTGGCATTTTAACAGGGGTGTGTACACTTTTCATATCCACTGTAGGTGGATGAGAAAGTAAGATGGTTGGTAGAGTTCTGTAAAATCATATACTGCTACATGATACATCAACCATCACCATCTTTTTTTTCTGGCTGTGTATGAAACTTTCTTCTATTTTATGCATGACTGCTATTGCATGGATGTTTTATTTTATATGAAATAAAAATGGATTTCTATACTGAAACTGATGCAGTTCAGTAAAAAAGTTGTCATGGAGAAACAGCATACAGAATTTTGTTCGTAATAAAAAGGTGACAGTGTTTCCACAAACACTGTCAAAAGCACAATCAAAACTGTTGAAAGTGATTTTAAGTGATGTGAGTTGAAACATTCTTGTTTTGCGCATGTGGGAAGTGAACAGGTTATACAAGTAGTTGTCTTCCCAGCAGCCTTAGTGCTTTAATGCATTAAACTTAATAGTACTCAGTTTAATTTATTTATTTAAAGGTAGGCAGTGCAGTTTTTTTGATATGAATAAAATTAATGTTTATTGAAAGCATACAGTCTGTCTTTTTTACATCTGGGAGGGGAACAGGGATAAGAAAAGAACAGACAGTAATTAGCCAAGTGGGAACACAGGCAATAACATACACATTAGCATAGGTAACTTTAATTTTAGATTTGGTAATACCTGTGGGTCAGCTGTCGATTTGGGGCAACTCCTACTATCTGGAGGGTTAAACTTTTTTTTTTTTTAATTTACATTGTTTTCTGTGTTTGTTGTAACTTAAAATGGGATTGAAAGTTCTGAAAATCTATTAATATTTTGACTGTTTTAAATGAAGCAAAAAGTCTTGAAAATGTGACATAGGCTCAGATGGAGAAGAGAAGAAACAACTAGACAAGAGGTTAACCTGTCAAACAGTAATGTGTGCAGGTACTCTAAACATTAGAAATATAATTCAAAAACATTGACATGTATAATAGGCAAGTGTAACAGCTTTCTGTCATAATGGCTCCTCTGTCCAAATTGTCATGTTATAAAAATGGTAAGATAAGTATAGACAAAAGCAAAGAGTATTGAATTGTTTTAAAAATATAGGGCATAGATAGCAATGTTGCAGAAGACATATTTGTACATACGTATTTGGCAAAGGATATCATGATGAACATTCAGCAGAATATTGGGGAAAAAGGAAAAAGGAAGTAGTAATACTGAATGCTAGAGGGGCTCCCGTAGTGATAGAAGAGACAAAAAGATAATAATTGTAGATTTGTGGTAGGAAGAGGTTATTGGCAGGGTTGGAAGATTAAGCTGGCATGTGTTTATATTCCACATAAAACTGCTGTTACGGCGCTTAAGAGAAATTTGGGAGAAATAATCA
This sequence comes from Protopterus annectens, assembly GCF_019279795.1. Lineage (NCBI taxonomy): Eukaryota > Metazoa > Chordata > Ceratodontiformes > Protopteridae > Protopterus > Protopterus annectens. The sequence goes on along the minus strand of NC_056741.1, from coordinate 549,275,517 downwards.
GCTTTCAGCACAGCTATTTATGGGTGGAGACTTGAACCTCATTTGTAGGTATTGCCAGATATGGATTAGTGTGTTTTTTGTGAAGGTGGTGCAAACATTTTACATCAATATAACAATGATGATCCATATAGAAGTTGAGTGTAAGAAAATGCTACTGTTGGTGGGTCAAGATGAAAACATCCAGTCTGAAGTAGTTTACTTCATTTGATCTTCAACCTGTGGGTTTTTGGATCCGCATTGGATTCGACACAGCTGCATTTTCCAGCTATGGCTCCGAGCTCCATGCTCCTCCCCTTACCCATAATGCCCCCTTGTCTCCCTTCTCCCTTCAGAACCCGTTTGCCACCTGAGAGTGAACAAGTGTGGTCCGAGCTCCAGCTTTTTTTTTGCCATATTTGTAAGGTTGTATTTCTCTATTTTAGCTTTTTTTCTCTTGACTTTCTCTTCTCTTAAATTTTTCTGTACCTCCCTGGAGTTCATTTAGTTAAAAAAAAAAAAAAAAAAAAAAAAAGTAGGCTTTCCTTTCCTTTTCCTTTTCTCTTTTTTTGTTTCCCACATGAGTGTGTGTGTGTTTTCTGGGCCAGCTGAAGGGATGGCGGATAACCCGAAGCCTGGTTTCAGAAAGTGCACAGGGTGTGACCATAAGCTTTCCCCGGCGGATGGCCACACTCTGTGCGTGGTCTGCTTGGGGGCTGAACACCTGCAGTCCCTCTGTCCTATTTGCGCTGGGTTTAACCCCAGGGCACTTAAGGACAGACAGGACAAATTGATCCTTAAGGGCCTGTTGCCCTCTTCTGCTGGGACTGCGGTCCCCTCTTCCCCTGAAGAGAAAGCGGCTGCTGCTCCTTCTTCCCCCGGCTGTGGGACTCACACTCCTGCCAAGAGGTCGAGGGAAGGGGATCAGGTTAAGAAGGACTGGCCTCACAAGTGATCCCCCAACCGCTTGTTGCAGGCCAGCACGCCACCGGATGTGAAGTCTGTATCCAGGCCTGTGACTCCTAGGCTCAGGTCCCCTAGGTTTTCACCTGAGCCAGAGGAGCAACAAAGCCAGTCTCCTGCCAGGTCTTACCCCCACCAGCACTCCCATCCGATTTCGACAACGTCCTCCTGCTCCACTCAGACCCTGTCAGAAGTGGATATGGACAAGATGTTGCAGAGGTTTATCTGCACTCAGATACAGATGGAGGTCTTGCCTGGGCCTTCTCTGTCTGGAGCGGCTCCCTTCCAACCATTGTTCCATCCTATTACTCCTTCTCCGATCCGACCCACAGTTTCAGAGTCGTTGGATCCAAGGACGACTGGAGTCAAGGGGTTGGTGCCAGTGGTAGCCTATACCTCGACGCCAAACAGTGTCTTCAGTTTGTCGGACCTGACAGGATCAGATCTGAGTTCTCGGAGCTGCAGCCTCAGGGTCGGATCTGGGGGGGTGTTTTTGGCTCCAGCAGTTTCGGCTCAGACTCCCCTGTTGGGGCAATGGAGAGTGACATCTGCTTTTTCTGCCCAGGAGGCATGTTCCCACTCTGCATTCAATGTGGTGGAGAGGGTTCTCGCGGGGTCGAGACCTCAGACCATCTCGTCCTCTAAATCCATCCAGACCCCCCTGGCTCTTAGTGTGGTTCCAGCCATCTTGCCTTCTCAGGGACAGCCCATGCCTGTAATGACCCAGGTAGTTCCACCTTCGGAACAGCCCGTTTGTGAGGCCTCCCCAGACAGTTCCCCTGAGGAGGCCCCCCAAAAACATGTGTAAAAAGAGGCACTTGGACTCTCCACCAGAGTCCCTCATGGAGGACATGAACTTAGAAGAAGGCGAAGGCTCCCCAAGGTCACCTCCGCCGAGGATGTCTCCTTTAGGGACATCGTGGAGCTTTTCCTCTGGGGGGGTGGTCCACCCCAAAGCCAACCTCTGATGAGTCCATGTTTCTAGAGGCATTCGGCTCAGGCCCATCTACCTCTTGGGTGTCCCCTCCTGCTGATCCACTTGTGGAACTAATAACATCTAGGGCTTGGAAGGAGCTGGACACTGTAGAGGCAATACCTAAGCATCCGGATAAGGTTTTGAGTCCCACCTTAGACAAGCTTCATTGGCACAAGGGGTCCCCTGTAGATGCTATGATGGTGGTGGCGACCACCAAGAAGGAGCTCGCTCAGGAGAGCTCCACGGTCCACCCTCCTGACCGAGAGTTGAGAGTGATGGATCACTTTGGAAAGCGATTTCATGCTTCAGCAACCTTCTCTGTGAGGGTGCTGAACTATATGGCACAAGTCATCTGACTCCAGAGAGATCTTGTCAAGGAAATCATGGAGTCGACCCCAGGGTCCATGTCGACAGAGGACAGGAAGACATTCGATGCATGAATGGCCACCCTAAAAGCAGTAGCCAATATATCCATGTGTTAGCTCTCCTACGCCACGGAGGGAGCTGCACAGGCAGCAAAGATGGGCTTTGACATTAGGCATCACGTCTGGTTCCGCTTACGTCAATTCTCGGAGCCCTTCAAGGCGTCTTTTATCAACGCCCCTTACGACAGTTCTTACTTGTTTGGGAAGACGGTTAGAGAGCCTTTGGTCCAGAGCGAGAAGGACGGGAAGACACTGTCTGCCATTGGGATCTGCTTCTCCCCACCTCAGAGGTCCTTTTCCAGGAACCAGCGAGGCCCAAAGAAGTTGTGGTTCCGCAAGTCTCAGGCATTTTCCCGGGATGCTCAGGACTCACCTTCCCCCAGAGGTAGACTGGGATTTGACAGATGCCACCCTGGAGGCAGAGGGGGTCCTAAGAATTTTGGGTCCTGAGAACCCTTCTTGGATAAACCCAGACAGCAGCCCTGAGGGGTTGCCCGACTGCTCATCTCTGGAGGCAGTCGGGGGTAGTTTGTCGCTACACCCTTTAGCATGGGAGTCCATAACAACAGATCAATGGATGTTGCACATCATATCCAGAGGATATTCCCATGTTCTTCGTGTTTCACTGTTGCAGTCATTACATTTGGGTAATCCTGCTGGCAGGTTGCCCTCAGTTGGCCTGAATTCCAAAGTCCTGGGTCCTGCGTCAGCTGCTGTCGCCCCTTCCCTGACGTCAGGTCGTCAGGGGTATAAAAGATGCGGCTGATGCCATTTTCTTTAGTCTTTCTTGCCGCACGGTGCCCGAAGCAGAAGCAGTTTGCAAGTGCCAGTCGGCCAACTCCTTAGATTTTCGTGTTCGAGTTTCAGATCCGAAGTCTTCAATAAAGCTAATTACCCTGTTGGGGAAACTTTTTTCTTGCTCCAGACTGATGTCAGAAAAAGTAAATAATTGTATTTCTTGTGGAAAGCAAATACCTCATAAGGATTTTCATTCTTACTGTATTCCTTGCCTAGGCCCTGATCACAACGTTTCCAGTTGTCGGTTTTGTGCTAGATTTAACCAACGCACTATTAAGCATCGGTATGATTTTGCTTTAAACTTTTTTGGACGCTGGTTTATTTATCCAGAAATGTCGTCTGATAGCCATCCGACTACCGGAGTTCACAAAAAACGCAAAGAAAAGGAGAGAGAGAGAGAGACAACCGAGGCCCAAAACCGACGACGAAGCTTCTCCTAAGCCAGTCGCCGGTTCGCCGGTTCTCAGTGAGGTGCTTTTGCAGCCCCTGACGCCTGCTACTTTAGAGTCGCAGGCCGCTACCGACTCCCACGTGGAGTCGGCTGTGCCATTGGAAACTCAAGGTATTGGAGCCTCGGATACTATTCCTTCAGATGGGTCCGGAGCCGCTGAGCAGGCACCGGCTTCTGAGGGTGTATTCAGACCTAAACATCTTTACATTAAACCGACTTCAGCTTCAAAGGCAAAGACTAAAGCACCTTCTAAAGCAAAGAAACAAACTCAAGAGCCACGTGGTCAGGCCTCTATGCCCAAAAAACAGATGCTCAAAATGGCCGAAGACTTGATTACCTTGATCAGGGGTTCCCATCCCCCTCCTGATAAGAGGCCTAGGCAAGAGACTGACTATGAATCTTCAGATCAGGTTTCCATTTCTTCTGATTCCTCTTCTGATCAGGAATATTCTGTTCCCCCCTATGACGATTCTGATGCTGAAGAGTCTATACCTTCAGCTTCTCCTCCAGAGGACTATTCTTTTGGGGAAACCTTGCATACCATGAGGGAGCATTTCCACTGGGAGAGCCAAGATTTTTCAGAATCTAAAAAGAGGCTCAGGGATTTCCTTTTACTACCTCAACACAGGCCACTAGCCATTCCACCTGTGTTAGACATTGTAGATGATGTGTTTTTGGAGTCTAGTCTTACCCCTGACTCCTTGCCTCCAGCTCCTGTTAAGCCTGACAAATATTACAGTGTTCCTGACTCTCATAAATTCCTTTTTAAAAACCCTGCTGCAGACCCAGAAACTATTTCACAGGGTCCCAAGGGAGTTAAGACTTCCGCTGCAAAAAAACCCTACCCCCTCTGACAGAGATTCTAGGGCACTGGATAGATGGGGAAAAAGGTATACACATCTGCTACCTTGGCTATAAGGGCCTTAAACTGTCAGTTTCATATGCTCAAATATAAGCAACATGTCATGGCATTGCTTAAACAGAAAATGTTGTTAAACTCTGAATGTGCAGAAAACAAGGAAATGCAGGATTTATTGGATGCAGCTGAACAAGTTGGAAAGCATACTTTGCAATGTGGTTTTGATTCTTTGGAGGCCTCCAAAGGAACAAAGTCTGCCTGATCATGTCAAAGTTAAATTACTAGATGCACCTCTACAGCATGATACTTTATATGGTGTTAAGGCAGAAGAGGTGCTAAAGAAAATGGAGGACAAAGCTAAATCTATGCAAACTGTCAAAGATTTTTTACAAATACAACCGCCTAGGTTTAGTAGACACTGGCCAACAAAGTATTGGTCCTTTCCTGTGTCAGACAGACCTCAAAGGGGCAGACCCAGATGCCCTAGAGGCAGATCCCAGGCGCAAGGTTCATACAGGTCAAAGAGTGGGGTGCCTCTACCTCCAGAGTTGGAGAAGACAAATCTCAACCATACAGGAAACAGTCCCAATGACTTCCCCCTGTCTGCACCAAGCACTTATCTCCTGGCAGCACCCTTAGGGGGAAAATTAGCACCTTTTTCTCAAAATTGGCACATCATAACCCAGGACAAGTGGGTTCTAAATATCGTGTCACAAGGCTACAAGTTCCATTTCCATACCCTGCCAAAGGCAAATGGCTGGCCAGATCTTGCAAAAAATCAATGGGCAGAGGCACAAAATTAAGTCTCATCCCTTATGGACATGGGGGCCATTCAACAAGTACCAGAGCAAGAGCAGGGACAAGGATTTTACTCAAGACTGTTCTTGGTACCCAGAAAGGACTAGGCCCGGAGGCCAATACTGGACCTATCTATTCTGAGCACATTCCTGGATATACCAAAATTCAAGATGTTGACTTTGCAGCAGCTTCTGCCCATGCTGGGCAAGAATGCTTGGCTTGTGACTTTAGACCTAAAAGAGGCATACCTGCATGTCCCAATCAGACATATATGCAGAAGATACCTCAGATTCAAGGCTGGCTCAATGCATTACCAATTTTCTGCACTGCCCTTTGGCTTATCTACTGCGCCCAGGGTCTTTACAAAGTGCCTGCCACCACTCATTGCATTTTGCAGACAAAGAGCAATACAAATATATCCTTACGTGGACGACTGTCTAATTCAAGCAGAGAACAAGAACATTCTTCTACAGCATCTGGCATTTGTGAAAAGACTTCTAACATGTCTAGGGTACACAGTCAACGTAAAGAAATCAAAACTAGTACCCTCTCAAGAGATAATATTCCTGGGTGCAAGCTTAAATACAACTGCCCAGATGGCTTACCTCACGCCAGACAAACAAAGGCAACTGACTACCTATTTCAAAATGTTGGCAACAAAGGCCCAGTTATCTGCAAGAAAAATTCTGCAGGATTTGTGCTTCATGGCATCCTGCATCCTACCAATTCCATATGCAAGACTGCATATGAGGAAACTACAATGGTACCTAAAAAGTGTTTGGACTCAACATTGCCACAGCCTGGAAACTATGATTACTCTCATTCCCTGCCTGCAACAGGAGTTTCGATGGTGGGCAAAGGCTTGTCACCAAAACAAGGGACAGCCATTCACATTACCTCCAGCCAGGCAGACACTAACAACAGATTCATCAGATTATGCCTGGGGGGCTCACTTGGCAGGAAGAGGCATTCAGGGCACATGGGCCTCAAACCAAATGCATCTACATATCAATCAAAAAGAGATGCTAGCTGTTCAGAATGCCCTGACAGCCTTCAAGGACCTACTTCGTCCAGTACAACTACTGATAAAGACAGACAGCACCACGGTCATGTGGTATATAAACAAGCAGGGGGGCACACATTCTTAACCCCCTTGCAGACTAGCCATGACTTTGTGGGACACAGCATTGACTTACCAAGTACATCTGCAGGCACAATTCCTGCCAGGAAGGAAAAATACTCTGGCAGACGAACTAAGCAGAAACCTCATGGATCCCCACGAGTGGCAGCTGAATCCACACATCTTCAGCATGATAACAAGGAAATGGGGATGCCCGGACATGGATCTATTTGCCTCCACTCACAACTACCAACTAAAAAGATTCTGCACAAGGATTTATCACAAACAAGCATGGAAAGTGGACGCCCCATCTTTCAGTATATGCCTTTCCCCCACTGCCTCTCCTACCCAAGGTACTACTGAAGAACAGACAGGAGAAGCCAAAGATGATACTAATTGCCCCAGACTGGCCCCGCTAGTACTGGTATCCAATACTAAGGAACCTGTCTCATTGCCCAGTCTGGACCTTACCTCAAATACCTCATCTACTGTCCCAGCAAAACGATCAGATCCTGCACAGCCATCTCGGGACTTTAAACCTGGCAGCATGGCGGATAATGTAGTCATACAAAATACACCTCTCAGTAAAGCTGTGATGGATGTCATTTTGGAAGCCAGACGGCCTAGTACTAGAAAATCTTAACCTGGAAAGTGGAAGAGATTCTGTGTTTGGAACCAGGCACAAGGGACTGATACAGCTGTGCCAAATATTCCTCAGATTTTGCAATACTTAACTGAGATGCTGGTCTATTAAAATTCATGCCTCTGCCATTTCGGCTCATTACAATACAGAGCCACCAATCTTTTCTCATCCCTTATTAAAGCAGTACCTCAGAGGAGCCAAAAATGTAAGGCCTCCAAGATCATCACCAATGCCTGCATGGGACCTCAACTATGTCTTGGAAAAACTCACCCTGCCGCCTTTTGAGCCAGCTGCTACTGCTGATATAAAGTTTTTATCTTGAAAAACAGCTCTGCTCCTAGCAATAACTTCTACAAGATGAGTTTCAGAGCTACAGGCACTCATGGATGTGGAACCTTTTATCATTTTTTATCCAGACAGGGTCTCTCTGAGGACAAACCCAACATTTATGCCTAAGGTGTTGTCCAGTGTGGCTCTTAACCAAACTATTCATCTGCCAACTATCCAAATCCACAGAACAAGGGGGAGAGAATTCTGCATTCTTTGGACGTACACAGACAGCTTACATTCAACTTGGACAGAACCAAAGTTTTCAGAAAGACAGAGCAATTACTACTGGCATATGCTGCAGGACCACAAGGAAAGGCTATCTCAAAGCAGACTATTTCAAAGTGGATAGGCCACTGTATTTGTTTCTGCTACTTACACAATGGCAAGCCAGTGCCCAAGGGCATTAGGCCACATTCATCCAGAGCTGCAGCCACTTCAGCAGCCTTTCTCAGGGGAGTACCAACCAAGGACATTTTAGAGGCTGCTACTTGGAGTTCAGTGCACACTTTTACAAAGCACTATCATCTTCCACTCTACTCTAAATCCAGGACAGGCTTTGCCACTGCAGTTCTGCAGGGCCTCATAGCTGCTCCTAACACTGTTTAGCTCCAGCCTCCCATCCATAGCTTTGGGACTCTACCCAAATGTAATGACTGCAACAGTGAAACATGAAGAACATAGTACAGTTGTGTACCTTCCATAAACGTAGATGTTCGAGTGTATTCACTGTTGCAGTCCAGGTTACCCACCCACCATCCCCCTTTTCTTCTGATGGAACCTATCTTTCCTTCTTTGATTTATACAACCTGTGTGGTGTATTTGCTTGTAGATGAAGGTAAAGTTTATATTGGTGCATGTATATATATATATATCTATATACATTTCGGCTACCCTTTTAGGGGGCACCTGACATCTGGGGCAAGAAAAACTAAAGAAAATGGCGTCAGCCGCATCTTTTATACCCCTGACGACCTGACGTCAGGGAAGGGGTGACAGCAGCCGAAGCAGGACCCAGGACTTTGGAATTCAGGCCGACTGGGGGCAACCTGTCAGCAGGATTATCCAAATGTAATGACTGCAACAGTGAATACACTCGAACATCTACATTTATGGTAAGTGTACACAACTGTGCTTTCCTTTGCAGGAATCTCCCCTATCCAACAAAGCCCTCCCGGACGTCCCACCCGCACAGTGGGAGGAAGCAGCAGTACAAATAGATTCACTGTTAAGAAAAAGAGTTATCTAACCGGTCCCCCTAGACAAGTCTGGATCCGGAGTTTATTCCAGGTTCTTTTTAGTGCCGAAAAAGATGGGGGACCTCAGACCAATCTTGGATCTGTCCAAATTGAACCTGTCTGTAACCAAGACAAAATTCTGGATGTTCACGATTTAATCTTTCCTGCCCTATCTGCAGGCCAGAAGCTGGATGTGCTCGATCGATCTCCAGGATGCATAGTATCACATCAAGATGGACAGGCGGTCCTGAAGGTTCCTTCGCTTCTGGCTGGAAGCCAATCATCATCAATTTTGAGCCCTTCCCTTTGGTCTCACCACAGCCCCCCTAGGTATTCACCAAGGTAGTGGCGGCTCACCTGAGGCTTCAGGGTATTCAGGTCTTTCCATACCTGGACAATTGGCTGTTTACTGCCCCTTCAGAGCATCTACTTTTTCAGGCCAGGGACTCCTTCCATCGGCTAGCCAACAAGTTGTGCATCACAATCAACATGAACAAATCTGCACTACTCCCGGTTCAGGTTTTGGATTTCATCGGGGCACAGCTGAACACATTACAAACGAGCATATTCCTTACATCAGACAGGATAACTATCAGAAGTTACACGTCTTACACATTCTTCAGACCCATTTACCGACAGCCGAGGCAGTGTTAGAAGCACTGGGGCTCTATGGCGGCCTTGATCAATATTCTTCCAATGGCATGTCTTCATATGAGTGTTGCAGTGGACACTTGCGGTTCAGTGGTCCCTGTTAGGCCTTCCTTTGTCCTTTCCAGTGAGAATCTTGAGAATGTGCATGGACTCCCTTTGGTGGTGGATTCAGTCCCCAGATCCCCTCAAGGGATGCTCATTCCAACCTGCCTTTCCCAAGACCAGTGTGACCATGGATGCCTCCCTACTAGGGTGGGGGGACATTGCTCAGGAAGGACAGTGCAAGGCACGTGGTCCCCTTCCGAGACCTATCTGCACATCAGTGTTCTAGAGATGAGAGCGATTCCTGTGTTGCAGGCCCTTCATGCTTATCTTCCTCTAGGAACGATTGTAATTCAGACGGATTGTATGTCAGTGGTCTGGTATATCAACAGACAAGGGGGAATCAGATCTTATCCCCTGTGTCGAGAAGCCATGAGAGTGTGGGGATGGGCGATCTCCACCGGCCGTTTTTTGGTGCCAGCTCACATTCCGGGACAGTCCAGCATTCTACTGGACAGGCTCATCAGATCTATCCTGATACCTTACGAGTGGTCTCTGAATCCTTCATTAGCGGAACAGATCTTTCTAGAGTGGGGTCGTCCTTGCTGCGATCTCTTTGCATCTCCTTCCAAACGTGAAATGCAGCAAGTTTTTCACTGTGAACCCCCTGTCGGGAGAACCCCAGAGATGCTCTTTTCATGCTTGGCCTCCCGGACTTCTTTATGCATATCCTCCTCTTCCCCTTATGTCGAAGTTTCTGCAGAAAGCCCGAAGGCTGGGGAGCACTATGATCCTCATCGACCCATTCTGGGCACGACAGATTTGGTTTCCCTTACTCAGGTCTCATCTAGTTGTTCCACCATGGACTTTGGATCCAGTTCCTGATCTTTTCCCGCATCCCTCGGGGATCCCACATCCAGACCTGGACAGTCTGAAGCTCACTGCTTGGCTGCTCTGGTTCCCATGATTATTAGAACTCCGGTTTGTCATCCCCTGTTAAGTCCATTCTGGTAGAGGCCCACAAATCTTCTACCAGAAAAGTGTATTGTAGTAAATGGAAACGTTTCTTGATATGGGCCACTCAGTGGTCCCTGGACCCTTTTTCTGCACCTCTTTCAGCAGTCTTAGATTTTCTGGCTAGCATTTTTCAACAGGGTGCCAGTTCCTCTATGGTTAAAGTCCAACTGGCAGCCATTTCTAATTTTCATGTGGGGGTAAATATGTCTTCATTGGCTTCCTCTAAACTTTGTAAGGCCTTTCTTAAAGGTGCTTTTCTTCATAGAACCCCGGTAAAGAATCCATGGGACCTTACCTTATTGTTGCAGGCATTGGTTTCTCCCCCCTTTGTGCCTGCGGCTTCAGTGGATTTGCAATTTCTGATCTGGAAAACTGCCTTCTTGGTCGCCATCACTTCCACCAGAAGGGTATTGGAGCATCAGGCTCTTTCAATCAAAATGCCCTACATGATTTTTCATAAAGATATAGGGTGTCACTACGCACTAACCCATCCTTCCTTCCTAAGGTAGCTTCGGAAGCCAATATTAATCAGACCATTAACATGCCAGTTTTTTTTCCTCATTACCAGAACAAAGGGAAATATAGGTTACATTTATTGGATGTGCTTAGACATTTGAGGTTTTACCTACACAGGACTAAACCCTTCTGCAAATCTGATCAACTTTTTGTGTCTTATGCCAAACCTTTCTTTGGTAAACCAGTTTCAAAAGTGACATTTGCTCACTGGATTTCACAGTGCATTGGCCGAGCCTATTTGGAGAGAGGTCTGTGTCTGCCAGGAAAAGTGAAAGCTCATTTGACCCGATCTATGGCTACGTCAGCGGCCTTTTGGTCCAGGATATCTTTGGATGATATTTGTTCAGCTGCCACATGGGTCTCATCTCATACCTTTATTTTGCATTATAAATTAGACATTGTCTCTAGGATTAGAGTATCCCTTGGCTCTGTGGTGCTCCAGAACATCCTTTCATGAGGGCCACCCAAGAGTTTAGTAGCTGGGGATTCTGTCCCACAGGTTGAAGATCAAATGAAGTAAACTACTTCAGATAAAGAAATTATGTACTCACCATAACGTTCCATGTGAGTAGTTGTACTTAATTTGTCTTCAACCGTCCCTCCTCCTTCTCCCTAACCTAATCATTCAGATTATGATATGTTTTCTTATCAGATGATTATTGTTGGGATCCTTGGTCCTGTCCAGGCTAAGGGTTTTTCGTATTGGTTATTCTGGTGATAATGTGTCATTGGGTCAGGTGTCTGATACATGTTAGGCACCAAACTCGATCTGAGTGGAGAAGGGAGACAGGGGGGCATTATGTTAAGGGGAGGAGCATGGAGCTCGGAGCCATAGCTGGAAAATGCGGCCATGTCGGATCCGATGTGGAGCCGAAGACCCACAGGTTGAAGACAAATGAAGTACAACTACTCAGATGGAACGTTATGGTGAATACATAACTTATTTGTAGAATCCGCTGGGATTTTATGAGTAGGACAAAGGTAGCATCTGCATTCCCTGATAGAATAATAAGGTTAATTTGGAGAAAATGCAAAGGCAAGAATTAAGGTGGGAGAGCTCCTGTCCGAGAAACTGCGTTTGAACAGAAGAACAGGGTGTCTTCTTTCAAATTTATTTTCTTTATATTTAGAGCTATTAGCAAAGAAAATAAGGGACTCATGAATTCAATGATATAATTATCATGGTAATCAAAAAAGTTAGCTTTTTTGCAGATTATATAATTTTTTACTTGATAAATCTGAAAGGATATTTCAGTTTTCAGCAACATTTTGAGACAGTTTCATGTTTTTTCAGGGTATAAAATAAATGAAGATAAAACAAAAGTTATAGTAGTAAACTGTGTCCCCACATATGATTTAGTTCACCAATACCCCTATTTATGGGGACATGATAAGATGAAGTGTTTGGGCATATGAATTAAAAAAGGATTCTGTTGTGGCAACTGTGTGAGAAGATACTAAACAAAAGATATTACAATTTTTTTTGTATCTGAATGCACTTGATCTTGGATATAGATAGTAAGATATAAGCAGTGATAGTAGTTCTAGTGCCTTTTACACAGGCCAGACACATTTTTATCAACCAGAGGAGAAATTGTGGATCATAATTTTTTATATTTTTTTATAATGTATATATATTTCCCAAATACTCTGAAGTATTTGATGTCTAAACTCCTTTTTAAGGTATTATTTTTCAACAGCGTTATTAATAGAAAGTGTTTGGATACTATATATGATTGCATGTAATCTAACTTTATATCAACTGTCTAATGTAATATTTTACTGTGTACATGGAGATTTTCTTCCCGTGCCTCCGCTGAGAAAGGACATGTGTCCAGTCAGACTTTCCTGGTTAACAAATGTAAAATAAATAAATAATAGAGTTGAAGCATTTATGTGACAGAGGAAGAGCGCAAGAGTTAAGTGGGATAAGTTGGTCCTCCCCATAGAACAAGGTGTTTTAGGATTATCTGATTTGAAGGGATATTTTAGAGCTGTGCATTTAAGGCTCATGTATGTAACACAAGCAGAAGGTTGTAAGTCAAAGTGAAAAGAGAACATGATGAAATGGGAGGAAGTATAAGAAGTAAGGAGAGAGTAGGATATAGGAATAGACTATGCCTGTCAAATCTCAGCTCTAGAGAACTGGGAATCTGAATGAGAAGAAAGTATTTCTTCAGATTCTCCTGCTGAAGAATTGTCTTTTTCAGTCACCTTTAGCAGGATGATGGATTTATTTTACTGGGAACAGAAAGAAATGTCTGAAACTTAGCAGAGATGTTATGATTTGTTATAGGTGGATAACCAAAGGCCTGAATGTACTTCTGTATCATCACCCTTGGAAGATGCTTTCATTGCATCCTTTAATATGCCATTGGTTCCTAAAATGTCAGACAAGTTGTATAAATAGGTTTGTAGGTTCTTAGGTGGTACTATGCTATTGGCCCTAGTGCTTTTATAAGCCTAGCCATGTTATACCCTTGTTCCCTTACTGACACGGTTGTATGGTCTATATTTGCTGCATGAGTCTGTGATGATCACTGACTGCCTTTATCCAAGAGGGACATAGGTGACACCCCCTGGGTAAATTTACTGTCTCCTATCCAGTTATCTAAGTTACGCTTAAAAAGGATCATTGAGGAGCTGTTTTTTATGTGAATTGGGGGTTTGTTCCAGAGGAGTGGCAATCTCTGAGAGACATATCTGTCTCTCTAGTATGTCCTGTTAATGTTGCAGGCTAGGTTAAACTCCCTAGAAGGAGCGAATCTTGTCCCATTTGACTTGCGGATGTGCAGCATTTCCATTAGGGCAGAGTTCAAGACTGCTCTGTAGGCCAGGCACAAGTCGCCTGTCAGCAGCCTATAAGATACAGAGTACAGTGACAGGGCCTTCAGTTTGTCCATGTAGCTCATGTGTTGAAGGCCCTGAATTTTCTTGGTGAGAAACCTCTGAGGTCTCTCCAGCTGCTGCAGGTGTCTGGTGAGGTACATACAGAAGGGAGCATTGTACTGTATTAGTGGTCTGATGAGGGATGAGTACAGGGGAGATGTAACATCCTTAGCTCTGGATGCGATGCCCTTACTTATGTGATGTGCAACATAGAAGGCCTTCCTTATGACTGTGGGCACATGGTGATCGAAGTTAAGGTTACTGTCAACCTGTGTTCCCAAATCTCTAACCACAAGGTTAGAGCTAAGGGGGGGTAATCTTAATATTGTAATTTGCAGGGACTTCCCCTTTGCCAAAAGGGACGATAACACATTTATTTTGCATTTAGTTTAAGTCCGTGGCTTTGGCACCATTTATTTGTCTGTGTAAGGCCTTTTTGTAGTATATTAGCATCGTTGGGGGACTCAGTGATTGCACCCAGTTTGCAGTCATTGTTGAACTTGGTAAGCCACACTGACAAATAGATTCCAAACAATAGGGGGCCCAGCACAGATCCTTGTGGTACATCACTGGTAACTGGTCTGCTGATAGAGGTGGAATCCCCGACATTGACTGTATGCATTCTGTAGGTGTGCCAGTTGGCTACCCATCTAGTAACATATGGGTTAATTCCCAGCTGGATGAGTTTCTCATTGATGTCTAAGTGGGGGATTGTAAAAAATAGAAAAAAGCCAGCAGACTGGATCCTTGGCAATAAATCCATTTATTAATATAGACAGCAAAGGAAAAACAGACCGGTTTCGGTTGGTCAATACTACATAGCCTTCTTCAGTGTAAAACATTCTAACCAAATGCTGTCTTTTATATTTCAAACAAAAATGCATGATTGGTTCAGCCTAAAACTGCTCATTGAGTCCCTGTGGAAACAATCCACCTAGCTTAATAATCCATTTATTTTCTTTTGAACTTAAAGAGTGCCAACCTGTTTTATTTTGTTTTTTACCTTTAATTATATCAATTATTGTAAACGAAAAGTTTGCAGTTGGATGTATAACATGGTGTTTATACAAAGCATTATGAACTCTACCCTTCCTAATGTTACTGATGTGTTCAGAAATCCTGAATCTGAGTGGCCTGGAGGTTTGTCCTACATAAAATGACCCACATGTGCATGTTGCCAAATAAGTAACCCAATCTGAGCTACAATTGGCAAAAATGTGGGGGATTGTGTCAAAAGCCTTGGCTAACTCAAGGTAGGCTTTATGTATGGTTTTGCCTTCATCCAGGGCTTTGGTGACATTCTCTAAGAAGTTCACCAGGTTAATAAGCATGATCTACCCTTAACAAAGCCAAATTGGGTCAGGTCAAGAGTTTGAAGGTCACCTATGTCTTTATTGATAAGGTCCATGATGATTCTGTCCATGGCCTTGCAATTATGCTGGTTAGGCTTATGGGTCTATAGTACCCAGGGTCAGTACATGGACTCCCTTTGTGCAAAGGAATTACTATCGCTGATGATGTCCTTCATGGATGCATCTGCAGTCATAACAAGTGGGTTGTCCTGTCGTCAGGCAGCCCTGCAGTCGGCCGGATTCCAAAGTCCGGGTCCGGCTTCGGCTGATGTCGCACTCCTCCCGACGTCATCTCTGTTGGTCTTCGGGTATAAAAGCATCAGCCGACGCCATTTTCCTCAGTCTTTCTTGCCGCGTGGCGCCTGAAGCAGAAGCTGTTCGCAAGTGCCGGTCGGTCGGATCCAGAGATTACTTCTACCGAATACTACTTCGAAGACTTCTAAAGCTAAGTACCCGTTGGGGACTCTTTCTTGCCTCAGCCGATGTCAGAAAAGTTAACAATTGTTTAACCTGTGGGAAACAAATACCTCATAAAGATTTCCACTCATACTGTCTGCCTTGTTTAGGCCCAGCCCACGACGTAGCAGCCTGTTCGCCTGTGCTTCTTTTAACCGATTAACGCTTAGGCCGGTCGGAGTTTGCAGAACAGTTTTCGGTACTGATTTTGCGTACATTATGCCGCCGGATCCTCCGACTACCCCAAAAACGCAAAGATAAAGACCGACACTCGCGTCCGCGGTTTCGCCGAAACCACGGTAAAGCAAACATGAGTGTCTCGGTTTCGCCGAAACCGAGAAAACTGCTCAAGTACAACTGAACCTATTCTAACAACTGAGGCACCTACTACAACTCTTGAATCGACCTCAGAAATTTTACCCACTACGGTGGTGGACTTATCAGACACCATCCCCTTGGATGTCTCTACCCCAGCACGTGGTGCTGCTAGGCCTCCAGCTGCCATGTCCATTAAGGCCTTCGCCAGGGCTAAAGCAGCCAAGACTACTAAATCAGTGCCTGTTAAGCCCCCACATCCAGGCCCTCTTCTAGTTCTCAAATGCTTTCTTTGGCAGAAGATTTAATTTCTTTAATTAGAGGATCTCAACCTCACCCAGATAGGGCCTCTCAGCCCCCTGAGAAGAGATCTAGGGCAGAACCCCTGAGCCAGTTTCTACTGATGATTCTGCTGATGAATCAGACATAACTGATCAGCCTGAGGCTCCCTTCTCCAATTTTGAAGATTCGGATGCTGAAGAATCCATTCCAGCTGCTTCCCACCAGAAGAATTCTCCTTTGGGGAAACCTTGCATGCCATGAGAACAGTTCCAATGGCAGCAACAGGATTTTCAGACTCCAGAAAAAGACTTAGGACCTTTCTGCACCTCCCACAGCACAGGCCCTTAGCTATACCTCCTGTTCTCTCTGTGGTGGATGATGCTTTCAATGATGTTTGCTCCGCTCCAGATTCTTTACCCCAGCCCCTGCCAAACCAGACAGATTTTACAGGGTGCCAGATACTCATCACCACCTTTACAAGGCCCCACTTGCAGACCCAGAAACTATATCCCAGGGTCCCAAGGCAGTAGCGACCACAGCTAAAACCCTATTCCTTCTGAAAGGGAAGCAAGGTCACTAGACAGATGGGGTAAGAAGGACTACACTTCAGCTACTCTCACAGCTAGAGCTTTAAACTGTCAGTTTCACATGATACAATACCAAGAGTTTATGCTTGAGCAGTTAACTAAAAACTAACCACTGATGAATCTCTTGATAAGAAATATGTATTAGAGATGGTAAATAACATACAACAGGTTAGCAACCATTCCTTAAAATGTGGCTATGATGCACTGGAGGCTTCATTTAGATCAGCCATGACAGGCACAGTGATAAGAAGGCATGCATGGCTAAAGGAACAAGCTTTACCGGATCATGTTAAAGCTAAGTTGCTAGATGCTCCTATGGACAAGACAAGTTTGTTTGGTACACCTGCCCAGCAGGTTATGAAGAAAATGGAAGAAAAGGCAAAATCTGTTCAAACTGTTAAAGATTTCCTGCAGGTTCAACCCCAAGGTTTAGCAGGAACTGGCCTGCCAAAAATTGGTCCTTTCCTGACTCCACAAAATTTCAAAGGGGTAGAAATAAACGTTCCAGAGGCAGAAACCAATCCAGAGGAGGTGCCTACAGAGGACGACAGTGGCAAGGTAACAACAGAGGCACAGACACAGCCACTGCCACTACATCAGCACAACCGCAGTGACTTAATCCTAAATCCGCCTACCAGGGAACAAATAGCAGCCCCTCTAGGCGGAAAGTTAACCTTATTTTCAAAGAACTGGCACTACATAACAAAAGACAAGTGGATTTTACAAACCATAGATCAAGGTTACCGGTTTCACTTCCACACTTTACCAGTCAAAAGAGGAATGCCAAATCTACCTCCAAATCAAAAACAGAGGCTCTACGCCAGATAATGGAGTTAGCAAACATGAGAGCTGTGGAAAGAGTGCCAACAGCAGAACAAGGAAAGGGGTTCTACTCCAGACTATTCCTAGTTCCAAGAAAGGAAAAAAGTTGGAGACCAATTCTCGACCTGTCCACCTTAAATACATACATCATTGTCCCAAAATTCAAAATGCTGACCCTACAGCAACTTCTTCCCATGCTGGGCAAGGAGTCTTGGCTGGTAACTCTAGATCTCAAGGAGGCATACCTGCACGTCCCCATCCGACCAATCTGCAGAAGATACCTCAGATTTCTTGCAGGATCAGAGCACTATCAATTCTCAGCATTGCCCTTTGGCTTATCTACTGCACCCAGAGTATTCACAAAATGCCTGGCATCAGTAATCGCCCATTGCAGACTACAGGGAATTCAAATTTACCCATACCTGGACGACTGCCTGCTACAAGGGACAACAAAAGCAAGCTGACAACAGATTTACAAAGGGTCATTTACTTGCTACAAGGACTGGGATACACAGTCAATTTACAAAAGTCAAGACTGATACCATCCCAAACAAGGACTTTCTTGGGCTGAATTGGACACAGTACAACAAATGGCATTCCTGACTACAGAAAAACAAAAGAACTTCCTCTTTACTTCTTGGCACTAACAAAACTGAACAAGTTAACAGCAAGAAAAGTTCTACAGGCCTTGGGCTTCATGGCATCATGCATAATCTTGGTCCCATTTGCCAGACTACATATGAGGAAACTACAGTGGTACCTAAAGAATTTATGGTCCCAACACAGACACAGTCTAGAAACAGAAATCCCACTAATTCCATGCTTAAAACAGGAGTTCCTATGGTGGGCTCAGGCATGCCAGTCAAACCCAGGCCTTCCCTTTCGCAGATGTCAACCAAGCCAGACCATCACAACAGACGCTTCAGACCTAGGATGGGGGGCCCACATGCTGGACAAATGCGTACAAGGATTGTGGACACAGGATCAACTTCACCTGCACATCAATCTAAAAGAAATGCTGGCAGTAAAACTGGCAATCCAAAAGTTCAAACCATTTCTCAAAGAGGGCCAGTTGATGATAAGGACAGACAACACCACAGTCATGTGGTACATCAACAAACAGGGAGGCACTCATTCATACCGCCTATGCAGAATGACCTTGAGCTGTGGACCCTGGCACTCAGCTACAACATTCAGTTACAGGCAATATTTGTACCAGGGAAAGACAATACTCTGGCAGACATATTAAGCAGAACCACTTCGGATGCCCACGAATGGAAGCTGCACCCGGACATCTTCAAGACCATCTCAAAGAAATGGGGAATGCCACAGATAGACCTATTTGCATCTCCTCTCTATTACCATCTCAAAAAGTTCTGCACAAGGACATTCCACCCACTAGCATGGAAAGTGGACTCACTCTCCTTCAACTGGAAAGGCCTAACAGCATATGCATTCCCACCTCTTCCTTTGATACACAAGGTACTACTAAAAATAAGGGAAGAACGTCCAAGGATAATCCTGATAGCTCCAAACTGGCCAAGACAACACTGGTACCCACTACTGAAGAGCATGTCTCGAACAATATGTGGCCAATACCACTGATGCCTTTGATGTTAACTCAGAACAACTACAGCATCATACATCCAAACCTAAAAACGCTGCAACTGACTGCATGGAACATCACATAGCAGCAGCTAATCCAGAACTTTCCCAAAGAGTTAAAGACATTATTCTTGAAGCACGCAGACCTTCAACAAGAAGGAACTATGCTGGAAAATGGAAAAGGTTTGTCATTTGGAGTACGGAAAGAGGAAAAGATGTGTCAAACATAGATATACCTAACATTCTGGAGTATCTGGCGAACTTCTTCATTCAGGCCTGTCCTACTCCTCCATCAAGATACATGCATCAGCTATTTCAGCAGAATACAGCTTTGATCCACCTGTTTTTCGCACCTTTGCTCAGGCAGTTCTTCAGAGGAATCAAGAATGTAAAACCTCCAAGGAAACCACCATTACCAGCTTGGGATTTAAACTTTGTGCTAGAAAAGTTGACACTATCACCCTTTGAACCAGCAGCAACAGCAGACCTACAACACCTGTCATGGAAAACTGCTTTCCTACTGGCAATTACTTCAGCAAGGAGGGTTTCAGAACTACAGGCCTTAATGGCAGTGCAACCCTTCCTAATCTTCCACCAAGATAGAGTGTCCTTGAGGACTAATCCAACATTTATGCCCAAGGTGGTATCCAGAGTGTCTTTAAACCAGGCAATCCACCTACCTACCTTCTTTCCCAACCCACAAAACAGAGGGAAAGAATACTGCATACCTTGGATGTACATAGACAGCTACGCTACTACTTGGACAGAACAAAAATAGCAGAAAGACTGACCAACTCTTTGTAGCCTATGCAACAGGAAGGGAAGGAAAAGCTATTTCCAAACAGACAATCTCCAAATGGATAGGAAATTGCATACGATACTGTTACTCCTTCCATGGAAAACCAATTCCACAGAACATAAGACCTCATTCTACAAGGGCAACAGCCACTACCACAGCCTTCTTACGAGGAGTGGCAACCAAAGACATTATTGAGGCGGCTACTTGGACCTCCGTGCATACATTTGCCAAGCATTATAATTTGCCTCTTTATTCCAGATCCCGAGCAGGGTTTGCCACTGCTGTACTGCAAGGGATCCTAAACACACCATAATCTACTTTTATCCTCCTCCCTAGTTGGCTATGGTATTCTACCCATTGTTATGACTGCAGATGCATCCATGAAGGACATAGTACAGTTTTGTACCTACCATAAATGTAGATGTCCGAACTGGATAGCATCTGCAGTCAGGATTACCTCTCCTCCTTCCCCTCTGTGGTACTCCTAGGGTGTTTACCCTCCTAATAGCTAGCTTTTGGGGGGGGAGTCTTTTATGGTGTATTTGTTTGTATACATGTACATATATGCTTATTGCTGTGTTTACCTCTATCTATTTGGAAACATTGGCATCTATCCAAATTTTAGCCTCCAAGAGTGCCA
Organism: Protopterus annectens; assembly: GCF_019279795.1. Lineage (NCBI taxonomy): Eukaryota > Metazoa > Chordata > Ceratodontiformes > Protopteridae > Protopterus > Protopterus annectens. Next base: position 549,254,970 of record NC_056741.1, on the reverse strand, counting down.
CTCGCATCTGGGCCAAGAAACACTGACGAAAATGGCGCCGGCTGATGCTTTTATACCGAAGACCAACAGAGATGACGTCGGAGGAGTGCGACATCAGCGAAGCGGACCCGACTTTGGAATCCGGCCGACTGCAGGGCTGCCTGACGACAGGACAACCCACTTGTTATGACTGCAGATGCTATCCAGTTCGGACATCTACATTTATGGTAGGTACAAAACTGTACTTTCATCGTGTTACACTGCTGCAGTCATCACACTTAGGGTTATCCTGCCGTCAGGCGGTTCCGCAGTCGGCCAGAGTTCCAAAGTCTTGGTCCGGCATCGATTGCTGCCGCTTCTTCCCTGACGTCAGTGCGCCAGGGGTATATAATATGCATCCGACACCATTTTCTTCAGTCTTTCTTGCCACGCGGTGCCCGAAGCAGAAGCAGTTCACAAGTGCCGGTCGGCCGACTCCTGAGATTTTCGAAGTCGAATTTCAGGTCCGAAGTCTTCAATAAAGCTAAGTACCCCGTTGGGGAAACCTTTTTCGTGCCTCAGACCGATGTCAGAAAAAGTTAATAATTGTATTTCTTGTGGGAAGCAAATACCTCATAAGGACTTCCACTCTTACTGTATTCCATGCCTAGGCCCTGATCACAACGTCACTAGTTGTCGGTTTTGTGCTAGATTCAACAAACGCACTATAAAAAGACGTTTTGATTTTGCTTTACACTACTTTGGCCGAAGGTTCAATTATACCATGTCGTCAGATCAGCCGACGACCTCAATACCAAAAAAATGCAAAGACAAGGATAAAGACAGGCATCCGAGGTCCAAAACCGACGACGAAACCTCTTCTAGGCCAGTAGCCGGTTCACTGGTTCTCAGTGAGGCACTTTCGCAGCCCCTGACACCCGCTACCTCAGAGCCACAGGCCGCTTCCGACTCCCACGTGGAGACATCTAGGCCTCTGGAAACTCAAGGTATTGGGACTATGGAAACTAATCCCTCAGATGGGTCTGGAACCGCTGAGCAGGCATCGGCTTCTGAGGGTGTTTTCAGACCTTCACAACTTACCATTAAAACAACAGCCAAGACAAAGGTACCATTAAAGACAAAGAAACAAGTACAGCATTCTCCTGGACAGTCCTGCATGCCTAAGAAACAGATGCTTAAAATGGCCGAAGACCTCATTACTCTAATCAGGGGTTCCCATCCCCCTCCTGAGAAAAGGCCTAGGCAGGATACAGACTATGACTCCTCTGATCAGGTTTCCATTTCCTCTGATTCCTCTTCAGACCAGGGATACTCTTTACCCCCCTATGAGGACTCTGATGCTGAGGAATCTATCCCTTCAGCCTCTCCTCCTGAGGATTATTCTTTTGGGGAAACTTTGCATACCATGAGGGAACATTTCCATTGGGAAAGTCAGGATTACTCAGAATCCAAGAAAAGGCTCAGGGATTTCCTCTTATTGCCTCAGCGCAGGCCCCTGGCTATTTCGCCTGTGCTAGACATTGTGGATGATGTGTTTTCTGAATCCAGCTTATCTCCTGACTCTTTGCCCCCTGCTCCAGCCAAGCCAGATAGGTATTATAGAGTCCCTGACTCACAAGTTTCTTTACAAAAACCCTTCTGCTGATCCAGAAACTATTTCCTAGGGTCCAAAAGGGGTTAAGGCTTCCATTGCAAAAAATCCAGTACCCTCCGACAGAGATTCCAGAGCTTTGGATAGATGGGGGAAGAAAGTATACACATCTGCAACTTTAGCAGTAAGAGCTTTAAATTGCCAGTTTCACATGCTTAAGTACCAACAATATTTAATGGCTCAGTTAAAACAGAAAATGCTTGCTAGCTCAGAAGCTCCTGATTGTAAAGAAATGCAGGATTTATTGCATGCAGTTGAGCAGGTGGGAAAACATACTCTGCAATGTGTTTTTGATTCTTTAGAGGCCTCTTGTAGGGCCGCAGTTACAGGTTCTTTTATTCGAAGACATGCTTGGTTAAAAGAACAGAGTTTACCTGATCATGTTAAGGCAAAGTTATTGGATGCTCCTTTACAGCATGATACCTTGTTTGGTGTTAAGGCAGAAAAGGTGTTAAAGAAAATGGAGGATAAAGCTAAATCTATGCAAACAGTCAAGGATTTCTTACAGGTACAGCCACCTCGGTTCAGCAGAAATTGGCCAACAAAAAATTGGTCCTTTCCAGTGTCAGACAGGCCACAGAGAGGCAGATACAGACACCCAAGAGGCAGATCTCAGCCCCAAGGCTCAAACAGACAACGACAGTGGGGCACCTCAACCCCAAAAGGAGGTGAGGAGAATTCTCAGCCTTACAGGAAACAGTCTCAATGACTTTCCTTTGCATACGCCAAGCACGTCCCTTTTGTAAGCCCCCTTAGGGGGGAAACTAGCACTTTTTTCTCAAAACTGGCAAACAATCACCCAAGACAAATGGGTCCTGAATATTGTGTCTCAAGGTTACAGATTCCACTTTCATACTTTACCAAAACTAAAAGGAATGCCAGACCTGCCACAAAATCAATGGGCAGAGGCACAAAAACAAATTTCAGCCCTCATGGACATGAGAGCTATACAAAAAGTACCGCAACAGGAACAAGGACAAGGATTTTACTCAAGACTCTTCCTAGTCCCCAGAAAGGACAAAGCCTGGAGGCCTATACTGGACCTTTCAATTCTGAATACTTACCTGGATATTCCGAAATTCAAAATGTTGACATTACAGCAGCTTCTACCCATGCTGGGCAAGAAGGCTTGGCTGGTTACCCTGGACCTCAGAGGCATACCTGCATGTCCCTATCAGACAAACTTGCAGAAGATACCTCAGATTCAAAGCTGGTACAATGCACTACCAATTCTCTGCACTGCCCTTTGGCTTATCTATTGCGCCCAGGGTCTTCACAAAATGCTTGGCACCAGTAATTGCATTTTGCAGACAAAAAGGAATTCAAATATATCCATACCTGGACGACTGCCTCATTCAAGCAGAGACAAAGGACATTCTTCTACAGCATCTGGCGTTTGTGAAAAAGTTGCTAATTTCTCTAGGGTACACAGTAAACGAAAAGAAGTCAAAACTAGTGCCCTCACAACAGATTACATTCCTGGGTGCCAGCTTAAATACAACGGCCCAGATGGCTTACCTCACGCCAGACAAACAGGTGCAACTAACTCAATATTTTCAACTACTGGCAAAAACGTCCCATCTCCCTGCACGAAAAATTCTGCAGGCCCTGGGATTCATGGCATCCTGCATTCTACTAATACCATATGCCAGACTGCATATGAGGAAATTACAATGGTACCTAAAAAGTGTTTGGACTCAACATTGTCACAGTCTAGAAGCAGTAATTCCAATGATTCCCTGCCTGCAACAGGAGTTTCGATGGTGGGCACAAGCATGTTACCTAAATAAGGGTCAGCCTTTTACCCAACCCACAGCCAGGCAAACTCTAACAACAGATGCTTCGGATTACGCCTGGGGAGCACACATGGCAGGAAAATGCATTCAGGGCAAGTGGACCACAGACCAGATGCATCTTCACATCAATCAAAAAGAGATGTTGGCTGTTCAAAATGCCCTAACAGCTTTCAAGGACCATCTACATCCAGGACAATTATTACTAAAGACAGACAACACCACATTAATGTGGTACATAAACAAGCAAGGGGGCACACATTCTTATCCCCTATGCAGGCAAGCCATGACCTTGTGGAACACAGCTCTAACGTACCAAGTTCACCTGCAAGCACAATTCCTGCCAGGAAAGAAAAATACTCTGGCAGACGACCTAAGCAGAAATATCATGGACCCTCACGAATGGAAATTGAATCCACAAATCTTCAGCATGATAACACAAAAATGGGGATGCCCAGACATAGATCTTTTTGCCTCCCCTCTGAATTGCCAACTACAAAAATTCTGCACAAGGACTTATCACAAACAAGCATGGAAAGTGGATGCTGTTCTGTTCAGCTGGAAAAACCTAAAAGTTTATGTCTTCCCACCACTACCTCTCCTTTCAAAGGTACTCCTAAAAGCCAGGCAAGAAAAACCACAGATGATCCTGATTGCTCCAGACTGGCCACGCCAGCACTGGTACCCTATCTTAAGGAACTTGGCTGAGGGCCCACCATGGATTTTGCCCCAAATTCCACACCTTCTGACTCAACAAAACAATCAGATCCTGCACGGTCAGCTCAAAACCCTAAACCTGGTTGCATGGCAGATACTTTAGCCAAACAGGCAACACCTCTCTCTAAAGCTGTTTTGGATGTCATTTTGGAGGCCAGGAGGCTTAGCACCAGGAAAGCTGACTCAGAAAAATGGAAGAGATTCTGCGCCTGAAACCAGGCTCACAGCCTTGACCCTTTTGTTCCAAACATTCCTCAGATTTTACAATACTTAACTGAGATGCTGGACAGAGGCCTATCCTTTTCATCAATTAAGATCCACACCTCTGCCATTTCTGCACATTATAACACGGATCCTCCTTTATTCTCTCATCCCTTGCTAAAGCAGTACCTCAGAGGGGCTAAAAACATAAGACCGCCCCGGAGAGCACCAACACCAACTTGGGACCTCAACTTCGTTTTGGAAAAGCTGACCCTACCACCTTTTGAGCCAGCCAATACAGCCGATCTAAAATTTTTATCATGGAAAACAGCTCTGCTCCTGGCAATAACTTCAGCACGAAGATTCTCAGAGCTACATGCATTAATGGCAGTGGAATTTTTATAATTTTTTATAACTTTTATAATTTTTCATCAGGACAGGGTATCTTTAAGGACAAACCCTACCTTCATGCCAAAGGTGGTATATAGTGTGGCTCTTAACCAAACCATCCATTTGCCTACTTTTTATCCAAACCCCCAAAATAAAGGGGAGAAACTTCTGCATACTTTAGACATACACAGGCAGCTACGCTTCTACTTGGACAAAACAAAAGCTTTCAGGAAAACTGATCAACTGTTTGTAGCATATGCTGCAGGATCACAAGTCAAGGCTATCTCAAAACAGACTATATCCAAATGGATAGGACACTGTATTCGGTACTGCTACACACAGCATGGCAAACCAGTCCCTAATAACAATAGGCCTCATTCCACCAGGGCAACAGCCACTTCAACAGCCTTTCTCAGAGAAGTACCTACCAAAGAAATTTTGGAGGCTGCAACTTGGAGTTCAGTGCACACCTTCACCAAGCATTACCACCTGCCTCTTTTCTCTAAATCCAGAGCAGGATTTGCCACTGCAGTTCTGGAGGGCCTCTTAGCCGATCCTAACTCTTTATAGACCAGCCACCCAACCTTAGCTTTGGGATTCAACCCAAGTGTGATGACAGCAGCAGTGTAACACGATGAACATAGTACAGTTTTGTACCTACCATAAATGTAGATGTTCGAGTGTTCACACTGCTGCAGTCCAGGTTACCCTCCCTCCATGCCCTCTGAACTAGCTGGACTTATCTATACCCTTCTATCCTATACAACCTTTGGGGTGTATTTGCTGGTAACTGAAGGTATTGTTTTTATTGTTTAGGTATATTTCTGATTAGCAATATGTATTGCCTACCCACTTGGGGGCACCTGACATCTGGGGCAAGAAAAACTGAAGAAAATGGTGTCGGATGCATATTATATAACCCTGGCGCACTGACGTCAGGGAAGAAGCGACAGCAACCGACGCCGGACCAAGACTTTGAAACTCTGGCCGACTGCAGGACCGTCTGATGGCAGGATAACCCCAAGTGTGATGACTGCAGCAGTGTGAACACTCGAACATCTACATTTATGGTAGGTACAAAACTGTACATGTTCATCGAGTTACACTGCTGCAGTCATCACACTTGGGTTATCCTGCCATCAGGCGGTCCCGCAGTCGGCCAGAGTTCCAAAGTCTTGGTCTGGCGTCGGTTGCTGTCACTTCTTCCCTGATGTCAGTGCACCAGGGTTATATAACAGGCATCCAATGCCATTTTCCTCCGTCTTTCTTGCCGCGCGGTGCCCGAAGCAGAAGCAGTTCGCAAGTGCCGGTCGGCCGACTCCTGAGATTTTCAAATCGAATTTCAGACCGAAGTCTTCAATAAAGCTAAGTACCCCGTTGGGGAACCTTTTCTTGCCTCAGTCTGATGTCAGAAAAAGTTAACAATTGCATTTCTTGTGGGAAGCAAATACCTCATAAGGACTTTCATTCTTATTGTATTCCTTGCCTAGGCCCAGACCATGACGTCACAGGTTATCGGTTTTGTGCTAGGTTTAACAAACGAACTATTAAACGTCGGTTTGATTTCGCCCGACATTATTTTGGTAGGAAATTTAATTATACCATGCCGTCGGAGCAACCGACGAACAGAATGCATAAAGAACGCAAAGATAAGGACAGGCAGCCGAGACCCAAACCAGACTCCGAGGCCTCTGCTGGGCCAGTCGCCGGTTCTCCGGTTTTCAGTGAGGCGCCTACGCAGCCCCTGACGACTGCTGATTTAGAACCCCAGGCGGCATCCGATTCCCAAGCGGAGATTGCTAGGCCTCCACAACCTTTATCTTTAGGCCCTTCCGACTCCATGGCTGAAGGAGATTCCGGTGCAGTTGAAACGCCTTCAGTTGCAGAAGGTGTCTTCAGACCGACTACACTCACTATTAAATTCTATGCAAAGCTGAAAACCTCTTTAAAAGCAAAGAAGACTGTACAGCAGTCTCCAGTACAAGGCCCCATGCCTAAGAAACAGATGCTTAAGATGGCTGAAGACTTAATTACCCTAATCAGGGGTTCCCATCCCCCTCCTGATAAAAGGCCTAGACAGGAGGAGGACTACGCTTCCTCTGACCAGGTTTCAATTTTCTCAGATTGTTCTGAGGAACAGGAATACTCTTTTCCCATTATGAAGACTCTGATGCTGAAGAGTCTATCCCTTCAGCATCACCCCCAGAAGACTACTCTTTTGGGGAAACTTTACATACCACGAGGGAACATTTCCACTGGGAAGGCCAGGATTACTCTGATTCTTAAAAAAAAAAAAAAAAAAAAAAAAAAGCTCCGAAAGTTCCTTTTACTACCCCAGCACAGACCACTTGCTATTCCACCCATGTTAGACATTGTGGATGATGTTTATTCAGAATCTAGCCTTAACCCAGATTCACTACCTCCTGCACCAGCCAAACCAGACAGATACTACAGAGTCCCTGACTCACACAAATTCCTATATAAAAGCCCTGTTGCTGACCCAGAAACCATTTCCCAGGGTCCCAAAGGGTTAAGGCCTCTATTGCTAAAAATCCTGAACCCTCTGAAAGGGATTCTAGAGCACTAGACAAATGGGGAAAGAAAGTATAAAGCTCAGCTACTCTAGCTATGAGGGCCTTAAATTGCCAGTTTCACATGCTGAAATATCAACAATATTTGATGTCTCAATTAAAACAAATGATGATCACACATACAGAACAGCCTGATTACAAGGAAATGCAAGATTTGTTGCATGCAGCTGAACAAGTGGGAAAACATACTTTGCAATGTGGATTTGATTCATTGGAAGCTTCTTGTAGAGCAGCAGTGACAGGGTCTGTCATATGTAGGCATGCTTGGTTAAAAGAACAAACTTTACCTGATCATGTTAAAGCAAAGTTATTGGATGCACCTTTACAGCAGGATGTTTTATTTGTTGTAAAAGCAGAAGAGGTTTTAAAGAAAATGGAGGATAAGGCAAAACCTATGCAGACGGTCAAGGAATTTTTACAGGTTCAACCCCCTCGTTTCAGCAGAAATTGGCCAACCAAAAACTGGTCCTTTCCAGCTTCTGACAGACCACAGAGGGGCAAATACAGACGCCCAAGGGGCAGAGGTCAGTCACAAGGCTCTTACAAGCCTCGACAATGGGGTGCCACAACCCAAAAAGGAGGAGAAGACAGGTCTCAAACTATCAGAAGACAAACACAATGACTTACCCCTCAGACTGCCAAGCAAATTCCTCTTGGCAGCTCCCTTGGGAAGAAAACTAGCATTTTTTGCAGACAACTGGCACATCATCACAAAAGACAAATGGGTCCTAAATATTGTATCTCAAGGACACAGATTCCACTTTCACACTTTACCAAGGATAAAAGGAATGCCAAACCTGCCACCAAATCAATGGGCAGAGGCTCAAAAACAAATTACAGCTCTCATGGACATGAGAGCCATTCAGCAGGTTCCTACACAGGAGCAAAGGACAAGGATTTTACTCAAGACAATTTCTAGTTCCCTGAAAGGACAAAGCCTGGAGACCCATTCTGGACCTCTCAATTCTAAACACATATTTGGAGGTACCCAAATTCAAGATGCTAACACTACAGCAACTTCTTTCCATGCTGGGCAAGAAGGCTTGGCTAGTAACGTTGGACCTCAAGGAGGCATACCTGCATGTCCCTATCAGACAAAATTGCAGAAGATACCTCCAATTTATAGCAGGTTCAACCCATTACCAATTCTCTGCACTGCCCTTTGGCTTATCTACTGTGCCCAGTGTCTTCACAAAATGCCTGGCACCAGTAATTGCATACTGCAGACAAAGAGGAATTCAAATATATCCATACCTGGATGACTGCCTTAGTCAAGCAGAAAGCAAGGACATTCTTTTAAAGCATCTGGTGTTTGTCAAAAACCTATTAAGTTGCCTAGGGTACACAGTAAACGAAAAGAGGTCAAAACTAGTGCCCTCACAAGACATAATATTCCTGGGTGCCAGCTTAAATACAATGGCCCAGATGGCTTATCTCACGCCAGACAAGCAAGGACAACTGACTCAATACTTCAAAATGATGGCAACAAAGACCCAACTCCCTGCAAGAAAAATTCTGCAGGCCTTGGGATTCATGGCATCTTGCATACTACTAATACCATATGCAGAACTGCATATGAGGAAATTACAATGGTACCTGAAAAGAATATGGACTCAACACAGCCACAGCTTGGAAACAATAATACCACTCATTCCCTGCCTTCAAGAGGAGTTTCTATGGTGGGCTCAGGCATGTCACCTCAACAAGGGTCAGCCTTTTACCTTACCCACAGCCAGGCAAACTATAACAACAGATATTATGCCTGGGGAGCACACATGGCAGGACAGTGTATTCAGGGCAAATGGTCTGCAGATCAAAGGCATCTACATATCAATCAAAAAGAGATGCTAGCTGTACAAAATGCCCTAACAGCTTTCAAGGACCTCCTACATCCAGGACAACTCCTAATAAAGACGGACAACACCACAGTGATGTGGTACATAAACAAGCAAGGGGGCACACATTCCTACCCCCTATGAAGGCAAGCAATGACCTTGTGGAACACAGCACTGACCTACCAAGTTCAACTACAAGCACAATTCCTGCCAGGAAAGAAAAACACATTGGCAGATGATCTAAGCAGAAACATCATAGATCCTCACGAGTGGAAACTAGATCCACAAGTATTCGCAATGATAACTCAAAAATGGGGGAGACCAGACATAGATCTGTTTGCTTCCCCCCAAAACTACCAACTACGGAAATTTTGCACAAGGACATACCACACACTAGCTTGGAAAGTGGACGCCCTCTCATTCAGTTGGAAAACATTAACAGTGTATGTTTTTCCTCCACTACCTCTTCTGGCAAAGGTGCTGCTGAAAGCCAGATTAGGGAGGCCACAAATGATACTCATTGCTCCAGACTGGCCACACCAACACTGGTATCCAATACTAAGGAACATGGCTCAAGGCCCACCATGGATTTTACCTCAAATTCCTCACCTGCTCACTCAGCAAAACAATCAGATTCTACACAGCCAGCTCAAGACTTTAAATCTGGCTGCATGGCAAATTACCTAAACAACCAGTCAACACTTCTCTCTAAAGCTGTGATGGATGTCATTCTGGAGGCCAGGAGGCCCAGCACCAGGAAAGCCTATTCAGACAAATGGAAAAGATTCTGCGCCTGGAACCAGGCTAAAGGCCAAAATCCCCTTGTCCCAAAAATTCCTCAGATTCTACAATATTTAACTGAGATGTTGCCCAAAGGACTTTCTTTTTCATCTATTAAGATCCACGCCTCAGCTATTTCAGCTCAATACAACACGGATCCTCCTATATTTTCACATCCATTACTAAGACAGTATCTCAGAGGGGCTAAGAACATAAGACCGCCCCGGAGAGCACCAACACCAACTTGGGATCTCAACTTTGTTTTGGAAAAACTTACACTACCGCCCTTTGAACCAGCTTTTACAGCTGATCTACAGTTTCTATTATAGAAAACTGCCCTGCTGCTAGCAATAACTTCAGCACGAAGAGTCTCAGAGCTACAGGCCCTAATGGCAGTGGAGCCTTTCATCATTTTTCATCAAAACAGAGTCGCTTTACAAACTAACCCTTCCTTTAAGCCAAAGGTGGTATCCAGTGTGGCCCTAAACCAAACCATTAATTTGCCCACCTTTTATCCAAACCCCCAGAACAAAGGGGAAAGGCTCCTACACTCTTTGGACATTCACAGGCAATTACGTTACTACTTGGATAAAACTAAGGCTTTCAGAAAATCTGACCAGCTCTTTGTATCCTATGCTGCAGGATCACAAGGAAAGGCTATCTCAAAACAGACCATTTCAAAATGGATAGGGCATTGTATCCATTTCTGCTACACACACCATGGGAAACCTATACCTGGTAACATTAGGCCCCATTCCACCAGGGCTACAGCAACATCAACAGCCTTCCTAAGAGGGGTACCAACCAAGGATATTTTGGAGGCTGCAACTTGGAGTTCAGTGCACACCTTCACCAAGCACTATCTCTTACCACTATACTCTAAAACCAGAGCTGGCTTTTCCACTGCAGTCCTGCAGGGCCTACTAGCTTCTCCAAACCCTGTTTAGTTCCACCGCCCATCCTTAGCTTTGGGATTCAACCCAAGTGTGATGACTGCAGCAGTGTAACACGATGAGCATAGTACAGTTTTGTACCTACCATAAATGTAGATGTTCGAGTGTTGACACTGCTGCAGTCCAGGTTACCCTCCCTCCATCCCCTCTGACCTAGCTGAACTTTTCTATGCCTTTCTATCCTGTACAACCTTTGTGGTGTATTTGCTTGTAACGGAAGGTATTCCTTGTATTCCTTTTATATGTTTTATTAGCAATATGTATTGCCTACCTACTTGGGGGCACCGGACATCTGGGGCAAGAAAAACTGAAGAAAATGGCGTTGGATGCCTGTTATATACCCCTGGCGCACTGACGTCAGGGAAGAAGCGACAGCAACCAACGCCGGACCAAGACTTTGGAACTGTGGCTGACTGCGGGACCGCCTGACGGCAGGATAACCCAAGTGTGATGACTGCAGCAGTGTGAACACTCGAACATCTACATTTATGGTAGGTACAAAACTGTACTTTTCTCCACTCTGCTGGGACAAAGCTAGTACTTAGGCTGTGGTTGAAGAGAGTACCAAATGATTCTGCTAGGTCCTGTTTTAGACCATTTAGACACCGATTTCTTTTGTGGAGCCCATAACAGATCCTGCAGTGGGTTCTCTGTCAAAACCTGATGACAGCTAATCCTGTTCCTTTTAACAAGGATGGCAGAGCTTTTGATAGACTTGGGAAGAAAATATATACTTCTTCTTTCCCGGCATTTAGAACAGTGAAGTGTTCAGCTCACATGTGCATGGTTGTATTAGTTTCATTTGACATTATGAGGAAATTAATAGCTGATCTAACACCAGAACATCATTAAATTCCCTACTTTTGTCTGTGTCTCAAGTAAACAAATATTCACTCAAATGCTGTTATGTCAGTGTAGCTGTAGTATCCAAGACAGCTGCCACTGGCTCTGTGATGAGAAGATTTGCTTGGGTGTGCTCTCAAAACTTGTCAGAAGATGTAAAGGCTGAGCTGCAAAATGCCCCCTTAGATAAGGAAGCTTTGTTTGGTTCCTCCTTTGTGGAGGTTCCCAAGTTCCCAAAATATTTGATGAAAGAGGTAGCTATTTCATAGGGTTTCTCAGATACTTCATTTCTCTGATCAGAAATTTTCCTGCCAGTCCAGGATCCATTTGTAGTAAACTATACAAGCAATCCCAACAAATGACAGGCAAACAAACTTTTGGGAAATAATAGCAGTAGAGTTCAAAAAATAAATTAGGGTTCTCCCAAGCACAATCCAGAAAGGGTGACTATCTATCCCATCGGTATCTCCAGTGATCTAATAATAAAGCTTTCCCAAATCCTAAGTATATGCTTTCTTCTTCAGTATCAGATCACTTGAGATACCTAGTTATTCAGAATCATTCAAAAAGGTTAAGCTGGCAGTAGGACTCTCTTACACCTTTCCAAGGGATTTCTCCACATCCTTCCAATCAAATCTTACTGTTTCCTCCTATCCTGGATCAAATGCTGTCTCAAGTGGGTCATAGAACATTTTCCTACAGGTCAAATAGTAATGTGCTTTTACTCAAGAATTTTCCTGGAGCCAAAGAAATAAGGAAATGTGTCAACCTGTCCTGGACTGTTAATTTCTAAACCTTTACATAAAAATTCCAGAATTCAAAATGCTGTCTCTCTGTACCTGTCATTCCTCTACCCAGTTTTCTAGTAACCCTATATTTAAAATACGCCTATCTTCACATTCCCATTCTCAAAGGGGTCAGATGTCTTTTTAAGATTTTCTGCCACTGGATCACTTTTTCAGTTTTCGGTTTTGCTGTTTGGATTATCAGCAGCTTCAAGACTGTTCACATTTTGTTTAACACCTGTAATTGCTTAAATAATCCAAATAACAATTAGTACCACAGGAAAATGTACGCTCCAGAGCAGAAAGCACAGAAATAAAATCATAAAAATAAAGAAAACTGCTCAGCTGCAAAACCATGCAGAAAATAGCAAGCAGCATACGAGTCTCTTCAGACCAAAGTCATATAAATCACACCAAACAGCATACAACAAGTCTCTTCAGACCAGGAATATAAGAATAATCCAATCCAATAAAGCAAGTTGCTGTTAACTGCTTTAAAACCAAATATTTTATTAGCAAATATCTGCTATTTTCTGCATGGTTTTGCATCTGAACAGTTTTCTTTATTTTTATGATTTTATACTGTTGCAGGCTAGGGAGCATTTACAGTTTTTTCATATTCAAACTGTCTTATCTTGGCAGATTCTTTTTAAGTCAATCATCAGTCCCTTCTCTTTAACAAAAACCTTTTTCTTTCATCTAGTGTTTCGGGTGAATACAGACAAATCATTTCTCATTCCATCCAACAAGTTAATGTTTCTAGAGTGTCTCCTAGATGCATATAATATGATGATTTTTTTCTTTCTCTAGAAAAGTGAACTTCTGTAAAGAGCAGTTACTGACTGACTTCACTCATCTGTGATTAGCAAAAGCCAGCGGGTATCTCAAGTTTCTAGGTTTCATCCATGACATCTGCTGCTCTCATTGTTCCGCCAGCCAGACTCCACGTGAGAATAATTCAGTGGTTTATCAAGCCTGTGTGAATAGTAACACCAGCACTCCTACCCTTTCACATTCTAGTTTTGAATCTTTTCAAGAGGGAGATCCGTTGGCGATTGAGTCATCTATCCCTAAACCCAGGTCTTTCCCTGACACCTCCAGCTCCTACTCAGTCTGTGACCTCAGATGCATCATATTGTGCATGGGGGTGATATCCAGCAAGACAACCTGAAGCATGTAAATGTCAAAGGAATGATTACTTAGATCAGTGCACTTCTCTTGATTTCAGATTCTCTGTTAGTAATCGCAGACAACACCATAATCAAGTTGTACAAAAATATACTAGAAGGGACCAGATCATACCCCCATTGTATACTAGCAGTGGTAGTGTGGGAACTTGCAACTCAATTAAATCTCTTCCGACAGGCTACCTACATACCATCATAGCAGAATGTTCTGTTGTGCAGGACCAGGAAAGACACCCACGAATAGAAGTTATACTCTGAGGACTTCCAGAAATTGATCCAGTTGTGGAGAACTCCTGTAGTAAATCTGATTGCCTCCAACCACAACAAACTACTAAAGTAGTAATGCTCCAAAGCTTCCACAAAGGCTTGAAGAGATGTGTTTTTTCATTCCCTTTGACTGGAATGTTCTTGTATGCCTTTCCATCCATTCATCTAATAACCCAGAGTCCTTCTAAAAATTCAGACACTCTCCAGAGATAACTATGGTAATTCCATTTTGGCCCAGATAACAGTGGTTCTGTCTTCTCTTGAAAATGGTCAAGGGCTGTATCCTCAAGCTTCCAGGCAGGGTGGAGTTGCTCACACAAGACAAGGGCCCACTGATCCACCCAGTCTTCAGCTTCTTTGACTGTTAGATGATAGAATTTTGATTGCTCTTAGGAACTTTTTTTGAGGAGGTGCAGCAGGTATTAAAGGATTTAAAAAAAACATGTACTGCAAAATCATATGTGGCCAAGTGCAAAATGTTTTATAGTTGGTGCTAAAACAAGAACCAGGATCCTTTTAGGGCTTCGACTCCCTTGGTTCTATAGTATTTTGTGAGTTATTGCCCTCTGGCTTTCTTATGCTTCCAGTAAGAGTTACGTTTCTGCCATCTCTGCTTGTTTTCCAATGCACCACCTCCTCCCACCCCTTCTACCATATCTCAAGTGAAACATTTCCTGAAAGGAGTATTGCATATTCATACATATAGGAAACAGGTGGCTTCTGTATGGGTTATTAAATTTTACTCTTGGAAAACTTAATTTTTTCCTTTCTTAAATCAGCTTACCAGGCTGAACTGATTTTCACATCTTGGGAAAACACCGTTACTCATTTCTCTGATTTCTGCCAGAACAGTTTCTGATTTACAGGCTGTCATGGTGACTCAACCGTGTCTTATTTTTCATAAAGATAGAGTCACTTTGAATACCGATCCTTCATTTATGCCTAAAGTGATTTTAGAGTTTACATTGATCCAGGTTATCTGTCTTACTTTGAGAATCAAAAAATAAGGGAGAAAGCACTCTATATACTGTGGATATCGACAGATAACTTAAGATACTACATTGAGAGAACTCAAAGCTTCAGCAATTCATATCAGTTGTATCCGGTGCATAAATAAATAAATAAAGCATGCACAAATAAATAAATAAATATTCAGCTATGGGTTGTCAAATCCAACTGGATATGACCTCGACACCAGTTCTGAAGCTCTTCAGTTCCAGGGCTTTAAGTTCTTCTCTATCTACATTCTGTGAACTCCCCTACCCACAATTCTCTGAACTCCACCTCAGTACCTCAAATCTCATTTGCTGCCTGAAGAATTCAGTCGTGTTTATGAGGGCTTGAAATTACTGTATCCTTTGTGGTGTATTTCTTGCTGTTTTTTGCTATTAGCAGTCCTCTTCCTTCTATCAAGCTAGTTATTGTAGTAGGTTTAGGGTTTATCTTTAAATTTAGGTAGTTATGTTAGTTATAGAGAATGTATATATAGTGATTAGGAGGGAAGTTTGCTGAGATTCATTACTTCTAAACTTCTGGCGTGTGTGTGTGTGTGTGTGTGTGTGTGTGTGTGTGTGTGTGTGTGTGTGTGTGTGTGTGTGTGTGTGTGCGTGTGTGTATGTGTTTTTGTTCACTAGTGTTAGAAGTCATAATGGCCAATGGACAGGGTTTTAAAAAGGCAATGGGTGTGGTCACAAGCCCCCACCCCACCCCCAAGATCCACACTCCCTGTCTGTTTGCTGTTTGGGCACGGCCCATCTTGATATGCAATGTCAGGCCTGCTCTTCATTCAGCTCCCAAGCTGTTTAAACTAGAAGGGAAGAATTGATTGTGAAGGGTCTCTTTCCTCCTCAGACAGAGGGTCTCTTTCCTCCTCAGACAGAGTCTGCCATGTCTGCC
The DNA here is from genome assembly GCF_019279795.1 of Protopterus annectens. NCBI lineage: Eukaryota > Metazoa > Chordata > Ceratodontiformes > Protopteridae > Protopterus > Protopterus annectens. Next base: position 549,239,102 of record NC_056741.1, on the reverse strand, counting down.
ACTTTCTCCACTGCCTTCTGTCCTGCAAGCAAAGACAGTAGGCTTAGGGACAAGCTGAAAGAAGAGGAAAGAGAGGAGGTTGAGAAAGAAAAGGGTAACCCAAAAGACAGAGAAGAGAAGTTGAAGGAAAAGGAGAAATCAGACTCTGAGAAGTCTTGTAAGAACTTCCTGGAGCAGACTTTGTTGCTTGGTTCGGATCCCAAGGTGCCCAGACATTCGGAACCAACAGTTTCTTGGATCTAGGTGTCACCTCTTTGGTCCTGGTTCTCCCTGGATCTGGGGAGTCCCAGTCTACACCCACCAATCCTCCAAGAACAAAGGTACCCGAGACAATCTTCGGTGACATCGTTGACTCAGTCATCCAGAAGCCTGACGGAACAAGATGCAGACAGGATGATGAGGAAGTTTCTTAGAACATAGATTCGGTTCAGGGTTCTCTCAGTACTGTCCTCTAGGAACATACTGAGTGTTGGGCCAACTGCCCGTCTTTCTTCTCGGACTGGGTCCATTGCTTTTTTGGCTCCTGTGTGTCCAGAAGAGAATCTGAGCCTAAGCTTTGACACAGTGACTCCAGCGGATTGATTGACACCAAAGTTTTCAGAGCCGTCTCTTCCCCTTGGGGCCCCTGCTCCGAGATTGACATCGGGGGCTGAGACATCTCTGTTCTAAGGCTTCCTTTAAGTCTGGGGACAGGAGGGCTTCAAGGTTTTTGAGCTGGTCCTTTTGGTGCTGAGAGAGAAGGCACATTCATCCAGTTCTGTTCCATCCAAACTCAGATAAGAATCAGCTTCTACTTCCCATCTCTCTGTCAAGCAGGGACAGTCAGTTCTGCAGGCTTTACAGGATACATGCTACATTAGCTCCCAGTCTGATTCAGAACATTCTGACCCTTCCTCCCTCAGAACCAGTTCACAGAAAACAGACATACAAGGAGAAGTTCTTAGACTATTTCCCAAAAGACACAGACGTGGATGAAGGTGAAGACTTTCCCAGATTTCCCTCTGAAGACATTACCTTTGGTGAGATCCTTGAATTGATGAAACAGAGGGGGGTGGTCTACCAATAACCCTTCTCCAGATAAGTCTGTGTTCCTGGAAGCCTTTGGTTCTGGCTCATCTTCATCCTGGGTGGTACCACTCTTTGACCCACTTATTGATTTCATGGCTCAAAAGCCATGGAATGACCTGATATGGAGGAACCCATTCCCAGGAAACCTGATAAGATACTAGCAACACCCAAAGACCAGAAACACTGGAGCAAAGGTCCACAGGTGGATGAGATATTGTTAACGGCAGCCACAAAGAAGGAATTATTGGAGAAAAGTTCCTCAGTCCACCCCCCTAACAGGGAGTCTAGGGCTATGAATCATTTTGGGAAATGGATGTACACTTCAGCAACTTTCGCACTTAGAGCTCTAAATTATTTTGCCCATGTTACCGGATTTCAGAGAGACCTGACCAAGGAGATTTCTAAGTCTCTCTCGAGTATCCTGCCTCTGGATGTTCAGAAGATGGTGGACTCCCAGCTTTCTACCCTCCTGTCTACTTCTAGCATAGCCATGTGACTGCTTTCCAACACAGCTGATGGCATGACCAGAGCTGCAAGCACTGGTATTACCATACATCGTCATGCCTGGATGCATCTGTATGATTTTGTGGAAAGCTTTAAGACTTCCTTCATTAATGCCCCCTTTAATGGGTCCACCTTATTTGGAACTGAAATGGAAGACACACACTGACCAAGAGTCAACAAATTAGTAAGACTCTGTCTATCTGCAGTGGGGATTCACTTCTGCACCCCTCAGAGAACCTATACTAGGAATCAGTGAGCTAGAAAGATGAGGTTCCAAAAGTCACAGAGCTCTTATCAAGACTGTCCTGGTGATAGACATTTTTGTGGCAAAATAAGAGGCAACAAAGTGGATGTCACCCTAGAGGCAGAGGCAGACCATATAACCAGGGCTTTCCTGGTCCCTTTACTTAACAAACCCTTCCAGCACCCCTGAAGGGTTACCTAACTGTTGCACTCTGGAGGCAGTCAGGGACTGTTATCTCTGCACTCACAAGCCTGGCAAAGTATAACTACAGATTCATGGGTGCTAAACTTAATGTATAGTGCCTACTCCATACCATTTTCCCTTCCTCCTGTCAAGAAGAAGAAAGTTCCCGATGTTCCACCCAGTCAGTAAGAACTCACAGCAGCAGAAATTTCCAAGCTACTAGAAAAAAAGTCATGTAACCAGTCCTTGAATACCAGGTAGAATCTGGAGTTTACTCAAGATGTTCTTCGTCTTCCATTGCTGCAGTCCTGACTATTGGGTATAGTCCGCGTCCCAGTCGGCCCGAATACCAGAGTATAAGGCTGACGTCGGTCAGGGCGCATTAGACTGACGTCAGTACGTCAGGGTACTAATGCGCATGACCGACGTCATATCCTCAGTCTTTTTTGCCGCATGGTCCGATGCAGAAGCAGTTTTGCGAGTGCAGGTTGGCGTACTGAAATATTTCCGAATCCGGAGTTTCAGACCGAAACAGAGTTGGCTAAGTACCCCGTCGGGGAACATTTTGGTTTTTTCTTGCCTCAGTATTTTACCGGATGTCAGAAAAAGTGAATAACTGTATTTCTTGTGGGAAACAGATACCTCATAGGGATTATCATACCTTGTGTATACCTTGTTTAGGGCCTGAGCACGACGTTGTTGGTTGCCGCTCTTGTGCTAGGTTTAACAAACGCACTATTAAGAGGAGGTTAGACTGTGCCAGGTTAGTGTTTGGGAAGCGTTGCAATTATAAAATGCCGCCGGATGCTCCGGCGCCCGCTCCAAGAAGCGCAAGGATAAAACAGTGAAGCCTAGGGTTGAGGAACCGGCAGTAGCGGACGTCGGTTCGTTGGAAGGTTCACTGGAGCGGAGGTTTTGCCAGGAGTTTCCATGGAGTCCCAGGCAGAAACTATACTCTTACAGGATGTGCCTTCTCAGGAGGTAGGCCAGGCTGAGGGGCTTCTCAGGTGACTGTTCTTCCCTCTCTTCCCAAGGTAGTTAGGGCCTCTCCTTCTGTTGCCAAAACTTCTATGAGAGGTAGGCCTACTTCAGCTTCAGTGGGGCTTCTCCTACCATTTCAGGTTCTGTACCTAAGAAACATATGCTTAAGATGGCAGAAGATTTGATTACTATGATTAGGGTTCTATGCCCCGCCTGATAAGAGGCCTAGGGTGGAGTCTGAGTTTGAGAGTTTTGAACAGGGTTCTGAGGCTTCAGAATCTTCTGTGGAAGATTTGCAGGAGTATCCTACCTATTCTGATTCTGATGTGGATGATTCCACTCCTACAGCGTCTCCACCTGAGGATTTCTCATTTTCAGAGACTTTGCATTCCATGAGGGAGCACTTTAAATGGGAAGGCCAGGATTACTCTGACTCCAGGAAAAGGCTTAGGAGTTCTTGTTTTACCTCAGCATAGGCCTTTAGCTATTCCTCCTGTGTTGAATGTGGTGGAAGATGTTTTGCAGAGGCTTCCCTGAACCCTGATTCTTTGCCTCCTGCTCCTGTTAAGCCTGATAGGTATTATAGGGTGGCCGAAGCTCATAAATATTTGTTTAAGAGTCCTAGGGCGGACCCAGAAACTATTTCCCAGGGGCCTAAGGGTGTAAAAGCTTCTGTGGTTAAAAATCCTGTCCCCACTGATAAAGAGGCGAGGGCTTTGGATAGGTGGGGTAAGAAAGTGTATACTTCTTCCACTCTAGCCATGAGAGCTTTGAATTGTCAGTTTCACATGTTAAAATATCAGAATTACCTTCTTTCACAATTGAAATCTAAGGTGGATGCTTTGGCGGAAGGTATTGAGTGTAAAGAGTTGCTGGATTTGGTTCATGTGTCCGAACAAGTGGGTAAGCATTCTTTGCAATGTGGTTTTGATGCTGTACAGGCCTCCTCGAGGGTGGCTGCTACCAGCTCTGTTCTTCGCAGGCATGCCTGGTTGAAGGATCAGAATTTAGCTGAGCATGTTAAGACAAGGATTTTGGATGCTCCTTTACAGTCTGATGTGTTGTTTGGTTCGCCTGTGGAAGCTGTTTTAAAGAAAATGGAGGACAAAGCTAAGTCTATGCAAACTGTTAAAGATTTTTTGCAGGTGCAGCCACCGAAGTTTAGTAGAAATTGGCCTGCTAAGGGGTGGACATATCCTGCTTATGATTCTCAGTCTAGGGGTAGGTCTAGACGTGGTAGGGGCAGGGCTCAAAGTTCTTTTAGGCCTAGAACAGGGAGTTCTCCTGCTCAGACTTCTGGTGAGGGCAGGGGTCAGTCCTTTCGTAAACAGACCCAATGACCTGTTTCTTCAGCTGCCAGCAGATTCTCGTCTGGCAGCTCCTTTGGGGGGAAGACTGTCTCTTTTCAAAGAAAATTGGGATTTAATTACTCAAGACAAATGGGTGTTGGATATCATTCACCACGGTTACAGATTTTATTTCCATACAATGCCTCCTTTCAAAGGCATGCCAGACGTTCCTCCTCTACAAAGAAAAGAGGCTCACAAGCAAGTTTTACAGTTACTCCACATAGGGGCCATTCAGCCAGTCCCTGTGTCAGAGAAGGGCCTAGGATTTTATTCTCGCCTGTTCCTTGTACCAAAGAAGGGGAACACGTGGAGACCAATTTTGGATTTATCTCTCCTCCACACGTTTTTGGACATTCCCAAGTTCAAGATGTTGACGTTACAACAGCTTTTACCTCTGCTGGGCAAAGATCACTGGATGGTAACTTTAGATCTCAAGGAAGCTTACCTTCATGTGCCTATAAGGCTAAGTTGCAGAAAGTATCTGCGGTTTCGAACTGGAAATTCTCATTATCAGTTCTCTGCATTGCCCTTTGGCTTATCTACTGCGCCCAGAGTATTCACAAAGGTTCTGGCTCCAGTGATAGCTTACTTCAGGCTTCAAGGAATTCAAATCTATCCTTACTTGGACGACTGCCTGATTCTGGCTCAAGAAAAGGAAGACCTTCTACAGCATCTGGAATATGTTATAGCAGTGCTAAGATGCCTAGGGTATTCTGTGAACGAAATAAAGTCCAGTCTAGTACCCTCTCAAGACATGTGCTTTCTGGGTGTAAGACTGAATACAGCAGCCCAGATGGCCTTTTTAACCCCGGACAAACAAAAGAGTCTGTCACTTTACTTCCATCAACTATCTCATCAGTCCGTGCTGACTGCAAGGACAGTCCTTCAAGCATTAGGGTTCATGGCATCTTGTATTCTGGTGCTTCCCAATGCCAAACTGCATATGAGGAAGCTACAATGGTATCTCAAAATGTATGGACACAGCACTGCCAGGATTTGGACACTGTCATTCAAATAATACCTTGCATTCAAAAGGAATTTTTGTGGTGGGCTCAGGAATGTCACCTAAACAAGGGACTCTCTGTGACCCGGCCAGAGGCAAGTCAGATTCTAACGACAGATGCCTCGGACATTGCTTGGGGAGCTCATCTGAATGGAAAGTGGATACAAGACAAGTGGCCTGCCAGACTACAGCATCTACATATCAACATGAAGGAGATGTTAGCAGTCCAGTTTGCATTAATGGCTTTCAAGGAGTTACTTCTTCCAGGGCAGGTGTTGATTCTAACAGACAACACAACTGTCATGTGGTACATCAACAAGCAAGGGGAACACATTCTTATCCTCTATGCAGGCAAGCAATGATTTTATGGGAGACTGCGCTAAGCTTGCAACTAACTCTTCAGGCAAGGTTTCTGCCAGGAGCACAGAACTCCTTAGCAGATGTGTTAAGCAGACAAATCATGGATCCCCACGAGTGGAAACTGGATCTTCATGTATTTCAGAAACTGACAGTGTCATGGGGAACTCCAGACATAGATCTGTTCGCTTCTCCACTAAACCACCAGCTGCCAAAGTATTGCACAAAGGGGTTTCATCACACAGCTTGGAAAGTGGATGCTCTGTCTTTCAGTTGGAAAAACCTTCATGTGTATGCCTTTCCACCTCTACCGCTTCTTCCAAAGGTACTATTAAAGGTCAGACAAGACAGGCCAAGGATGATTTTGATAGCTCCAGATTGGCCTCGGCAACACTGGTACCCACTTCTAAGGAGTCTGGTAAAGAAGCCTCCATGGCCTTTACCTCTGATTCCTCATCTGTTATCTCAGAAGGACGGTCATCTGCTCAATGTCAAGCTTCAATCTCTTCATCTCACAGCCTGGCATATTCTGTGTTGAAACACAGCAGGTCTCAACTTCCTCAACAAGTTTTAAATGTGATTATGGAAGCTAGAAGGCCTAGTACTAGGAGAGTGTCATGAAAAATGGAAGAGATTTTTATTTTGGAGTACAGCAAAGAATTTGGAGATTTCAGAGCCTAATTTGAGTGTGGCTCTACAATATCTTACTGAATTATTGGACAAAGGTTTGTCCTTCTCTTCCATAAAGATTCATGCTGCAGCAATTTCAGCTCACTATGATTGTGACCCACCTTTGTTTTCGCATCCTTTGTTCAAGCAGTTTCTTAGAGGGGCAAAGAATATAAGACCCCACGTAGAGCTCCTACTCCTGCTTGGGATCTCAATTTTGTGTTGGAAAAACTTACTCTACAACCTTTTGAGCCTGCAGCTACTGCTGAATTGAAATATTTGTCATGGAAGACTGCTTTTCTGTTGGCTATTACTTCTGCAAGAAGGGTGTCTGAATTGCAGGCCCTTATGGCAGTAGAGCCCTTTTGATTTTCCATAAGGACAGGGTATCATTACGTACTAATCCTTCCTTTATGCCTAAGGTGGTTTCTAGTGTGGCTTTAAACCAGACTATTCATTTGCCTACGTTTTTTGCAGATCCTCAAAATAAAGGGGAAAAGATTTTGCACACTTTAGATGTACACAGGCAATTGCGTTATTATCTGAGCAGGACTAAGAATTTTAGGCAGTCTCAGCAGTTACTTGTTTCTTTTGCTTTGAGTTCACAGGGCAAGCCTGTGTCAAAACAAACTATTTCTAGGTGGATTGGCTTTTGCATTGCATTTTGTTATTCCCATCATGGCAAGGAGATTCCAGCTGGGATTAGGCCTCATTCCACTAGGGCTACTGCCACTTCTACAGCATTTCTAAGGGGTGGCAACTAAGGATATTCTGGAAGCAGCTACTTGGAGTTCAGTGCATACTTTCTCTAGGCATTATCACCTTCCTATATACTCTAAGTCTAGGGCTGGTTTTGCCACAGCTGTTTTACAAGGCATGTTGTCAGCTCCTGCTACTTTATAATTTGCCAGCCTCCCTTACCTCTGCTTTGGGATTCTACCCAATAGTCAGGACTGCAGCAATGGAAGACGAAGAACATAGTACAGTTTTGTACCTACCATAAATGTAGATGTTCGAGGATTCCATTGCTGCAGTCCAATTTACCCTCCCTCCTTCCCCTCTGTGTTTAGGGGTGGTTGTGTAGGTGAGTTTTCCTGCTTATCTTTTATATATATATATAGATTGTTGTATATATTATACATGTTTTTGGTGCAGGTTGTTTTGGGACTTGTCTTTTGGGTCTTCTGACATCTGGGGCAAGAAAAGACTGAGGATATGACGTCGGTCATGCGCATTAGTACCCTGACGTACTGACGTCAGTCTAATGCGCCCTGACCGACGTCAGCCTTATACTCTGGTATTCGGGCCGACTGGGACGCGGACTATACCCAATAGTCAGGACTGCAGCAATGGAATCCTCGAACATCTACATTTATGGTAGGTACAAAACTGTACTGTTTTTTTAGTACCCAAGAAAAAAGTCGACCTCAGACCTATCTTGGATATGAGTCATTCAAATTAATACATCAATCACACAAAGTTCTGGATGGTCACACTTTAATCCATTTTTCCTCTGCTGAGGAAGGATGATTTGATATGCATCAGCAGAACTCAAGGATGCTTACTATCATGTAAAGATGGAGAAGCATTCAAGAAGATTTCTCAGTTTCTGTCTGGGAGCCAATTATTATCAATTCAGAGCTCTACCATTCAGTCTCACCACAGCCCCCAGAGTGTTCACCAAGATGGTGGTAGTAGTGACAGTATGTCTTTTCCTGCTAGGAATCCAAGTTTTCCTGTATCTCAACATTTGGCTGCAGACCTCTACCTTCAACAACCTGTTATTGAACCATCGGGACCTTTTATTCCAGCTAATGCAAGACCTAGGGAGCACAGTCAATCTATTCAAAAGTCATCTTACCCCTACTCAGCAGATAGAGTTTGTCGGATGCCACCTGGATACATGTTTACAGATTGCTAGACTTCCCAACTCCAAGGAGCTGTTCCTGCACCTCGCAACCCATCAGGTTCTCCATCAATCACGCTTCCCCTCCAGTGAGACTAATTCTTCACCTACTGGGTCTAATGGCTTCTAGAGTCTTCATGGTTCCATTGGCCAGATTTTACATGAGAGTGCTTCAGTGAACTCTAGTGGTGTAGTGGTCCCAAGTATATCATCTACTTAATGCCAAAATTTGACTCAGTCCAATTTGCAAGCAACGCATATCATGGTGGGTAATGTCTCTTTCAGTGACAGAAGGATGTCCATTTTTTATGGACCATTCTGTGGCTGAAGTGACCATGAATGCATCCTTTCTAGGGTAGGTGGGTAGGACATTTTGAAGGGAAAACAGTCCAAGGTATAGGGTTACATGCAGAGGTCAACCTTCTCATCAGTGTCCTGGAAATTACAGCAGTCCACTTAGCACTGTGGGCCTTTCAGGATGTCCTTCCCAGAGGAGTGATATCTGTGCAGACAGACAAAATGTCAGTGATTTGATACATCAACAAACAAGGAGGAACATGCTCCTACCTCCTGTGTCGAGAAGCCATGAAAGTCTGACAATGGGCAATATGTTTTCATTGCTTTCTAATAACGCATATCCCGGGGTCATCCAGTGAATTAGCAGGCAAATTGAGCAGAAGTGTCTTAATGCCTTACTAATGGCCCCTCAGTCCAACAGTGACAGCTTTGATTTTCAGTCGCTGGTACCAACCTCGCTGTGACCTGTTGACATCCTACCTAAATAACAAGTGCAGCAGTTACTTTGCTCTGATCCCTCCAGACAGACAGTGATGGATGCTCTAGCCCATAGTTGTTCCCCAAGTGTCCTCTGTGCCTTTCTTTCATTGCCTCTGATAAGCAAGTTTGTATAGAAAGCAAGACTGCAAGACCAAAGTGATCCTCATTACTCCTTTCTGACCTTGGCAAATGTGCTTTCCCTTACAGTGGTCTCTACTAGTACATCCTCCATGGTGCTGGACCATTGTCCAAACTGACTAATGTACTCATCCAGGCTGCCTCCTCCATACCAGAAGGCCACAAAATTGACTGCTTGGTTCCTCCAATTCTAACGTTAACCGTAAATGTTAGGCTCACCACTTTGGTCGTTCAGATCATATCAGCCTCTCAGAAACAGTCCACTACAAAAATGTACCATAGCAAATGGAAGAGGTTTTACATCTGGGCTAGGTAAAGGGGTTTAGATCCCTTCTCTGCCCCTATTCCTTCCATTCTTGAATTCCTTTCGGAACTTTTCCACAATGGCTGCAGATACTCCACTATCAAAGTGCAAATATCAACCATCTCAAACTTTCACACAGGTCAGAGTGACAATTCTGTGGCTTCCTTATGAGTCTCTAAGGCATTCCTGAAAGGAGCCTTTCATTATCAACCTCCTGTCAGAGACCCTATACATCCATGGGACATTGCCATTATGTTACAGGCATTGACTCAACCACCTTTTGAAGTAGCAGCGTCAGTTGATTTGAAGTTTGACTCTTGGAAAACCATTTTTTCTGGTAGCAATCACTTCAGCCAAGTGGATTTCAGAAATGCAAACTCTCCTGCAAGCCCTTATGTTTGGTCTTTCACAAAGAGTGGGTTTCTTTAAGAACTAATACATCTTTCATTCCCAAGGTGGCAGCCGAGACTAATTTAAATACCAATTAGTCTTGGTGAACTGACTTTCAGTACCATTGTTCTTGATCTAATATTCTACTTGCTGATAGGTTTCTTTGCTGAAGCTGGGACTCAGTGAACAGCAGCTCCAGTGTTCCAATTCTAAACTGGTCTGTATGACTGAGTGAGAGTAGTTGTAGTGAAGTATCTGCTGGTGTATCTTTGCAGTGGTTCCTGTCATGGGATGAGACTGACTTTGCCAAAAGATGGACATAAATGAAAAGGCACTACACTGTGCTGACTCACTGAATGAGGTAGTTACTCAGAAATCTGTGCTTGTGAATCACTGTAGTGATTCCTGTCTTTTGTCACTTATTGAAAAGCAGCTACCTCATACCAAATTCAAACTGAGCAGTTAGTTTGAATGGGAATAGTCACGATAAAACTCCTGCTGCGATTCCCAGTGGTGTGTTGTATGGTGGGCTGAGATTCACTTCACAAATCTGAGCCTTAGTGAACAGCAACTGCACATTATTTTTTAATGATTGCAGTCTCAGGTTATGATTCACTTTGTCAAAGCAGGATCTTATTGAACAGCAGCCACAGTATACTGTATTCCAGCTAGGTCACCTGACTTAATGAGGAGAACCATGGCAAGTCCCTGCAGTGATTTATGTCACTGGCTGAGATTCATTATGCCAAAACCATTGCTTCTTGCAGGGATAACTGTTTTCAGGGAGGACCATTGCTGAAAGCCATAGCATACACGAGGGAGCAGTGCTCTTCAGCAAGATAATGGTCTGTGCTATGCTCATTTGAAGCTGATTTGAAATCTGTACTGTCTGTGACTGACATAATAAAACAATGAGTCTTGCTATAATATGGTCCATTACTGAGTAGTACTGCTGCTGGTATAGGCCATTAGTGCATGTAAGAGTAATTGTGGTGCTACTTATGCTATACAACATCAGTATCAGCTACGCACTATATATATATATATATATATATATATATATATATATATATATATATATATATGTGTGTGTGTGTGTCTATATACATTTTACTGTCAAAATAAAGAATGAAGGTTCAATAAGAACGGGATGTCGACTGACAGTTGGTTGAATCCCTTAGTGCTGATCTTCATGCTTGCAAGTGTCCAATGCAGCGAATGCAACTGCATTTGCTGATACATGGTCAATGTTAAGAATGGAGATCACAGTTCAGTGCGGATTTGGAAATTTAGCCTTTTCCTCTGTGTAGTGCGATCTTGGAGTTGGAATATATAATTCACATGGTGTGTGGAAGGCGCAGCCACTTACAGGGGGACTTGCCCCCTGCAAAAACATAAATTCAGTATTGTGTAGTATGCTCGTACTGCTGAAAAACAGGACTTACCTTACTGCTGTGAAAGGTGCAGGGGAAATAGGTTGTCGAGTAATGCCCAATTTGTGGCATGACATTTGACATACAGACCTACTTCCTCTGCCGTCATTGGTGTTTTGAGTCGCTCACATGAATGGATTATGTTGCCTTTCTCGATTGTGATAGTAAACCTATATGTAGAGATATATAGATATACACACACTCACGCACACACTCTCTCACACACTCACACACACACACACACACACACACACTGACATTCTGAATTTGGCAATGTCGCTTTAACAGAATGTCAAAGATCATCTCCATGGTGTCCACATTCAATCAAATTCGGAATGTCAATAGGTGACATCAGACCCTCAGGCATTTGTGCTGAAGCTGCCATACAAATTGTATGTCTACAGCACAAGTGTTTACATTTTTGCAGGGGGGCAAGCCCCCCCTGAACCCCCACATGTGGGGGCCACCCCTGCAAATTATATATTCCAACTCTGACATTGCACTACAGTTAGGAAAAGAGCAAATTTACTGATCCCCACTCTAGTGCAATTTGTTGTCAGAATGTCGAATGCACATTCGCTACTGTGCCATCAAACATTTGCAGAAAGACATTACTGAAACTGGAAAAGACAAATTTGTCCGTTCAGTTTTGCATAAGTGCCGTTCCATATTTTGATAGCAAACCATATATATATATATATATATATATATATATATATATATATATATATATATATATACATATGTATATGTATATATGTGTGTGTGTATGTGGATCCCTGTCAGATGATCAAGTTTAAACAAACTCAGAATTCACATGGTCGAGACCATATGATTGAGCTTTTGAAAACCTGAAGCTTTTGAATGGAGATTGTGGCACAGTGAGGATCGGGAAATTTACCCTACTGTAGTGCGATCTTGGAATTGATATATATAATTTGCAGGGGGTGGGGAGGTGCAGGGGAGTTTGCCCCCTTGCAAAAACATAAAAAGAGGTAGATTTTTGTGGGGGGTTTTTTTTTTGAAGTTTGAGTTTTCAGAAACTCAGTCATATGGTGTGGTATGAATTTTCAGCTCCTGAAAGCCCGATATTCTGACATAGACCTGTGTATGTATGTATGTATGTATGTATATATATATATATATATATACACACACACACACACACACACACATATATATATATATATATATATATATATATATATATATATGTACACATCTTATTAAACAAAAACCCTAACTCTTACCTGTCAGACTATCTACCTTACTCCCTTAGCGACCATACCTTACTCCCTTAGCGACCATTCCCCTACTTTCCAACTATGAGACCACATAAAAAATAGCAAACCCATTATTTACAGATCTGTCCACAGTAAAACTAATTTTAACCCCAACTCCTTTATCTCCTCCCTTCAAAAAATTAACTGGGCACCTCTAAAGTACATCCGCCTAGCTGAAGCAGTTCATTTCTTTAATAGTACTTTTCTCAACATCCTTAACACCCACGCCTCCCAAAGAAAAAAACTAAATCAGAACAAAAAACTCCTCCTGGCTACAGAAAAACACCTTGGGCCTTATGAAAGCCAGGGATAAAACATGGGAATGCTGGCGCAAAACCAAAAACTCCTCAGATAGACAACTCTTCCTTGAACTGCGAAATAAGATCAAAAAGCAAATAAGATCAAAAAGCAAATAAAATCAGACAAACCCTTTTTCTTTCAGACAGCCCCAAACTCTTCCCATAACAACCCCAAGCAATTCTGGTCCACTATTAACTCTATTCTCTTTCCAGGAAAAGTAAACACCCCCCCCTACCAACCACCCCTCTCTCTCCACCAATAGCATAGCTGACTCCTTCAATACACATTTCACAGAAACCATACTATTCCTAACCAAAAAACACTTCCCTACATCTACTTCCCCCACTGCCAACCAAAATCCACCCCTCCCTGCCTTCATCCTCTCTACAGTACCCATCTCCTGCATAAGAAAACTCCTAACTAAACTAAAACCCACGTGACTTGCAGCCGGCAACCTGCCCGCTGAATACCGGAAAATAGCAGCTTATGTCCTAGCTTATCCAATCTCTATATTAATAAATCACTCCATATCTGAACCCTATGTACCCACACTATGGAAAATATCCCACATCATTCCTCTTCACAAATGTGGGCCCTCCACTGACCTCTCAAACTACCGCCCTATTGCCATCCTGTCCCTTCTCTCCAAGATACTCGAAAAATGCATCAACTCAGAGGTCTCCAAATATCTCCTAAACAACAACCTCCTCGTCAGTACCCAGCACGGTTTCAGACCACACCACAGTACGACTACAGCTCTGATCTCTTTCACAAATACTATCCTTCAGCACAAAAACAATGGCCTCCTCTCCTCTGCCATATTTCTCGATCTATCTAAGGCCTTTGACATTGTCTCTCACAACCTACTACTCTCTACTCTGTCAATCCTTTCCTTCTCCACTTCAGCCGTAAACTGGTTCCATGGCTACCTTAATGGCCGCCAGCAATCAGTTGTATGGGACAATAATATATCCCCTTCCCTCCCTGTTACCCTCTGAGTTCCCCAAGGCTCCATCCTTGGCCCCCTTCTCTTTTCCCTTTTCACTAATGACCTACACACTGCCACCAAACATGCCTCCTTCATACAGTATGCCAATGACTCCACCCTCATCTGCTCAGCTCAAACACTAACAGAACTCCAACAGATCACACAAAAATCCTTTTCCTCCATTGAAAGCTGGCTATCTAATGCTCATCTCCTTCTCAACCCAAAAAAGACCCAACTCCTCATATTCCAACCCACCAAAACCACCGTAAATACCTCTCATTTCAATATCTAAGCCAAGGATAATACCTCCATATCACCAACTGCCCACACCAAACTACTTGGCGTACAGATAGACAACCTCAAATTTGACACCCACATATCTCAAACAATGAAAAAGTTCACCAAAAACTGGGTGCCCTACACAGAAACCACCAATACTTCACCAAACCAGCTAGGATTTCTATCGCCAGTTCCCAACTTATATCCACCCTACTCAATGCATCACCCATACTTACAACCCTTACACAATCTGACCTAAACAAACTCGAAATCTGCTATAATAAAATCACAAAATTTGCCACCTGCGCCACATGCCGCAACAACCACTGTGTCTACTTTAGGGACCTAGACTGGCTTGAGCTCCCTCAACTCCTTCACCTAAACCAACTCACCTTTGCTCATAAACTTGTTAACCACCCTCTCAATACCCCAGCTCTTCCCACACTTCTCCAGCCCCACCACTCCTCCAGATCCCTACACTCCTGCAATAAAAATCTGCTCCAAGTCAACAAGGCCAAACATTCTGCAGGGGAAACACTGTTCTTCTATGACATATCCAAGCTCTGGAACAACCTACTAACATTACTACCCTCCCTAGCCATCTTTTCAAGTTTGCTCTTAAATCACATCTAAAATCTCACTGGCTCTGTCCTTGCCAAAACAACAGCTAAATCCAGGAATTACCAACAAATTTTTCATTTCTTCTTTGATCATAAATCTAGTGTCAGTGTTTTCTAGGCGTTCTTTTACCTAGTGTTCTTGTATTCTGTTCTGTATATGCATATACTTAAACCTTAACAAATCTTCCATTGTATTTGTCATGCTAACACCTTTTATCACTGTAAAATGATACTGTCTAGGCTGTATACCATGTTATCTATATAACTTCCTGTGGAGCTTTTCTCCCCGGGCCTCCGCTGAAAAAGGACTTGTGTCCAGTCGGACTTTCCCGGTAAACAAATGTAAATAAATAAATAATAAATAAATTTTATATATATATATATATATATATATATATATATATATATATATATATATATATATATATAT
The DNA here is from genome assembly GCF_019279795.1 of Protopterus annectens. Classification (NCBI taxonomy): domain Eukaryota; kingdom Metazoa; phylum Chordata; order Ceratodontiformes; family Protopteridae; genus Protopterus; species Protopterus annectens. The sequence goes on along the minus strand of NC_056741.1, from coordinate 549,223,896 downwards.
ATATATATATATATATATATATATATATATATATATATATATATATATATATATATATATATATATATATATATATATATATATATATATATATATATATATATATATCTATATATATATATATATATATATATATATATATATATATATATATATATATATATATATATATATATATATATATATATATATATATATATATATATATATATATATATATATATATATATATATATATATATATATATATATATATATATATATATATATATATATATATATATATATATATATATATATATATATATATATATATATATATATATCTATATATATATATATATATATATATATATATATATATATATATATATATATATATATATATATATATATATATATATATATATATATATATATATATATATATATATATATATATATATATATATATATATATATCTATATATATATATATATATACATATATATATATATATATATATATATATATATATATATATATATATATATATATATATATATATATACATACATATATATATATATATATATATATATATATATATATACATATATATATATACATATATATATATGTATATATATATATATATATATATATCTATATATATATATATATATATATATATATATATATATATATATATATATATATATATATATATATATATATGTATACATATATATATATATATATATATATATATATATGTATACATATATATATATATATATATATATATATATATATATATATATATATATGTATATATATATATATATATATATATATATATATATGTATACATATATATATATATATATATATATATATATATATATATATATATATATATATATATATATATATATATATATATATATGTATACATATATATATATATATATATGTATATATATATATATATATATATATATATATGTATATATATATATATATATATATATATATATATATATATATATATATATATATATATATATATATATATATATATATATATATATATATATATATATATATATATATATATATATATATATATATATATATATATATATATATATATATATATATATATATATATATATATATATATATATATATATATATATATATATATATATATATATGTATATATATATATATATATATATATATATATATATATATATATATATATATATATATATATATATATATATATATATATATATATATATATATATATATATATATATATATATATATATATATATATATATGTATATATATATATATATATATATATATATATATATATATATATATATATATATATATATATATATATATATATATATATATATATATGTATATATATATATATATATATATATATATATATATATATATATATATATATATATATATATATATATATATATATATATATATATATATATATATATATATATATATATATATATATATATATGTATATATATATATATATATATATATATATATATATATATATATATGTATATATATATATATATATATATGTATATATATATATATATATATATATATATATATATAGATATATATATATATATATATATATATATATATATATATATATATATGTATATATATGTATATATATGTATATATATATATATATATATATCTGTATATATATGTATATATATATATATATATATAAAATAATCCAACGTACCAATACAGAAACCACGTATGGAGCAAAGTTCCTGTTGTAGTATTAAAATAAAACTATAAAATCCTCCTAGTGCTCAGGAACAAGCAGTACAAATATTTTCGACAGTCAACAACCAAAAACTTTCAAAAGTCAACGACAGGAATGCCAAAACTCACTCACTCTGTGTGGAATAAAAGATATCTGGTTTTATACATCGAGTTTTGGCATTCCTGTCGTTGACTTTTGAAAGTTTTTGGTTGTTGACTGTCGAAAATATTTGTACTGCCGTTTGGTTCCTGAGCACTAGGAGGATTTTATATATATATCTATATATATATATATATATATATATATATATATATATATATATATATATATGTATATATATATATATAAAGGGTTCCTATCAGCAGACCGAAGACGTATGTTTTTGAATGCATCTTGATCGAACTGACAAAACCGAAACGGCAAAATATCGAAGCGGCATGTAAGCGAATTCTTTCCCCTGGGAAAGAATTTGCTTGGCCGGTTCGGTACTTTGCTGTTTTCTGCACTGTAGTGCGGTCTCGGAGTTGGTATATTTAAGTAGGGGGCGTGTGGGGAGGCACAGCCCCCAACTTAATCTCATGTTTTAAAGTGTTTTCCCTCTCTCTTTTTTTTTGTTGGAACAGCGATTCTTTTTCCTTGGAAAAAAATCGCTGTTCTGACAGTTCGGTTTTGTAAGCTTTTGCTTACATGGGGTCGATTAATCACCGTTCGCTTACCTAAGCGTTTGGTGATCTAATATAGACCCTATATATATATATATATATATATATATATATATATATATTGATTTACTTTGAAACAAAACAGAATTAGTTAAGTCTGATAGGAGTTGGAAACAGGCAATTTTAGGTATCTCAGATTCTCAACTTGATAATTATAGCCAGATACTTTTATGTAATATATTTCATCTTGAGTGGGCTACTCTGCAGTCCAGTTTTATATATGAAATGTCCTGTTTTATGTCCACATTCCTTAAAGATTGCAGTTAGCTGGGAAGTTTAAAGTCTGCTTTAGTAATTGGGAAGAAGCATGATCTTTGTGCTACAATATTGAACATCAGTAGTGTAGCAAGGGAGGTGTGAAGGGAGTAGTTTCTCAGGGCGCATAGTGCGAGGAGATGCAAGTGAGAGGTGCAGAAGCATGGGTCTTCTTTAGGAAGTATCTGCAAGTGACAGAAAATTATATCTGTAGTGGAAATGTGGACGTAAGCTTACATTTTTTATGAAATTAATATGACGTAAGTATTGAAGTAAGTAATTCAGTATGGAGGGGGCATGGATTGGCTGTAGGAAATAGGAAGTAGGAAGCCGATTGGTACAAATGTGCCATTTAGTTTGTTACAGAGTAAGCCCAAGTCCCTTCACTGAAGAGCTGAAGGGTGCGTGAATTGGCAAGAGCTGAAAGGGTGGGGTACTACATCGGGAATGGGCATTGGGTGCTAAATGAGCTAGTTACATCTCTGTTGAACATTGTGTTTCACTAACTCTCCTGTCAAGACTTGAGTGCTATTGGCTATGCCTGCTTGTATTCCACTCCAGTTATAAACTTACAGGTACATGTGTAGATGTCTTGGGTATTAATTTGTGCTGGGATATTAGCAGCTATAAGAAACAGTATGCACTGCCACTGATAACAGAGCTTTTGTGATCTTTGTTTGACTGCTTACAAGTAAGATTTCATAGCTTCAATTGCTATTTGCTTCTACTAAGAAGAAACTGTTGGGTTTTGATAGCAATCTCTGCAACACCTTTCTTACATCACCTTCAACTTTGAGTTCAAACAGCGCAGAATCATCTTAAATTCTGATTGTAACTGAGACTTATGATGGCAGGTTAGCATCTGTTTATTTCACCATTGATAAGTGGCATTTAGAAGAATGTTTAGAACAAGTCCCTGGAGAGCTACAGGATTATAGTATTCTGCTTCCACCAATATAACTTAAGTAAGGTGAGCAAACACAAGTGTAAAGAGGAGAGAATGCAACTGTCAGATGTTCCTATATGTTGCAGTTTTGCTATTTTCACATTTTTTTTTTCTTTTTACATGAACTCTAGAGTGGATATAACTGGCTCCCAAAGCACTATTTCTTATTTACCGGTGGGAGAATGTGGAGATGTAGTGTATTTGTTGGAACAGTGCTCTGAGAAAGAGCATGTAACCTTTCATATTGATAGTGGTGTGTGACTTTTGCAGTATATGCTTAACATATTCCTGAGTTATGTAGTATATGCATAACGAGTTAAAAATTACCTAAGTGAGACATATTGCATAGTACAGGAGAAGCTGTCATTGATTCCTTTGGAGGCCAGAATGTTTAAAGCTGTTGTCACCATGTGAATTTGTCTGTGGTTTTAATGCTTGTGTTTTCCCATTCATTGACTTATTGCCTTTAGTTTGCATCTTTTAAAGGTGGGTTTGTTTATGCACTTCATTTTATCCAGTACATTTGTGACTGAAAATGGACACAAGTGACCCAGTTTACTTACCTAAAGTAAATAAATAAAATTAGTTTAATATAACAGTTTGGTCTACACAGGGAAGAAGGAGAAAAGCCAACTTCATTGGTGTAGAGGAGTGAAGCTCTGACTGTGGCCCAGGTGACTTGGGTTTGATTAGTAGCTTGGGTGCCTGTTAGAGCCATTGAGATTCCTGAACAATGAGGATCTGCCTGCTTGTTTTTCCAAGAGGGAGGGAGGGATGTGGGAAGGGTGCTGGTTGGAAGCAGACCATTCACTGTAGTCCTGATGAAGATGAGGTTTGGAACAGTAGCTCAGCTGGGTGAATAGGACAGTTGGGGAGGCAGAACTGTCCCAGAGCATGGGATAGGTATGTGCCTCATTGCCTGATTGCCTTTCCATGCCTTCAGATGGCAACAGCATGCAGGGGAGTTAGGGCCTAACCAATTATTTAAGTCATATGCCTTCTCTGACTGTAGTAGCTTCTTTCATGTTTGCCTGCCTGCCTTGGAAGACTTAAAACCAGCAATAAGGGGACCAGTGACTGTGCCACAGAAGAGTTGCACTCTGCAGTAGCACTGCTGAAAGTGCTTTTGCAGATTTTGTATTGGAGGCTTTGTGAAGTCTCACAATAAACTCATTACATCTGAGTGACGCCTCCAGGTGTATCTGCAATTAACACTTACTGATGTCTCTAGGCATCAAATATTGCTTGATCATATTTGCATCAATAATTTCAAAACCATTCTATGTACAAGGTTTCAAAAAAATTCATCTTAAACTTACACAATAGCAAACTCAACTCCATTAATATCTGACCTTTGTCTAGTGCGGGTAAATAGGTATTAACTGTTTTTATGATATTAATTTATATAGATACAATTTTCTGAGTTTTCTAAATATCTCAACAACCAAGTAGCACAGACAAAACTCATTAGCCTCATATGAAAGCTCTCAGCTAGATGAAGAAAATTCTGCTGAAAGTATGTGTGCAACTTAAGTGGTTGCTGATATATTGTAAGTTGTTTATAAAATATTACAAATGTAATAGTTACTATAGTCACTGTGACATAAAATTCGGTTTAAGGCCTAGAACCTAAACAACACTACCACTGTAAAAGGAGTTTGTGGTGAAGAGTTTGACACTTACACTTCTTTAATAACTCCTGTAATCCAAGAGATATGAACACTTGTTTGAAATGTGAGGACGTAATTTGATTCTGTCAAAAGGCTTAGACTCCACCCATTGGAAGTTACAGTGCAAACTTCCTGAGCTCCATTGGAGGGAATGAGATAAACCAATAACTTATGAAACTAGTATATAAGGGATGAAAAAAAACAGAAAGGAAGGACCAGTTTACACTATGTGGATGGGTTGTGCTGTGTGTAGGGGCAGCTTACAACTAGGGAACACAGGCTGTGCTAACATATTTTACTTATTTATAGAGTTGTCTTGGGCGCGCACTGTGACTTAGGATCTCTCAAAATAAATATAGTAGTAGGTATACAGAAATGGAACCCTGAAATAGCAACTCTCATCCCTGCTCAGGATGAGACATTTTTGGCACGGAATAGGCATTGGCTGGGAAGTACTGCTGCTTTTAAGGCAACAGAGGGCATAGTGTTATTGTCTGTTACTGTCTTATGTCAGAATCTTAACATAATATGTGCTTAGGGAACAACAACTGCATGTGAAACTGTTATTCATCACACTGAATGAGTTGAAAGAGATGAAATTACAGAAGAGGGGATTGGGTTGAATGGCTGTCACTGCAGTGGGGATAATTGGGAGTAGATGCCTTTCAGGGAACAGTTATTTCCTTTAAAGAATACATTGCATAGTGATAGTAGTTGAGGATGATGAGCTCCAGAGTGTAGACCTGGATTTGAGTCCCAGCACTTTCACATGAAAATTTTAACCTTTAACAAGAGTCTTTCTTAGATATGAAGTCTGGGATAGTGTTACTAGTACTGTCTGTATTACCCATTTTCACTGAAGTGACAATAAGTCATTACAGGAGTTGGTGACTTTATCACCTATTCCAGAGGAGGAAGGTTTGGAACACACTTCAATTAAGGTTTTGCCTGATTTACAGGAGATGGTTACTTAATCACCTATTCAAGAGGATGATGAGATGGAACACTATTTGGTGAACTGGTATTACTCTTTTTGCCCGCTGAGTCACATATTTTTTTCACGTAAATTTCCTGAAAGTGTTGGAAGAAATGTAAACGTGTTTGCTTCTGTATGGTAAACTTTAGCAGGGGAGGCTGGTGACTTAAGGTGGGACCACTGTGGTTTTTGAAAGGTTTAGGCATTTCTGTCACTCTCTGTAGCCTGTTGGTGATACTGTTGGGAAAAAAAAGCTGAAATGTGTTATTGTGGGCATTGCAGTTGGTCATTGCAATGATTTATTGACTGTGAGATCTTGGAAATAAGCTAGACAATATTACATTGGGTCATATGTCATGCCTTAGTCAGTCAGAAAATTTATTGTGCACCAAGTATCATTGTGGTTATTGGGCTAGGGAGAGGGACAGCTGATTGCCACCATGTGGTATTGTTGGAAATGGTGGAATAAGTTACTGTAGGCAGTTTCTGCATTTAGCAAAACGTGTATTTGTCCTCAATGCAGTTGTAGTAATAGTGATAATAAAAGGATCCAGTGCCTTTTAGAAGCAAGACAGATATTTATCATGTGAACTGCTCTGTCACCATTTATTTAGTGATATAAGTATGCTCAGCATTGATCATGTCACAGTGCAGCTGTACCCTGTTTGTTAGGCATACCCATTCACTTGCTTTCTGCAGCCCCACCTTGCTTTGAAGTTATCATCCACCTTTAATTTGCTTATATAGAATGAAAATGCAGTTACTTTTAATTTGCATAACAAGAGGAATATATAAGACTTAAAAAAAAAACTGATAATTCGTAAAACAACTCTATTAAGATTTAAATGGAGTTTAAGTGTATTTATAGTAAACTTTTAGTATAGGAAAACTATGAGACAGACAGGCTGTAAGCTTTAGCTTCTGCACTGCCATCATCAATTTCCAAGTGACATGGAACCAGCAGTATGAGGGTTTAAATCCTATAACTGGTACCAGTTAAAATACAAAAAGCAGTTGGCCTTAAAGGCGTGTGCTAAATGTGCACTGCTGCCTTCATTAGTGACTTTGCCATACCCAAATAAGCTGTTCACCGTACAGATACACATCAAAGTTGTAATCACTGGCTGCTGAAGATTCTCCCTCTTCAGTGTGTGCCCAGTGCCCTCCAGTGCAGCTTTCCCAACAGTAATTGAAACCTACTCACATTCATACAGTTTTAATAGAGCGTATAGCCTTTGTTTTGTCTTCTTTAATTTTATATCCCAAAAAGACTTGAAACTGTCTCAGAATGTTTCACAACTCTTGAGATACCATTTTCCATTTCTTTTTTTAAGCACCCTCACACAGTGTTTTTCAGAACACTGGTGGTAAGTGACAACTCTTCAGCACCAACATTGTCCTTTCCAAGCTTTAAGGGTCACTGCTTTAAATCAAAGTATTGGCAAACCAAGAGCACAAATTACTGTTTACTTTAAAGTTTATTGTCACACTTTTAAGTATGCTGGTTTTGTTTTACATGTGTTGCAGTGGCAGAAATACATTTATTTGTTTCCTAGCTGAAACTGTCATGACAGAGCTTTCATTAGCATTCTGAAAAATATTTTTCTGTGAAACTCTACCCACCAGCACACTATCATATTAGGCAATTAGTGTTTCACCTTGTATTCTTTCTTTTGTTTTTTTGGCACATTCAGTGGCTGCCTGATTTTATCTACCTCTGGTTTGCTTTCCATTCCCACTTGACACCAATATGCTTCTGCTTAACTAAATAGTGAAGTCATCGTAGACTTATTCTCCTCATGATGTTCTTCGTGTTTCACTGTTGCAGTCATTACATTTGGGTAATCCTGCTGGCAGGTTGCCCTCAGTCGGCCTGAATTCCAAAGTCTTGGGTCCTGCGTCGGTTGCTGTCGCCCCTTCCCTGACGTCAGGTCATCAGGGGTATAAAATAAGCAGCCGACACCATTTTCTTCAGTCTTTCTTGCCGCACGGTGCCCGAAACAGTTCGCAAGTGCCGGTCGGCCGACTCCTGAGATTTTCGTGTTAGAGTTTCAGACCCAAAGCCTTCAATAAAGCTAAGTACCCCGTTGGGGAAACTTTTTTCTTGCTCCAGACCGATGTCAGAAAAAGTAAATAATTGTATTTCTTGTGGGAAGCAAATACCTCATAAGGACTTTCATTCTTACTGTATTCTTTGCCTAGGCCCTAATCACAACGTTTCTGGTTGTTGGTTTTGTGCTAGATTTAACCAACTCACTATTAAGCGTCAGTATGATTTTGCTTTAAACTATTTTGGACGCCGGTTTAATTATACAGAAATGTCATCGGACAGCCATCCGACTACCGGAGTTCACAAAAAAACGCAAAGAAAGGGAGAGAGAGAAACAACTGAGGCCCACAACTGACGAAGCTTCTCCTAAGCCAGTCGCCGGTTCTCAGTGAGGCGCTTTTGCAGCCCCTGATGCCTGCTACTTTAGAGTCACAGGCCGCTACTGACTCCCACGTGGAGTCGGCTATGCCACTGGAAACTCAAGGTATTGGAGCCTCAGACACTATTCCCTCAGATGGGTCCGGAGCCGCTGAGCAGGCACCAGCTTCTGAGGGTGTATTCAGACCTAAACATCTTTACATTAAACCGACTTCAGCTTCAAAGGCAAAGACAAAATCACCTTCTAAAGCAAAGAAACAAACTCAAGAGCCACGTGGTCAGGCCTCTATGCCCAAAAAACAGATACTCAAAATGGCCAAAGACTTGATAACCTTGATCAGGAGGGGTTCCCATCCCCCTCCTGATAAGAGGCCTAGGCAAGAGACAGACTATGAATCTTCAGATCAGGTTTCTGTTTCTTCTGATTCCTCTTCTGATCAGGAATATTCTCTTCCCCCCCTATGAGGATTCTGATGCTGAAGAATCTATACCTTCAGCTTCTCCTCCAGAGGACTATTCTTTTGGGGAATCCTTGCACACCATGAGGGAGCATTTCCTCTGGGAGAGCCAAGATTTTTCAGAATCTAAAAAGAGGCTCAGGGACTTCCTTTTACTACCTCAACACAGGCCTCTAGCCATTCCACCTGTGTTAGACATTGTAGATGATGTGGTTTCGGAGTCTAGTCTGACCCCTGACTCCTTACCTCCAGCTCCTGTTAAGCCTGACAGATACTACAGGGTTCCTAACTCTCATAAATTCCCTTTTAAAAACCCTGCTGCAGACCCAGAAACTATTTCACAGGGCCCCAAAGGAGTTAAGGCATCCGCTGCAAAAAACCCTACCCCCTCTGACAGAGATTCTAGGGCACTGGATAGATGGGGATAAAAGGTTTACACATCTGCTACCTTGGCTTTAAGGGCCTTAAACTGTCAGTTTCATATGCTCAAGTATCGGCAACATGTCATGTCATTACTTAAACAGAAAATGTTGTTAAACTCTGAATGTGCAGAAAACAAGGAAATGCAGGATTTATTGCATGCAGCTGAACAAGTTGGAAAGCATACTTTGCAATGTGGTTTTTATTCTTTGGAGGCCTCCTGCAGGGCCGCAGTTACGGGTTCTGTAATTAGGAGGCATGCTTGGTTAAAGGAACAAAATCTGCCTGATCATGTCAAAGTTAAATTATTAGATGCACCTTTACAGCATGATACTTTGTTTGGTGTTAAGGAAGAAGAGGTGTTAAACAAAATGGGGGACAAAGCTAAATCTATGCAAACTGTCAAAGATTTTTTTACAAGTACAGCCACCTAGGTTTAGTAGACACTGGCCTACAAATAACTGGTCCTTTCCTGTGTCAGACAGACCTGAAAGGGGCAGATCCAGACGCCCTAGAGACAGGTCCCAGGCGCATGGTTCATACAGGTCAAAGCAATGGGGTGCTTCTACCTCCAAAGTTGGAGAAGACAAATCACAACCATACAGGAAACAGTCCCAATGACTTCTCCCTGCCTGCACCAAGCACTTACCTCCTGGGTCTTGCGAGGTCAGCAAATATTTATGCAGTCCTACAATTGCAGATCTATACATGTAATCAGTTTCAAGGAGGGCTATACCTCCTTCAGAATGGGGAATATATATATTTTTTTTAATTTATTTTATTTTACATTTGTTAACTGGGAAAGTCTGACTGGACACAGATACATTTTCAGTGGAGCCCCGGGGAGAAAAGCTCCAAGAACATTACATACAAGAAATATTCCATATCTAAACAGATCTAGACATGTAGTAATCATACAGTAAAGAACAACTTTACAAGTTATTAAGTTGACAATTACTAAAGAACGTAGATGTATAATGCTAAGCACCATAATAGCAAAAAAAAAAGGGTTTTTTTTTGATAATATATTGATTTTTATAAATCATTTGATAAGCATGAAGCATCCTTCTTGTTTTCTTGTCCAACCGATCCAACACCTTTTGGGGCCAGTCAGTCACCCCAAACTGTAAGTTAGGGCAGGAAGAGCAAATTGATTTATAGCTTGGACTTTGTTCCTAGATGTCGAAGCCGCAGTGGTGCAGAGGTAGCGTTGTTGCCTCACAGCAAGAGGTTCTCCCATTCGATTCTCGGCTGGAGCGCCTCTTGTGTGGAGTCTGCATGTCCTCCCCGCGGTCGAGTGACGTTTGAAAGACATGCGTAGAATGGGCGTGGCTTCGTTGAAGGTTGGGCATCGAGCTGGCACCATAAAAATCTACTGCCAATCATTAGCAGACCGGAATTCCGCTGTGGCGACCTGTAACCTGGAAAAGCCGAAAGAAGAACAAACTTTGTTCCTAGATGTCAGTGCTGTTTTCAGTATTAATTTTAGTTGTCTTAAATATTCCTTACTAAGTTTTATATGCATTTGTTCATGTTTTATTGTTGAGCCTTCATCAATTCCCAAATATTTATACACACCCCTTGTGCTCAAGTTCTTTTATTTATTTTTTTTTTATTCTACATTTGTTGACGGAGCTAGTCTAACGGGATATATTTCCATTTTCAGTGGAGGCCCGGGGAGAAAAGCTCCAATAGTACCAGCATATCTCATGCATAATTAAACAAAAAAAGGAAGTTAAAATACTAAAAAATCACTATGAATGAGAAGTGAAGAAAAATTACACTTAATTCTAATAAATACACAAGATATGAATAGTCACTTTACATTATGTCATCTGAGTTAATGTACATTACAAACAAGATTAAATTCATAAGTACATTTAATTTACTAGTGATTATAGGTACTTTAGGAGGGTAAGGAGTTTTGAATAGAGAAAGGAGACAGTGAAGAGGTAGCAATAGTGAAAGCAGAAGATTAGTCAGGGTTACAAGAGGGGCATAGCCAGTGTGTTTTAAGATGTTTCTTAAGCCTTTGTTTAAAGAGCGGAAGAGAGGGTAGTAAAGTTAGATCAGTTGGCAGAAGGTTCCAGTTTTTTCCAGCAGTGTTGGAGAACAAGGAATCACCAGCCAGGTTATTAGACTTGCTTATGGTAGCCAGGAGTTTGCTGGAAGAGTGTAAGGAGTTGAGATTACTATAGGAGGTAATTAGGTTAGAAAGTACGGGAGTATTGTTAGGTTGGTAAAATAACCTGTGAACAATGGTAAGTTGGGAAAGTATCATTATATTTTTTTAGTTCTAGCCAGTCTAGTTGCTTTCAATTCTGACAATGGTGAGTTCTAAATGGATTCCCAGTGGCAAGTCTGGCTGTATTATTATAGGAGTTAGCTAGTTTGGCAAGATTATTTTTTTTTAGGTTAGTGTAAATGGGTGAAGCATAAAGAAGGGTTGAGATTAAATGGGAGTGGGCAATTGTGGTTCTGGCTGTTGGAGTTAAAAAGGGTTTTATTCTATGTAAAGAACCCAATTTTCTATTAACTGATTTAATGGTGTTATTAATATGGTTATCAAAAGCAAGGTTATTGTCAATTGTGACTCCTAGCAGTTTGGTGGTAGTGTCAGGGGGTATAAGGGTGCCATTTTTGGATTTGGTTGGGGGGGGGCTTACTGTTAGGTGTAAAGAGTAAGAGCTTGGTCTTTTTGGCGTTCAGAAGGAGGCAACTTTTTAAGAACAAAGCCTCTACTGTGCCAGATACTTTCTGGGTTAGAGAATGTAGTTAATTTCTGGATTTGGCAGAACATATGAGTGTAGAATCATCTGTATATTGAATGCAACTTTCTTGAGGGATTGCTACATAGAGGTCATTGATGAATAAAGAGAAAAGAAAAGGTCCTAGAATGGAGCCCTGAGGGACTCCCAAGGGAAACTGGCAAGTGGGAAGATATCTTATTTTTTCCAGAGAACTGTTTGTTGTCTATTGTTAAGGTAGGATTTGAACCAGAGAATAGCCTTGGGGTCTAGAGAAAGGGATTCAAGGGTCTTTGAGTAGGGGATGGTTAACCATGTCAAAAGCTTTTGACAGATCAATAAAGAGTGCTGATGAGAGGATGTTATTACGGTTTCTGTTGATGGAGTCGGTGAAAGATAGGAGAGCAGTGGTGGTACTATGAAAAGGCCTAAAGCCATGTTGGCAATTAGCTAGCATGTTGTGTTGTGTTAAGTGGTCTATTAGCTGATGGTGAATGCATTTGTCCATTACTTTTGCTAAGGGTGATGAGGGTTATAGGCCTATAGTTGGAATAATCCTTAGAGTTACCACCTTTATGTAAAGGGATTATGTGTGAGATTTTCCAGATGTCTGGGATTATTCCCTCTTTTATGGTTCTAATTATGAGGATGGATATAGGATAGGCTACCGATTTAGCTGCTGTTTGCAAGTATTTAGATGGTAACTGGTCAGCAGAAGGGGTACAAGGTTTAAGTTTTTGGATGAGTTTTTGAATGGAAGAGGTTGTGATGGGTTATAGTTGGAAAGGTGGTAGAGTGTCATTTATAAAGATAGGGAAACTAGCATTGTCTGTGGACAGTTGATGAGCTAGTGATTTGGTGTCTGTGAAGTAGGTATTGAAGACGTTTGCAGTTTGTTGGGAGGTATTGTTATCAGCTCCTAGTGGGTATGGAGTACTAGTGTGCCCAGGGTGTAGGAGACTATGCTTGACCAGAACTTTTGTGGACTATGGTGGGTTTCCTGTAGTTTACAGTAGTAGTTCTTTTTGTCGGTCAGTATAGTTTTTTGTAATATTTCTCAACTGTCTAAATGTATGTTGCTCAGAGATAGTTCTGGTAGCTCTCCACCTTGCCCAGGATTTGTTCCTTATATCACATTCCTGTCCCAAACTAATGTTTTCTTGGTGCTTGCAGCTTTTCTGCTTTAAAGGTTGTTTTTATACGTTTATCAAGACCAAATGACATTCTTATATCATCTGAAAAACTTTTGACTTGCAGTTGTGCTTTCAGTTCCTCTTCTGATGAACTGTACCGTTTTAAATCATCTACAGAAAGAAGATGAAAAGTCTTTATAATTTGTTGCTTTCTGGAGGCAAAATTGTAGCCATGACCTAATCTGTTAAGTAGACAGCTTAATGGGTTAAGGACAAGACAAAAGAGTAGCACTGACAAAGACTCACCCTGGAATACCCCCCTTTGAATTTTTATCCCTGGATTAATAATTTGTCCTTTATTGTGGTTTAACTGTAAAGTGGTTTGCCACTGTTTCATGGTCACTGTAATATTAGTGGTTAGTGTAAGGTATATCTTATACGTTTTTAAGCACTGTTTTATCCATGAATGTGGGATACTGTCAAATGCTATTTTGTAGTCTATCCATGCCATACTTAGATTCTTCCCCTTTTTACTGTTTTCCATTATGACTTTATTTAACAACAAATGATCCTTTATTCCGTATGACTTTCTTTTGTTACCCTTTTCTTCTACTGCCATGATTGAGTTTTCTTCTAAGTGACTAAACTCTGTTGACATCAGTTCCAGTGTATAGTCTATATGTCTTCAAAAGGTAAGTTACTGGTCTATAGTTTTTAGGATAATAGCTTGCAGGCTCACTGTTAGGAGCATTGTTTTTCCGGTTGTTAACCAGGTTGGTGTCTGTTTGGGGTAAGCATACAAATAGTTCTTACTCATGGCCAAATCTTCCAGTATAGGTTGCTCCATTAACAGTTAGTTCTGTGCACCACTGTGTATTGCATTTGAGGTTGTGAACATAGCTAAAGAATGCCTTGTTGTTGTCCTTGGCCTGGGAGACCAGATTTACCTTAGAGTTGGCTTTGGTAGACTTTGTCTTCTAAATTGTTTGTTTAGTTTGATGAGTGTTTTTATCCTGCTGGGTGCTATGCCTCCTAATTTTTGCCATGATTTTCTTTCTCTTGTTATGCAGCCTACTGATGATGTGATTCTACTAGGGTGGCTTGTTTGTTTAGAGTTCGTTCTGTATTTCTTTCTGGTAGGTAGAGCTACCTCTATGCAGCTATTAACATGCTTGTACAAGATTTCAGTGAACAGTTCCGCACATACCTCCCAACCGTACAGAATTACTCAGTTTTTATCGAATTTTGGGGTCCAAATAATGGGGTGCCACGATTCCTGAGTGGCACCGCTTAATTTCCGAATTTCCTGGCGGCACCCCTTAATTTCCGAATTTCCTGGCGTTTTATTTAAAAATGTTATTTTTTCCGGGTTTTTGAGCTGACATCATCCCTTGCGTGATGACAGCTCTGACAGCTCCGTGAAACAGCCTGTCGGACTTTAGCTAGCTAGCTCATTGCATACATTTATGGACACATGCAGAATATTATGATGCCTGGAAGGGAATTGCTGAGTATGTTGCCTGCAGTGGAGGTTGTCTGTGAACTACATGAGGTCCATTTATGCCACTACGAAGGAATGGAATTACTGCCGATTTATTGAAGGATGGTCCGTTTCATGTTGCTTTTATGGAAGGGAATTTGGTGTGTGTGTGTGTGTGTGTGTGTGTGTGTGTGTGTGTGTGTGTGTGTGTGTGTGTGTGTGTGTGTGTGTGTGTCCAAGGTGAATATACTTGATGGATAGAGGTACCCAGGCTCAAACCCTGTATCTTGGGCACAGGTAACAAGAACCTAAAGTCCCTACCCTCCACCACTTCGAGATTTATGCCTCCTGTTTTTGTTCTGTTCCTCATAAAAATCTGTGGATCTGAAGTGGTTAACTTCATTTGATCAGCAACCTGTGGGTTTTGGATCCAATATGGATCCGAGCCGGCAGCATACCAAGCAAAAGATCCAAGCTCCAAGCTCATCCCCCCTACCCATACTACACTGCAACCTCCTTCCAATCCCCAGATCTCGTTTGCCGTGGCTTCGCCAGCATGGGATTTTTGAGCTCCAGGCAAGTTGTCAGGGTTTTTTCGAAAACTTTAGTCTGTGTGTGCCCCTCTTGATATTTTTAGTAATAATTATTAGATGTTATGTGATCCTATCTCGCCTACATTCTGACTGATGGGTTCGGAGCCGATCCCTCGGCTCCGACTCGGCACGCTTATGCCAAAGAGCGAAGTCTCTTATTGGCTGAGCTTATTATATCCCAGGATGCACCACTACCAGTCCCCCAGATCTCGTTTGCCGCTAACAAGTGAAGACGTGGTCTCGAGCTGGCTGAGCTAAGTAGTGATTAATTTCACTAGTTTTTCTGTCAGGAATTTCTATTTTTCTTCAACAAAAGCTGTTTTAACAGCTATTCTTGTGTTTTGAGTGAGTTTGGTGGAATTTACTTAGTAAATTCTTGTGTTGTGAGTGTTGACTAGGAGTACCTCTTGTGTGTAAAGGCCTTTCCCGGTCTTTTTGATTGTAGGTGACTTCTGTTTTGTTAGGGATCTCGGATCCTTTATACTGTGGATAGTTTATCTTTCTTGTTAAAAAAGGTCAAAGAAGAGAGAATTCCTTAATAATTTACAGTGTTTGTACTGTGTTTTGGACGTGGCAGAGGCTTCAACGTCTGTCCATCCTCCTAATAAGGAGTCTAGGAGCATGGACCAGTACGGGAAGCGTACCCTGACTTCAGCGGCCTTTACTTTAAGGTCCCTGAATTATTTGGCACATTTTACCAGGCTTCAGAGGGATCTGGTCAAGGAGCTGTCAGATTCCCTCTCAGGTAACCTACCTGAGCAGCTAGCCCAGTTGGTTAGCTCTCAGTTGGCTATCCTTGCTTCAATTTCTAACTCGTCCATGAGGCTCATTTCATATGCGGCCGAAGGGGCGGGTAGAGCGGCAGGCACAGGCGTGGCTCTACGGAGACAAGCCTGGCTCCGTTTGTGTCGTTTTGTGGAGGCCTTCAAGTCTTCCTTCGCCGACGCTCCCTTTGATGGGTCCTCTTTATTTGGACCTAAGGTTAAAGACACTCTTACCCGCTGTGAGCAAGAAGGAAAAACTTTATCTGCCGTAGGTGCACGTTATTCCACTCCCTTTCGGCCTTATCCCAAGGCTAAAGGAGGAGGGAAGATGTGGTTCCATAAATCACGTAAGTTTTTTCCTCAACAGCAGGAAGATTCCCTTCCAGAGGCAGAGGACGGGAAATTTTTCTGGGAGACGCCGTCCCAGAGGCGGCAGAGGGCCCCGCAATTCTGGAGACCGCGAGTCCTTTCGTGGCTCTTCAGCCTCCCACACTTCATGAGGGATTGCCCGGCTGTGCTGCTCGAGCCAGTCGGGTGCCGCTTTGCCAAGCACCTAAAAGCCTGGGAGTCAATCACTCAGGACAGATGGGTGCTTCGGATTATTGCCGGAGGTTACACCATCCCTTCACACACTCACCCCACCGTCCAAAAATCCCGGACCCACCACCCAGTCAAAGGGAAATTGCAGCCGCAGAAGCTTTAAAGCTGCTAGAAAAGGAGTCATCCAACCGGTCCCCACAGACCAGATCGGATCCGGAAATTACTCAAGGTTCTTTTAGTGCCAAAAGACAGGGGACCTGAGACCAATATCGGATCTCAGCAGACTAAACCAATCCGTCACAAAATCCAAATTCCGAATGGTCACGTTACAATCCATTCTCCCATTGTTGGAGAAGGATGTTTGGATGTGCTCCATAGATCTCAAGGACGCCTATTATCACATACCGATACATCGGGCGTCCAGGAAGTATCTGCGCTTCAGCCTGGGAGACAGTCATTTCCAATTTTGTGCTCTGCCCTTTGGTCTCACCACAGCCCCCAGGGTGTTCACCAAATGTTTGGCAGTAGTAACGGCTCACCTGAGGAGTCTTGGATTCCAAGTGTTTCCCTATCTGGACGACTGGCTCCTGACTGCCACCACCAGTCATCTACTAATGGACAACCTCAAAGCCACCATCTCCTGGGTGCTACCCTGGGAATTACATTCAATTGGTCAAAGTCTGTCTTGCTGCCCTCTCAGCGCATAAGGTTCATAGGAGCAGAGATAGACTCAAAATTGATGCGCGTTTTTCTTCCTACCGAAAGGATCCAAACTTTACAAGGCCAAGTTCAAGCCCTGATTTCAAGATCCAAGGCCCCAGCCAGGATGGTCCTACAAGTTTTAGGTTCGATGTCTGCCACGGTTCTTCTAGTTCCTCTGGCAAGATTGCACATGAGGATTCTTCAGTGGCTATTATCGACTCAATGGTCCTTTCAGGATCTTCCCCTCAATCACCCCATTATGATTACAGAAACATGCAAACGGGACCTTCGCTGGTGGCTTCAGAGATCCAATCTAAATCAGGGAAGTCCTTTTGTTATTCCCTCTCCAGTGGTCACCCTGACGACAGATGCCTCCCAGACAGGGTGGGGGGCATTGTCTGGGCAGGTTAGTTCAGGGCTCCTGGCTTCCAGGCGAAACTTTTCTCCACATCAATGTATTGGAGATGAGGGCTGTACTTCTGTCCCTACAGGCCTTACACAAGTTTCTCCCTCAGGGCATAATCGCCATCCACACAGACAACATGTCGGTGGTCTGGTATCTAAACAAACAAGGAGGGACCAGATCTTACCCCTTTGCAGAGAGGCCATGAGGGTGTGGGAATGGGCTGTAGCTACCAGCCGTTCTTGGTAGCGACCCACATTCCGGGAAATCAAATATATTGGCAGACAGATTAAGCAGGACAATTCTCTCTCCTCACGAGTGGTCCCTAAATGAAACAGTAGCAGCTCAGGTTTTCAGGAGATGGGGACGTGCTGCGACCTGTTTGCAACACCACAAAACACAAAGTGCAAAAGGTTCTTCTCCTTGACTCCACATCAGGGGGAAGCAGCTATGGATGCTCTAGCACAACCTTGGCCAACAGGGCTACTTTATGCCTTTCCTCCGATTCCACTTCTCTCCAAAGTCATTCAGAAAGCTTCTCAATTGGGGTCCACAATGATACTGATTGCTCAACTGGCCTCGTCAGGTATGGTTTCCCTACCTGAAGAAACATGCGGTGGGCGATCCTTGGACTTTAGATCTAACTCCGGATCTGCTAATTCATCAGTCGGACGACAACATCAGTCCCTTCACTCCTTGAAGTTGACAGCTTGGCTCCTCCACTTCCGACTTTAGTCAGAAATCACACATTAGACCCGGAAGTTATTCACATTTTATCTTCGACCCACAAACCCACCACTAAGAAATTGTACCTCAGTAAGTAGAAGAGGTTTACTATCTGGGCCCAACTCAGGGCTTAGACCCTATCACTGCTCCAATCCCAGAGGTTTTGAAATTCTTAACATCCCTGTTTAATCAAGGATCTTCTGTCTCTACTATTAAAGTCCAACTAGCGGCTATCTCTAAATTTCACGAATCCATGGATCCTCCATTGATGAGCAGCAGATTATGCAAAACTTTCATTAAAGGTGCGGGCCTGTTAAGACCCCAGTTTTTCATCCTGCGCCTCCGTGGGATCTTGATTTGGTGCTTCGTGCATTAACATCTTCCCCTTCGAACCGGCTGCTACATGTGAGTTAAAATATCTGTCTTGGAAAACTGCCTTCTTAGTTGCAATTACCTCTGCAAGAAGAGTTTCAGAGCTTCAAGCCCTATCTATCAAACCACCGTACTTGATTTTTCACAAGGATAGAGTATCACTTAGGCCTAATCCATCTTTTGTCCCAAAGGTCTGTTCTAATCTCTGTCTCCAACAATCTCTAGAGCTACCAGTTTTCTTTCCAAAATTCTCCAATGAAGCAGAATACACTCTCCATAAATTGGATGTTCACAGGCAATTGCGCTTCTATTTAGACAGGACTCAGCAAACTCGTAAATCAGACCAGTTGTTTGTGTCCTCCTCAGACAATAAATTGGGTAAAACCATCACAAAAGCTACTATCTCCAAATGGATTAGAGATTGTATAACTCAGGCTTATTCCTCTTCGAATAAGCAACTTACAACATCTATCAAAGCTCACTCTACCAGAGCTATGGCGACTTCTATAGCTTTTCATTCCAAGCTCGCTATTTCTGAGATTTGTGCTGCGGCTACTTGGTCCAATCCGCACACTTTCATTTCCCACTATAAATTGGATGTGGCATCTAAAGGGCGAGCATCATTTGGTTCCACGGTACTCAGGAGTGTTTTCCAGTGAGCCACCCAGGATTCAGGTGCTAGGGACGCTGTCCCATCAGTCAGAATGTAGGCGAGATAGGATCACATAACATCTTTTAGTTATGTACTCACCATACCTTCAGATGTTTGGGATCCATCTCGCCTACATTCCTAATACCCACCCTCCTTCCCCCTGCCTTGGAGATCAGAAGAGATTGAACGGTTTGAGTTCTACTGTTTTTATCTTGTTTCATCTGACGATGTTATATAATCAGTGCGTGCATGTGTGCATGTATGCGGACAAACTAGATCTGGGGGACTGGTAGTGGTGCATCCTGGGATATAATAAGCTCAGCCAATAAGAGACTTCGCTCTTTGGCATAAGCGTGCTGAGTCGGAGCCGAGGGATCGGCTCCGAACCCATCAGTCAGAATGTAGGCGAGATGGATCCCAAACATCTGAAGTTATGGTGAGTACATAACTAAAAGTTTATCCCTCTATAGTGGGTTTCCATCATCGTTAGTTATTGTTTTTTTGTAGTTTGAAAGTTGTTAACTTTCTGTTAGTGTAGGCCCCCCCTTCCCACCCGTAGAGTGTATGTGTGTGTTCCCTTAATATGTCGGAAAGTCAGAAAGTGACTTTCTCTAAGTGCACAGAGTGTGGGCACAAGCTGTCACCAGACGACGGTCACACTCTGTTTGTAGTTTCCTTGGGGGTGTCCCATTTGTCATCCGGCTGCAAAATCTGTGCGGCCTTCAACTCCCGAGCCCTGTGGGATCGCAGGAACAAGTTAATTCTGGCGGGTCTTCTACCCGCAGAATCAACTTCTGCTCTTCTGCTGCTTCCTCACCAGCCACAGCTGTGGCTGTCAAGCCTTCAGGCCTTCCTCCCCTGTCCGGGACTCACCCTCCCACCTTACCACAGGGAGAGAGAGGCCAAGAAAGAGAGAATAAAAGAAAAACACAGGGAGACAGAGAGACATTCAGAGAAAGAAAAAGATAAAGATAGAGGGAAGGGCCGCAAGCAGCAGGCCGAGTTGGATCCAACAGCCCCACCCACTAAGTTTATTTTGTCTCCTGTTAAAGTACCAGGCCATACTCTCCTCAGCTCCGTTCACCAGAGCCGGAGGAGGAGGTTAGACCACCCTCGAGGTCATCTTCGCGTCAGCTCTCCCAGCCGCCATCGGTGGAGTCCTCTAGATCAACTCGGAGCATCTCTGAAGCAGACATGGATCGGATGATGCGAAGGTTTCTACAAACTCAACTGCAGATGGGGGTGATGCTGGCCCCCACCTCCGAGTGTGAGGAGCTCGGCTCCATTTTTCACCCCAATAGCTCCTTCTCCGATCCACCATCGGATATCGGAGTCTATGGATCTGAGGAGCCCCGGAGTCAGGGGGTCGGTGCCGATGGTACCTTCGGCCTTGATGCCGGCCATGCCCTCGAGTCTGTTGGATCCGCTTTCAGATCCAAGCTCTCAGAGCCGAGAGTTGGCCGTCGGATCCGAGGGGATGAGTGTGTCATCGGCTCCGTTGTGGTCGGGGCATACCGTCTCTTTGGGTCTGGCCATTCCAACTTCGGCTCTGATCCCTTTGTCAGATCCGAGGGTCTTGGCTATCCTCACCACCAGTTTCAGGGAGGACAGTTCTCCCTCGGCAATCGGTGTTGTGGAGAGGGTTCTCTCTGAAGGATCAAGACCCCTCACTCTGTTTTCGGGGTCCATCCCTGCTCCCTCACAGCTGGGCTTGTCTTCCGTCATCCAGTCCCCCCCAGGGACAGCCTGTGTCTATTGCACCCCAGCCAGTTCCCTTGGAGGAACACAAAACCATTTGTGATCCCTCCCTGGAGAGTCCACCCAAGGATGTCCCTCACAAACGCCAGTGTAAAAGGAGGCACTTGGACTCCCCTGAGTCCCTCCCTGAGGATACCGACTTAGAGGAAGGGGAAGGTTCCCCCAAATCACCCCCCAAAGACGTCTTCTTTGGAGACATTATGGAAATCCTTCGTCGGGGGGGGGGGTGGTCCGCCCAAAAACCTTCCTCTGACGAGTCGGTATTCCTGGAGGTGTTCGACACAGGCCCATCTACTTCTTGGGTGTCCCCCCCTGCAGACCCTCTGGTGGACCTTATCCCCACCAGAGCCTGGAAGGAACTGGACACTGTGGAGCCTATACTCAAAAGGCCCGATAAAATATTGAGCAGATAGAGCTTCTTGGAACAAAGGTTCCCTGGTTGATGCCATGGTGGTGGCGGCGGCCACGAAAAAGGAAATCACCCAAGAAAGTTCCCCGGTCCACCCCCAGACAAGGAGTCTAGGGCTACGGACCGTCTTGGAAAGCGGACTTTTGCTTCAGCTACCTTTACTATAAGGGCGCTCAGTTACTTGGCCCACGTAATTCGACTGCAGCGGGACCTAGTGAAAGAGTACGTGGAGTCTCCCCTGGAGTCCATGTCGGCCGAGGATAAACAGACCTTCTCGGCTCGTATGGCCACTCTCAAGTCTGTGTCCAATATGTCCATGCATTTACTCTCTCATGCCACCGAGAGAGCCGCTAGGACTAGTGGGTCCGGCATCGCCTTAAGGCGTCACGCCTGGCTCAGTCTTTGTGATTTCTCGGAACCCGTCAAGGCGTCCTTCACTAACGCACCCTTTGATGGTTCGACCCTGTTTGGGAAGACTGTCAGCGATACGCTTGTCCAGAGCGAGAAAGACAAGAAGATGCTGTCAGCTGTCGGGATCCGCTTCTCTAACCCTCAAAGGTCCTTTTCCAGGAACCAGCGAGGGCAAAAGAAGCTGTGGTTCCAGAAAACTCAGCAGTCCCGGAACGCTCAGGACTCCTTTTCCCCCAGAGGCAGAGGGGACAAGGAGGATGCCGGCCCAGAAGCAGAGGGGGGCCGAAGAACTTCGGGTCATGGGAACCTTTTTCAGACTGACCCACGCAGCAACCCTGAGGGGTTGCCCAACTGCTCCTCTCTGGAGGCAGTCGGGGGGGGGGCATTTTTCGAGGCACCTAGCCCAATGGGGGTCTATCACGACAGATCACTGGGTGCTTCCAATAATATCCAGAAGCTATTCTATTCCCTTCATAAACAAGCCCCCTTACACAAGGTGCCTCCCGGACGTCCCACCCACTCAGAGGGAGGCCGCGGCCTTGGAAATACAAAAGCTGCTAGAAAAAAGAGCCATCCAGCAGGTGCCCCCCAGACCAGTCCGGATCAGGCATCTATTCCAGGTTCTTTTTGGTGCCAAAAAAACTGGGGCCTAAGGCCGATTCTCGACCTATCAATAATGAACTTGTTTGTTGCCAAGGAAATGTTCCGGATGGTCACGCTTCAATCCATCCTGCCCTTCCTGCAGGACTGGTTGTGCTCGATAGACCTCAAGGATGTGTACTACCATATTCTGATGGACAGGCGAGCCAGGAGGTTCCTCTGCTTTCGGCTAGGGGCCAGTCATTATCAATTCAGGGTCCTACCCTTCGGTCTCACCACAGCCCCCAGGGTGTTCACCAAGGTCATGGCAGCTGTAGCGGCCCACCTGAGACTTCAGAGCATTCAGGTCTTCCTGTACCTGGACGACTGGCTCCTCACTGCCCCCACCAGGCAGCTACTCTTACTAGCCAGAGATTTCTTTCTCCGGATATCACCTCGGCTAGGGATTACCATAAATCTCAGGAAGTCTTCCCTTCAACCTGTTCAAGTTTTAGACTTCATAGGGGCGAGAATAGATTCTCATCAGGCCAGGTTATTCTTAACCCCAGGCAGACTACACAGCCTGGCACTTCATATGTTAGCGCTTCTGCAGTCCCCTGCAGAATTAGTCCTGAGAGCCTTAGGGTCCATGGCAGCAGCTATCAACCTGATCCCTTGTGCTCGTCTGCAAATGAGAATTCTACAGTGGATGTTGCAAGTTCAGTGGTTGATTCTTCATTAACCTCTAGATTTTCCGATCCCTCTGAGCAGAGTGTGCAGAAATTCTCTCACGTGGTGGCTCCAATCCCGGAATTTGCAGAAGGGACGTCCCTTTATTGCGCCCCAACCCCAAGCCATGGTGACCATGGACGCCTCCCGCCTAGGGTGGGGGGGGGCATTGTTCGGGCAGGACTGTTCAAGGCACGTGGACTCAAAGCGAGACCGTTCTGCATATAATGAGAGCGGTCCTTTTAGTGTTGCAGGCTCTTCATGCTTATCTTCCTCTGGGAACTATTGTGATCCAGTCAGACAATATGTCGGTGGTCTGGTATATCAACAAACAGGGGGGAACCAAGTCTTATCTCCTTTGTCAAGAAGCCTTGAGAGTCTGGGAATGGGCGATCTCCATCAACCGCTTTCTGATAGCAATGCACTTTCTGGGTCGGTCCAACATCTTGGCGGACAAATTTAGCAGAACTACCCTTTCTCCCTATGAGTGGTCTCTGAACCCTTGTGTAGTGTAACAGATCTTCCTCAAGTGGGGTCAGCCTATGTGTGATTTCTTCGCATCGCTTTCCAATGCAAAGTGCAACGAGTTTTTCAGTCTAATACTCTCAACGAAGGAAGCCCCCATAGATGCTCTTGTTCATGCTTGGCCACCCGGTCTTCTTTATGCATATCCCTCGCTCCCGCTCATGATAAAATTCTTACAGAAAGCTCGCCGGTTAGGGAGCAGATTAATCCTCATAGCCCCATTCTGGCCTACGGTCTCATCTTATAGCTCCACCTTGGATCTTGGATCCCATTCCGGATATGATTCGTCATCCCTCGGGAATGCTTCCTCCATATCTGGACAGCCTGAAGCTCACAGCTTGGCTGCTCCAGTTCCACTAGTTGCTAGGATTCCCAGCATCTCTTCTGTTAAATCTATCTTGGCTGCGGCACATAAATCCTCTACCAGGAAAACTTACTGTAGCAAATGGAGACGCTTCTCCATTTGGGCTTCACAGAGAAACCTAGATCCTTTTACAGCTCCGATCCCAGCGGTATTAGACTTTTTGTCTCATATCTTCCAGCAAGGAGCCAGCTCTTCCACAGTGAAGGTCTAGTTGGCAGCTATTTCTCATTTTCATGTAGGAGACAGTTTAGGCTCTCTCGCTGCTGCCAGAATTTGTAAGACCTTTTTGAAAGGCAGTTTTCTTCTGAGGCCTCCTATTAAGAATCAGTCCCCGCCATGGGATCTGACTGCGGTTCTTCAGGCCTTAGTTGCACCTCCTTTCGAGCCCTCGGCATCAATTGACTTAAAATTCTTGTCATGGAAGACGGCTTTTCTGGTAGCTATAACTTCAGCCAGGAGAGTGATGGAGCTTCAAGCTCTTTGTATGAAACCCCCATATCTTGTGTTTCATAAGGACAGGGTGTCTCTCAGGACTAATCCGTCTTTTCTCCCTAAAGTTGCTTCTGAGACAAACATTAATCAATCTATTAATTTGCCTGTCTTTTTCCCTAATTTTCAGAACAAAGGGGAATACAAACTTCATTTTCTGAATGTTCATAGGCAGTTACGTTTTTATTTGCACAGGACGGCAGTCTTTCGTAAATCTGATCAACTTTTTGTTTCCTTTGCTAAGCCCTTTTTAGGGAAACCAGTTTCAAAAGTGATTCTTGCTAGGTGGATTTCCCTTTGTATCCTACAAGCATAACGAGAGCTTGGCTTAACAAAACCAGTAGGAGTTCATGCTCATTCTACACATTCTACGGCAACGTCTACAGCATTCTGGTCTAGAGTTTCCCTGGATGACATTTGCTCAGCGGCTACCTGGGTGTCCTCTCACACCTTTATTACTCATTATAAACTGGATTTGGTGTCTAGAGGAAGGGCTTCCTTTGGCTCTGCAGTGCTCCGGAATATCCTTCCTTAAGGGCCTCCCAAGATTTCGGGTAGCTGGGGACTCTGTCCCACAGGTTGCTGATCAAATGAAGTTAACTACTTCAGATAAAGAAGTTATGTACTCACCATAACGTTTCATCTGAGTAGGTAAACTTCATTTGTCAGCAACTGTCCCTCCCTCCTTCCCCCTTACCTTGGCGTTTATTTTTGCCGAGTTCACGAGCTGGAGGTTTGTCCTTGGTTCAGGGGTCTCAGGTTAGTTTGTTGGTGTCACGTGTGGAGTGGCAAACTCGATCTGAGGATTGGATGGAGGTTGCAGTGTAGTATGGGTAGGGGGAGGAGCTTGGAGCTCGGATCTTTTGCTTGGTATGCTGCCGGCTCGGATCCGTATCAGATCCGAAACCCACAGGTTGCTGACAAATGAAGTTTACCTACTCAGATGGAACGTTATGGTGAGTACATAACTTTTTTTTGTGGCAAATCAGTGAATGATTGAATTCTCTAAATAATGATAGGCATTTGAATTTCAAACTTCATATTCCTCAGAAAATAAATGGTAACACAAAACCTTTTATTCTAGCAATTTTCTAAGTTTATAATATCAGCATTTGAAATGTGTCCCTATTTTTGGGGCTGTATCCCCCCATTATTGGCTTTCTCCAGGTTTTTTTGTGCTAAGAGGTTCAGAGCTATGGTGAGAAGTGAGAACTGAATTCTGTATTCCCCCATTATTGGCTTTGTCCAGGTTTTTTGTGCTAAGAGGTTGAGAGCTGTGGTGAGAAGTGAGAACTGAATTCACTAAATGATAGCCATTTAAGTTTTGGTCTTCCTAGCTTTCAGGAAACTGCTGATTTGGCATAGTGGTATGTTGCTTTGACTGTAGTACATAGGGTCCTGTGTTCAGGACTTGGCAGCGAAACGTGCGGTGATAACGCAACATTTTATTCTAGCAGCTTTCCAAAATTATACAAGCAATGTTTAAAATGCGTCCCTGTTTTTTTGGGATCCCCCCCCCAATACATTTTGGCTTTTTCCAGATTTCTTGTGCTACAAAATTGAGAGATACAGTGGATTTTACAAGGAGCTGAGAGCTTCTGGGGAAGAGAAGTTTAGTGTTTTTTATGCTGAGTCTTCTTGCATTGTTAATAGCGTAACAGGTTAAATACTTGCTTTTGATGCAGAAGGCTGTGGGTTCTACTCCCACGGTACGTAGATGCATTGCTGATACTGTACTATGTTGTACTTTTAAAGGGGTGGACGTAACAAGTCAAAAGTGTAGCTACAGATACAACAGAAGAGAGAAAATGTCATGCACAAGAGCATTTGTGCCTCGATGGAAAGAGCAAAAAATATCATTAACCCAAATTCAGGAACAGAAAATCAGAATTATGTTTCTGTGCT
This sequence comes from Protopterus annectens, assembly GCF_019279795.1. Taxonomy (NCBI): domain Eukaryota; kingdom Metazoa; phylum Chordata; order Ceratodontiformes; family Protopteridae; genus Protopterus; species Protopterus annectens. The sequence continues at coordinate 549,196,920 of NC_056741.1, read as the reverse complement.
GCATTATAAGAAAAATATTTTTAAACAAATACAGTAAATTTTCCAACGTTCAAGAGAGAAAACACATTTTTCCACTGCAGACAGTGGAGAAGCAAGAGTGGCCAGTTAACAGCACCGGGATAACAGTGATAGTTTTAATGCTTCAGGATGAATGTAGGAGAGGGTCTATCAGTACTTGGATTAAAAATTGGAAGTCTTAAAACATGCAATTTGCGTAGTTTATTTTGTTGTGCATTTACAGCTATTGAGTTGGTCTGATAACACAAATCAGAGTAAGATAAGAAAAAAACTGAAATTGAAAATAAGTTTGAGAAGCTGTGCAAGATGCCCATGGCTTACACTACTGTCATTCTATTTTTATATGTGTGCATGTATGTGTGCGTACGGGCGTGTTTGTGTGTGTGTGTGTGTATAAGTAGACTTTTATGATAGAAATGTTGTGAACTGGGCAGTTTTGTCATTATTGGTTCATGCATTTTGTTTCATTGCCTACTGGAAAAATGTTCAAACAAATTTAAAATACACTCTTTAAGTTTAACAAATGTGCTGTATTATACAAGGAATATAATTTAATAAAGTCACTTGTATGTTTCTTGTTTTGTGTGCAAGGGCCAAAGGTAATCTTTATCCACTGCTGGCCAGATACATTTTCTTTGGATGTGGTGTGGGTTTCAATGCTGTTTCAATAAATGTGAGTTTCAAGGGCAGAGAAATTTTAATGCCAAGTCTGATGTTTCACTGTTGCAGTCATTACTCTTGGGTTATCCTGCTGGCAGGCTACCCTCAGTCGGCCAGAATTCCAAAGTCTTGGTCCGGCGTCAGTTGCTGTCGCCTGTTCCCTGACGTCAGTGCGCCAGGGGTATAAAAGATGCAGCCGACGCCATTTTCTTCAGTCTTTCTTGCCGTGCGGTGCCTGAAGCAAAAGCAGTTCGCAAGTGCCGGTCGGCCAACTCCTGAGATTTTCAAATCCGAATTTCAGAACCGAAGTCTTCATTAAAGCTAAGTACCCGTTGGGGAAACTTTTTTCTTGCTCCAGACCGATGTCAGAAAAAGTTAATTGTATTTCTTGTGGGAAGCAAATACCTCATAAGGATTTTCACTCTTACTGTATTCCTTGCCTAGGCCCTGATCACAACATTGCTAGCTGTCGGTTTTGTGCTAGATTTAACCAACACACTATTAAGTGTCGGTTCGATTTTGCATTTCATTACTTTGGCCGAAGATTTAATTATATAATGCCATCGGAACAGCCGACGACCGGAGTTTACAAAAAACGCAAGAACAAGGAAAAGGATAAGCATCCGAGGCCCAAAACCGATGACGAGGCCTCTGCCAGGCCATTCGCCGGTTCTCAGTGAGGCGCTTTCGCAGCCCCTGGCGCCCACTACCTCAGAGCCACAGACCGCTTCCGACTCCCACGTGGAGCCAACTGGGCCTCTGGATACTCAAGGTATTGGACACTCAGAAATCATTCCCTCAGATGGGTCCGGAGCCACTGAGCAGGCATCGGCTTTTGAGGGTGTCTTCAGACCTACACAACTATATATTAAGCCATCTTCACCTTCAAAGACAAAGACTAAAGCAGCTCTGAAGACAAAGAAACAAGTACAGCATTCTCCTACTCAGACTTCAATGCCTGAAAAACAGATGCTCAAAATGGCCGAAGACCTAATTACTTTGATCAGGGGCTCCCATCCCCCTCCTGATAAGAGGCCTAGGCAAGAGACAGAGTATGATTCTTCTGATCAGGTTTCTATTTCCTTTGATTCCTCTTCTGAACAGGATTACTCCATGCTTCCCTATGAGGATTCTGATGATGAAGAATACATTCCTTCAGCCTCTCCTCCTGAGGATTATTCTTTTGGGGAAATCCTGCATACCATGAGGGAGCATTTCCACTGGGAGAGCCAAGATTATTCTGAATCTAAGAAAAGGCTCAGAGACTTTTTGCTACTTCCTCAGCACAGACCCCTTGCTATTCCACCTGTTCTAGACATTGTAGATGGTGTATTTTCAGAGTCCGGCCTGTCCCCTGACTCTTTACCCCATGCACCTGCTAAGCCAGACAGATACTACAGGGTCCCGGATTCTCATTAATTCCTATATAAAAACCCCGCTGCTGACCCAGAAACTATATCTCAGGGTCCCAAAGGGGTTAAAGCTTCCACTGCAAAAAACCCTGTCCCCTCTGATAGGGATTCTAGGGCTCCAGACAAATGGGGGGAAAAAAGTCTACACTTATGCTACCTTGGCTGTAAGGGCTTAACATTGCCAGTTTCATATGCTTAAATATCAGCAATATTTAATGTCACTGCTTAAACAGAAATTGTTGACAAATTCTGAATGTTCAGAGAACAAGGAATTGCAGGATTTATTACATGCAGCTGAACAAGTGGGAAAGCATACTTTGCAATGTGGTTACGATTCACTGGAGGCCTCTTGCAGGGCCGCTGTTACAGGTTCTGTTATTAGAAGGCATGCTTGGTTAAAGGAACAGAATCTGCCCAATCATGTTAAAGCAAAATTATTAGATGCACCATTACAGCATGATACTTTGTTTGGTACTAAAGCAGAAGAGGTGTTGAAAAAAATGGAGGATAAAGCAAAATCCATGCAGACAGTCAAGGATTTCTTACAGGTACAGCCACCCAGGTTTAGCAGGAACTGGCCTTCTAAAAATTGGTCCTTTCCAGTGTCAGACAGACCACAAAGAGGCAGATACAGGCGTCCCAGAGGCAGATCTCAGCCCCAAGGCTCTTACAGGCCTAAAGAATGGGGTGCTCCTACCTCCAAAAGCGGAGAAGACAAATCACAACCTTACAGGAAACAGTCCCAATGACTTTCCTCTGCCAGATCCAAGCACTTTTCTTTTGGCAGCCCCCTTAGGGGGAAAACTAGCACTTTTTTCATCAAATTGGCAAATGGTTACCCAAGACAAATGGGTCCTGAACATAGTGTCCCAAGGCTACAGGTTCCATTTTCACACTCTACCAAGGTCAAAAGGTATGCCAGACCTGCCACACAATCAATGGGCAGAGGCACAAAACAAATTACAGCCCTCATGGACATGAGGGCCATTCAGCAAGTACCACAACAAGAGCAGGGGCAAGGATTTTACTCCAGACTTTTCCTAGTACCCAGAAAGGACAAAACCTGGAGACCAATACTGGACCTGTCTATACTAAATACGTTTCTGGAAGTTCCAAAATTCAAGATGTTGACTCTACAGCAGCTACTGCCCATGCTGGACAAGAAGGCTTGGCTCGTAACTTTGGACCTAAAAGAGGCATACCTGCATGTCCCAGTCAGACAGTCTTGCAGAAGATACCTCAGATTCATAGCTGGCTCAATGCATTACCAATTCTCTGCATTGCCCTTTGGCCAATCTACTGCGCCCAGGGTCTTCACAATGCCTGGCACCAGTAATTGCGTTTTGCAGACAAAGAGGAATTCAGATATATCCCTACTTGGATGACTGCCTAATTTAAGCAGAGAACAAAGACATTCTTCTAAAACATCTGGAGTTTGTAAAAAGATTACTGATTGGCCTAGGGTACACAGTAAACGAAAAGAAATCAAAACTAGTGCCCTCTCAAGAGATAATATTCCAGGGTACAAGCTTAAATACAACTGCCCAGATGGCTTATCTCACGCCAGACAAACAAAAGCAACTGACTACTTACTTCAAGAAATTGGCAACAAAAACCCACTTATCTGCAAGGAAAATCCTGCAGGCCTTGGTTTTCATGGCATCCTGCATTCTACTAATTCCATATGCCAGACTGCATATGAGGAAACTGCAATGGTATCTAAAAAGTGTTTAGACTCAGCATTGCCACAGCCTGGAGACAGTAATTGCACTCATTCCCTGCCTGCAACAGGAGTTTCGATGGTGGGCAGAAGCCTGTCACCACAACAAGGGTCTGCCATTCAGTTTACCCACAGCCAGACAGACACTGACAAAGGATGCATCAGATTATGCCTGGGGGGGCCCATATGGCAGGAAAATGTATTCAGGGCACATGGCCTGCAAACCAGATGCATCTTCTCATCAATCAATCAAAAAGAGATGCTAGCTGTTCAAAATACCCTGACAGCTTTCAAGGACCTGCTTCATCCAGGACAGATACTGATAAAGACAGACAACACTACGGTCATGTGGTACATAAACAAGCAGGGAGGTACACATTCCTACCCCCTCTGCAGACAAGCAATGACCTTATGGGACACAGCATTGGCGTTTCAAGTTCACCTGCAAGCACAATTCCTGCCAGGAAAGACAAATACTCTGGCAGACGAACTAAGCAGAAACCTCATGGATTCCCACGAATGGAAACTGGATCCACAAGTCTTCAGCATGATAATAAGGAAATGGGGATGCCCAGACATAGATTTATTTGCCTCCCCTCACAACTGCCAATTGCAGAGATTTTGCACAATGATTTATCACAAGCAAGCATGGAAAGTGGACTCCCTATCCTTCAGCTGGAAAAATCTAACAGTATATGCCTTTCCTCCACTGCCTCTCCTTCCCAGGGTACTCCTAAAAGTCAGACAAGAGAAGCCAAAAATGATACTGATTGCATCAGACTAGCCACGGCAGCACTGGTACTCAATCCTAAAGAGCTTGTCTCAAGGTCCAGCATGAATATTGCCTCAAACTTTTCACTTGCTGACCCAACAAAACAATCAGATCCTGCACAGTGAGCTCAGGACCTTAAATCTGGCAGCATGGCAGATAATGTAGCCATTCAGAACACTCCTGTTTCAAAAGCTGTTATGGATGTTATCTTGGAGGCCAGGAGGCACAGTACCAGAAAATCTTATGCAGAAAAATGGAAGAGATTCTGTGCTTGGAACCAGGAACAAGGCATTGACACGTGTGTACCAAATATACCCCAGATTTTACAATACCTAACTGAGATGCTGAACAAAGGCCTTTCTTTCTCATCAGTTAAGATTCATGCTTCTGCTATTTCTGCCCATTACAATATGGAACCACCTATCTTTTCTCATCCTTTAATAAGGCAGTACCTCAGAGGGGCCAAAAACATTAGGCCTCCAAGGAGAGCACCAATTCCGGCCTGGGACCTCAATTATGTTTTGGAAAAACACACTGCCTCCTTTCGAGCCAGCATCAACAGCAGATATAAAATTCTTATCCTGGAAAACAGCTCTGCTCTTAGCAATAACCTCTGCAAGGCGAGTCTCCGGTCTGGCTGTGGAACCTTTTATCATTTTTCATCCAGACAGGGTTTCTCTGAGGACAAACTCTACATTTATGCCTAAGGTGGTGTCCACTGTGGCCCTCAACCAAACCATTCACTTGCTTACCTTTTATCCAAATCCACAGAACAAGGGTGGGAAAATTCTGCATTCTTTGGACATACACAGGCAGTTACGCTTCTACTTGGACAGAACTAAAGCTTTCAGAAAGACTGAGCAACTTTTAGTGTCATATGCTGCAGGATCACAAAGAAAGGCCATCTCAAAACAGACTATTTCTAAGTGGATAGGCCGTTGCATCCGTTTCTGCTATTTTCAACATGGCAGATCAGTGCTTAAGGGCATTAGGCCTCATTCCACCAGAGCAGCAGCCACTTCAGCAACCTTCCTCAGAGGAGTACCAACCAAAGATATCTTAGAGGCTGCAACTTGGAGTTCAGTGCACACTTTCACAAAGCACTACCACTTACCTCTCTTCTCTAAGTCCAGAGCAGGCTTTGCCACTGCAGTTCTGCAGGGCCTCATAGTCTCTCCTAATCCTATTTAGCCCAGCCGCCCATCCTCAGCTTTGGGATTCAACCCAAGAGTAATGACTGCAACAGTGAAACACGATGAACATAGTACAGTTGTGTACCTACCATAAATGTAGATGTTCGAGTGTATTCACTGTTGCAGTCCAGGTTACCCACCCACCACCCCCCTTTTCTTTGCTGGGACTTATCTGCACTTCTCTATCCTATACAACCTATTTGGTGTATTTGCTTGTAGATGAAGGAAATGTTATTCTTGTGCATGCATTTTTATTGGCATATTTTTCAGCCTACCAATTTGGGGGCACCTGACATCTGGGGCAAGAAAAACTAAAGAAAATGGCGTCTGCTGCATCTTTTATACTCCTGGCGCACTGACGTCAGGGAAGAGGCGACAGCAACTGACGCTGGACATAGACTTTAGAATTCTGGCTGACTGAGGGTAGCCTGCCAGCAGGATAACCCAAGAGTAATGACTGCAACAGTGAATACACTCTAACATCTACATTTATGATAGGTACACAACTGTACTTTTTCTTTGTGAGACAGTATTGCTTTGTTTAGCTTTTATCTTAGTGTTTGTGCTTGTGCTATAAAATGTAAAAATAAAATCCAAATAATCATTGTAGAAGTAAAGCAGTATGCACACATTAGTGTTTTATGGTAAATGGGGCAAAATAGCAAGGTAATGGGACTTTGGAATGGCTGCAGGGGGACTCTGGTGCCATATTTTGGTTCTCTGTTCTTTAGTTTTCATTTGAAAGTTGGCATCCCATAATTCCACTGGAGTGGGTGGGGTTACATAATTATGTATGCAAATTGTATGTTAATCAGCATACAGATTTGGGCTTATTTTTCATGGGCCTTGTCCAGAGTTTTGATGTTTCCAGGTTGAGAGGTATGGTTCCGCATAGGCAGCAGTGTTCTCATGGATTATGGCAACTTGAAATTTTGTCCCTATAAATTTAATATATATGAATAGTGGCAGGCTGAAGGCAGAACCCCTCCACTTTGGGGTGCAGAGAGGTGTAACCTTCCTGCTGAAGTAACTTATATACATTTGATTGTTTTTTTTTTTTTTAATGTTATATAAATAAAGTTTATGCCCTTTTTGGCAACTGCTTACACTTTCGTCTGTATGTGCAAAAATGGTCAATAGCTTAGTAGGTACCCATTCATAAACTTGAAAAAGAACATTAGTCCAGATGAACATTAAAGAAGTGAGAGTAGCTTCCAGAGTACTAACAGAAGATGAGTTGAATATGATGAAAAAACAAAGGTGAAAATTATGGTAATGGGAAAAACCCTGCCCATATGGTTAGGCAAACTGTGACCTGCAAGATCAATCACTGATTACCCTGTAATGAAAAAGTGAACATCCGTGGCACTGTGCAGGGAAGAGGAAATGGTAATGATAAAGCTACTTATTAAAATGAAAAAAAAAATGCTTATTAATTGTTGATTTATAAAACCATACTAAAAATATTTGCTGAAAGAGAATGCTTGATAGAGAATTATAAATTGATGGATGGGTCTCAAATGAGCCCTGTAGTGAACATTTAGAGAGTAATACAGATTAGTACATGAAAATGTTTCCAGTTTGCTAATTCTTCAAATAATAATGAATTGGGATACATGTAAGGGGAAAAAAACATTTTGTCTTGGTAGACAGCTAGGAATTTCTGTTAATTGTAAAGACTGAATTGATTGTGGAATTTATATCATATGATGATGATTGCTATCTATTTGTAGTAACACATTTTTGTGTGGATTTATTTTTTAATTAATTTAATGATTCCAGGAAGATCATTGATAGGGACAGTCATTGAATCCCCAGTGACTTAGCCATGCTGCAGAACGGTTTGTCTCAAGTAAATAAGTGGTGCAAAAATTGTGGACTGAAACTAAATGCCTTAAAATGCATTATTATATCCTTTCGGAAGTCATCTACCCCACAGAACTATCACATTGACAGTATGCCACCAAGACTTGGCACAGTTGATTGGGATTTGGGAACTTATGTATGGACAGTGACCTAACCTTTGACCAACATGTGCCTGTTGTTGTAAGAAAGTCCTTCTATATTGCACAGCTTGTAAACAAAGGGTGTGTGCCCAGATTTAGGGATGTCATTGTCCCCCTTTACTTAGCCCTCATTAGGCCAATCCTGCATTTAATGTAATGCTCCTTTGGCATGTATCTGTCCAGACACATGCAACAACTGGAATGCCCACAGATATACCTTACTGAAAGGATGCAAAGTCTAAGCAACATGTTCAACATGGACCAGCTCAAACCTCTATCACTTTCAGACTGCTAAGAGGTGACCTGCGTCTTGCATGCAATGCATCCTCTGACCTATTACTAATGGATTTACTGCAATCAGCAAGCCAGATGGTACAAGAAATACTCAGTCTAGGGATTTAAGCCTCTTCTGCAGCATAAGCAGAATGGTTTGGAAGGGCAGATATATCTCAGAGGATACCGCTGCTGTGGAACAGGCTCCTCATCACGTAAAACAAACTTCATCCCTGTCCATTTTCAAGGACAACTTAGATCTATGGATGGCAAACAGAATATTTACCCCAGGACTGCTCCCTGTACTACTAATGGACAGAGGCAGCTCTTAAATGCTTTATCCCATGCAGGGATCCCCTCAAAATTATGTATGGTATGTTCCCAGCTATTTTCATTAGGGATAATATATAATTATCAACCATGGGATGGGTAAGGCCAGTCCATAACCAGATGGGAGAGGTTATTTTGAGCACAGAAAGGGAAACTGGCTAGGCTTAAAGTGGCCCGCAAGGGCAGCTAGCCTAGTGCATATCTATGAACCTAGGAAAGACTTAGGTCTTTCAGGGCAAATATTTGCTAAAACATTAAGCGGGGAGCAGACCACACCTTAGCTGTGCTGTTTTCTTATCCCTTAATACAAAATATACACATTATGTTAGGTTATTTATGGGCACATTTATGTGATTTACGTGACATATTTATGAGTGAAACAGAGTGAATAGACTTGTTGTATGGTTCTGTATTTTAGGAGAAAAGTGGGAGTAGGAGGAGGCATATAATATGTTTAAATTGAGGTTGTGGTGTAATTGGGTATTTGAGTGACAGTTTTCTGTTGGGAGAGGGATTATTCTGGGGCTAGGGGTACAACCAAAAATATTTGCATTGTGAAAGTGTTTTGCACTTTGGATCTCAAAGTATATAGAGGATTATGACTGGATCGACAATCATAACTGGCTTATTACGTACTCTAGGCATGGATGCCAAGAAGTTCACCTCGAGAGTGAACACGAGAGGTGAATCATGGCAACCATGTCCACAACACAAAATAAAAGGTTACGATTGGAGACCCGATCATAGATTTTTGTAGGGCACGGAGAGATATTTGCTCCATGTACTTCTAGTTACAGAGAAAAAATCACTAAGTGTTTTCCTGGCTTTCGACGCTGTAAAACACTTAGTGAACGCTTCAGAAAGACAGTGTGAGAGACAGTGTGAGAGATTGTTATTTTTGTTTATTACTTTTGTTAACCGGGTCATGTCCGACTGGGCCAGAAGCCCGTTTTCAGCGGAGGCCCGAGGACAAAAGCTCCACAAGAAGTAACAGAGCTTACATTAATTATAATTATTACAATACGGTAGACAGTATTGAATACAAAACAATAGTATAAATGTATACAGAGTCTGTAAGCTTAAACAGAAATACTAATTAAAGAGACTATTGTTAAGTTAGAAAGAGAAATCACTAAGCATGCACAAAATAAAATCAGAGACAGTATGTAAAATATTAACAGTGATGAAATGCATGGAGTTATTAACTATGTACAGAATGTCTGAAATAAAAAATAAAAATAAAAAATTCTGACAAATTAAAGCAGAGTGCAAGCTGTTATGGGACAGCAGAGTTAGAGCAAAGATGGAGGGAGTACATTTGGAGGTAAAGCAGGCTAAGGTGTGGGAGGTAGTAGAATTAGCCTGGAGAATGACAGGAGCAAAGCCAGTGTTCAGCTAGGTAATTTTTCAGGAGTTGTTTGAAATCATGATGGTGAGAATTTTGTGTGATGGACTGTGGAAGAGAGTTCCACAATTTGGCTATTTTGTAGGAGTAAAGGGAGTCACCATGGTAGTTGTGGAAGCGGGATACCTTTAGCATTAGCTTACTGGAGGATCTGAGATGCAAGTCTGCTCTGAGTTATATTAGAACAAGTCAGGGACACATTAGCGGCACAAACAGCAGGCAGAAACAAATCTGTTTTTTATTCCACTACTGTGATTTGTTGGTCAGTACTAGCAGGTTTAATCATCTAGTGGGATACCTGATCTTAACCAACTGAAGCAGGGACTGCTTAATATTTGTTAAGCTTGGGTCTCTCACTACAGAAGCGCTTAACTAATCTGTCTTTTTTTCAGATATCAGAGTTTAATCACCATACTGCATGCAGTACAAGCTGTTTGTAGTATGGTGAGGTTCAACAGTATGAGGCAAGACTTGTAACCACTAGTGTGCTTTAGTATCTTAACAAGGAAGGGCCACATTTTTAGTTGGATTCTTTTAAACAAGTCAGTTGAAGTGATCGACTTCAGAATGTTAATCCAGAGCATCGCATTTGCAAACTGCCAGAATGTTGAGAGGCCAGAGGAAATACCCAGTTTTGTTCAGTGTGTGTGTGTGTCTGTGTGTGTGTCTGTGTGTGTGTCTGTGTGTGTGTCTGTGTGTGTGTGTGTGTGTGTGTGTGTGTGTGTGTGTGTGTGTGTGTGTCTGTGTGTGTGTCTGTGTGTGTGTGTGTGTGTCTGTGTGTACTGCTTAGTGTTAGTATAATGGTTTGTCTTGAGGTTAGAGTTAGCATGCATAACTTAAACCCTAACCCCATCCTTGTATTCACTGTTAAGTTCCATACTGTATTCATGTGTTACTGTTTGCATTTTGAACAACCCTAGATATACCAGCAGCTTCCTATTGTAAACTCCCCGTGTGCAGTTCTATAGGGATTTTGTTTTTTTGAAAAAATGCAGTTCACTGTTTCACACAGTTGTCACATCGCTGTGGCAATGTCAGTTAAAATCTCCAATAGCAGAGTTACCTCCAGTTGTCATGGAACTGTTATAATACTACTGCTGACTTATGTTTAGATGCCTTATTTCGTCATTTTGGTAATGTGTCTTACCATACCTATGCAAGATTAATTGTATAGGTGGGATTTCTGAAACCATATACAAAAGACATATGGTTACAGTCTTGCCTGCTGCTTGAGTTAAACTTCGCTAATTTGATCCTGTAATTATAGTGTGATCCTAGACTCAACCATACATTTACAGGCACAACTTTTGACTTCTTCAGAGGAAGAAAATTAAGATGGCCAAAATAGGAACCGTGCTACCAAGGTTGTAGTTATTCCAACTCAAAGCATAGTAACCATCAGTTTCTAACATAGTTTAATAGCTTCTGTGTCAGCAGGCTAATTGTAACTGTCTGTCTCACAGTGGAATAAACAAGGTCTTTTATACTTTCTGCTAAGTGAAAAAGGCAAAACACTTCTTCAAAAATAACATAAGTCAGTCTGTTTATATCTGCAGAAGGCTTGGATTCAGAAAAGCTTACTGCGATGTGGAAGCCTTAACTCAGATGTTTTCTGCATTTAGGTAAGCATTTCAGATGCAGTGACAGGTTTCCCTTTCTCACTGGGGAAGCTACATGCTAATGTGGCAGGCTGGGGGAGTGGCTAATGCTAGTTAGCCGAGTGCTCTCCCTTGGAATTGGTGACAGTACTGATTAAATCAGCAGACTGATTCCAAATTACTCTGCCAAGTTATTTTTTTCTTTAAGGTGAAAATGGGACAGCTGTCTTTTGATGGTGTTCACCCCTCACTCCTATGTGAATATTCATGGGACAAGAAAGTATAGCAGAGCTGTCAGTGTGGGATTGTAGGGGCATGAATTTGACTGTGTGTGTGTGTGTGTGTGTGTGTGTGTGTGTGTGTGTGTGTGTGTGTGTGTGTGTGTGTGTGTGTGTGTGTGCGTGCGCACAACTGTATGGGTTTTCTTTGAGCATGAGAGAATGTGGGGGTCTTCTTTGTGGATATTTTGATTTGTGTGCACACATGTATGTGTGTTTCTATGCTCATGCGTGTTCTCATGGGGATGTGTGTGCATGTATGTGTATGTGGGGAGTGCCTTTGCTAATGCAATGCATGTCCTGCTACAAAGAACACATTAACG